>NC_141081.1:36873017-38073017 GCF_041138505.1 Cibotium barometz | reverse complement strand
TCGCGCTTCCATTAGAATACGATGGCAGAGCGTGGATATTTTAGGTGTAGCTACATGGAAACATCATCTCCTATGTTAATCCCAGGAAACCATCTTTCATGAGGTGAGTGACACACCCCAATTGTGCATTTGTGTGCTAGGCCACGGTAAACTAGTTTTTCGGTTGAGTTGTTTGTGCTCCCGAGTGTGGTTGGGAAAATCTCCACGACATTGGGTTGTTCCCTGCATTCTTTATATAGCACCGGGGCTTCCCATAAGTGGTGCCTGTTATTGGGGAATAGCCCCACCACATAGTAACAATGCATTTTGAGTGCTAGTAAATGGTTAAATTGATCAAATTTTTGGTTTTTGCAAGAAAAGAGTAGATAGGAAATATCAAAAAACCTTTGATTTTGTTGCATATTCTTACTTTCATTGCATTATTTTATTATCTTAGGAATTCTTTGCTCAATTTTTCATGTTGTCCTAAAACTATGTGTCCTTGATTTTTGCAATTCAAGTTTTTGGTCAATTTTTACATTTTCTATTTTCTGTTATTGTTAAATTTTTCACATAAAAAACACTAAATTGGGCTTTAAATTTAATAAATTATGTGAAATAAACCTTAAATTAGTTTTGGAACATAGGGTTTACCCCAATTTGGACTCCTCCACTACAACAAATGAAGAGCACAACCACGTAAAGAGCCGCGCAAATTTAAATTATAAACATGTTCTCATGTTACTGTTCACAAAATAACAGGTCACTTGCCATTTGGGAACCCCTTAAAAGCTTGGCTACACATGGGAATAAGCTATTCACATGTTCTCATGTTACCATCTTCACATAATAGCAGGTCAGTGGCCACCTAAGAAGATTTTTTATGCCCGACAAAGATAAATTTTTTAGGCCCTTGTGAAAGCTTTGTGAATATAACATGTGATCACAAGATTTTTTGTGTTATTAACATATGTTATTAACATGTTCACATGTTCTCGTTTACCTCAGTGGAATCCCTGGTTGTGACCTTTTGAAATCTTCAAGCTCCTTCTTGAGCTTGGCTAGCTCAGCCATGGAGGCGGATGTAGAAGCTACCCCGCCGGGACTAAAGGAACCAGGAATAAGACCAAGCGTGCATCATCTTGGTTGAGACCTCTTAAGTCACACATAGTGAGGAACCGTCGCACATGGTCTTCCACATCTTCAGTGATGGTACCTTTGAAGGTTGTTGGTAGTTTAACTTGCATGCGGTTAAGGACAGTAGCCAATGGCTATGGCCCTAGAGCTCCCATAGGGTTAGAAGAGGAAGATGGTGAGGGAAGAGTAAGGGAACGAGGAAGAACCCTACAACGACTAGTTGGAAACGAAGGGGTGAATCACCTCCACAAGCTCTAGTCTTCGGGGGCATACACAACACTCCTCTCACCAAAAATCAACAAAAAGAAAAAGAAAAGTTTTTTGAGACTATCCTTGACCTCTACAAGAGTCCCATTGTGATCGCCAAATTTTGTCTTAGATATGGATAACTCCATTGGTCCTCGCTATGGAACTCGAAGACTACTGACACAAACACTAGGGTTGGGGAAAAGGGAGTGTGGATCCGTAGGGAAGTATACCCGCTAAGGATGAGTCGACCTCACTGGTGGCTAGACATGCAAGACCTATGCTCTATCGTGTTCTCGGACCACCACCTAACACCGCAGTATCCCTACATGCCTCTCACTCACACCACACACACCATTGACCACTCACTCACCTCGCTCACATAGAGAGACAGACCAAACACCACAAGAGTGTAACACTGTATGTCAAGATACTGAAAGGAATGATACAAGAGAGACTCTGCTCCCACAGAGAATGTGCTACAATGAATGTGATACAAGAGAGAGTGTCCTCGTCTGTGAGAGTGTGTCTGAGACTGTGTGTGTCCTACTACCGAGAGTGCTCCCCTTATCTCCTCCTTGGGTGTCCTCCTCCTCGGGTGGTGCTCAAGAGGATCTCTCCCTGCCTTGGGAAAGGGAGAGGGGAAAGGAAGATGGTGCCGAGGATCTCTCCTTGCGTTGGGAAAGGGGGAGGAGTGTTGCCTGCATGAGTGCCATCAAAGTTGGCCATGCACCTTGGAGATGTTGGAGGGCACCAGCGGTCAGAGATGTCAAAGGGCATCGGTGGTGACGGCGGTCAGGGTGGTTGGAGGTGTCGGAGAGCATCGACGATGACCACAGTTGGTGCAGTCAGGGAGCTCCGGCGGTGATGACGGTCGGAGGTGGGAGGGCACCGACAACGACAGTAGGCGGAGGGCATCGGTAGTCGGAGCCATCAAAGGGCACCGGGGGTCAGAGCGGTTGGAGCACACCAGCGGTGACGGCGGTCGAAGGGCACTGGCGGTCAGAGCACAGTGGCGGTCGGAGCGATCGGAGGGCACCGATGGTAGGAGCAGTCGAAGATGTCGGAGGTGATGGTGGGAAGCTCTTGGTGGAGTGTGGAGGACCTGGCTTCTCGTCCACAGCTACGTTCTTTTAAGTAATGCAATCAAGTTGTTTTTCATATTATGAATGGCTCATTAGCATTCCCCCTATGATTCTAACATTGTATTGGAGCTATTAGGTCCATTAGGCCTCAATTAAGCATAATTAATATCTAATTAATAAGTTAAATACATATCCTACATTCTAGGATATATTCTAGGAAGAACACCCCTAACTTGGAGGGCCTCCATCACCTATTCCACGGCCAATCTCGCTGAGCTTCCTTCACAAAAGTTGCAGAGCTACTTAATGTGCTGAAGTTCATCACCACAATTTTTCAGTTTTGCACACATACATGCCCGCATTGCGTTTACCCCCAAAATAGATGCATTTTTCACACGAGATTGGTGTAGAGACATGTTCTCCTTCTATGTTTCAAATCGATTCATTTTCGCTTAGCCAAATTAGCGCCCCTAGGTGCTCTACAAGCCCATAAAGCAACTCCTTCAATGGTGATCTACATGAGGAGAATGAGCTAATTTTCTCAACGCCTATCAAGTTGCCAGAAATTGTCAAGTACTTTAAAACTAATTTGAATAGTAATTATCTTCTTAATTTTGGTGCTTAATGATCTTCAAACAACATAGCCATGATATGTGAAGCTTATCTAATTACTAAAGATTAACTTCCTCACTAGCTCCACTCTCTATACATAATTAATCACTTGGTTAATCTCTTGACAAACCAACTTAAAATTAATTTTGGTGCTTAATTATCTTCAAACAACATAGCCATGATATGTGAAGCTTATCTAATTACTAAAGATTAACTTCCTCACTAGCTCCACTCTCTACACATAATTAATCACTTGGTTAATCTCTTGACAAACCAACTTGAAATATGATATGTGAAGCTTATCTAATTACTAAAGATTAACTTCCTCACTAGCTCCACTCTCTACACATAATTAATCACTTGGTTAATCTCTTGACAAACCAACTTAAAATTAAGTGATTGATTAATGTGAAGGAAAGTAAAATCTTAAAATTAAGTGATTGATTAATGTGAAGGAAAGTAAAATCTTTGTAAACCTCTGTTCTTACATGCCATACTCTTCACATAAGCTCATTTTGCACTTAAAGCATTGAAAATTGCCGTATTTGTGAAGGGTTTTTAGACCTTGCCCTGAGAATATCTCCAGTGGTAAGACCACCCTAATCATGGCATCAAAATCTCCAGACAAATTTAATGGCGCTGGTTTCCATACATGGCAAACCAAGGTTAAGGGTTATCTAATGACGAAGAATGTATGGAGTCTTGTTAGACCTCAAGTAGAAGGAGGGGATGAAGCATCTATTATTACTGCTAGAGCTACCACTACTATATTGCAAGCTAAGGATGAGCAAGCTTTAGGCATCATTATCACTGCATTAGAAGATGATTATATACACTATCATCAGTGATGTCAGCAGTGCACCTCCTCAAAGGCTATATAAGCCTATGTATCTAGTTCATTTTAAGTAATGCAATCAAGTAGTCTTTCATATTATGAAAGTGGCTCATTGGCATTCCCCCCATGATTCTAACAAACTACATTCAGTCTGAACCCTGTAGTCATTCAGCAGCCATATACATATATTTTTTTTTTGCAAATATTTTCCTTGCAGAGAGTGTGTGGCATCTCTCTATGAAGTCATGTGATAGCACCAGTAGGCATAGGCCACATCAACCTCATTACCTTTATGTTACGAACTTTTGTTGAAAGTTGGGAGATACAGAAGGAGTTTTGATCCCTCAAAGCTAGCAGAACCTAAATAGATATTATACAACAACTGGTGGGACTACAGAAGCATTTACAAAGTCCTCAACATATGAGAAATTGCATTGGATTTGATAAACTAATGTTTAGCATCTCATCGGTTGATAAATCATGTAGCGGCTTACATAGAAGCCTGCAATATATATTTGGGTTCTTCAGACTCCAACCTGAAGCTTGACAGTGGCTTGGGAAATCCTTGGCCAAAAGAAGTTGTCTAAATCAGACATCCTTTAGCTTGATCACAGTCTTTTCTGCCCTTCATCAAGCCATAACCCCTCCATCCAGTTGTGAGGTCTGCCACAGATTGTCATGCTTACATCCATCTCCTTTGAGGGCAGCTGCTTTTTTGACATCTTGCTGCCTGCCACCGAGAGCTGCTTCCTTTTCTGTGTGTTTAATGCAATTGTGGCCTCATCATTGAGTTGCTTGTTTTCGTAGAGAATACATCCCTTTGATACAGTTAGGCCCTGCTATCATTAGGGAGCTTGCTTTTGGAGAAGAACCTGCTAAGTCCGGTGGCATGCTTTTCAGCAAATGAATCCGATTTTATGTCACCTCTGCTTCTTAGAAACCTTCCAGGGGACCTAGCTACAGGACCCATCACTAGATCTCTAGGAGAAGATGCTGCAAAAGTAGAATCTTTGTGGTAATCAGGTGAAACCATAGCAAAGCCCATGGACTTATCAGGTGAAAGCTGACCTAAGTTTATCTGTGAGTCGTCAAATGACCCACTGTTTTCACTTATAGTTTGTAGCTTTTCACTCAAACAGTAAACTTTTTGCTGGGTCTTCAAGGTTTTGATAGAAGAATGCTCTGATTTCTCTGATGCATAACCTAATCCCCGGCGATCTTGAGGCATTTCAAGAGCTTGTAGCTGCTTCCCTAACACCAGAATAGTCTGCTGACATTCGGCAAGCTTTTCTGCGTATCCACCAAGTTCTTGATCCTGCTCACAAAAAAAAAAAAAAAACACAAGGTTTGAAGAGTACACCTCAAATGCTTTAGCAGGAGGCTTCACAGGAAGAAATGCCCCACTCAAAGACGTACTTTTCCAAGCCATATGACTGCCTTCTAGCTTGTAGCCTTGTTGGAAACCATGCTTAAGCAGGCTAGCTATGGATGAGTAAATTTCCTAATGTATGCAGTGTGCACACATATTTTCTTTAGCGGAGCTTAGTCCCTAAGTGAACAGAAGGGCAGTGTTTGTCTGATGATTAACATAGCAAAGGGGCCTCCATTGCCCTCTCTCTCTCTCTCTCTCTCTCTCTCACAGGTGCAGCAACCACCTGCCATGGCAGAACTATATCTGTCTCTTAATGAGGAGCCTATGCTAAAAACTAGTAGCAATCTTCCTTACCGTTGCAGATTCATGCTGCAGCTCACGGCGGCTATCATACAACCTCGTGGGCAGAATATCCGCCACATGTGGCAAAAAAATCCTACGTTCCAAAACAAGGCTAGAGTGTAACGTAGTATACACAAGTCTCCTTCAGAAGTCTAAGCTCTGCCTAAGAAGAAAAACTGCATTGCAAAGAGGTTCAGCTTTCAGCTCTTAGCTCTCTTAGGATGTTACTATTTTCATTCTTTCTTTCAGATTTGTTATGATGAGACATCATCATCATCAGTTGTACCTTGTTTTGGTCTCAGGGCCATTTCGGCCTTCAGGAGATGTTAATATATCTTTCTTTCTTTCTTTCTCCAACAAATTCCTAGGCATCTCTGACCAGGGAAATTGATAATCCTGGACAGTGGATTAAATGCCTCCCAAAAGCAGAAGCAAGTGTATCACCAGCTTCCTGACGGAGAAATATGTTGATGTCTGACACAGCCCTGGCCCCTATCCAAGGAAGTAGCTCTGCTGTCTCATCATGCAAGGACAAAATCTCAACACGAGTGTGGAATTCCCTCCAAACCCATGTGAAGTGTATGAGGTCTCTACTGCTGTCTTTACAAAAGGTTTCTGAATCCATTTTCCATACTTTGTATAGACTTCTGTAAGTCTGTACGAGATGTAATTTAACCCATCAATATACTTATATAAAACCAACCATATGTTGAGAGTCCACAAGCTGCTCCATAAAAGCTAACCACAACGCGCGCCTCCCCCCCTTCCCCCCCTTCTTCCTTCCTTCCTTCCTGCAGGGGGCTCCAAGTGATAAGGTGGCAAGTACATTAGGTCCTCGATTAAGGAACCACACTCCCAAGTCATTTCGCAAATCTAAATGGAAAGGGCACATAGCATCCTTTGGCTAATCTTATTATTAGCATTTGCAGCTTCTGTACTGGGGCACATCCAGCTTCTGAATTACTTCTCTTTAAGAGCGAAGATCCTCCACTAAAAAACAAGCGAAGATGTAAGAAATGGACCTTGGCTAAATTTTCTGCCACTTCAGCCACGGACATGATTGATTCATTATTGTCTACAACAGTAAGCCTGAAAACCAAGACGAAAAACCATGCTAATGAGTGTTCAGGTCTTATATTGAAGAGATCATCTACTCTCTTCTAAAAAAGCAATGAAAAAAAAACAAATATTTCCTTTGGAGTGCTTACATGGTGGAGCACACTTGCTGCTGTTGAAACAACCCTCCTTCCACCTCTCTACTGCATGGTGTCTCACCCTGGAGTTGCACTTCTTGAGATCCAGCTTTTCTCACACCTTTTTTTGGTTCTCCTCTGGCACCACTTGGTTGGGGTTTAAGTGACCTTTGAGAAGCAACACAGTCTGCTACATCATTGCCAAAATATTGTTTGTTGTCGGCCGCCATTGGGCTCTTTTGCACCTCTACGGCATTAGATTCAGAGTTTTGTAGCAGAGATTTTAGGAGTTCAAGGTCTTTTGTCATTAGAGTCAATTTTGCATCAATTTCTTCTTTCTCACCTTTCAGCTGGGTAAGCTGCTCTTCAATGCATTGATTCCTAGTGACATGATCAGTTGCATGCACTTCTTTCGAACACAGATGATTATGAAGCTTTTTGGGCTGCTGCTCTGGACCTACGAGAGACTCTTGTATAACACATGAAATAGAGTCCCCTTTCGAATAGGCCATGCTTGCTCTGCCAGGGTTACCGGCAATGGCTGAGCTTCTACCAAACTCAAGGCGCCTCCTTACTCTGTGTGTTTCAGGCAGTTTATATGGCAAAGAAAATATATGGCTTACCAACCACTCCAAGGCAGACGCAATTTCTTCCAAAAAGTCATTGATATCCACTTTCTCATGTAAAACTCCATCACAGAGTATGATGAGGCTTCTGATACAAGATTCAAATTCTGAGCTTCTCCATAGCTTTGCTGTGCAAGAGTTTGCTAAAGAGTCACTGATGTCTGATACTGAATGTGACTCAGAAAAACCTTCTTTCCAATCCAATTGAGGAAGTTCTTCAAAAAGGCAAACCACCTTATGCACAGCGTTAGATAACTCTGAACCAGCATGATTTTTCTTTGATGGAAATTTGATGTCCTGCTTGAATGTGGCTTCTTCTGATTGACAACTAGATTGACCACTGGGCGACCAAGCTCTTGTATCCCTTACTTCTGGTGACTCCATTCCATGGCATAATGCATAGGAGGGTCCAAATGGGTCACTTAAGTGCTTAGACATTGTATCCAAGGCAGCTCTGACCTCTTCATATAAATCATTTTGAGATTTCCCTTCTGTTTCAGCTTGAAGCAGTGCTACTAGATGTTTCTCCATGCTCCACAGGGCAGCTTTGGCCGCCAAATTTTCGAGCTTAGTGGCATTTAGCTCATTCTCAGCACAAGTAAGCTTGGTCCTGAGGTCAGTGCATAAACTGTTTAGTGACTTGAGTTTATCCTCAGAGTCCTTGGCTTTGCTGAAGCCGTCCAACTGATCCTGGCTGGTTGGTCTGAGCAGAACATCTATCTTCTCAATTTCTGCTCCCAAAACCTTGGTGTGGTTCTCGAAAGGCATTGACGCCAGCTTCTCCATCTCTGCAAAGTCATCCATGAGGTCAGAACTGGACAAATGCATACTTGCTTGTGCAACTGCACCTCCTTTGTCATTTCTGATTTGTGCTAGTTCTGAGATCAAGGCAGATGCCCATGACTCTGCACAGTTGCTTTCATCTTCTACACCTCCATCCTCGGGACCTAATAGGAGGGCTTGTTCTACTGATGATGTATACCCCTCGAAGGCCGATCGAGTGGATCTGTGGAAGATGTTGTGGGGCCGTGATGGCAAAGCCTTTTCCAGTTGCTCTTCGGCAGCCGAGAGCTTGCTGACAGTCTTGGCACACATAAACCTAGCAGACTTCAGCTCTTCATCTTTCTTCGTGAGAGCCTCTCTCAATGATTTGTTTTCTTTTTCTGTGGCAAGCAAGCGGTCTGTCAACTCTTGAGAAGCATCAGTGGGAGATACATCTATGTAGAATTCAGTGAATCGACTCGAAACCGATGCATGGCTAGCTCTTTCAAATGTAGGCAAGGCCTCCAATTCCATTCTCATCTGAGCCATGGTAGCAGGCCCTGGAAATCTTTGACAAAGAAGAAGACGGAGACGTTGGCACTCACCTTCCAGTTTTGCAGTCCTCTTCACATTCTCCAGGTGCTGCTTATTTGTAGCCTCTGATGCCTTCTTGCTGAACTCGAGCTCTTCGTTTCTTAATTCCAACTCCTTGCTCAGCACATGTAGCTCATACTTCCACTTGGACTGCTCCTTCTCTGCCATCTCCATCCTCGTTTGGAGCACATTGGCCTTCTCTTCTGCTCTGCTTTTTGCATCGGCCTCTTTAGCAGCCCTCGCCCTCTCATTGACAAATTTTGACACCATTGACTCCATCTCACTGCGAAGCTCCTCCAGGTCCTGGTTTTTTGCTGCCACTGCTTCATGAAGTTTCAGCTCCTGGTCTCGGGCATGCTGTAACTGCCGCATGCAATCCTTCAATGCCTCATCCAGACGCCCTACCCGGTCTTCTATGGCAACTTTGTTAAGGATTTCATCATCAAGCTCCTGCTTCAAGCATGCAGCTTCGCATTCTGCCTTCTCCCAGCCTATACAAGAAGCATGAAAGGTCCGCATAAAACACTTGCAGCAAGAAGCCAAGCCTGAGATACAATCCTGAACACAGAACTTGCAACAAGAGGCCTGAGGAACTAATCTAAACACATAGACTTGCAGGTGAGAGAATGGTTCCTAAGCAATGTTCTCACCTGTGACTGCTTCTTCTGCAACCCTAGCATGTTGTTGGACGAGCTCGTCCCTTGCCATGAGCTGCTCGCTAAGGATGTGAAGCTTGATCTCTGCTTGAGTGACAGCATCAGATGCCTTAAACTGGTCCCTGAGTCCTAAATTGGTCCTTAAATGGACCTGCATAAAACACAATGCAAGAAAGGATGATAATGAGGATGATGATGATGATGATGAAGGAGAAGAAAACCTTGTATTTAGCTTGCCCTGATTAGGGGAGAATGTCCTGTTACCGGTTCCTCCATGTTTTGCTTAAAATCCTCTGGTTGAGACGAATCATTGTTGAACCGCGCGGATGCAATCTTCTCGAAGACCTTCTTTTTCCATGACCAGCTTCTCCTCTCCATTTCACCTCCTTTTTTTCCCTGCTTCTGTGAATCCATCTAACAGAGACTCTCAGAAGCATATAAAGAAAAATGATTGACCAGAACTCAAAGTCTGTCATACGAAAAATAAATTACAGGAGACACAGGCCAAGGCTAGAATAGAGCAGAGGATTGAATCAAAACATTAAAAAAACTTCATTTTGATGGAGTGATTGGCACCAACTCCACTGCTGGTTACCTTGGATGAAGAGAAGTACCTGTGGTTTTGACAGAAAATGCTAGGCGAGTTGAGGATTGTCCAACATTACTTGCTAGAAAGCTTCTGGATGAGGGCTATAGTGTTTTGGAAATTTGCAGTGCTAAGAGATTAGGGTACAATAGTTAGTGTACTAGTGTAGAATGTGTTCAGAGATTAGAGTACAACAGAATACAATAGTCAGTGTACTGGTGTAAAATGTGTTAAGAGAAGCTCTTCGAGCGGGAAGCAGGATTAAGCTCAACTTAAATTCACAGAGAGAAGTGAACACACACACACACACAGCGCGCCTCATACTGTCCATTAGAAAATAAAAATTGGCAGAGATTTAAGCTAAACATTACTGTTAATTATGTAAACCAACACCTAAGCTTTTGATGCTGCTAATTATTCGACCAGTTGCTACCTTAGCCATAGGTTTTTCAAAGGATTTTAGAATTGATTAAAATGGCACTAACAATACACATTGACAAAATTGGTTGCAGAGGTAGAGCATTATGCAGGGCCAAATTCTGTCCTTTTTTTGGGGGGGAGGGGGGGAAATAATTTGGCTACCGTATAAAGAGAGTTGAAATCTAGTCTCTCTGCAAAATGTGCCAGCAGGGGACCACATGGAAGTGCACATGGTGGCAAGCCTGGGTGCTGAAAGGGCTCTGTGGGTGTGTAATGATAGCTTCTCTGCACACAAAAGCAAGTATACGATGCAGCATCTTCAGTGCCTTTTAAGATTTATCCTTGTACTAGCAGCAAGAGAGCCTTCATTGTAACTTTCAAGTTGTACATGAAGAGATCTTAATGAAAGGGAGAGGGGTGAAGGGGGACCAATTTTTTTTAAATGGGAGTAGTAGTGCATGCAATGCGACAAAAGCATGCCATTGACCTTTGATTAAGCATGCATTACAAGAGACAAAATGCTCACCCATCATTTTACTGATGCCCTCATGCCATTACGCATGTGCCAAGATCATTGATGCCCCTCATGGTAATGATGCCCTAAGGATGTGGCCACACAAGGTAGGTGCTAGACTCCAGTGTGTGAAAAAAAACAAAACAAAACTACCCTAGAGTGTATTTTGCACTTGTGAAATTAGAAAATAACCTAATCGGCTCCACCCACTTGAGTGGGCCCCGGGTGTGTACGAAAAAAAGAAGAAGAAAATAACCCGATTCCTAGATTTCAGGAGGTTTTAGTCAAAAATCCATTTGAATTAAAAAAACTACCTTTACTAACGGGGCTGGCCGATAAGGCGGGTTGGGTTGTTGTCCATGAGAATGGAAGAATTGAGGACACCTAGGCTGGCATGAACATTGGTAAACAAGGAACTATGGGTGGCTTCCCAAACATGGCCCCACAGATGAATGCTTTTCATAATTTGGTGAAACGTTTTTTCCCACATATTAGTGGTAGGGTGAAGAAAATTTTAGAGCAGTGTTCATAGATAACATTTTAAAGGTTACTTTAAATTTAGAGCATTGTTCATAGATAACATTTTAAAGATTACTTTAAATTTTACACATTTTAAATGTTTTTTTCATAGAGAATCTAATTTTATATATTAGCTATACCTTAGGTAACAAAATGGTCCAAATAACATAGAGAATAACACAAAGGGAAATTTTCGCATATTTTTTGAAATTGAAAAAATGTAAAACTGAGAATCTTGAGAGTCCATTGCATATTGAGTCTAGACCTCTTACCTATTATAAACATTCTAACGAGAGGGGCCCTACCCTAGGTTTTAAGATTCAACATTGAAGCACACACCTAGGTTGTTATCACATCTTTATGCCTTGGCCGGCGATCAAAATTTTATATCTATTTGGCAAGTTTTATTTGCAACAAAAATGAACAACAAGTTAACACGGTCCATGAATGACTTCTGTTAAAGGCCCACCCAATCTTCCATATCACAACCAATGTTGAGCAAAACTAGCTCCGGTGGGACACTTCACCCACATCATGGACCTAGTGCAAGCACACAAGGTTTTATGCCCATTACATCACTCAATAAAGGCATATATTTTAACCATTCTTTGATAAGATTCCTTTTGAGAAAGAGAACTTGACTTATGTGCATCTAGACATTGTGAAAAGATTCCTGCATACCTAAAAGGTTGTTCCCACACCAAAAAAAAGGTACAACACCGGTGGAAAAATTATGATATATAAGAAGAAAAAGCATGTTTACAATACCACTCGTTAAACCACCATACTCTACCAGTGAGATCACTACAACATCAAGCAATTGAGTGATACTTTTTACGTGCATAGGTTAATATGGTTTTACTCACTCGACCTACTGTAAGATGCTTTACCATCTTACCCACTCAGACAGATACTTGTAAGATGGTGTTGGAACATATAAAGTGGCCTTATAGTAGGTCGAGTGGGTAAAACCATGTTAACCACTCCATAGGTTAACATGGTTTTACCCACCCTTGTAATATAATACTTGTGAGCTTTTCTCTTCTCTCTTCTTGTTTGCATGTATGCTATTGATTCTTACTTGCTTGATGGATGCATGCTAGATAGGTTTGTTTTTAAGGTTCTTTCTCACATTAGCTTCTTCTTCTTCTCCCGCTTTTAGTGAGAGAGAACTGTTGTGAAGGCTATCTCTTCTTCTTCTCCCTCTTTTAGTGAGAGAGAATCCCATTAATGGACCTTGAAGACATCCCCTCCTCAAGGGCAATCTCTGCCTCTTGGGTAGGGACAAGAGAGAGGTCAAAAAGCATAATGAGTAAGACACTAGAACCCCTTGACCTACATCATCGGTGGTCAAAGTGGTAGACAAGAAAAGGTGAAGTAATCAGAAAGCCCACTCCTCATCATGTGAGGAATGAACAGCAAGATCTGCTGATGTAGATGCTGCAGCAACATGGGCTGAGGTAGATGCAGGGGCTGATGTAGAGGTTTTAGAGTAGCAGTCCTTCTCCCGGTGATTATCACGGCCACAAATGGTGCATGGATGAGCCTTGAAGCAGTCCTTCTCCATATGATTAGTTCTCCCACAATGGGTGCAAGGCTTTCTTACCTTAGAACCTCCTTTCTTTGCTAAAAATGCAGTGTCAGTTACCTTTTGTTGTTTTGTTCTTTCCTCTTCTTGGAGAGCATTGATGATACCTTCAAGAGTAGGATTATTGTGATACTTGAAGGTAGTGACAAGAGTAGCATAGGTGTCAGGTAAGCTTTTGAGAAGCACAGCAATAGCAATATCTTTGGAGATGGGGGACTTCACTGATGCAAGCTGAACCATAAGACTGCGAAAATAATTGACATGAGAGGCTATAGTAGCTCCCTCCTGCATATATAGATCAAAGAATGAGATCATAAGTGCAATCTTAGAGTTTTTAGAACGGGGTCCAAAAAGGGTATCCAAAGTGATCCATGCTCGACAAGCAGACTGTATGTCGGGGAGATGTGATGAATGTAATCATCTCCAAGACCGAGCAGGATGATAGCATAGGCTTTGTCATTCTTGGCAGTGGGAGCATAAGTGATAACTTGCTCAATGTCGGAATCTTCGGGAGCAGCATGGTGAACAACGTCCCAAAGACCTTCTTTCATAAGATGGCACTTGATTTTGATTTGCCAGGTGTCAGGCTAAAATTTGAAAGGGGTTTTTGGTCAGTGTACATATGGTGCGTGTGGTGTGTGAATAAAATTTGCCCTGAATGCCCTGGCAAGTGTATAGGCCGAGTGGTTTGGTTGTGAGCCGGTATTTGCACGTGTTTTTTTCCAGAGAAAGTGCTGGAGATCTGAAGTTTCTATTGTAACATGTGGTGTGCAGGTGGTTACTAAAAAGAGGGCACCGACTGGAAATTGATGGGCTTGGTTGTTATGATGCTGATGAGGGTGGCCGGGAGCAGTTCTGGTATTGGAAGGTTATGGACGCGGTGATATGATTCGAAGTGGAGAAGAAGGGGCTCTTTTAGCATTAGTGTGGTCATTATTTTGTGGCTTGAAGCTTTAAAAATAATATATATATATATAATCCACATGGCCATGGTTTTAATGGCCACATGGAAGGCTGGGTTGGCTGCCAGCTCAACGTCTGGAAGATGCGAGGGAGGTGGCTGCTTCGAGAAGGTGACGGGGGTTGATGAGAAGAGGGGCTGGCTGTAGAGAAACGGGGTGGGAGAAGTAGTAGAGCTGGGGTTCGCTTGTATGAAGTGGAGGCCGCCTCAGAGTTGGTGACTGGAGGCCTTGGTGTGACTAGGCAACATGTAGGCTTGCTGAAGTAGAGAGCGGCTACCTTGTTTGTGTGAAGGCTGGCGGAGGTGTTGCAGATATCAAGGACCGCTTTGAAGGAGAGCCGGGTGGAGAAAGAAGAAGCGCTGCTGGCCTTGGCGACAAGAAGAGACTGGCGACAAGAAGAGACTGCAACGGCTTGAGTGCAGAGGCAAGAGAGGCTGGCCCTTGTAACGCCGTCTGGAGAGAGAGTTGGTGACTAGAGGCCTTGGCGTGACTGGGCAACGAGTAGGCTTGCTGAAGCGTTGCAGCTACAGTAGGTGCTCGAAGGCGACTCAGAACCTGGTGAGATCCGCCGCTTTGCTGTAGACAAGCTAGCGACTTGCAAAAAGGCCGCCTAGGAGCAGCTGGTGGCAAGGTGGACACCAAAGGGGCTGGGTTTGTGAAGAGAATGCGCAGGGCATAGCTCTGCTGGGTGAAGAGCATGGTCGCCTCATGGGAGATGCAGGCGCCTTGGTTATAGAGGGGCTATGGAGCGTATGCAGCCCCCACAAGAAGAGAGAGCTGCAAGAAGTGTGAAGAAGCATAAGCCGAGAGTGCCCAGGTCTTTTCAGAGATAGCTGCCTGACTGGTGACTGTACAGAAGAGGCTACAGGCCTCTAGGTGAACGTGACAGTATGGGCTGATGATTGAAGCAGCAAGAGAGGGCTGCTGTTAGGAAGGGATTGAATGATGTGGCTTGGGCTAGATACAAGAGCAAGGGAAGGTGATGCTGCGGTGAGCGGTTAGTCGTGGTGCTGAGGATTGTGCAGAGGCTCTGGTGGTTGGTGAAGCTGCTGGTCACGACATACAGAGAGTGGGAGCTGCTGAGATGAAGGTTAGCTGGTGTGGGCGCCTTCTGGTGAGAGTAGCTGGTCTTGTGTGGGCGATGATTGCAAGCAGTGCGTGGATGCTGACCAGAGAGGGAGCCTTGGGTTTTTGTGTGGGTTGGATGCAGAAGAGGTGCTGATATGTGGGCTGGAGATAGTGGGGCTCGCCTACGACAATTGGCAGGTAGCAGCTGGAGACAGAGAGTAGCCGAGCTACAGAGAAAGTGAAGAAGGGTTGCTGGTGTGGGCGCCCTCTGGAGATTACAGGGACCGGGAGCCAGAGGCTCGGTTGTCAGACGCAAGGGTTCATTCCTTTGGCAATAAATCCTGGCCAGAGTCCTGGTCTTTGGTGTATTTGGTGAGTTTGTACATGGTTGATGCTGTATATGTTTTTTGCTAAATGATCATCTGTTCGTTGTGGTTCTGAGCTGTCTTAATGGTGTGGGTGGGTGGCGCATGGTGAGAGAGTGTTCCAGCCGGTGGCTGGTGGTGCCCCGTTCGTGGTAGTGTTTCCAAGTTTGCGAGGTGGAAGGGCTATAGAGGCAGGTTCTTTCTTCTTTTTTTCACCTCACATCCTTCTAGTGCCCCCACTGAGGAGTTTGCTCAGGCATTGTTTGACTGAGGATAGCTCAGGGATTTCTCTTACGAGGGTGTATGCCCCAGAGTGAGAGATTGAAGGAAGGTGTTTTTGGGTTTTTGTTGGGATTGAAGGTGAAGCTTGAGGGTGATGTCTTATCCAGAGTTTTATGGTGGTTCGAATGAGGATGTGGCAGATTTCTTGGAAAGGATGGAGGTTGCATGCATAAGCAACCACATCAGTGAGTCGATACAGGTGTTGCGGCTATTGAGCATTTGCTTGAAGGGAGATGCAAGGACCTGGTACAGAGCTTATGAGGAGTCGTTAAGGGATGCTGTTCCACGCATTGAGATGACTGAGGATGGATTAAAGACAGCACTCAGCAACAGGTTCAAGAAGGTGGAAGACCCTGACAAGATTTGGCATGAGGTGCAAACTCTGACACAAGGTGAGTTTGAATCAATAGATGATTATATGAAGAAATTTTCTTTGCTATGGGAGACTCTATGCAGGGCTTTAGGGGAAGACCAGGTACCCCCTAACATGATGAAGAAAAACAAGTTTGTAGCCGGGCTTAAGAGGAGTATTCACTGGAAAGTGGAATTGAAGAAGCCCAGGTCTTATGAGGATGCGGTAGAAATTGCTAAGTCAAAAGACTGGAAGCTGCAGCGGATGAATCAGCTGGGGATGATTCCAGTGGTAGCACAGCCGGAGATTCATAGAGTGGAGGCTACACCCATGAATGCAGTGATTGAGAGGATGAAGCCCACTGAAGCCCAAGCTATGCAGATGGTGCCTCAAGCTAGTCAGGGAGTACCTATGGTTCCTGCAGGTTCTGATGAGGGATTGCGACAGGATATGAAGCAGATGGTTGATCTTATGAAGAATTTGAGCTTAAATTTAATGGGAAGTATAGGTGGTGGACGTGGTAGAGGCAGGGGCAATAATCCTGAAGGGGGAGATGGACAAGCAGGGTATGGACGTGGTCGTGGTAGGGGCCGTCGTTTCATCCCTACATGCTGGAACTGTGGTGAGCTTGGTCATTTGAGTACAGATTGTGATAAGCCTCAGCAAATGGGTGGTGATATGTACCCACTTCCTTCACAGCTACCTCACAAGTCAAATGATTATGGTATTGATATCAGGGATCAAGCAGGCCCCAGTGGAATCACAGCTAAGGAGAAGGGTAAAACTAAGGTGATAGATGTGGTCACCCTTGAGAAGACGAAGGAGGCAGAAGTTGATGTGATGCCTTTGGGGAAATGGATGCCACAAGAAAGGGAAAGCAAGGATACTGCAGGGCCCAGCAAGAAGAAAGGTAAAGTGAAGGAAGGAGAGGATGTGAAGGTTAAGCAGAAGCGGAAGTCTCGTAGGAAGTTTCAGGTAACTGATTTTCCACTAGGGGGTGGGCAGGATAGTTACAGTTTGCAGGAGGACATGGCTGGAAGGAAGGCTAACATTACTTTTGGGCAATTGATAGAGTTAGCTCCCAATTTGAAGCGTCAATGGAAAAGACTTGTGAACCCGAGAGAGAAGGAGCCTGCCAAAGGGATAGTGACTGTTCTATCTGTTCAGGAGTTGCCTGATATATGTCTTGTGGGGTGAATGTGTGGTATAAAGGGAAGAATCTGGGAGAGGCATACATAGATGGTGCAGCACAGATTTGTGTGATCACATTAGCAGCTGTGGAGAGGCTTGGTCTTAATTTCACTGAAGCATCTGGTTTCCGTATTCGTCTAGCTAATCATCAGAAAGTCAAATGCTTAGGTATGATTAAGGAGTTAGAATTGGAAGCTTTTGATGTAAAGGTGCTTGTGGATTGTCATGTTATGCCTGCAGGAATGGGTGCATTCCCCATCATTTTGGGAAGACCATGGCTGAGAGCGGTGAAGGCTGTTCAGGATTGGAGGAAAGGGGTTATTACTCTATATGACAGGAGAGGATATAAGAAGCAGTTTAATATGGATAACCAGAAGCCTGTCAATGATGAAGAGGAAAGTGAAGCTAATTCGAGTGATGATACGACTAGTAGCACCACTACTAGTGAGGGAACAGGAAATACTTCATCCAGTGAGGAGGATGCAGAGATGGATGCCCTGGTTATTGATGAAGAAGTGCTTAGTGATGAGGTTGCTGAACAAGAAGAAGCCATACATGAGGAATGCGAGGAGGTACAAGTGAATCATAAGCAAAGGTATGCCTGTGATGTGAAAGAGTCTGTTTTTAAATCTTTGGATGATGAACCTGTGTGGGATGAGTGGGATATAGATAGTCTACAGGATGAGGAGCTTGAGTTGGAGCTAGATGACCAGATGTGTATTAATATTAAAAAAGCCATGACCAGAATTGAGGCTATGAAGAAAGAGAAACACCAGAAGTCTTTGAATGGTGTTGATGCTATGGATGAGAGGGATGCTGTAATAGGTGAATTTCTTGGTGGCCTTGATGAAGATGAGCATACAGGAATTGAGGTGGATGCTTTGGGAATGGTGCCTTTTGAAGAGGAGTTTGTTTTGCCTGTGGTGGCTGGTTTTGATGGTGATGTTTCTTATGTGGATGGACAGGAAAATGTTATGGTACAACAGGTTTTTTTTTATGAGGCTTTCATCAATTTTTACCCTCAGCAGGAGTTGCTGCATTGGTTTTTCGATATTGGTGCTGACCATATCAGTGATTTTGGAGTTGAGATGAGGCAGGATGGTGTGTATGTCAGGAGCTTTGTTTCCAGAGGCTCTGGTATTGTGTTGTGGGATATGGGATGGCAAGACATGCCTTGGGAGGATGACAGAGTTTCTTGGATCATTTGGAACAGAGATGTGTTGGTTACACTGTATGATGCTCAGAGGATAGATGGAGGGAAACGTGGTCATATGCTTTCTGCTGATCATAAATGATTCAGCAGGCTAGGGGTTGGGCAAAGTATGTCAGGCTAAAATTTGAAAGGGGTTTTTGGTCAGTGTACATATGGTGCGTGTGGTGTGTGAATAAAATTTTTTCTGAATGCCCTGGCAAGTGTACAGGCCGAGTGGTTTGGTTGTGAGCTGATATTTGCACGTGTTTTTTCCAGAGAAAGTGCTGGAGATCTGAAGTTTCTATTGTAACATGTGGTGTGCGGGTGGTTACTAAAAAGAGGGCACCGACTGGAAATTGATGGGCTTGGTTGTTATGATGCTGATGAGGGTGGCCGGGAGCAGTTCTAGTATTGGAAGGTTATGAACGCGGTGATATGATTCGAAGTGGAGAAGAAGGGGCTCTTTTAGCATTAGTGTGGTCATTATTTTGTGGCTTGAAGCTTTAAAAATAATATATATATATATAATCCACATGGCCATGGTTTTAATGGCCACATGGAAGGCTGGGTTGGCTGCCAGCTCAACGTCTGGAAGATGCGAGGGAGGTGGCCGCTTTGAGAAGGTGACGGGGGTCGATGAGAAGAGGGGCTGGCTGTAGAGAAACGGGGGGGAGAAGTAGTAGAGCTGGGGTTTGCCTGTATGAAGTGGAGGCCACCTCAGAGTTGGTGACTGGAGGCCTTGGTGTGACTGGGCAACAAGTAGGCTTGCTGAAGCAGAGAGCGGCTGCCTTGTGTGTGTGAAGGCTGGCGGAGGTGTTGCAGATATCAAGGACCGCTTTGAAGGAGAGCCGGGTGGAGAAAGAAGAAGCGCTGCTGGCCTTGGCGAGACAAGAAGAGACTGGCGACGGCTGAAGTGCAAAGGCAAGAGAGGCTGGCCCTTGTAACGCCGTCTGGAGAGAGAGTTGGTGACTGGAGGCCTTGGCGTGACTGGGCAACGAGTAGGCTTGCTGAAGCGTTGCAGCTGCAGTAGGTGCTCGAAGGTGACTCAGAACCTGGTGAGATCCGCCGCTTTGTTGTAGACAGGCTGACGACTTGCAAAAAGGCCGCCTAGGAGCAGCTGGTGGCAAGGTGGACACCAAAGGGGCTGGGTTTGTGAAGAGAATGCGCAGGGCATAGCTCTGCTGGGTGAAGAGCATGGTCGCCTCATGGGAGATGCAGGCGCCTTGGTTATAGAGGGGCTATGGAGCGTATGCAGCCCCCACAAGAAGAGAGAGCTGCAAGAAGTGTGAAGAAGCATAAGCCGAGAGTGCCCAGGTCTTTTCAGAGATAGCTGCCTGACTGGTGACTGTACAGAAGAGGCTACAGGCCTCTAGGTGAACGTGACAGTATGGGCTGATGATTGAAGCAGCAAGAGAGGGCTGCTGTTAGGAAGGGATTGAATGATGTGGCTTGGGCTAGATACAAGAGCAAGGGAAGGTGATGCTGCGGTGAGCGGTTAGTCGTGGTGCTAAGGATTGTGCAGAGGCTCTGGTGGTTGGTGAAGCTGCTGGTCACGACATACAGAGAGTGGGAGCTGCTGAGATGAAGGTTAGCTGGTGTGGGCGCCTTCTGGTGAGAGTAGCTGGTCTTGTGTGGGCGATGATTGCAAGCAGTGCGTGGATGCTGACCAGAGAGGGAGCCTTGGGTTTTTGTGTGGGTTGGTGGATGCAGAAGAGGTGCTGATGTGTGGGCTGGAGATAGTGGGGCTCGCCTACGACAATTGGCAGGTAGCAGCTGGAGACAGAGAGTAGCCGAGCTACAGAGAAAGTGAAGAAGGGTTGTTGGTGTGGGCGCCCTCTGGAGATTACAGGGACCGGGAGACAGAGGCTCGGTTGTCAGACGTAAGGGTGTATTCCTTTGGTAGTAAATCCTGGCCAAAGTCCTGGTCTTTGGTGTATTTGCTGAGTTTGTACATGGTTAATGCTGTATATGTTTTTTGCTAAATGATCATCTGTTCATTGTGGTTCTGAGCTGTCTTAATGGTGTGGGTGGGTGGCGCATGGTGAGAGAGTGTTCCAGCCGGTGGCTGGTGGTGCCCCGTTCGTGGTAGTGTTTCCAAGTTTGCGAGGTGGAAGGGCTATAGAGGCAGGTTCTTTCTTCTTTTTTTCACCTCACACCTGTTGAAATTTGAGCTAAATGATGAGCTATGGTGGATCAAACACTAGAATCAACATAATTAACAAAGTGATTAGCAAGTGATTAAGACATAATTAGTGAATAATTAGCACATAGATTAATGTAGGCATGGATACTCAAAAACCAGCAAATTCTCATTAGGACTATGCCTCAATTTATAGAGTTTACATCAAGCATCAAATCCCATTGATTTCTCCATGATTCACTCCCAGAATATCTCCACCTCTTGCCTGATTCTCTCCACCTCTTCTCTTTTCCCTGATTTTCTCCCAGAATATCTCCACACTCCTAAATTCCCTCATGCTACCCATTATTCTCTCCCAGTAGGTTCTTCTCACCTTTTCACAGGTTCTTTCACAATTACATCTTCTCTTTTACAGCCTCTATCCAAGAGCTTGTTCCCACACACACCCTATTCACTTGTATATTTCAACACCTCCCCTCAAGTGAATAATCCTAGCACACCTAGACCCTATACCAAGTTTGCCTCCCCTTACTTGGCAGTCCGCGACCAGTGTCTACTCCTCCCCTCAAGTTATCTCAGCACACCTGGACCCTATATCAAGTTTCTCTCTTACTTGATAGCCTGCAACCAGTGCCTCAGATCCCTAAACCCATAGTCCTTGACACTCTCTCTCTCTATGTGTCCAAGGCTACTATAGTTGCCCGCGACCTTGACTAAAGTGCTCACACATACATCTACCACGTGGCCTACATCATCGGTGGCTCAGAGGTGGTTTTACTTTATTGGGGCAGGTTACATTGGGTTGTGGGGTCTCTCTCTCTCTCTCTCTCTCTCTCTCAGATATTTTCACATGGCTCCTCACTCTTTGGAGCCTCACATCTTCTCTTGTCTTCAGTCTTCTTCTCGTGGCAGCATCTCTCCACGCGTCCGTCTCTTCTTTCAGTCTTCTCGGGGCAGCTTCTCTTCTCGGGGCAGCTTCTCTTCTTGTGGCAGCTTCTCTTCTCGTGTCCATGTCTTCCTTCAGCTTTTCTTCTTGGTGTGGATCCTCTTCTTGGAAAGAGATATTCTTCTTCTTTCATGGCTGGGGCCATGAGCTCGTTCGTCAGGTCATTTTGCTCTATGTGAGCAACATGTTTCAATGTTTTGCTGACAGTTCCTTTGGGCTTTTGATGTTCATCTTTTATCATTATGCAATGCAAACCCAAATTTATGCGGGAGGTCTTACCTCTTGCCTTAATCTGGACAAGGGCAGTGTCTGTTCCCATTTTTACACTGATAAAATGTGCCCAATACATAATGCGTATAGCATTCATTCTCATGCACATTCCAAATGCAACTCTGGCTGTTAATAATCTTGAATTTGAGTGAGATTTACAGGCATTAACCAAGGGTTAAATGCAAAATGATGATTTTCACAATTTTTATCAGCACAATTTTCTAGAAATTACACTAAATTAAGGGTAACCAATTTGTACGGGATGGTTGGAGTATCAAACCAACTCCGATTTGAAATCTGAAGTTATAGGGATCTGTATCAGATACCTAATGGTTAATTTGAACCCTCAATTGCACCAAAGTACAGTGATTAGCACTGATTAATCACTGATTAGCAAATTAATGCTCTGGTTTGTGTGCAAAAAACAGAGTATGCGGGGAGCTCAGATCTGGTGCCTTCCACTTCAAATGAGCTCAAATGCTTTCAAAGGCATCAATAGCAATGAGTCTAGTAGAGGATTAAGCCAAGAAACACAAGATTTGACCAAATAATGAAAGCTTAATCTCTGTTTTACCAAAGTCACCTGCAGATTTGATGAAGAGCTTGGATCTCTCTGTAGACTTGATGAAATTAATTTCTGTCTTCACCAGCTTGTAGAGCATGCTTGATTACCCCTTGGGCTAAGAGGAATTAGAGAGCTTTGATTTGTGGAAGTTGCAATGTCAAAAACATCTCAGAAAAACGTAGCCTGCAAATCGAGCTCCCGCCGGCGTTCTGCGTTGAATTAGCCCACAAGATTTGAGATGTGTGTAGCCCTATGAGTCTACTATGAGTACCTAAGAGGGCTTAGCCTAATGTTATGTGTGCAAGGAGAATGGAGTCCTCCACTGGCTGGGGGTGAAGGGGAAGATGAAAAACTCACTAAAAACTGATTTTTTTTTGCTAATTACTTACTAATCCTGATTAATTCACTAGTGGGTTCATAAATCTGGTTGATTCTAGGCATGGCTATGATACCATGTTGAAATTTGAGCTAAATGATGAGCTATGGTGGATCAAACACTAGAATCAACATAATTAACAAAGTGATTAGCAAGTGATTAAGACGTAATTAGTGAATAATTAGCACATAGATTAATGTAGGCATGGATACTCAAAAACCAGCAAATTCTCATTAGGACTATGCCTCAATTTATAGAGTTTACATCAAGCATCAAATCCCATTGATTTCTCCATGATTCACTCCCAGAATATCTCCACCTCTTGCCTGATTCTCTCCACCTCTTCTCTTTTCCCTGATTTTCTCCCAGAATATCTCCACACTCCTAAATTCCCTCATGCTACCCATCATTCTCTCCCAGTAGGTTCTTCTCACCTTTTCACAGGTTCTGTCACAATTACATCTTCTCTTTTACAGCCTCTATCCAAGAGCTTGTTCCCACACACACCCTATTCACTTGTATATTTCAACAACACCAAGTATGAAAGTTGGAGCCATTGAATTTGTCGATAGACATGAGAGAATGAGTAGAAGAGGCCATGTGGGAAGGTCTTACCTTTTGCTAAAATGCAAGGGTAGTGTCTGTTCCCTTACAAGATTGCAGAAATGAATGAAAGAAGAGATCCAAACTATTTTTAGAAGCCGGCTCTCTCACCACTTGTCAAGGCCATAGCATGTGATAGCCCATCGAAGCATGAGGAACTAGCAGTTTGCAGATATGAGGATAAGAAAAGGACTAACTAGCAAACTGAAGGAGACAATGCAGAGTACCTTGTAGATTCTTCAAGAGGAAGCGATGGCAGAACTGAACTGCCTTTAGATGATGCGTAGCCTGTAGCTGAAGAAACACAGCCTCCAGCAGATAGACGTAGGCTGCTGCAGAGGTGTAATACAGCTCCTGTGAATAAGCAGTACAAGTGCTGCTCATCCAGAGAGGGAGGCCAACAGTAGCTGCAGGTATGGAGTGATGCGCAACCTGTAGAGGATGATGCTTGGGAAACACGGCCACTCACATAGGCACAAGTCTCAAGCTTGCTGACGGAAACACAACTAAACCTTTGGGCATCTTGTAGGATATTCAAATATTAAGACCTTCAGGCTAATCTTCCATCATACATTTGTGGTGATGAATTTTCAGAGTCTAGGGTCATACACCATGCTTCTCAGAAGGCATTACAGGATAGACATAAAGCTGGTTCTCAATTGGGAAACCAATCACATTTACGTGGAAAAACTAATCATATTTACATATGTAAATGCACCAATCCTTGAAAATAAACTTGAAACAATGGAAGAATCATCACATGGGTCAAGGCATTCTCACCAATGAGTCTGACACAGCCACTCAGACCACTTTAGTTGATATCTATAGAGCATGCAATGAGTCTGACACAGCCACTCAGACCACTTTAGTTGATATCTATAGAGCATGCAACGTAAAAGCTCATGGATAGGAAAAAGAATATGAGCCCCTCCTAGAGTCTACGGACTCTGAGGATTGGATTCATGTTTGGGCGAACATGGACACTCTTCCACATAAGTTTGGGACAAGGTTTTCATGATTGGTGGACAATATCAAAATCACATCCCTACTCATGCTTACTGTATTTGAAATAGAACTAGGGGTGGAATCCAATTTCCTTGAGCTAGAGCTCCCTAGAAAGACCACCTAGCTTCATGGCCCGCCTTGGTTAACATTGGGGCTAGCCACAACATGTTGCCTTGGGAGACGTGGACCTCATTAGGCCACCCTTGGTTGAGACCAAGGCTAGCCACAACATGTTGCCTTAGGAGACATGAACCTCATTAGTCCGCCCACCTTGCTTAACACTAGGGCTAGCCACTGCATGTTACCTTGGAAGACGTGGACCTCATTAGGCCACCCACCCCTCATACCATCAACTACAACAACCATTACTGGGGCAAACAATTCCTAATTTATTATCATGGAGTAAACAATTCCCATCCATGACCATCAGTTGTTTTGAAGTTGAATTTTATATTGGAACTAAACATGTGTCGGTTGTTTTAAAGCTAGATTTTATATTGGAGCTAAACATGTGTCTTACAAATATGAAAGAGATTATCATGCTTGGGAGGAGATGGGATTGTAGCCATTGATTGTGTAGCCAACTGGGGAAAAAGAACCACAACACTTGAGCTTCCTCATGGAATGGTTACCATACCCTTGGTGGATGAGGGCACCTCGGACCTATCAATGTCAACATCCAAGCCTTGTGCTCTCAAGTAACCCCTAACACTCAACACTCCTCTCGCCTTGCCACGCGTCAACCATCCCCTAAAACTATTATGGAGATCTAAAACCTCACTGAGATGAAAATGAAGACCACCCCCAACCTCAACCTCAAAAAAGGAGGTTTTGCCAAGAAGGAGTGAGTACCTAATAAGAGAACTCTGGCTAGCCAAGGAAAGTACAATGCCTAAGTAAAGATCTGGCAACCATTTAGCCAGAAGCCTATCCATGAGTAGAGATCTGCCGTGGGAGAGCCCCAAGAAATAGAGTTTTACCCACACCCTAGTAGGATCCCTATCAAAATGTTAGAAGCTCAAGGCTTCTATGATAGAAACCCGTTTGTTTGCATCCTAAGAACCTCACATATAGTATCCTAATTGGTGACCTTGAACATCATCGCGAGCTTAGTGGCCAACGTTCCATTGGATCCCAACCAGGATATTAGAATCATGAGGCTTCTACGAAGGGAACCCTTACATTCAGTTTTCGAAGTCAAGAAAGCACCACAAGGCTCTACAACCACGGCATTAAACTCCAGAACAAAGATGGAGTGGAGACTAAAAGCCATATCTCTGATGCCAACCCTAAGCTTAAGTAAGAAGGGAGAGAAGTGGGTTCCACCTAAGCTCATATGTTGACACCACCTTCAAAGAAGTGAGAGGAGACCATGGTGGATGTTAAGCAGGGAGTGGTACCTTGCCCATGTGCAATGGCCTTACCCACATCCATGCCCGTATGTGCATAGTCTCTACATTGACATTTGTATTGACAATCACATGCATGTGTACCCACACATACATGCACCCCCAACGCACACTTGTACAAGTACATGCACACATGATAACATACACTTGCGCATGCACACATATCCCCCCTTTAAAGCCCACTCCCACTTGCTAGACTTTGAAAAAGCTTATGTCACAGTGGATTGGGACTTCTTAGAAGGCATGATGGCACAGATGTGTTTCTCCTAGAGCGGATCAGACAGGTCTCTTGCATGTATAGGGAGGCCCACACCATAGTTTTAGCCAGACGTGGTGAGCACTTTCAGATCTCCCACTCCATAAGGCAGGAATGCCCCTTGGCTCCACTACTCTACCTTTTAGTAGCGGAGGCTATGATAAATTTTCTCAGAGTTAACCCACAGGTCTCCGCCACAAGCTGCCTCTTTGCATAGAGGAGGAGTTACTAGACTTTGAGTTAGTAGATGATAATTCTATGCTTTTGGAGGCTTTGTAGGCATGCCTCTATGCTTTCCACAGTGCTTTGGAGATTGGTAGTAGGCACCTCCATTAATTGGCACAAATCACTGTGATTTTGGATTGGTGACTCTCCGTAGACTGATTAGGGTTTAGATATGGGGTTTACTTATATTGAGAGAGGATGCACTACCTTTGCTGTCAGGTTGCCCCATGGACATCTCACTGAGGGGTTTTATATGGCAAGCTATTTCTTGTTTTTTGGAATCAAGCGAGCAAATTTCATAAAGATTCCCTCCAACTCTCTCTCTCTCTCTCTCTCTCTCTCTCTCTCTCTCACACACACACACACACACACACACACACACACACACACACACACACACACACACACACACACTTTCTCAATTGCCTACCATAGAGGTAACACAAAACAAGATATTGCATAGTTAAGCCCTCTATAATGAGGTTGCTTCTAAGACAACTAAAAATGGGGAAAAAAAGATTACATTAATTGAACTTCTTTTACAAAAGTCCCAAAATACTATAGGACATGAAATGTCAAAATTTGGCATGTGAAATTCCATGCATTCAATGTTCTAAATTAGGGTAGGTTCTCCTATATGAGACAAGGCTTTGTAGAGCTCCAAGTAAGGATAAGTTGGTGGATGACCATATTCTTGTTCTCTGGGCTTAAGCCAAGAACACGTAAATATATGGAGTACAAGTGCTTTCATGAAAGATAAGGCTTCTTCTTGGATTCTCTATCTACAAAATCTTGACACGTACAATACAGCTCATATTTTCCAATGTGTGCATCATCCCCATCATGCTTGTCCTCCAACCTCTACACTTCTTCTACCACTCTAGCTTTCTTTTTCAAAGCTAGCTTTTTTTCCGCTTCCTCTGATACTCACGTGTGGTACCTAACTCTAATGCCATTTCGCATGGCTCAGCCACCCGCCTCTATGCATATAGTGGACCGATACGGTGGTTCAGCCACCTGCCTCTATGCATATAGTGGACCTATACGGTGGTTCTTTCTTTCTTACTTGCCATTTTAGAGGACCTTGTAGCACTACAGCTAGTAGGAGGGTGGGCATGAAACCTTCTCTGCATTCTTGCTCTCCACTTGGTATCCACCTCCCCATATTAGTTCCCACAGCAATTGGCCATATCTTAGGTGGCGAATTGAGCTTTGGGTCTATATTGGCATTCATAATATAGCAATGACGGATGTGATCTGGGAAAAACCACATCCACTGATGAGGCCATTAGGGTGCTTGAGATACCCTTCGAATCATGGTGTAGTCATACCCTTTGCAGATCCGGCTATGCCCACACCTCTTACCACCACAAGGAGTTCCGCCTAAACAGTGACCTTGCAATACATGTTCTTCAGTGGATTTCCTACATTTCTTCATTCACCTTGTGCTCAATCACACAAAACTATGTGGCTTCCATTGCTATTCTTTGATGAGTAGTGGTTGTATCATGCTCCGTAAAATTGATCTTCAATGGCCTATCCACATATTTCCAATCTCGTACATGTGCATTATACTCCGAACGATGTGTTGCCTCATCATCAATATTAATGACCACAGTGGCCAGTCTCTTATGACGTGTAGTTTGCATTGTTTAGGGGGGTAGGTGCCTTATACATGGGTGGCCCTTTAGTTGCCTAATTGACTGTTTGGACTACTTGGGCTGGGCTTGCAAACATCCATTATGTTTGTTTCTCCAAGCTTATTGTAAGCTAGTAGTTAGAGGATTCGTTCCCATCACTGAGCCTTGGAAGGACTTTCTTCTATAGCAAATTATGAGATGCATTTTGATTAGGGGATTAGATTGGATTTATAGCCCACGTTTTATCTTCTTGGATGTAGAGCACCGACCTCCTTCTTCGCCCACGTTTTATCTTCTTGGATGTAGAGCACCGACCTCCTTCTTCGCCCTTGGTGAGATCTCTTCTACGAGCTTGGGATTGCATGAGGAGCTTCTTGGTTCATATTCCTTGGTTGGTTGATGTTGTTCATAGGCAGCCCGTTTTATGGAATGACTTAGATCTTGGATGAATTTAGTAGACCTCTTGGAGAAACCATGCATATCCAGTGGGCTACTTGGGTGACTCTTCTCCCCTCAGTGTTGTTGGATTGAAAGTGGCTCATGAGTCTCATGGAGGATGAGAGAATGCTTCACAACCAGCACTTAAGAGGCACTAGTTAGAGAATTATGCAGATGAATATAGTCATACCTAACCACTGGGAACCCACTTTGAGTGAGGATGATGTACAAGTCTTCTACTCCATTCAGGATAGATGGCTCTTGGAGAGAAGTCTTGAGTAGGATATCATTGAGGGTTTGGTGGTATGCCTAGTGAGAGAGTGGTGGGAAGGGTAGGAAAGCACATCTGTATTGATCCAACTCAAGGGATGATTATGAACTCTTAAAGCCTCTGATTGTTTGATTGGTGTTCTATTAGATACTTGAACTAGGATCCTAGTGAGTGGGAGTGGAGAGATGATTTTAACCCCATGATAATCATGCCCTTCTTTAGTTACACTGTGTGGAATGCCAGACACTTGGTTATGGGACAAATCTAGAGAGTCCCTACTTCTAGAACGCATTGAGAGGTTTATGGGATCACCCTTGTGTTAATCCAATTCTAGGATCAACAAGAGCTACTGCCATTATCTTACATCAAGGAGTCATGGTAGATACGCCAAAGGGTCATACATTCAAGATATAAAGCAATAGTGTCCAAAGCTACAACTCGAACGGGCGCCCGTAATGGTGTGACAGAGTATTTATGGTGATTCACTTCAAGAGTGTGTGGTAGCAAGTTAGGATGAAGTCCTAAGTGATGTACTTCATGGATATATTATGAGAGTAGTCATTGTAATAGCATGAGGCCTGTTATGAGCCTAAAGTGCCTGGCCGGCCATAGTTTAAGTGAGTGTGAACACTTATGGCCATGTATATAAGTGAATTTCTCTCATAATACAACATACTCTACCATTGTGCAATTGAGTCTTGCTCTTGCTAATCCTCTTGCTAATCTATCTCCCTAATGCATGCTAGTGAGTGTATGTGAGTGAAGTGAGGTGAGAGGAGGGACGAGGACCCGTAGTGCAACACAGGGGTATAACAACGCTCGTGGAATGATTCACGACAGTTACGGTTCACCAGGTAATCTCTTTTTGGATGTGTTTCAAGGAGGGTTAGGGTGAGCCATAACATTTTTGGCATTGCTGTTGCTGGGGAGCCATCCCTTGGTTCATCGTTTTGTCTCTAATCTACGCATAACCCATTTTCCATTATCTTGATTAGTGGTTTTCCATGAAAAAAGTGTGTATTGGGTGATTTGTTTGAGATTTGGTGTAGAATAGCTCTCTTTTTTGTTTTTGAAAAAGAATGCTTTTTGCTAAATTTTTAGATTAATTTGCTATTTTTATTGTTGTTTTGGTGGTTTTTCATGTTCTTAGGGCTTGCATATAGTTTTTATTAGGCTTAGTTTGCATCCATTGCATCAAACAATGCAACAGAATGCAATTTTTAGTGAATGTTAGCTCTCTTTAGTTTAAACATAGATCTAAGATCATTAATTCTAGTTTAATTGTGTGTTTTTTGTTGAAATTGTTTGGATTAGAGTGTTAGAAAGCATTAGGAGTAGCTTAATCTTTCAAAAAATTTCTTAAAACCATAAAAAAATCCTTGAATTTGACTAATTTCTCTTAATGGACTGGTTTTTGTCATTAAGGGTGATTAATCTTATTTAAAAGGCCAAAAAATTAGAAAATGTGTTAATTGGGGTCTAAATTGATCATATGAGTAGTTGAAATTGGAGTTTTTGAGTGTTTTGAGAGCATCTAGATGCATCAAAACACCTAATCACATCAATTTTTGGATTAATCAGAGAAATTTGACTCTCTTTGACTCTTAATTATAGTCTCCTCTTTTAAGGCAAATTTAAGCAAAGAGAGTCTAATTAATCTCCTAATTTAGATTAATTTACACAATTGTTGATGCACAAAGATTAGGTTCCCCTTGTTCTATCCAATGATGTGCTCAATTGTGTGAATTAATTAGGGATTAGTGATTAATTAGAGTCCTTGATTAGTGTAAAAGAGGTAAAGATTAGTGATGAAAGGATTAATCTTAGGTTAATTCTTAATCATTTTTTTACATAACTCATTAAGGTTAATGAGCATTCAATGAGAAGATGCTCATGAGTTGTCAATTTGTCCATTTTGGGAGTCATTTATGAAGGGTGTAAAGGATGTCATTAAAAAGTTGACTTTTTTTATTCTACTTACCTTTTTTGGGAAAATACCCATATCCCTTTCATTTTAAATTCAAAAAATATTCCCCTCCAAAAGGAAAATTTGTATTTTTTCCTAGACTCCAAAATAATTATAATAATAATAAAATCAAAATTTAATTTCCACGTGACGTCTGGTTCACGCGACAAAAAATAAAAAAATAAAAAAAAATCAAAATTGAGTTTCCATGTGAAGTTCGATTCACGCGTGAAAATCGTTTCACGGCGTGAAACACCATTTCACACGATAAAAAAATTTAAAATTAAATTTGCACATGAAGTCCGGTTCACGACATGAAAACCGTTTCACGACGTGAAACACTAGTTCACGCGGCAAAAGAAAAGAAAAGAAAAGAAAACAGCCATTCATAGCAGTTTCACGCAGACTCTTCGGCCATTCACAGCAGTTTCATGAGACTGTTTAACGCAAACTCTTCGGCCATTCACAACAGTTTCATGCAGACCGCTTCAACGCAGAAAAGAAAAAAAAACAAAAATTGCTTACCTGCGTTTTGCTTGTTGTGTGTGACAGGGAGAGAGAGAGAGAGAGAGAGAGAGAGAGAGAGAGAGAGAGAGAGAGAGAGAGAGAGAGAGAGTTCTTCCCTTCAAAAATGGCTTGGCCGTCTCCCTCCACACACTCCATTGTGGAGATAAGGATAAGAAGATAAATGGTTGAAAACCATTGAGTGGGCTCCAGTCCCCCGGTCACGCGCGGACCCTGACGACCCAATCGAACCGATGCTCTGATACCAGTGTTAGATACCCGTAACGCCACTACGGGCATTACCACGAGAGGGTACGGCCTTTGGCTCACCACCAAAACTCTACTAATGGAAGATACTCTTCCCAATTAAACTATCTCACAAAGATGTATGCACGCAACATGTCCTCCGTTATGTGATTCTCATGCTCTGTCTATCCACCATCAAACTTGGGACGATTAGACGAGCTCCGTAAGTCATAACCTCTATATGGAGACACCCAATATTTTATTTTAGGATATTTTATTTGGATCTGTTAGGACCTTTAAGACCCTTGGAGAAGAAATTCTAATTTCTCAACACAAAAATTAGAACATAACGTATAGAGTAGAAGTCACCGTTGACACAAGATTGGGTTGGATCTCCCTTGGGATGAGTGTGGCCCTTGTACCACTCACCCAGTATTAAAAAAAGCTTGCTTTTAGGAAACGTAATTTCCAAAAACAAAGCACAAGTGCTTTTAAGTTTATGAGCATGCAAGCTCTACAAAAATATAGCAAGCATTAATATAAAATCTTGGGCCTACCAAAAGTATAGAATACTATTTGGTATGTACAAAGATATGAGGCCTTAGCCTTACAAAAATATTGATGCCTAAATATAAAACCATAAAAGCTATTCACATGTCTTCCAAAATATCCCATAGTGGTCCAACACATGTTCCACTCGCAATTAACACATAATCCGCCACTCAAATCATTGCCTTCATCCAAAATAATATTAGTACCATATCATGCCAGCACACATAGCTGATTAGACACATTAATCCTAGTGGACATTATACCAGTGTGCACACAACTTGATTAAAAAATTTATTCCTAATAGATGATACAAATGAAAGATGCATCCAAATAAAATATCCCAAAATAAAATAATAGTCATCCCCATAGAGGTTATGACTAACAAGCTCATACTTAGCTTTATGTCCAATTTCTTGAAAACTTTATGCTAGAAATGTCTAGTGAACTTAGGATATTGATCACACCAACAAATTCAACTCGTAAGCTAAAAAGGAAACAAATAATTAAGGAAGTTTCATAGCTCAAATTTTATCTTTACTAAGAATAATTAAAATTGTAGGTAAGTTAGATTTTTTTTTTGAAAAGAGACTTCTATTAAGTATAATATATATATATATATATATACGAGAGGGAGATTTCAAACCAAATAAGGTGGAAATCTCAACGAGTCTGGTATCTTGTGCTACCAACAAGGTCCCATATGAGTGGGAGTGAAAAAGATCAGCTAGGTTTTTATGCTTAACCAACCTACCATTTTGGAATAGAGTTGCTCCAAAAGCATTATCACTTGCATCTGTTTTCATCCACAAATGGCTTAATTACATAATAATTTGGAGCGTAGAAGCTGTTGTTGCTTCATGTTTAAACTCTAAAGCACTTGTCTAGATTTTTAGCCCATTCCATAGACTTCTAGTTATTCTATTTTCTTTTCTCCACTGTTTTAGAACATGTACTTGTGCAGTATCAACATCCCTCATATACTCATCTGCTATAAAAATCTCATCTACCCTTTCTTTCTCCACTGCTTTAGAACCTATACTTGTGTAGTATCAACGTACCTAATATACTCATCTGCTAATGAAAGACTCGTTTTTTTTTTGGTAAAAAAGATCCCTTTATTAGTTATATGAAAGCCTAACCAATAATTGAAATACAAACATTGAACCTCTAAACGAAGACAAAACACATGGGATGATAGTCCCCTCCATGGCTGGCCGCTCTTAGAGGAAACTACCTCATACATGGGGAGGAGGGAGGAGGGAGAGCCAAACCGGTGGCCTATAGTGCCAAGTCAGGTTTTCGATATTGCTCGAGAGGTAAGAACCCTACTGCCATATGCATAGGTGTCAAGATATCGAGCTCAACTAGTGATGTGGTCATTGATGACCCACCTAGGTGATAGCTTTTGCGCTTATTCCACTAGCACGGTTGATGAGATTATGGTTGGTATGATGCCATTGGATGACAGGTTGATGAGTGACAGCTAAACATCCACATTCGGATTACTAGAGTATGACATAGTCATAGCACCAGCTCATATAGTCGGGTTCATGCTATGGACCGACCATTGTATATTACTATAGTAGAAGAGTACCTTCCCTTATATTATGTGCTCTTATCTCTTTAGTCTATGGTTGTAGAGAAGAGAAGAAGATGGAAGAAAATTCAGCCATCCATGTCTCTCTTGTGTCTTGCTCTCTGTTGTGTGTGTGTGTGTGTGTGTGTGTGTGTTTGCTTGCAAGGAACTCAAGCTCTCCATCTCCCTTGCATTCCCTTTATGCCAAGACCATTCAAGATCACCAAAACCATATCATCTAGTGAATGCCACTAGCACGGTTGGTGAGATTGTGGTTAATACACTGCCAGTGGATGGCATGCCATGTGACAACCACATTTGGATTACTAGAGTATAGCATAGTTATAGCGCCAACTCATATAGTTGAGCTCACACTATTGATGAATGACCATTGTAGTATGTACTCTTGTGTCTTTAGTTTATGGTTGGAGAGAAGAGAAGAAGATAGAAGAAAATTCAGCCATATCTCTTGTGTGTATGTTTGCTTGCAAGGAATTCAAGCTCTTCCCCTCCCTCGCATTTTCTTTATGATATCAGAGCTCCAGTTCATGTGAGAGCTAAGGAGGTAAGCAAGAGGCAAGAACAAGCAAGTAAAGAAGTAGTTCATGGATTTCCATCTCTTTCTCTCTTTGATTTTGGAGCAACACCTTTGGTAGCTTTGAGAGCTATAGGCAGACATGGAAGTTACTCTCTCAGATTAAGGCATCCTCCTAGGTAAAGAAAGCAGATAATTTTGTGTGGAGTTAACTTTGTCACAACTGAGTTTTCACGCGATTCGGGCACGATATAGTAATTCCATGTTATTTAACCAATAGTGTCCATTGTCTATGATTGGGGAAACGTCACCTTTAACCATCCTCTATTTTTGTGATGAGCTTCATGACGTACTCCATAATACGATGCCACAACCTTAGTTTTCAACTAGACGTGCCATTGACTAGTACTAGCTGCAAGCAAAAATAAAGTCAATGAGCATTGGATCGTACCCTAATACATTATAAATGTAGTTAAATAATATATATCATAGTTAATATCTTCATGACGAAAGTTTCAACAATTGTAGTCTCTTCTTCTCGTTGGGAAGACACCATTACTGATAAAATACTAACTTTGTGCTCCTTAGGCAATGTGCATATACAACTAGGGTATAGAGTTGCTCTTCATTGATGCAATTTAGCTTCTCATGCCAATTAATTTGAGCTACTAGACTATATCATCATTCAAATATCACATTAATACAAGTTTTAAAGTTAAATTTAATATAAATATCACATAAAATGAGATCAAGATTTTGTTTTCGACTCTTCCTCTTGTTGTTTGGGAGGGGGAGAATGTTATGTTCCATGTCCAAACATAACGAGGCTAGCATGAAGGATGACCGGATGGTTCATGATAGTGTGAATTGGTTTATAGATGATATAATCGTGTTTGTGGGCGAGTCCCACAAAGGAACTCAAACCTTGGGAGAGGAGCCCCTTAGGGGACCCATCTATTGGTTAGCCCACTGGCTAGCGACATAGTGACATTTGCAAGGTCTTAAGGGTGTGTGCTGTTGGGATGTGTGCATGCCTTGAGGGTGCATGCTACATTGGCTACGTTGGGGTAGCATTGGGTGGCGAGTGCTAGCCAAATCCACCTATGACATCATACATTTTAATGTTTATTAGGAGTAGATGACCATGGATTGCAAATGCTTGGATGAGCTTCTTGGACATGTTTATGTGAGTATTGACCTCAGGTGGACACACATGTAAGTGGACTACTTACTTGGGGTGTTTTAGCATGGCCGAGAATTTTGATGGCCTATCAAAGACGATGGCATGCCATTCATAGTTTAATAATGCTATGGTGAACATCAAGGTGGAACTAGAGGATGTGGAACAAAACTATGGCATCTAAGACAAACAGATAGTGCTAGACATGATAAGCCAGAGCATGAACAGCAACTCATAACAATTTCATGCATATGCTTGACCTGAATAGTCCCTTACATGAGCTTCAACATGGAAAATCACCTTTGCCATCACAATAGACTCCACACAAAAAGCAAAGGAAAGAATTTAGGCAATTAACTTGTATGGCGATGTGTAATCTAAAGATACTAAATTTGACCCACTCACCCTCCAGATCATCTAGAAGTTTCCAAGGTCCAAGATACGTCTTGTGTTCGGGGAATCTTTTAAGTCCCCTGTAGTGAAGCTTTGTGTTAAAATTAAGTAGCTCTCTTGTTAATGCCATGTGTCATCATGCCTAAAATAGGAAAAAGCTTTAGATTACAAGAAAAAGATGCTAGATTTGAAAACCGATTACAAGAGATTGGAAAGTGAAAACAAAAGGTTAGTTTTTCCTACTGAAGACCCATGTATTAAAAGCTTGGATTATGATCCCTTCCATAGCATTGTCTATGCAAAGACAAGGGAACACCTCCAAATAAGACCCATATATGGGTAAGTAAATCTCTCTTTGACTGTTTGTGAGGCACAACTCAGGTATTTTTATGACTTTTGTAAGGTTTTATCGCTTTAAGTGTGATTGACATCAAAATGCTCGTCAAGCATCGTGCGTATATGATTGTTATTGTTCTTTCTTACTCGTATGATCCTTATTGGTACTATGAGAATCGAATTACACAAAATCAAACTCACAAATCTATGGTACTATGTTTACAAGGACAAAAAGTTTTATTCGAAGAACACGCTCCTTAGTCCTGTAATTTTTGGAGGAGAAGTGTGTCAACCTCTCCACCCACATCCAAGCGGTTATATTGTACATAGAAAAATCTATATTTATACGTGTACACATATATTGATTGTGTTTGCATGAAAGTGTGTATGAACCTTTCTTACCCTTGAATAGAAACCACTTCCAACAAAGCTGTGAAATCAATTTGTTGAAACAAAACAACACATTCAAATTCTTAAATTTAAGATTACAACCAATGAACTTAATTCTGCAAAAAGAAATAACTCTGTATGTGGTTAAGTTTTGATATGATTTTTTTTAAAAGAACATTTCGTTCTACATCATTTTAAAAAACAAAATAAGCATCAATCATTTCTTGACTTACCACCTTGCTCTCATAAATCCATGTGGTCTTTTGTAAGACATTAATACATTTTTCTTTCTTTCTTGTTTTCTGTCTCCACGCATGCACGTGCACACACATCCCACTGTATTCATAGAAAATCAACAAACAGAAATATCTTGAGTCATAACAATGACCCAACACAAAATTAGAATATCCATGTCAGACTCCAGAGTCCACATACACCATCAAGGTGTCGATCAAAATGAGTAATACAACTCAAATGGATCACCCCCCTACATAATGAACATTACTGATTGAGGTGAAGTTTTGATACATCCAAGAAAAAACAAATTTTAAATTGCCATAGATAGCCTTCCAAAAAAGCATGATGATGAAGAATGCATTTTCAGGCAGAAAACAAAATTCTGAGTAAGACAAAAATGGCAATGTACTACCATCGACATTCAGATCTCTTTTATTTCCAAATGCGAATCATGAATCGGAAAGAATATATCAGGTTTTTAACTCTACTACCTCTGATTAAAAAAAGATACATTTTGGTTGGAGAGATGCACTGAATGAAAACCAAGCTAATAACATTTAATTTTACTGCTCGACACAACAAGAATGCCAAAGGAGGTAAAAGCCGTCTCCCTAGCTTTTCTTTCCCTCTGCTTGATGGCTGTACAGTCACTAAGAAAGATGACACATCATCTTTATCTGTAAAGGAACACGCACCAAGTTACAACATGAAGTTGGGATAGTGGTAACATGTCCCCTCCTTGCCACACCCCGAAGAAAAAAGGCTAGGTAAAAGCTTCCATGATTCTAGATTTTCCTACAGCCCCACCAGAGATGGGAACTCTTGAAATGTGTCACCGGATAGCTTTTCACCCTGTTGTGTTTAGGAATATAAGAGTGAGAGAGTTCTGTTGGTCATCATCTCTCCTAAGATCTCCCTGCATAATGCTGAAGAGGCGGTGTTACATTGATTAACATGCTGCAGATTGAGGTAATCTATTCTCAAGTTTCTCAAGGAGCCATACACGTGAGATCCTCCTTTGCAGATACCAGAACATTCTCAAAAGGCAACTCCATGGTGATGCCTTGAGAAGTATGTTTCCGTTACCCATCAGACTCAGCTTAGCATTGACTTTGATAAGTGAGGTTTATGGCCGAATCTGTGTGCATCATTGCCTCCATGGAGAAACACTAAGAAGTCAAAAACCATCCTTAGTGCTTGGTTGGAAGTTGACACTATAGAACTCGCATGTCAGCTGCATTTTAGAATGTGTTAAGCTTTGTAACTTCACCCTTACTCACTTTCTGCAGAAGTGTCAGACTGAAAGCCTTCATCGTTTTCACCTTCTTCATCTTCCTCTCCTCCCATAAACCCACCTTCAAGTTGATCATCTTCATCAACACTATCTTCACCCACTTCTAGGTTCATGTATCCCCCAGCTTCATATGGTCTTCCAATATCACCATCATCATCATCATCATCATCATAGTCAAACATTGGCTCTTCTTCCTGCTCAGGCTCACTACCACGCTCCTCTTCAGAGCCATTGGTTGTGTTCCCTTCATTGCTGTAATGTTCATAATGTCCTTCATAATGCTCCTCCTCGTAGTCTTGCCCATTCCACTCAACCCTCTGATCACTATCATCACCCTGCTGCTCTTGTTCAATGACCTGTTTAGATGTTCTCTTTTTCTGCGGAGTAGAGACAGATACTTTAACCAGCTTGGGCTCTCTTTTCACTCCGGGAGACTGCCTACCACGACTACCACGCCCACGACCCCTTGTGGTGCTAGCACGGCCACCACGACTGTGACCACGACCTCGACCTCGGCCACACCCACGCCCTCGGCCTCGGCCTCGGCCACGGCCTCGCCCACCACGGCCTCGTGTTCCTCCTATCTCTTTCTCACCCTGTTGATCATTAACAACTTCTACTCCCAAAGGCTTGAACCTCCCCTTTGATACTTTGGGCATCTCACTTACAGCAAGACTCTTGGAAGAGCTGGCCCTTCCACCACGACCTCTTACACGACTACCTCTTCCACCGCCTCGGCCAGATGGCCCAACATCCACTACGTCATCACTCTTTTCTTCATCAGAAGAACTCGATTCTTCATCTGTTGTCTCTTCTGCAATCTTTGCAATAGCAGGTCCACTATTTATCTACACAGTAACAAAAAGAATATCAGACTTCACAACTTAGCTGATTGCAGCATAAAAAAAACATGGTTTACGTAGCAAAGACACTTTGGATGCCAAAAAGCCACCTGCATATTTTTACTCCTTCCCAACCGCAAAGTTTATGTCAAATTAGCTCAATGCAGCAGACAAAAAAAGATAGTTTATGTAACAAAGACTCTTCTCATTTAAAAAAACCTGATGCATAGTTCAACTCTTTTCCAACCTCCAAATTGACGTAATAAACTTGTGTGTGTGTGTATGTAACAGGATGTCCAGATGGTCACAATCAGACAGACGGCCTTACATGTTTTCCACATCACGGAGGCTCTACTACGGTGGATTACCTCATGGGGTCCCCCGCTCTCATACCAAACATCCTAATCTTCAACATCCCTCCCTCCGCCATACTAGCTGACCACACATACATCTCCTTCACGATCTCATGCCCCACCGTAGCCCCCACATCCACACCCCCTGCCACCTGCATCCATTTCCATCATGATCTTGACCACATCTCAACCTTGGACTTATCCTTCCCAATCTCCACCATCACATCCCCACTCTCCTCCATCATCCATGACTGCCCAGTGCCCACTCCAGCTTTCCCTATACCACATGCTTCTCAAGAAGTTTGCCAATGGGTTCCCAGCCCAAAAATGGGTGGTATGATGAAGAGTTCAAAACCACCAGGCTCCGTCTCTTACACGAGAGGGAACCCCTTAGCACATGAGATGCAATGCATCTTCCATACTCACTCATTGAAAGATGCGAGAGATTTCTTGCCAGACAAGAACATGAGTTATACTAGCTCTTTTTGAGCGAGGATAACTCGGGAGCTTGGTGCACTTTGAGAAAAAAAGCTTCCCCACACCTATCACAGACGCTAGCCTTTGGAAAGCCTATGCAGAACAGTTGTATGATGTGCCAGACCAACCTATGCCACAAATGTCACATTCCTTGGCCCACATCATCATACCTCTTCGATGATCTCAATGTTACTAGGGCTCTTAAAAAGTTGCATAATGGGAGAGCGAAAGATCATGAGGATCTACCCACAGAACACTTTGCCAACGGAACGCTTTGCAAGTCTTTTTAACAGAACGCTTTGTGAAGGCCTCACCCCGTCTTGGACCACCGACACCATTGTCCCCATTCCCATAGCTGGAGACACAATGGATCCGGGTAATTATAGGACTATCATGATTGGCCACACAATGGCCAAGATCTATGGTGCAGTAATAGAGCACATGATGAGCTTTGTGGTAGAGAGGATGGGACACAGCATGAGGCCAGGCACGCTTCAGGAGAAACTTCTCCACACTAGACCATATTCTTACTCTACGGGCTATCATAGAGGTGGCGAGTTCACAGAAGGGACGTATATTTCCGCTTTGTGGATTTCTGCAAAGCCTTTGACTCCGTCCCCCAATCCCCTTTGATACAATGCCCACAGGAGCTCGAGTTCTCACACGAGATGATCTGGGGTGTGATGGGCACTATATAAGGCCATGCACCTGGTGGACTCTTAGGAGATATATGTAGCACTATTGGGGTTAAGTAGGGCTGCCCACTCTCACCTACACTCTTCAGTCTATACATTGATCAGATTGCAGCCTATGGGGACAGCATTGGAGGCAAAGGCTCACCATTGGCCCGGAGTCCAGACACCAGTGCCCATATTGCTATATGCTGACAACATTGTCTTGATCTCAGATTCAGCTGAGGGCGACGGTGAGAACCAGAGAGCAAGCAACGACGGCGGAAGCTAGAGGCCACAGCAGTGGGAATCAGAGGTGGCAACGGCGGCAACTGGGCGACAACGGGCGCTGGCCGGGCGGAGCAACGGCGATCCCAGAGCCGGAGCAAAGGCTAGCTGCAACAGCAGGCAGGCACAAGGTGTGAAAAAAGGGGCCGCACCTTGTACACTTAACAAATTAAAGCTCATCAAAGTGGCTGATGCTCCTGCCACTGGGGTGATTTTCACTAGGCAAAGCAAGGCGGCCGGCGAGTGCTAATGGAAACGGTGGCCAGCAGGGATCTGAACCTATGCGCGGCTGGCAGCTGTGCTCATAAGCAACCAAGCGGAGATGGCGCAGCAGGGCAGCAGATTGGTTTGGCAGCACAGGAGACTTACCTATAGTCACAAGAAACGTTTCGAGGTTTTTGAGGACTTGTTTCGAAAGGTTTCATCCCTCAGCCTCAAGGTTTCAAGGTTTCAAGGTTTCGAAAATTCAATATTTCTATTAATTATAAATATAAAAAAAAACATATAAAAGCCACCTAGTATGATGACGAAACAAAACCTCGAGGTTTTGAGGTTTTTTAGACAAAGGAGGAGTTGCACATGGCCGCCTGTTGGCAAGTTCCAAGGGCGTGTTTGGACCAAGAGGGCAACGTTTTGTGCACCAGGATAGTGGGCAGCTAGGCGCCCATGCTCCGGAGAGGTGTGGACAGTTTTGACACATCCTTTTATGGTCATGTTCATAGTTGGTAGACCAGTCCTATAGACACCTTTATAAGAATATGCAAAACCAGAATCCACTACAACAAAGGGCAAGCTATGGGTCATTAGAAGGTAGCTCTCTAATAATTGTTCAGTGGGACAGGAGAATCATCAGTTTAGGGTATGTATTTAGCCAAGGGGAGTTGCACATGGACATGATTTTCTTTCAGTTTTGAGGTTTTTTAGACCAAGGGGAGTTGCACATGGACATGATTTTTCCTTGCAGCCACGTGTTGGCAAGTTCCGGGGGCATGTTTGGACCAAGAGGGCAACGTCAAAAAACCTCAAAAACCTAAAAAATCAAAATAAAAACTGAAAGAAAACGAATCTTGAAATTTGGACAAAACTACCGTACTGTAGAGGGTTTCAAGGGTTTTTGAAACTGTTTCGAATTTTCATGGTTTCAAGGTTTCGAAAGTAAGAAATGGGTTTTTTTTGTTACTATGGACTTACCAGAGACAATCGCGCACAGCCACAACGAGTCAACCATGGTGTACGAGTAGCATACGTGGCTCTGATACCATGTTTGATTTACATGGTTGGTTGTTGTGCAAACAGTGAGGAACAAATACGATAGAAAAGAGAGAGAGAGAGAGAGAGAGAGAGAGAGTATTGCACCACTCAATGTTGGCTTGATTAGATTGATTTCGTACACCAAGTACATGCCTTTTTATAGGTTTACAACCTAATCTTTTGACCCAAACAAATCACTCACAAACACACACATGACACATGTCACACTTATCTTATCAAGATATAAAGGTGTTCGCACCTAAGCAGGTGTGTTCACACACATATACATGAATAAGTTTAAACATACACACATAACCCTTTTAGGGGCTGTTCACACATCAGGCTCCGAATCCTAACACTATACTCTTTGATTCCCTGCACTGTTGCTGAGATTTCTTCATCCTCTACTCCATGGTGGAACAACAAGCAACTTTGGGGGGTGCATGTGGATGCTTTTGATGGCCAGCCGACGATGGTATATGTATGTATACGTATATATATATACGTATCCATATATATATATACGTATACATATATATAGGTATACGTAATATATATATATATATTTATGTATGTATGTATGTATGTATGTATACGTATTTATATATATATATTATGTATATATATATATATATATATATATACATATATATATGTATACATATATATATGTATACATATATATATATATATATACATATATATATGTATATATATATATGTATATATATAATATATATATTTCTATATATATATGTATATATATAATATATATATTTCTATATATATATGTATATATATATATATATATATATATATATATATATATATATATATATATATATATATATATATACACACACACGTATATATATACATATATATACACGTATATATATACATATACATATACATATACATATACATATATATATATATATATACATATACATATACATATATATGTACATATATGTATATATGTGTATATATGTATATATGTATACGTATACATATATACGTATACGTATAAATATATATATGTGTATATATATATATGTGTATATATATATATACATATATATATACATACATATATATATGTATACATACATGTATACATATGTATATACATATATATACATGTATGTATACATATATGTATACATACATGTATACATATGTATACATACATGTATACATATATGTATATACATGTATATATATGTATACACATGTATATACATATGTATACATACATGTGTATATATATGTATATATATACATACATATACATGTATATATATGTATATATTGTACATACATGTACATGTATATATATACACATATATACATACATATACATGTATATATATGTATATATTATACATACATGTAAAGGTATATATATGTATATATATACATGTACATGTATGTATACATATATATATATACGTATATATATGTATACATATATATACATGTATGTATATACATGTATATATATGAATACATATATATACATGTATGTATATATATGTACATGTATATATACGTATATGTATATATATATATATATATATATATATATATGTACATGTATATATATGTATACATATATATACATGTATATATATGTATATGTATACATATATATACATGTATGTATATATATGTGTATATATATGTACACATATATATACATCCATGTATATATATGTATACATATATGTACATGGATGTATATATATGTATACATACATGTACATGTATGATATATGTATACATATATATACATCCATGTATATATATGTATAGATATATATATATGTATACATAGATGTATATATCTGTATACATATATATACATACATGTATATATATATATACATACATGTATATATATATATATATATATATATATGTATACATATATATACATACATGTGTATATATACACATGTATACATATACATGTATGTAAATATATGTAAACATATATATACATATGTATACATATATCTGTATACATATATATACATACATGTATACATATATATCTCTATACATGTATGTACATATATATACATACATGTACATATATATACATACATGTATATATATACAGGTATATATATATACATACATGTATATATATATATATATATGTACATATATATACATACATGTATATACTCTCTCTCTCTCTCTCTCTCTCTCTCTCTCTCTCTCTCTATGGTTGTGTTGTCATACTTGTACATTTTATTCTCACTCCACATTTTCCTCTTGATGACTGGAGGAACATCATTGTACTACTTGTTTGTCTCATAGGCCAATTTTGGCCTTTTGCAGACGTTAATATATCTTTCTTTCTTTCTTTCTTTCTCTCTGCAGGTGGGGCAGAGGATGGAGATACTCATTGTTGGTATGCTCAGATGAGATCATGGTTTGACCTATATGGTTTGCGGATAGAGGTACTACCACCCTTTTAGTACAGTCTCTATTGTCCATTTTTGGATCTCACCCGCTTAGAGCAAAACCGCGTGATCAGGATGGATATCATCAAAGTGGACACAGAGAGGACATGGACTAGCCCCCTTGAGCCCTTGGGCACGAAAAAGGCTCATTACAAGAGCCATTTTCTACACCTATCACCGGATGATTTTATCACCCGTCCGACGTACATGGATGTACACCTATCACATGGGATACGTTGTGCCATTGGACAGATCCGGACCTCATCACACCAGTTGCGGATTGAGACAGGGCGATATGTGCATCAGATCTTGGATGACCGCATTTGTCAGCTATGCTACCAGGAGGTAGAGACACAGGAACACTACATTTGCCGAGGTACAATCTATTATGAGATCCGAGGGAGATATCACTGCCTCTTCCGAGAGGGTTTTGGACCGTTACGCAGGGTCATGGAGTTTGAGGATCAGAGATGCCTGGGATTGTTTCTACTTGAGCTTAGGAGACACAGAGAGACCCTCTTGGCAGACAGGAGGCCGAGCCATGATGTACCTAGACAGAGGACCCTGACAGATTTCTTCGGCACCAGCACCAACAACCCAGCCCACAATTAGCACGACAGTTTATCAAGTAATTGTTTAGACTGTACGGGTTATCGCAGGACATAGTCAGTGATAGGGACTCCAAGTTTACGAGTGATTTTTGGAAACTTGTTTTTGAGAAGTTGGAAACAACTTTGAATTTGAGTTCCTCTGATCATCCTCAATCTGATGGCCAGACTGAAAGAGTGAATCAGATTTTGCAGGATATGCTTCGAGCATATGTATCCAAAAGACAGAGTTTATGGGAGGATTATCTTCCTATGTTAGAATTTGCATATAACAGTACTAAGCATACGAGTACAGGTTTTAGTCCTTTCATGCTTATGTATGGTTTTCAACCTAGATCACGTGTTACAGTAGGATTCTCAGGACTTCAGCATGATGCAGAACGTAATTTTTTGCAAGATATGTAGGAAATGTTACAAGTTGGGAAAGAATCTATTAGAAGTGCTCAAGATCGAGAGAGATTTTATTCTAATAGACATCGTTCACCCAGAGAGTTTTCTGAAGGAACGATGGTGTATTTGTGAGTTCCGAAAGATTCCGAGACTTTACGGACAGGTCGATCTCCGAAATTATCCCCTAGATACTGTGGACCATTTGGTATTACTCGACGGATTGGTTCAGTTGCATATGAATTGGATTTGCCTTCTCATGTGAAAGTTCATCCTGTATTTCATGTCAATAGACTTAAGTACTGGGTGGAACAGATCAGTTAGTTACTCCTCAAGAAATTATAGATGTCGAGGATATGACATTTGTTCCGCACGAACCTGAAAAGATTCTTGGATTTCGTGAAAGAAGATTGCGTAATACGCTTATCACGGAATACAAGATCAAGTGGAAGGATCGTGTTGAGGAGGACGCTACATGGGAGACATTGACTACTCTTGAGAGAGATTACCCTGGCTTTTTAGTGAGCTCAGGAGTGAGCTCTTAGAGGAAGGGGAGTATGTCATGTGCACAGTGTGTATCTACCGTGTGCTACACGCACGCAAGACTAGCTTCGAGGTTTGGGGAAGCTTGAAGCTAGGCAGGCAGATTGGCAAGTTGAGTTAGGGATAGACTAACGCACCCAAGTATGGACGGGCGGGCGCCCAAGCGTGGACGCCCGATGACCGGCCAAGAGCCTATAAAAGGGTGGCCAAGGTTAGTCATTAGTGATATAGAGAGTCTCGCGAGTTTGTGAGAGCTCTATGGTCTTGGAGCCTGGATCTAGTGCAGACGTGGACCTGCTTTACGCAGCCGAGGCCGGCAGCAATCTGGAGGCCCGCGAGGGTAGCTTCGTGGCGGTATGGGACGTCGCGAGGAGGAGATTGGTCGGTACGTCAACCTAGTTAGCTCAGCTTGTGGCTGGGTGGGGACAGCCAAGTCTGTGGGCTTGCCCACGACTGTCATGGTTGGGAGGTGAGTCAGGCCTGCACCCCCTTGTTGTTTGTTTGTTTGTTTGCAGGTTTCGAGTCTGGAACCGGGAGCGTTCTACGAGGAGATCCTTGGGGATTTGACATCCAGTCACCTTCATTGTGAATAAGGCCTTCAAGCATCAACAATTGGAGAGTAGTGTGAAGGAAGGGCTAATCAAACTGATTCCTAAACAGGTGGCCTGCGAATGTTTTTCACATTGGAGGCCAATCACCATGCTTACAGTCTTGTATAAAATCATAGCTAAAGTTGTGGCAACGAGAATGACTCCATTATTGCAAAAGGTGATTTCCCCCAGACAACATGGCTTTATTAAGGGAAGATCCATAATGGACAACATATATGCAGCCCTATTAGGGAAAGAGCTGGTAGAGAAGAAGAAGCAAAAATGCATCATGCTGCAATTGGACCTAGAGAAAGCATATGACAGAGTCCATTGGTCATTTCTTAGCAGAGTGCTTGCCAAGTTGGGTTTTGAACCCTTAATCTCAAACATTATTTATGTGCTTAGCTTATGTGTCACATTGCCCGATTTGTCAAAAGGTGAAAGTGTCGTATATGGGAAGAAAGCAGGTTGTTACAACCATAGCCAATTCCAGATGGCCCTTTCCAAGATCTCTCTATTAATTTTGTGACAAATTTGTCTCCCAATCCAGGTAAGCGTAACATGTAGTGTTTGACGATTGTCGATCATTTATGTAAGTTTGTTACATAGTTGCTAGGCGTTTCATGAAACGCGTTACATAAACGTTTTTTTCAAATCCCAGACATTTCAAAAACGTTTCATACAAAGAAAGGGGGGGGGTACAGGCCCCAAAATTTATATATAAGTTTATAATATGTTGCCTTCCCTACAAAACAATATTAAACATGCATCATTTACACATTAAAACATGGTTATGTTTGATAGATTTGGTGCTAACTTGAATTTTTATAGTGCATTCCACCCACAGACAAGCGACAAACACAAAGATTTACAATCAATTGGCATTTGACGTGCTGAAGTGTTATATAAGTTCATGATCAACAAGGTAAGTGGAAACAATTTTACGTTTGGTTCAAGCTGTTTTGAATGACTCTTTTTCTTCCGCTATTGACATGACTCCATATGAGGTGGCGTTTGGAAGACCGGCGTTCTAGTCATTGTTGACCAGAACATTGTGTTCAGTGCCTAACGCTAACCGATTGACCAAGTCACTAGGAGATTTTGGAGTCTGTGAAGGACATGTTTACCAAAGCACATGAGGCCTATTCTCAGTAGGCCAACAAGAACAAGAAGGGATGTGAAATTCTTGAAAGGGGATTGGGTATATCTTAGGATCATGAAACAAAGGTTGAAACAGGTGGCCAAGCGATGCCCAAAGTTGTCATTTCGGAGTTTAAGACCTTTTTCCATCTTGAAGAAGATCAACAAGGTGTCCATGAAATCTAGCTAGACTATGCATGATGTGTTTCATGTCACTTGGTTGAACACTATGTCGTACCTTCTCCCGTAGATGTCCAAGCTGAACCAAAACCTGATATTGTTGACAAAGCCGAAGTGATGATTCCATAATAGATTCATTTGCACCACTTCAAGCGTGGCTCCAACCGTAAAGAGGGTTAATTCCTCACGAAGTTTCGGGGCCGAGGGATGCATGAAAGAGTTTGGTTTGACACATAGTGGTTGAGTACTTTAGGTACGGTGCGGTGCGGTACGGTATGTGTACAAGTATGCAAAGTACGCATCCGAATGAGTACTTTAAGTACGTTCACTTCTTTTTTTTAAATGTGTATATAAAAAAAACACATATTATAAATCATTCATAATTTAGCAACACTGGTACACAAAGGTGCACAAAAAACGATTGAAATGCAAACATGTATGCTATATAAATGTCAAATTAATAGAGGGCTGAAAATAGGCTGAAAATAGAGTCTGTGTATCACCAATGATCATTCATGAGAGAGAGAGAGTCTACAGAGTACTAACTTCTAAGTACTAAGTATAAGTAGAGAGATATCATATGATATGATATGATATGATATATTAACGTCTCTAAGAGGCCATAGTGGCCTATGAGACCAAAACTGAGAGTACATCTGAAGTTGGTGTCTCATCAAAGAGAACAACTAAATGAGACTAAAAAGTACAATAAATTGATTCTCCTACAGTTATAAGAACAGAACTGTAAGACTCCGAGATAATACTGAGTAGAAAATACTGGAAAATACTGAAAATGTATATCAGGTAGATCCATGTATGCTGATCAGTTGAAGTGTTGCCCTCTCCTTAGATCAAGTATCTCCGCCATGGGGCTGTCTAGGATGGAGAGGTCGTAGAAGAGCGAGGTAGGCGCCTCCGATGCCGAGCAATAATGGCTCTGATCTGGCGTTGGTGAGGATGCCATGGTCAGGATCCTGGTGGGCGTGGCCGACGAGCACAACATAAGATAACTGCTCTATCAGTGGTGACTCCCTGTGGTCGGTGCCCTGATGGCCCAACTGAATGGTAGACTGCTCAGTCATTGAGTCTTGGTCAATCAATGAGCTCCCGTCCTGGATCTTCTGCCAAAATGGACCAAAATAACTATCAGTCCTGCAAAGCCCTCTCAATGACTGAAATAACTCAGTAGAAATCTCGGTGAACGACAAAGTATTCACCTCTCGAATTCGACTTAGTACATCTACAACACTATTCATGGACCCTTTCCGATAACGGATCTCAAAATCAAAATCTTGCATTAACTCAGCCCAACGAGCTTTCCTTCCTCTCAAATCATCCGCATCACACACATACTTGATTGACTGATGATCAGTCAATACCACAAACTTGGAGCCATATAAATAATGTCTCCAAACCTTGAGAGCATGAATCACAACATAAAGCTCTTTCTCAAGGGTTGGCCAACGAGATTGAGTGTCGTCTAGCTTTTTACTTTCAAAAGCAACCGGCCTACCATCTTGAAATAAAGCAGCCCCGATGGCATAGTCACTGGCATCAGTTTCAAGAACATAAGGCCGACTGGGATCGGGTAATGCTAAGATAGGTGCTTCCTTGACTTTATCTTTCAAAAGCCTGAAGGCCATATCCAAATCGTTATTCCAAGTGATAGGCTGATTTGACTTACGTCCACGACCTTTCAATAAGTCGGTCATCGGTAGTGTGAGCTGAGAGTACTCCCGCATAGATTTCCGAAGAAAAACAACAAAACCGAGAAAAGAACGAAGTTGTTTCACTGTTCGCGGTATAGGCCAGTCCAGAACCTTCTGAACTCGGTCATAGTCAATGCTCAATCTAGCTCTAGTGATCTTGTGTCCCAAGAAAATGATGTCTGTCATAAAAAACTCACATTTACTTAACTTAGCATATAGTCGATTCTGTCTTAAAATAGATAAGACAATCGTGAGGTGTCTAACATGATCCTCAAGAGTACGACTATATATCAAAATATCATCCACGAACACCACCACAAATTTTCCCAAATGTTCACGAAAAAGATCGTTCATCATTTGCTGGAAAGTGGTTGGAGCATTGGTTAACCCAAAAGGTAATACGAGAAACTCATAATGGCCATACCTAGTCCGAAAGGAGGTTCTTTTTTTTTTTTTTTTTCCCCCGGAAAAACGATCCTTCTATTAGTTAATGAGAAAACGCCATAAGGCTACAAAGCTCACCTCGCAAGGAGGGATAAAAACACAGTGAACACCTGAGCTCCACCCCCGTGGTTGGCCGCTCTCTGGGGAGGGGGCTACCTAGTAGTACATGTGGGAGGTGAGAAAAGCCAAACTGGAGGCCTATAGTGCCAAGTGACATCCTCGCCCCTCGCGGTGAGGAAAGGGCCAGGCTGCCACGTGCGGAGGAAAGCCTTGCGGCGCCCTCTCATGCGGTCCGAGTCGCCCTGGAGTTTCCCCCAGTGTCCTCTCAAGGTGTGAATGATGTCCACCCAGAGGGCCTGTATGACCTCCGCCGGTGGAGTCGCCTGGCGGTCAATGGCCTCCCTGCATCGGGCTCTCCATATGTGCCAAGCCGTCATGCTGCTGATCATCTCCCATCTGTGCCCGACCCCCTCCTGAGGGGCTGCCGAAGAGAAGTCTGGCGTCGGAACCACCGCCATCGCCCTGTCAGAGACCTGGATGGTCGCACTGCCAGGGACGTCCTCATATCCAAGGGCCGGGCCGCTGTCCGTGGCCCAAGCCACCGCACCCCACGTCACCAGCATCTCACCTGGTGAGCCTGCAAAAACCATCCTGAGAGCGCGCTGCCAGACCTGCTGTGCCTATGGGCAATCCCATAAGCAGTGCCGCTGCGACTCCTGTGCATGGCCGCACCGAGGGCACGACGCTGGGTGTCTGCCAAAAGCTAGCCAAGCCCCCACAGCCAGTCCTCTATGCGCTGTGAGCCAGAGAAAAAGTGTCACCTTCCGGGGCCGGAAGCTGGCCCAAAGGCGCTGCCAGAAGTCCCTAAGAAAGGCAGGGGAGAGCCCCTATCGCCGCCAATGCTCGGCCGCCGCCGGGGTGCTCACTATCCTGTGCCTCTGAATCCGCCGCCCCAGCCTTGCTGTGTACTGAAAAAAGGGGATGCCTGGGCTGGTGGGGGCCGAGTAGGGATCTCGCCAAAACCACTCACCTGGATCCCACTGAAGGCGAATAAGGTTCTTTCCACATGCCTTTCATAAATACGTATCTGGTGATAGCCAGTACATAAATCTATCTTCGTGAAATATTTCGCTCCTGCTAACCGGTCAATCAGGTCATCTGATCTAGGGAGAGGATAACGGTTCTTAATGGTCAGCTTGTTCAATCTCTTGTAATCTATACACATTCTCCAGGTGTTGTCCTTCTTTCTCCTAAGCAACACAGGTGCACCCCAAGGTGATTTACTTGGACAGATCTGGCCCATCCTCAAATAATCTTCGAGTTGTTTAGCCAACTCATCTTCCTCAGCTTGGCTCATCCTGTAAGGTGGAATACTGACAGGATGGGCACCAGGGATCAAGTCAATACGATGATCTACGGCCCGTTCAGGTGGTAAACCTAACGGCAGTTCCTTAGGAAATACGTCTTGAAACGAATCAAGTATCTTCTGTAATTCTTTGCTTTCAAACACACTTAATTCATTGACATCCATGGAAGGTATGAGAAATGAAGAAAGTGGAATCAATACACAATGGAAAGCAGTATACAAAGAAGAATCCATTATATTTCCAAAATCAACTGTATTTACAAGAGGTCCCTGAGAGGGATGAATACAATCACCTAAAATACTATACTGGGTGTCCCTATGCTGAAAAGAAAAAATATGACTAGACCAATCTATCTGGACTTGAAGAGTCTTAAACCACTCAATCCCTAATAACAAGTCGACATTTTCTAGGTGCATAATATAGCATTCTAGAGTATCTTTGTAGTCCTGAATCTGGATTGGAAGCATCTCCACCTTTCGATCCCATACTTGCCGACCTGCAGGTAGGCGTACCTCATAGGTATGATCGCTGGGTGTCGTATCAAAACTCAATTTCTGTCAAAGACAACTGGTTAGCTGTCTTTGGCTTGGGTCCTGCGTTGGTCTTTGCACCCTTTTGCTTTGGGCACTCGTTACGCATGTGTCCTTTTTCTTCGCAGATAAAAAAACGTCCTTCCTTCTTGAGCTTTAAAGCCCTAAGGAGTCGTTTCTTCTTCGCTGGTGTCGAACTTGAATTCTTCGAAGGTTGGTCCGAAGACTTTCTTTCAGTCGTGTTAGCCATAGGTGCGGAGAACTTTCTTTCATGCTTGTTCCCCTTCTCGGTAACGGGTTTCGACTTGGAAGAGACCCAATGTATCATCATAGATACGAGCTGAATGAATGGCCTCATCCCATGTTTTGCATTTGTTATTTTTAACCTGTAAACGGTATGAGTCTGGTAAACCAGCTACGAAGAACCCCAAAAGAGTAGTGGGATCCATCTTTGTAGCTTTCATCTGCAAGTCCCTAAACTTCTGGAGGTAGACCTCATAAGTGAGGTGCTGCGAGGTCATGGTCAAAGCTGAAAACCGGGCAACAACATCATAATCATCCTCTTTCTTGAGGAATTCCTTCTTGAAGACGTCTTCGAATTGTGCCCAAGTTGTTGGCTTAGGGTTGAGTTCCTTCCACCAAAGCAAAGTTTTGCCGGAGAGGAAACCTGCTGCTAACTAGATTTTTTTTCCATCATCATATGGATGAAACTGAAAGTGAACTTGCCACTTATGTAGCCAAGTGTCCACGATCTCCTTGGTACGCTGCTTTTGCTCGCCCCCGAACGGTTCCGGAGTAATGTTGGGGCCTAAAGCAGAGGCCAAGCACCATGTTAAAGTCCCCAGCCATGATCCATGCTTTTTGATTATCAAGACCACAAATCCATTCCCACGTCTCCTTTCTTTCTTTAGATGAGTGTGCACTGTACACATTAATCAGCCAGAATTGTTCATCTCCCTTGGACACTTCAATAACCAAGATTCTGCCCGAGGGATGGTTAGCTATCATTGTGAGGTTCCATGAATTATGTACAACTGTCATCACCCCACTGTAACCATACTCCAACCCCCCGTAAAAAATCTTCATTCTCTTGAGTCTCTACTTCCTCTTAGCTTTCTTACCATAGAGTTTATGCTCCTGCAACATACAAGCATCCACGCCCCATTCATTTATGTGATCCCAAAATGCATCCCGCTTATGTCTAGCATTCAATCCTTTAACATTCCAAGAGCATCCTGAAAGTCCCATACACTTTATTGTGGTTGAAAGTCCAATACTCTCTGCTTTCCCTATTCAGAATCTCTCAGGACCTCCGTGCTATGCAGAACCTTTCCTGACATCGGAACATCAAGATTTGAGGGCATGTCCTGCATATCAGACGACTCCTAACCAAGGATTTCAAATGCATTCCTCACATATATAGGGGAGGCAGAGTCGGTTCTGTTTTTTATACTTCCCCTCTTGAAGATCTCATGCCATCTATCTTCTTGACTCTCCTGGACCATTTCCTCTAAGCGGGGCTGAAACTTATCCACCATCTTTGCTTTGCCTTTCTGTTCTCCTATCTTGCCAATATCCCTCCTGGATGATGGAACCTCAGAGGTAAGCAAAGAGGTCTTTCTTCTCCTGCAGTACGTCTGCTCTAATGTCAAAGATTGTGTTGTTTTATGTTGATCAGAGTTTTTCCTTTCCTTGTTCATTTGTCCTTGCTCTGGGGTTAAGTGCTTGCTTTGCCCAGCTTGCACTTGTCTAGCCTGCACTTGCCCAGCCTATAATTGTTCTTTTGCTTTCATGCAGTCCCTAGCACAATGACCAAATTTCCCACAATGGAAACAAGCCCCTGCAAATGAACCAAAATGTAAGCTAATTCTTAGCTTACCATATTGACCCAGGTTTATATTCATTTCTGAGGGGGTGGGAACCTCTGTATCCCAAGTAATGCAAACCTTGTTTGAGCCCTTTCCAAGGGATGGATTAGAGGGAACAAACAGGGGTCTTCCAAAAGCTTTTGCAAAATCTCCAATAGAGGGCCATAGCCAAGGTGGAAGGTCCACAAATTCCACCTAGACCGGACAAGCACTAATGAGCCCATTGTCCACATTGAAGCATGGGTCCCATGGTAAAACATGGATAAAGCTTTTCATAAAAAAACAGCGGGGCCTTGGCAAGCACCTTGGGAACCCAAGTGGGATCAGCTAGAAGGACATTGTAGTACCCTTTTTTCAGATAGAAGATCTCTCTAACCACGGGTGCTTGTAGAATCTCCTTTTCTAGCCAGCCCTTAATCTTATGTCTGGAAAGAACCTTCCCTGTACAGTATAACATTAACCTACAAGGGGCAAAGAGTGCTACTTGCTTGTCCACAAATTCAGAAGAAACAGAGACTTCTACTGAATTTGGAGAAGATTCTCCTCTCTTTCCCTCTACGTGTTGAACTTCTGACAAGCCTTTTTCTTGTAGAGATTGATACATTCTCTTCTTAGCCCACTCAATACTTTGACAAGCCATGGCATCAAGTCCAAGAGAATCCATAAAAGATTTATTAACTCCATTCACCTTATTAATGGCCTGTTTGACCCCCAGCAAAGGCATCTCGTCCTGGACATCAGCCCATTCCTTCATTTGCATATCTTCATCAATTACTGGGGATGGCATTAGGCCAATCATGACAGGTACCTTTCCCACTTCTGTCAGATTGCGCTACACGTTTGCAGGTAGAGGAAGAGGCGATTTTCCCCCATGGCCAGGCGAACTTACCTCATCTTGACTGTGTGACCTAACCGGCTCATGATCAGGCGAACTTTCCCTCTCTCGATTGTGCGAGCTTCCTCCATCTCGTCTGTTCTCTTCTTCATGGCTGCAAAAGATGTCGAGATCCTCGTCACTTGATAGCCCAGCTTCCGACTCTTCTCTCCCCCTTGCATATCTTCAGTAAGAGCCTTGATCGCTAGCGCCGAAAGCTTTCTCCCCTTTTTTTTTTGATCACGACCATCGCTAGCCTTGTTCCTATATCACGTGTGGGCTATTTTCAGTGGGGAGGCCTCTATTATTCACAAAACTCCATATTGGAGCGGAGCGCATGCTTTTGAGGAGTGCATGAGGGCTGGTCGGCTGGTTTTCAGCCTGTTCACAAGTTTCTACAACCATCCATCGTGATTGAAGTTCACCGGATGCATGGGAGACGCTGGCCGACTCCTCCTGCATGTTCTCCACTGATGGCCGGTGGATTTACAGCTTGAATAGAGGCTGGGCAGAGGTTAAAAACAGGGAGGAAGAGCTGGTCGTGGGCTTCTAGACAGTTTTCCTTCCAACCGAAGGTTTGCAAGCTTGTGCACAACTGCTGGTCGCTTTCTTCTGTGGCTACTGAGGGCTGGTCGACTACTGAAAACAGTCTTTGAGGGCTGGTCGACTTGCTTTATGAGCCAGACAGGAGGAAGATGATGATGTTGAGTTGTCCCGGGCTGATGTGGGAGTGCTATGGGCTGTCCATAGTTGTCCTGCATGTGCTTGATGCCGGGAATGCTCACTCGTGCTGAAATTGTCAGCAAATTCAGATATTGTGATGTTTTTCTTGTTTTCCTATCGTATTGGAAGAAATAGGTGCAGCCAGTGGTGAACCCTGGGCACCCGCAAAGTTGTATTGTAAGCAGACTCCTTTTTGGTAATCTAACCATAAAGGGGGGGTGGGTCAGCCCATCTTCTGGCCCCTAGTGTGGTGTACTGTGAAGCTTTATCATCTTGTTTTATCTGGTATGCATATGTGTATTTTCAGATTTCATGATTGATTAGACTTTCCGTGTTCAGTCCCTTCCGTTTACATACACACACAGGGCACACCTTCCGCCCATAGCCCAAGCACGTCACTTGCACGGGCGTCACTTATGAGTTTAGGTGATGAGGTGTGCAAGGGTACCGACTTAGGTGTTGCACAGTGCAAGGGTACCGAGGCTCTGACTCTTCGTCCCCTCCATTTTCATCCGGTAGCTTCTGTAGTCCTTGGGCATTATAACATCCAGTAAGTCTCGGCCTCCTCTGGTCTTCACCCCTCAGGGGGACTCCATGATAGCCGCTCCGTCATCCCCGACCGAGGCCGCCATCCCTTGCCTATCCTTCTCAGAAGCTTTCAAGTCCCCACGGATCTCCTCGTAGAACGCTCTTGAAACATGACTCGAAACCTGCAAAACAAAACCAAATAACGTGAAGGGGGTGCAGGCCTGACTCACCACCCAACCATGACAGCCGTGGGCAAAAACCACAAGTCTTGGCTGTCCCCATCGAGCCACGAGTTGAGCTAACTAGCAAGATGCACCGACCAGTCTCTACCCTGTGACGTCCCATACCGCCACGGAGCTACCCTCTCGGGCCTTGAGACTGCTGCCAGCCTCGGCTGCATGTAGCAGGTGCACGTCTACACACTAGATCCAGGCTAGAGCTCTCACAAAGACTCGCGAGACTCTATGAACAACTGACTAACCTTGGCCACCCTTTTATAGGCTCTTGGCCGGTCACCGGGCATCCACACTTGGGCGTCCGCTCGTCCATACTCGGGTGCCCGCCCGTCAATCTATCCTTAGCCCAGCTCGCCAATCAGCCTGCTAGCTCCAACTCCCCCAAGCCTCGAAGCTAGTCTTGTGTGCGTGTTGCACACGGTAGATACACTCTGTGCACATGACAGAAGCGGACCTCCTGCTCCTCGATTACAGAAGCAAGCAGATGGGACATCTCGCCAGAGCTTGTCCTTGTTGCCAGTCCAAGAGACCACCTCCCGTGTTCCACCCCCTCATGTATCGCATGTTTCGTGAGTGTCCTAAATGCAAGAATAAGGACAATGAGAAGCTGCAAAAGGTTAATGTGCATGGCATTCCTGATGTGCAAGGGACTACAAGGAATGATGAAAAGAGAGGGTGGTTTGCAAAGCTTGGGGACAGATTAAGGATCAGCCCACACTCTTTATGTTTGATGATTGTGCCACAGATAATTTTATCTATGTGGAGATGGCAGCCGCAATGAACATTGATGTAGGGGACATGAGACCCCAAATTGAAGCAGAGGCCGCCTTTGTGGGAAAGCAAGTGCAAGTGGCCTTTATCATTGGGAAGTTGCACATTCACATATTTGGGGATGGGGTTGTAGGATTACAAAACTTCTGTTTTCGTGCATTGAACATCTTGGTCTTTCAGGAGGTAATTCTCATGGCAAAGCCTCTACAAAACAATCCTTGAATGCATCCAGAATTTCATACAGCCTTGAGTTGTATATGCTGCAAGTATATAGTTTGATGTACTTTTTTACCTGCTAATAATAGCAGGAGAAGGAAGAAAAAAAATCAGCCAGAAGGGATTCCACAAGCCAACCCCTTTGAGAAAGAGCACACAAATCAGTCTACCCCTGATCATTTTCTCTTAAAAACGCCAATAAGTTTTGAAATTGAAAGCTTAAGCAATCACTTGCAGGCTATGGTCCATGCTAAAAAACCGTGGAGAAAAAATTTAAAAAGTAGACACTACGTACCAACTCAGAAGGCTCTTTGCTGTCTGTTATTTTCAACTTTGACTGTTTCTGCTCCTGGCTGTAATAGATTGCCGCATCCATTTTCAAGAGCCGGAGCGCCACAGCAGCAGTGGTTTGGGGCACCCAAGGAAGTACTGAAGATACTCTGCCTCCTGAATTAACTGGTGCAGCACTGCTTCCATCAATGGTAACTTTTAATAGCTCCTCTGTAGTCTCATAAGAAGGAGAGAACCACTCTCGATGGACAGCAGCTTCAAGTTCTGTCATCAACTGCAGTTCAACCCAACATAGAACCTCAAAAAAAAGGAACTTAATATGCACCATTGGTAAAGATATTTAGACGCAGAGTTTGGAACTTCCAGCCAATTTTTCACATACAACCACCTGAAGTAATTCTCCAGAAGATGAGGCAAGCTTTAACTTAGAGGCCCAAGTCTTGCGTTGTGCGTCTGTCCATGTTGACTTCAAAGCTTCAAGAGGAATGGCAGCCTTTTTAAAGCCCAAAACATCACTTAGGTCTTCAATAAGCATAGTATTTGGTTTTTTTAATCAAATAGTCATAATAAACCACAAAACCACACCCCAAAAAAATAAAAAAGAACTAACCTCTACAGCTAAAATCTCCACCTTCAGTAGCTGGATCCTAGATGGAAGCAATCCAGGAGGCATCTCGACCCTCCAACTTCTTTTCCTACGCTTCTTGTCACACTCCAAAGAATGCTGGACGAATTTGGCCTCTACCTTTGCAGAGCTTTCAATTGTCACATGGCAGTGTGAGCAGTGTCTGTCCCTTGGCCAGTAAAGCTCATGGCATATTTCACAGCTCTTCAATAAATTTGAGCATCTTTTTGTTCCATTTCTCTTTGCACTCAGGCATGAATCTTCTCTCATGCACTTGCTCCAAAGCCATTTGTCAAAGTCCAGATATCGCTCCAATGCCCTCTCCCTCTCAATCTGACTCATACCACACTCAACATGTATTGCACCAGCATCCAGTGGTAAGTCACCACTATGAGGGACTACATCAGCAGAGATTCTCTCTTCTGATAGTACACAGCCTGCATTGTGTGCAAATCCATCAGATTTGGAGATTTCCACATGCAACTTCTGAGCGTGTGTTTGTTTTTCAGTGACAGAGGGCCTGCAGTTTGAAGCAGTTGATTTCTCCATCTCCTCTTTTAATACATGTCCGCATTTTTGCAGAATTCCGTGCAGTTGGGCTTCTCGAATACCTCTTGTATCAAGAGACGCTATCAATGCATCAAAAGACTGTAAATTCAGGCACCAGAAACCTGTCAGAATCATGAAATTACACACCAAAAAGTCTCCATTTAAAACTTCCAACTTAAAAACTGTTTGTTCAATCTATAACCTGATAACCTGTTAGAAACCTTAGATATACTCATATTCAGGCACTTTTTCATCATTCGAATTTCCAGTATTACTACTTCGTATACACTACCTTTCTAATATTTTTTGAATGACAATATCAGACAGCTTGTAAAGCCTTTAAGCAAAAAGACAGCTAAAAACGTTACAATGGAGAGTTTTCCTTACTAAGTTGGATTGCAATGATAATTCTAGACAGAAACAATAGCTTTCTAGGTACACCTGTATATATGCACACCCTGTTGCAGCACATAAACCCACACACGTGCACATATCCCCACCCCCAAAAGAAGCATATGAAGCACATGGTTGCAACAACACAATTTCGCTCGTGCAAAACCACCCACACCCCCGCCTACCAAAAAGGACAACAATCAAGGCCCTGATTTGGATCCTCTCCATAAGGATGCCATGCCATCTGTACATTCTAATGGTCTGCCCATGAGACACACAATGCTTCAAAAGATGTCTCCCTTCTCTCTTTTGCATCACTCATGAGCATCGACAAGCATCCACGAAGACCAAAAGAGAGACAAACCTAGCCCCTGCTCTATTAAAATCAACATTATAGTAGATAGTAACATTTGCAGAGAAGAAATGAGAGAGAGAAAGAAAGTTATCTTAAACATCTTCAAAAGACCCAATGAGTCTATGAGACCAAAAGTGATGCAATGGTGTCCAAGTAATCTCATCATGGTACAAAAGAAAACAAAGACGAGAGCTATGAGCTGGGAATGTCAAATCTGAGCCATAAAATACAAAATGGGATCATCATCATCAAGGAGGTAGCCTGTAGAAGGCTCTTAGCTGGGGCTGATGTCTGTATTGTTGGCGATGTCCAAGGAGTTTGGGACGTTTGGCTCGCTATAGAGCCATGGACCGATCTAGTGTCACCACAGTGGGGTTTGGCGGGTGGTCGGGCACTCGAGAATGTGTGGCTCGATGAGGCTGTGGGTATGTCATCCATATCTACGTGGATCTCTCTGTCTCTATCCTCAGGTAGTGCGATAACACCCGCAACTAGTCCACTGCAATCCTCATGGCATGTGACATATATATGTCAACTTTCAAGATATTTGGCCCTCAGTATGAAACCATCCACTATAAGCCTCATGAAAGTATCCATGTAGTATTGCCGTTTGTGTGTGAGTGGCTCATGAGTTATCATCCAGGAATCCTGTATGTATAGTCCCAAAAATAAATCATATCTGATCTTGTCATCCTGAGACAGCCTGATGAATGGGGAGTTCGGATCATACTGGAGTGGCCGGAGGCAATCCATCCCAAGTCCTTGCCTCGTGAACCACGTGCATACTCAGCTATACCATGACTCGTCCCCACTACTGGCAGGACCGTAGGGCGAGCCTGGGGAGTCTCCAGGGAGGCATGGCACTAATCCTGTGAATGTATGTGACTGTCTGGAAGAGTGCCTCTACTACCATGGGTGTTGTAGCAAACTCTACTAGGATAATATCATGTGGAACCCGTGGTTTATTGCATATCATACGGGAGAGCATCATGACTTGAGGCCTCTCTATCTTCAGCCATTTGGCCGCTATGAGATCCGGTGCCCAAAAAGGTGCTCCATACATCAATGCCAAAGTGACCAAGGTGTCATATAGCCACATCCTTTTTTTTCCCGAGAAAGAGATTCTTCTATTAGTTACCGAGAAAAACAGCCACAATGGCTTAGTACAAACTCGGCTCCACATGGGGAAGCGAGAGTCAAGAAACATAAAAGGGGGGAGGATGCTCCTCTCCTCCAGTTGACCACTCTAGGGGGAGAAGGCTATCTCATACAATGGCACGAGAGGGAAACAACCACACACGTGGTCTATAGTGCCAGGTGGTCTAACCATCACTGTCAATGAGAAAGGGACCATGACACCAGATCCTCAGGAAGGCCTCCTGGCGCTTTCGCATGCGGTCAGAGCCACCCTGAAGGTTCCCCCACTGTCCAAGGAGGGTATGAATGATATCGAGCCAGATGCTCCAGATGGACTCCGCTGGCGGGGTGAGGGTGCCTTCGATGGCTTCGTTGCTGCATTGAGCTCTCCAAATAAGCCACGAGCAATACTGCTGATCTCTTATCTCTGTGCCCAATGGATGGAGCTAGGACTGGACTGGCACTACAGATATACCAAGGTGAGAGACCTGAACAGCAAGTCCCTCACCCTCCTCCTCATATGACATGACGGCCTCGGCCCCAGAGTGGCCCAAGCAACTGTGCCCCATGTAACTATGTGGGAGGGGACCTAGTCCACAGTGAAGATGAAGAGAATCCTACTCAGACTTCGGGCAATCTCAAGGACAATGATTCGGGGACTCTTGGGGATGGCCACACCTCGAACAGGTTGCTGACCTACCTCCTATGGCCAGCCAAGTGCCAACCACTAGGCTCCAATGTGCCAGCTGCCACAGAAAGAGAGTGATCTTTCGCAGCCGAAAACTATCCCACAGCCTCTTCCAGAAATCTGAGAGAAATTGAGGAGGGAGACCTGAGACTGCCAGTGTCCTGCTGTTACTGCTAGAGTGCCCTCAACCTTTTTCATCTGAATCTTGTGGCCCAGTTGTGCGGTGTAGGCAAAGAAGGGGGTACCAAGAGTCTCTCACTGTCATCAGATCATTCCATGTCCACTCCCCTGGATCTTGGAGGCGCGTGAGAGGATGACCTCACAAACCCACAAACGCCAGACATTAGCCAATGGAGGGTCTATGTGCCACTCATGTGCATGGAAACCAATCACCCTCACCCTCTACAAGGTGCACCCCCTGAAATCCTCCATAGGGGGCTCTGCTCTCAAAGTCTACCATCAAGCCTGCCATGAGGTCCGATAAAGAAGGTGAGTAGGGCGCAGCTCTCATCAGCACCATGGACGGCTAAAGGTATGTCATGCATAGTGACACTCCCACTTTGAGGGGATTGAAGAGTCAATGTCGAGGCTAAGTCTGTCCATACCTCGTATCCCAGTGAGGCTCTTCTCTTGGGCCTCTCAGGGCAGCTGTCTGAATGAAAGCCAATCTCCAAGTGACTAAGTGGGACCCATGCTCAAAGCTCCCCACAATACATGTGGGTGAGCCCACAACATGTGACCACTGGGCAAACAGACGAGGGGATTCCAAATCAGAGGCTGTCGAAGACGCTCCTCGAATGCAACTAGAGTGGATTGCTGAGGGGCCAGCCTGAGATGATCCCAAACACACAAGAGGCTGGCAGTAAATCTTTCCTCAAATGCAAGGCTAAAACCAGGAGCCTGCATGTTCTGAAGATCCATCTCGTACATCGGGGCCAAGGGCCTCCCAAAATCAGGGTGCGAGTAGAGATCCTAGCCAAGAGGATGTCCTTCCAGGGCTCGCCGCTCGGAAGAAGGCCACGAACTATCAACTTGGTCCTTGGCTCTTGGAAATGCGCCTAGAAGCATTGTCTCTCCATGAGAGCGAGAGAAGCATACCACGAACTATCAACTTGGTCCTTGGCTCTTGGAAATGCGCCTAGAAGTATTGTCTCTCCATGAGAGCGAGAGAAGCATACCCTCTGAAACTCGCCACAGTCACGTAACAAATTGTTCACTGCTAATCACACTTAGCCAAAAGCCAACTTTAATCACTGCTGAATTTTGAAGCAAACCACTCAGAATTTTCAGCAATCACTTGAGAGATATAAAAGAATGGAAGAGAGAAAGCCGACACAGCATAGACCCGAAGCAGCCGGGCCCCTTCAGAGGAATATAGATTATTCCTCCAGAATTTTTACAAAGTGTATTGCCTGATTAAATTCAGCATGCTATCACCATCAAACAAGATTGATTTGGAATCCCCTAATTTGTATGTGATGGCTTACCATACACGCACAAGAGTTGGAGAAACTCACCCGTTTGTGTGCCACCCCGATGGCCTTCCAATGAATGGGTCACACAACCGGTTGTCTTCTCTTGTGTTTTGGATGCACACAAGAGCGTAGTCCTTTGAAGAAGAATTCAGCTAGCTTTTCTTCAAGGGCTTTGAAACACTTTCTTGCATACACTTGGGCAGCACCTCCGCAACGAAGTGACGGTCTTCTCTTTTTGCAAAAGAATCTCCACACTTGATAGAGTAGCTTTAGCCTCCTTGTCTTCTTGCTCTCAAGCTCTAAGTGTTGTTTCTCTCTCCCAGAAAATGATTATGAAGTTCTTGCTGCTCCTCTCACAAGTGTATAATGAGGATAGCTAGCCTCTTTTTATAGTGAAGTTCTTTGTCATTTTCAAAAATAGAAAGAGATAGTCTAAAAGTGCATCTCCCTCTTGAAAATAGAAAAAGATGGTTTCTAAAAGTGCATCTCCTTTTTGAAAAATAAAGAGATGGAATTAACGAGTGTGCATGAGAAACTTTCTTAATAGTTCTCTCCTCAAAATAGAAAGAGATGGTCTAATCTTCTTTTTTTTAAATAGAAAGTCATGGTTCTTCACAAGTAACTTCCCCCCTTCAAGAAATAGAAAGAGATGCTAACAACTAAACTTCTGAAATGAGTTTTGCAGGTTCGGGAAAGTTACTGAGCTGGCATGGGCGGGCAGATTCGTCGCCACATCATTAGTTTGTTTCTTTTTTTCTTTTGGGGGGGTTTCGACCGTTCTGATTCTGATTCCGACCTCTGTCTTCCCAAAAGATGAAGGGAAGGCCCTTAAATCAGATTTCGATCCTAAAACAATCCTAAATCTTTAAAATTTGTTGAAGTTGATAGTTGTTAAGTGATAAGAATGCTTAACCTCCTGCAAAATATCTTTAAAATTTGTTGAAGTTGAAAGTTGTTAAGTGATAAGAATACTTGACCTCCTACAAAATACAAGTAGCTAGATCAACAACTAGAAACATGCAAACATTGATGCTTAATTAAGGATGAATGTCTACGTGTTCACACATTCCCAAAACAGCATTTGATTCAAGTTCATCAAGCAACTTATTGTGCATGTGCCTAAGGTGAATACCATCCGTTCATGCTTGATTTTGAAAAAGCTTATGACAGAGTGGATTGGGATTTTTTGGAGGGCACTATGGCACATATGGGGTTTTCCCAAAACTAGATCAGAGGGGTATCCTGCCTATACAGGGAGGCTCATAGCACTGTTTTAGCTTGTGGGGGGCGCGGCAAGCGTTTTCAGATTTCCCGTTCGGTGAAGCAGGGCTGTCCCCTCGCCCCTTTACTGTACCTCATTGTAGCTGAGGCTATGAGCAAGTTTCTTCGGGCTGCCCCTGGTGTTGTGGGTCTCAGGCTGCCTTTATGCACGAAGGAAGAGTTTTTGGACTCTGAGTTAGCAGATGATACGGCATTGTTTCTTGAGGCTTCACATGCTTGTTTATGTGCTTTTGGGACAGCCTTGGAGGCCTTTTGTTTGGCAGCAGGAGCTACTATCAATTGGCATAAATCAGTTGGTTTTTGGATCAGTGATTCTCCTCTTGCACATTGGGGTACAGATGTTGGTTTTACTTGGATTGAGAGAGGATGCTCTGCCAGATACCTTGGTTGTCAGGTGGGCGTTGACATCTCCCCTGTACAACAGTTTGCTCCAGTGCTCTTAAGCACTAAAAGCAAACTTCATCACTGGAGTAGGAGAAAGCTCGACTTGGCCTCTAGAGCTTTGGTGGTTAACCAAGTTTTGCTAGCCACGTCTTGGTTTATTGCTTCGTGTTGGATTTTTCATAAGGGCTGCATTGGCCAGCTTCGTCGCCTTATTCGGAACTTTCTTTGGTTAGGGCTTGATGGAAATGCACACACTAGGGCCAAAGTTGCTTGGGAAACCATTATTAGGCCTAAGCAGGAAGGGGGATTGAATATCATTGACCCCGAGGTGCAATGTAAGGCTTTGCTCTGTAAGCTTGTTGTTAGGGAATTTCTTCCAGGCATTGAGCCGTGGAAGGACTTTCTCATGCAAGAGATCACGAAGTGTGTCCCTGTTCGCGGAGGTGACTCGACTCTTAGCTCACGCTTTATTTTTTCAGATGCAATTCACCGCTCCCCTTCGTTCGCCCTGGTTAGGTCCCTCCTACGGGCCTAGGACTGCCTGAGGAGTTTTTTGGTACACATCCCCCTGCGTTGAGCGGAGGAAGCTAACCGACACCCATTCTGTGGAATGATTTGATCTTAGATGTGCATGGTAGGCCTCTTGAGGTAGCTATGCATATTCTCTAGGCTGGCTGGGAGACCCTATGCCCCACAGTGCTAGCTTGGAAGAGGTTTCAGAGCCTTACCGAGGTGTAGAGATTGGATATCACGCAGCATTTGAGAGATTCTAGCCGGAGGATTGCACACATTGTTGCAGCCATTCCCAACCACTGGATTACTGGATCTTTTTTGGAAGGTCGTCATCATTCTTGGTTTGGGGTTTTCTCTGGGACAGGTGTTCCTCTTCATGTTATGGGTATCTCATCCCTCCTCCGTCTACATTAAACTAAACAATATCACTAATCGAGACCTAATCTCTTTTATGATTGCATTGTGTGGCCTAGGGAGGATGATGTACCGGTTTCTTTTCTGTACAGGATGGATGGCAGCTAGAGAGATGTGATGTGGAGGACCTTATTGGGGGCCCCCAGATTCGTCCAGTCAGAGTTGTTGGCAGGTTAGGGAAGCATATCTTTGTTGACCACCCCCCCCCTCCCCCCCCCAGGGATGATCACAGAGAGTGTTAGCCTTTGGTTGTATGGTGGCTGCCCTATCAGACATTTGCCTTGGGACCCCGGTGAGTGGGAGTGGAAGGATGCTTGTGCATGCCTTTCTTCAGTTATACAGTGCGGAATGCCAGACATCTTATCTTGGGACACATTCAGAGTGTCCCTACTCTTAGACCCCATTGGGAGTCTTACGGCATTTCGATTGACATTCAGAGGGCATTTTGGCGGAGATTGTGGCACTCTTATAGGAAGCCACAGATTTTCTCCTTTATCTGGGTTTCCCTTCATGGTGGTTTGGCCACCAATCAGTGGAGGTCTGTTACTGGTGCTTGCCTAGCATGCCCTAGATAGATGTGCAGGAGTTTCGGAGTCAGTTTACCATTGTTTATGGGAATGCAGGGAAGCATAGAGGGTTTGGTCTGCAATTGCACACCTCTTTGGTAGGATTAAGAGGGATGCTATCATTTCTTTTGGTTCTATCATTTGGTTGACACAATCTGGGCCTCAGCTAAAGTTTCAAGGGGACTGACAGGAGCTTGGCCATTATGGTTAGGCAAGGAGTTGCTCGGCAGTGTTGTCTTCATGATTTGACACTTGCACACTTTGTCCCTCCAGCACAGAGGTTAGACAGTTCTTGGGAGATTATTGCTAGTATCTCAGCCTGGAATATCTGGAAGGCTAGATGCACTGAGGCCATTGAGGGTACTCCCGTTCTTGTTTCTCAGTGTCTTTGCAGGATTTGGAGTGATATTATTCACACCATTATGGCTACCTAGGCCAGAATCCAAGGATCTTCGAGGGCTGCGGAGAGGAAGCGCGCCCAGTTTATGAGAGAGTGGGACATTGGTATCTTTTTCACATCCTCTCATTCGGGACCCTATTGGTAGCACAGGGCTCCTGATTGGTTGAGATCTCCACCTTGCTTGGTGTGAAATCTCCATTTTGTAAAATTTTCCATACTTAATAGAAGTCTCCTTTCTGGAAAAAAAAAAACCATCCGTTCAATACACTTCGTATCCATCTATACTCTCCCCATAAAGGTAAGAGTGCATAGTCCATCATGCTTTATAAAGCATGTCTAATCAGTAATCACACTTCCCCACTTAGGGATGGAAGTATGTCCATGACCAATCATACTTCGCTACTCAAGGATGGAAGCATGTCCAATCATACTTCCCCACTTAGGGATGGAAGCATGTCCATTCATGGGTTCCTCTAGAATAAGAACTCATGTCTAACCATGAAGCCTGTCGTGCTAGATCAGACAACATGTCAAAGTTATATTTATCTTCAAGATTCTTGATACAAGATTCCATGTACATGGTTAGGGTCTCTCACAAACAAAGGTGGGTGACATACCTCCCCCCTATATTGTAGTTTTCCTCAACTGAAAGGCATCCAAATAAGGGTACAATACCTTTGGATAATCTTCAAGGTCTTCTAGATCCATCCACTGAGCATCCAAGGGTGGATAGTTCTTGAACTTTACCAAGAATTTCCTGATAAGCTTTCCTTTGGGTCCTTCCTTTCCTTATGATAGACAATTTGTTCAAGTTGTAATACCTCTATAGTCTGCTCATGTACTTCAGGTGGACCTTATGACTGGAGAAGTAGGCACCTCTCCATGATATGGCTTTAATAAACTTACATGAAAAGCGTTATGAATTTGCCAATGAGAGAGAAATTCAAGACCAACAGCTACATCATTAATCATTTGTTTGATTTTGAATGGTCCATAGTACCTGTTTGAGAGTTTAATAAATTGACTCTCTTTCCCTTTCTTCTTCTTCAAGCGTGCTTTCTCAAACTTGAAGAAGCACCCATTGACCTTTATAATCAATGTCTCTTCTATGTTTGCTGGCAGCTTTCTTCTGTTCGGCTTGAGATCTCTCTATGGCGTGGTGCACTTGAGTGAGCATTTGGTTCATGTCTTCAACAAACTTATCAGCTGCAAAGATCTTTTCTTTGGTTTGCATTATGGGCAGCAAATGCGGCCATCCATAGACTACTTCGAATGGCACTTTTCCTGTAGAAGAATGTACAATGTTGTTATATGCAAATTCAACAAGCGGCAAATACTTTTCCCAAGTTGCCTTCTTTTCAGTACAAAAGCATCCAAAATCTGTAAGTTGACATTCTCACTTTGCCCATCTGTTTGGGGGTGAAGAAGAAGAAAAATCAAGCTTAGTGCCTACATTCTCAAAGAGGGCTCTCTAGAACAAGCTAGTAGTCCTTGGATCTCTATCTCCCACTATGGTCTTTGGAAGTCCATGATGTTAGAAAATTTAAGCCAAATATGTAGTAGCCATCTGTTCAGCCCCCAATGTCTTCTTCACTAGAACAAAGTGAGCCATTTTACTAAATCTATCCACAATTGTCCAGATGGCATCATTCCCCTTTGGAGTCTTCGGCAATCCTATGATGAAGTCCATGGCAATACTTTCCCATGGTTTTGAGATTAAAACTTAAAACTGAAAGCTAAGATCTAAGACTTTGAGATTATACAAGATGAAAAATCTAAATCCTACTATGCTAGGTATAGGATACGAAACAGATGGGATATGGAAGAGCTGAATAAAAAAAGTTTTGTCAGGCAAGGACCCATCCAGGATGTCCATCATGGGTGATACAAGAAGGCTAGAGATGTCGATAATCTGCTATGAGGATGAGGCTACTCGATGGCGGGCTAGGATCTCCTAAATCCAGGGCTGATGAGCGAAGGGTGGTCGGGGTCCGATAGGACGAGGGTGTCTAGCTCTCTGGAGTGTGCGTGCCCAATTTGATGTAACTCCCATGGGCCTGCTATGAGGGGGCAATGTGGTATAGCTCCTGTAACCATTGTGATGGGCTTTGGTGCCTCCCTATCCAACCTTGTAGGGTGGAAAAACTGGTGTGGTATAGGCTCCCGTATCCACTCTGATGGGCTCTGGTGGGTTGAAAAAGCTGAGAGGAGGGCTGTTGGGGGCGAGGATCTCTGAGTAGTGACTCTTTGTCAGTTGAGCTCCAATAGGAAGAGTCCAAGGCACCTCTGATCTGGGTACTTCATGATGGATCCAAAGCCCTCTCTAAATAGACAGTGAAATCTCCTCCTATTCTCATAATAGACTGGGCACTGGCAAACATAGTGCTTCTCCAACTCAACCCCCGTCTGACAGAGTCAACATGTCCTATTCTCTCTGGTTATCCGCTCAGCTCTGCTAGTCTATATCCTCAGTCTATGGGATGATACCCTAAGCTGGCCAATGGCTATCCTCACAGCACGGGACATGAAGGCATCGAGATAACTTGGTCTATGTATGAAACCATCTGCTGTGAACCTCAGGAAATGATCTCTGTAGTACTGCATCTTGGAAGGCAATGGGCCGGTAAGTGTGATCCATGTGTTACATGTGTATAGCCCCAATAGATCGTATCAGATCGCCCGGTTCCTGTCCTCGTGTGTGTGTGTGTGTGTGTGTGTGTGTGTGTGTGAGGGTGAGAGAGAGAGAGAGAGAGAGAGAGAGAGAGAGAGAGAGAGATAAAGTGTCTACTAAAGACCCAATGGGCCTAGGAGACAGAGAGACAGAAAGAGAGAGAAAGAAAGAAAGAAAGATATATTAAGCGTCTACTAAAGACCCAATGGGCCTATGAGACCAAAGTGGTACAATAATGTCCATGGCATATCTCATCATGGAATGGAAAATAAAACAGAATGAAAACATAAATATAGCTATCTCACTGGGGTGATACAAAACTGTCCATGGAAACTCGTCATGGAATACTAAGACCATAAAAACATGGGAGCAACATCAGCTCCGAGTAGATGGTATACCACTCTCCAAAATGTCAAGCATGGGGTTGACAAGTATGGCCTAGAGGTGAGAGAGAGAGAGAGAGAGAGAGAGAGAGAGAGAGAGAGATGTTATTAATGTCTACAAAAGACCTGAAGGACCAAAAAACATTTGTAGAGAGAGAGAGAGAGAGTACCTCTTTTGTGTCTATAACATGCCATTGAGCATTTGTAGAAGACTCAAAGTAAATCCTGCCACAACCATGATCATATTTATTATTGCTTGTTACAAACTGCCAGTAGCGATTGTATCTGCGGTCAAAACCAAGTGGAAGTGATCTGTAAGCATACAATTCCTCTGCTCTCAACCCAATTTCTGCCTTTAACTGTGCGCGAGACTTATCGCCAGGATGTCCAGCCTGCTGTGCTAGTGCAAGTTCTTGGTTTGAGGAGATTCTTTGCATAATTGGAGCTCTATCCACCGCTAAGAGATCACCTCCAGATTCAGCTTTTATAATGGTTGAATCAAGCATCAAATCTGTCTTTGACTCTTCACGGAGCAGGCTTTCTTGCTCAGCTTCGACGTTAGTGGTAGCCTCAGTCCTACATCCTTCATCTGACTGCAGCTGTGGCCTCATAATTTGTTCTTCTTTGAAGCGGCGCTTGTCTAGCTGTGCTTCTGCCCACAGCTGTCTCTTCAGAGAGCTTGCTGCTTCTAAACGCTCCTAGAGAAACCACAAACATCATCCATGTAAAGTAATGTCATTGTTTGACAAGAAAATGTTAGCAGCATATGATTCAATTGCACAAAATAGACTGACCTCAAGAGCCACCCTGACAGTGTTGCCTTCGTTGACCACTTCAACTAGGACTACCAGCGCATTGAGCCTTTCTTCAACACTCAGATCACAGTAATCCCCTTCCATTAATCCCTGAACCCAAGACTCACCTACATGGCTCTCATCAATTTCTGTCTCTTCAGGAAATCCACTCAGTATGCATATGTCTTTTTCTGCACCTTCAGACATGTTACTGTCAGTAATTTCCAACCTCGTGTCAGTATTTCTTTCTTTCACTAAGTGAGCATTGTGGGATGCTTTCAAAGAAAGGCCATCTGAGAGAGGTCCTTCCTTTTCAATGCAAGGACCACATTGTAGATTGATGCTTTTGCAAGGATCAGTGTCTTCCTCAGCCAAGGCTCCGTCCAGGTCATCCCCCTCCACATCCTCCACATCCTCATCCGTATCCTCCTCCCTTTCTGCCTCGTCAGCAAAATCGGTTTCCTTTTCTGGATCTTCTTCCTCAGTGTTTATGTTCTCAAATAACCGGATTTTTTCTCTTGCTGTCTGCAATATATTGTCTGCATCTTCTGGATCTTTCCTAAAGGCTGTCCGAACACAGTAAGTGGAAGGAGCTACTCTCTCGAAAAGCTTGGTGTCTCTGGAGAGAGCAGCAGCAATGGATGCTTCGGGTGTCTTACTCGTGGTGAGATCTCGCAGCCCCGATCTCTACACATCAAGCAGGAAGCAATAAGAAAACTCTCAAAAAAATCCATGCCCAGAAACACAGATTAAAATAGACAGGCAACCTGCCTTTCTAACTTTTTACGACTTCTTTCAAACCTGGATGCGTTCAGCAACTTCCAAAATTGTCAATCCACTTTGACCTTCGATTGAGAGCACATGAAATGCAGCAAACTTGACTGTTCCTGGGGTCAGCCTGTGTCGCTTTCGCCGTCTATGCCTCCCTTTCCCTTGCATCACAGAGACTGCATTTGCCACTGCCAAACCAGAGCGTAAGGTATTGACAATATCGTCACCTTCCTTCCCCTGCAAAGAGGTCAAGGAGAAATCCAGATTCTCTCATGACTGCTACCCACAAAGGGTTTGGAAACTATGATAATCACTCTTTCAAACACTGACACCGTGAACAAATGTCTGTGTAGAGTGCGACCTAAAGGTAAAAATAGCTCCACACTGACCTCATCATCACATGGAAAATCAGCTTCCGCAGTATGCTTCTTCCATCTTTGCCCATATCCAGCAGACAAGGCAAACTGACGTAGGATCTCAGGCCATGTCTGTGGACTCAGGTGCTGCTGCCACTCGCAAAGATCAAAGCCCCATGCAAAAGCCTGCATAAGCTCAATACTTGACAGTATCATGGACAAAGTGCTTCTATTTGGTCTGTTCAGAACTGCTTTTATGCAAGAAATTATCTGATTATGTGACGTCTTAATCCTCTAGTCAATCTGGTTTGATTAGATTTTTAAGCAATAAGATAACACCACATTTTGACAAGCCAAAGGACCTAAAACTACCCGATACAGTTGAAGAGATAATAAATCAAACTTACAGCTTCAACAAGAAGAGGGTGACCTCCACCAGAGAAACCAGGAGCATACTGATTTGAAGCCAGTCCAGCTAACGAGGCATGAGCCACATCTTCCACATCTTTCACTAACGTTTTCAAGAGGGCAATATGCACTTCTCCTAACAGCCTAGGATCCTGCAATTTGTCATTCAAAAATTAGATGGAACACAAAACTCTCTCTCTCTCAAAAATTAGAGAGCACAGGATTTGCAGATTATGCCACACAGAGGTGGAGACAGAGAAGCACTACATCTGCCGATGCCCAATCTACTATGAGATTCGGGGGAGATTTCACTGCCTCTTCCGAGAGGGCTTTGGTTTACTCTCCAGGATTATGGACTTCCCAGAACAGAGATGACTTGGTATATTTCTACTTGAGATGGGCAGACAACAGAGGATCCTCTCCAGAGACCCCACACCTCAGGTGCCACCCCTTTCCCAATGGGCGACCATCACCAGCTTCTTCAGAGACTAGCACCACTGATGCATCCACCATAGCCATCCTGTTGAGACAGACCAGAGGAGTCGGACGAAAGCGAGCAGCAGAACTACAGGACGCCAAGTGCCCCTCACCCCCACGGCAGACATCTGGTCTACAGATCCAGATCCAGGACATCCTACAGGGGCACCAAACTACTTCCACTCAGCCATCTGACTCTATGGACCTAGGCGGCCTCTTGGCAGCTGCCCTTGATTGCTCCATGGCCACATGGATCACTACCAGGGAGAGGTAGTGGTCCATGTAGAGGTGCACCCTAAGGAGCTCTGTAATTACCCCATCTATCACTTAGCTCTATCATTGTACCCAGCTATTACCCTTTTACATTCAGTTCATTTCATTTTTGTACTATCTAGGATGAGATTTATCATGGAGACATTGTAACACTTCGGTCTCATAGGACAATTTGGCCTTTTGATCGTGCGATTGAGCTTGGCTGGTCCAGACGCCCACGACTACGGAGGAGGGCATCCCAGCATAGACGGAGGTTGCAGCGGCGGATTCGGATTATTCTTGCGAGACATGCGGGACACCCGGTCAGGGTGCTGACCACAGAGGATATTGAGGAGATCCGCCAGCGTCCGATGCGGCACATATTATGAGATGGAGGCACCTCCATAGTGTACCCCCCCGTCCCACATGATATTGTATCCCCTCACTGTACTCCACTCACCTCCATAGCGTACCACCCCCCCCCCCACTATATTCACACCCTATAAGGGTTTCTGTTTACCTTCCAGTTCTAGTTTCATTTTCTAGGTGCCAGTAGTATTATGGGCTAGGCCTGCTAGTCGGCCCTGTCAAAACAGGCCGACAGCCCCCTGTAGGGACCCACGACCTTGTAAGAGCTGGTCAGCTGGCCCACGACCAGGAATGACCTGGTCGGCCAGCAAAGCCCTGTCAGGCAGCCCCTAGTCGGGCCTCTCCTGGCCAGTCCACTCCTACATGCCGACCAAAGGAAGCAAAAAATAGCCCCCACAACACGACTATAGAACTGGGAAAGAATGGTCAAGAATGGACATGATCATGGAGTGCTCCCATGAGTGGGCACACCCACATCACAGGCCCTCACTCAGTATGGTACAGACAGGAGATGAATGCTAACATATCCCGCCCACCCCCCTGGGGAGGGTTTGAACTGGGGTTCGGGGGGACAACTGGAGGCGGGCTCCTGGACTGCCGACAAGGGCAAACTTAGCTAGGTGTCCCATCTGGTGATAGATGAAACATTGGCCTGGGAGGCCAGAGTACTCAACTCTCTACAAAATCGGGTCCCCCCGAAGACTAGGGAGCAAAATGATGTGAGGCACTGAGTCTGAGGAGGCGATGCAAATACGAAGGGATGGAATCCCAGCCGTCAGCAGTTTTTCTTTTTTTTTTGCGCCCGGGGCGGGGGGGGGGGGGGGGGGGGGGGTTCCAATCACCCTCCCAATAGCACCACCTATCACCGGGAGGAGAAGAAGGTATTCCTTCCTAAGACCTGGAAAACAGACTGTCACAGGAAAGCCCAAGATGCCAGCCAAAGGATCGAACACCAGGTCAAAGCCGTGTTGCCACCTCGCAAAGAAGGCTTCGGCCGTTTGCAATGCGATGGGGCTCAGCTGCATGACTCTGTCCGAAGCTGCAGTAGTAGCCACGCCCCAGAGGATGAATGTCTGTGATCTTTCCAGGCGTGCCGAGAAGGCTTGCCTATAACAAATCCCTGAACTGTCCGCACGCCAGGTGGCTACCCACCCACAATCTTGCATACCAAGGTGGAGGCCTCCAAAGAGGCAACTGTCGAAGCGAGGAGCTGCAGATCCTCTTCAGAAAAGGAGAGGCAAGGGACGGCAGCCTCGGTCGGGGATGACGGAGAGGCTGCCATGGAGTCCTCCTGGGGGTTCAAGAACAGAAGATGCCGAAACTTGCCAAGGATAAAAAACACCAAAAAATGATAAGCACTTGAGGCGGAGGAAGGCAGGAAGGCAGCATCAGAAGGCAGTAGGCAGAGGAAGGCTGGGCAGCGGTGCAGATTAGGGCAATAGAGAAGCAGAGGCAGGGGCTGGGAGGTGACGAAAGAGCGAGGGGCCCACGCAGAGAGAGAGAGAGAGAGAGAGAGAGAGAGAGAGAGAGAGAAAGAAAGAAAGAAAGAGAGAGAGAGAGAGACGTGGGGCCGCGGGGGGCAGGGGGGGGGGGCAAGGGACAGGCGATGTGAAGGCGGAGGCAGCGAGGAGGCGAAGGAGGCGAAGGTGGGAGGGAGCTGGGAAGGAGGCAGTGAAGAAGGGGAGGCGGGAGACAGTGGGGTAGTAGGCGGCGAAGGCGGAGGGCTGTGCACAGTGGAAGGGAAGGGGGGGGGGGGGGGGGGGCACTGCAGGTGCATGCACGGGGGGGAGCTCCAGCTCTCGTTGCACCTCAAGCTGAAAATTCAGAATAAGCCAAATTCATGGTAAGGGCACTTGACTCTTCTACATACAGGCTGAGTTTGCAGCCAAGGATAGCAGGGCACACAAGGCGTGCCAAAGAGGTGAACTACGGTGATCCAAGAAAGATCTAGGCATAAGCACCATGCCAGGGTTCTCTTAATCATAACACAGAGCAAGATCCATCTCCATAGCCCAGGCTACCACCTCCCAGGCAATAAAGCTAGTGGGAAGGAGTAAAGTCATTTTTACTTTTGCTATACAATCAAGAGGTGAGTTTAAACCAAAGGGCCTACAATAGCTGTCTCGACAAGTATTATAACTGCCGAGGTTAAAAACTTACGTAATCATGAAAAGCTTGCACGAATTCATTCAATGTAAAAGGCCAGAGGCCGAGAATATCCGCAAACGTACTCAAGAATTTCCAGACCTGTCAAGAGCAAACCCAAAAAAAAAAAGGCATGTATCCCATATCATCTTGAGTTCAAAGATTTTAAAGTAATTTTTAAAAACTTTGACCAAACTGCTTGCCTTGTGATGTATTTATTTTTGTGAAAAAGAACATTCTGTACTTAAGAAATTTATCATAAAAACAAGATATCTGTAACTAAAACAATCTGTTTGTATCCAAATGAGTATATTCCTTGGAGATTTCCAGTCAGAATTCTCTTTTTTTTGCTATGCCTCACATATCATGCCCTGACTTCGTACTCTCACTGCTTCAAGTTCTCATGCCGGCCTCCTGTGCTGGTTCATAGTCTTTTAACCCAGAGTGTGTTTGCATAATTAAAACAAACTGCTTGTAGCTAAATGATTATAACCCTTAATGATTTCCAGTCAGAATTCTATTTTTCCCTATTATCATGCCGACTTTTGTCACCGCTTCAAGTTCTCATGCCGGCCTCCTGTGCTGATTCATAGTCTTTTAACCGAGACTGTGTTTGTAAACTTGCATGTTCTTGCAAGCTAATGCATTATTTGTTGAACCTGGGTGTATATGTTTTGGTATGGTCACATTCCTGGCCAAGCTGTTTGTGCAGGTTCCTCAACTTAGGTGCTTTGCATGGCCCTTCACTCTACCTTGTTAGACCAATAAAGTTGTGGTTTCTTAAACCCCATCTCCTGTATTTCTGGTGACCAAATTCACATTCCTGTGACTAGAGGGACCCTTGGGATACGGTGAAGTGTATGACGCTCGTCCCTGTGTTTAAAAAATCCACTGCATGCATGGACTATACTGAAGGGTAAAAGCAATCGATACGCACAAAACCTACAAACTAAATACAAAGAATTGTACTGTAAAGGTCGACTATAATGGTATAATAAAGAAACACTGCTGGACTAACATTTTATGAGCTTTTATGCTGAACTGGTGAATGGCTTAAGTGCTGAAACAGTGCCCTTTTTTAGGTATCAAGGCTGGCTGCCTGCTGTTAAAGCAGATTGTCCACCCATCCTGTCAATTGGCCTACTGGTCAGTGAGCCACCCAAATCGGCTTGTATGGTGGCTGCTCCTGTCTAACTCGCCCCTGATGTGCCTGCTGTGTCCCATGAATCAGCCCTGACAGATGCAAGCTACCTAGCCTGAAGTGTGCATGTAGTGCCTAAACAGCTACATATACTTTTGTGCACTTCAACAAAGCAGGGCTGAGAAAAGGCCAGGGTTTTAACCAGTTATCTCTGTTTGAGAGGTGAAGGAAAAGGAAGCCCAAGAGGAGGCCCCAGCCAAGGCAGTAAAAATTCAGAGACATGTTCCATGCACGCATGGAAGTCCCACCATTTAGAACCTTAGAACGGTGAGATCCTTGCCTTGTACCCAGGCTGTGACACACGGTCAGCTTGCAGCCTTGCCTAGCCAATGAACCATCACACAGACTCACAGTGCTGTAAAGACTTTCGGTTCATAGAATCAAATCTGGAAACCACAACAGATTACATAAAGCCCAGAAAAAAGCCCAACCTGGAATAAACTTATTACTTAATATAGCAGTATGCAGACACACTTTACCATGAACAAATTGCCAATGTGGACTTCGGAATCAACCCACGGATGAACTGCAAGAGGCATCTTCATCTTGACTGAAGCAGGTGGGAACTTTTTCAAGAATCCTGTAGAACGATCATCATGAAAGAGTGTAATGTGAAAGGAAGCACAGCCACCTCATTAGCATTTTTCAGCTGCTCCAATGCATTCCTTTACAATTGCCTAATAGAACTTTTGTGCAAAGCTATGTGTATGTACCTTTATATCTGTCCAGTTCATTCAAAGTCTCACCATCTAGCAAGTAGATAGATGGCAAGCCTTGGGTAGCAGCAGCAGCCTCCAGCAGTTCCAAACGTGCATCATCTATAAGATCCATGGACTCTCTTGCCAACCTTCTCGCTATTGCTCGCTCACTGGCGATTTTCAGCTTCGCAACTTCCTTCTGTCTTCGGCATTCATCCTTCAATCGCTGGCGTTCCACCTGAAAACACAGTCAAAAGCATAAACAGATCAGTAACACACACATAACACTATTTTTCTAAAATGGGGGTTTTGATAGAGGTGAAGTGTACAACTTACACGTTTGGTCTCCTTTTCCATTATCTTTTCCCTGCGCTCCATTTCGCGCCGATGCTCCCGTAGAATGCGCTCTTCCTCCCGTTGCCTATCTCGAAGAGCCCTTTCTGCTTCTCTACGTTGCCTCTCAATGTCCTTCTGTATCTGCTCATCCCTCTGAGAATCAAAGACGAAGGCCGATGTCCTCATTGATCATAATTAAGTTCAATTCAAAAATTCGATGTGAGATGTGAAACTGGTGTTTGCTTTATGATGTGTACCTATGGCAACCTACTGATGCAAGGATGGGAGATAGAGTGTGTCAGTCTACACTTACCTTTCTTCTTGCAATATCTTGCCGCTCGATTTCCCGTCTGATTCGTTTTTCATGCACTTCAACCTCTTTCGCAATCCTTGCTTCTTCATTCTGACAGACATACAGTCCGACAAACACAATTTTGAATACACATTACAAAGCTGAACCAATTATTTCAAACTAGAAATAGTCACAAAAACCCCATTATCAGGACCAAATAAGCCATGATGTAATGAAAACAGAAATACAAGCATAACTTGCATGCAAAGTCACTTCATCACCTTTCGTTTCTTCTCCATCTTAGCTTGTTCTTCTTCTGGCAGTAAATTGTAATTCTCAGAGCCCATTAAAGAACCTCCACCTTCAAGCAGCTGGAAAGATGTCTGATGGCCTGGAAACTGATTATCAAAGCTAAATCCAGAGTATGCATCCTGCTGCAAATTCGGTATGCTTTTGGGGAGCGAATGACTGGTGCATCCTTCAATCTGAGGCAAAGAACCACCATCCCCAGCTGTACCAAACTTTCCCTGAGGACCCATTGCATTTTTTGTGAGGGTTTCACTATCATGGACAAGAGCTCCTGTGGAAGCTAAGCTCTGATTTGCATGAATGTAAAATGTGGACTGGCTTGATCTGTCATCTGTTTTCGGCCTTGCTGTTGGCTGCTCAGGCATAAAATTGAATTCTTGAAGAGATCTTCCCCCCTGATCATCGGGATGGAAGGAGACGGATGGTGTTGCTTTGACGTATCCACTTTCTGTGCTTGGATGTTGACCTTTTGCATTCTGTCAAAAATACCATGGTAGAAAAAAAAACAATTCAGAGAATATCACTTTGAGCATTTATCAGCATACTCCGAACCTGAATAAAAAATGGGTAAGATTTTGCTACCTTTATCTCATGTTGTTGAAAGATTCTGTCACCATGTGAGAGTGTTCGCATGGCTCCATGAATATGCAAAGAAGCTGCCAAAAGATAATTATTGACTTATCCTCAAAAGAAAACCTCTTAAATTTGCATTATTTTGACAAATATCCAGGAGGAGAAGAAGAGGAATCGGCTGCTACAACCCACCTTTGAATCATGGAAACCCCCTTCTTTCCCCTCACAGAGTATTTGCTTTACTAGCAAGAGCAAAGATAGAGTGGTTACAACCCAATGGCAATTGCTAACCTCCTCCTTGCACACTTGATTGGGGCACGAGACTCAAATGGCCCCCAAAGCATCGGCAAAATGGGTTCCTTCCAAAAGGCTGGGACCTGAAGTGTGCAAGCTTTGCAAGGTTGTGAGCTACTGTCACCATTTGGCCACCCAAATGGTTCACTCTTGCTTTCACACTATGTACATATTGGATTGGTGTCCATGGCTTATGGAATATGCCTATGCAGGTGATTGACACGTGTCATGCTGTATAGTTGGATATGATATTCCGCTGGGACTTGATGTTATCATGCCCGGAATATGTGGAGGACTTGGCTTTCCGCTGGGACTTGTGCCTTTGTGTACATGCCCGGAAACGCCTGGAGGATTGGCTTTCCACTGGGTCTGGTATTGCATATACTTGCCTGGAAACGCCTGGTCTTATATGGTTTCATGAACGGAAATTGCTCATGCCAATGCTGCATTGCATAGCATCTTTATGTGCTTGCCTGCAAATGAAATTGCATGCTGTTTTCATGCCTGCATGACCTATGTGTAGTTCCGGGTAAGGGGACGCCCGCCCGTGAACCGTGCGTGTGAAACTGTCTGCTGACATGGTTGTGTGGCATGTGAACAGGTGGTAAGTATTACCCAATCTAGGCTCAAATAGCCCTTAGGACTTAGCCAATATTTATAAGTGAGTGCGTTCCCACTTCATTAAAGTTTGGGCGCCCAAAAGTCACTTATAAATTATGACCGCTTCCAAGTTCACACGCACTGAAGTCCCGAGGCGGACAAGACTCAATGTCCAGGACCTAATCCTCCCTTTTTACTCATAAATGGGCATCTCCCCATGTCCCTTCACCTGATTGGACCCCAATTCACTTACTTATTAAGAGAAATTCGTGTTTTCTCTTCATGAGGACTTTTGGAGGCTGAAAACTCTGTTTTTCCACCATTTCTCTCCATTTCCAAGCTCTCCATAGCCATACCCAACTTGCTAGGGTGTTTTCCAAGCTTCCAAGAGTGTTTCCAAGTGCTAATCACTCTCCTACTCACTCCCAATGACTGAAATTCAGCAAAACAGCTCTCATTTTTGCTGTAATTTCTGGTCCTTCGCGACAAAAGTCCAGAAATTACAGCAAAAATGAAAGACCAGAAATTACAGCAAAAATGAGTGCTGTTTTGCTGAATTTCAGTCATTGGGAGTGAGTAGGAGAGTGATTAGCACTTGGAAACACTCTTGGAAGCTTGGAAAACACCCTAGCAAGTTGGGTATGGCTATGGAGAGCTTGGAAATGGAGAGAAATGGTGGAAAAACAGAGTTTTCAGCCTCCAAAAGTCCTCATGAAGAGAAAACACGAATTTCTCTTAATAAGTAAGTGAATTGGGGTCCAATCAGGTGAAGGGACATGGGGAGATGCCCATTTATGAGTAAAAAGGGAGGATTAGGTCCTGGACATTGAGTCTTGTCCGCCTCGGGACTTCAGTGCGTGTGAACTTGGAAGCGGTCATAAGTGACTTTTGGGCGCCCAAACTTTAATGAAGTGGGAACGCACTCACTTATAAATATTGGCTAAGTCCTAAGGGCTATTTGAGCCTAGATTGGGTAATACTTACCACCTGTTCACATGCCACACAACCATGTCAGCAGACAGTTTCACACGCACGGTTCACGGGCGGGCGTCCCCTTACCCGGAACTACACATAGGTCATGCAGGCATGAAAACAGCATGCAATTTCATTTGCAGGCAAGCACATAAAGATGCTATGCAATGCAGCATTGGCATGAGCAATTTCCGTTCATGAAACCATATAAGACCAGGCGTTTCCAGGCAAGTATATGCAATACCAGACCCAGTGGAAAGCCAATCCTCCAGGCGTTTCCGGGCATGTACACAAAGGCACAAGTCCCAGCGGAAAGCCAAGTCCTCCACATATTCCGGGCATGATAACATCAAGTCCCAGCGGAATATCATATCCAACTATACAGCATGACACGTGTCAATCACCTGCATAGGCATATTCCATAAGCCATGGACACCAATCCAATATGTACATAGTGTGAAAGCAAGAGTGAACCATTTGGGTGGCCAAATGGTGACAGCTACTGCATCCCTTAAAGGCTGTTTTGAAAGTCTTAAGGTTTCCCAAGCTTAATTAAGTTGTAAAAGTGAGAGAGGGAAAGGCCCTTTCTATGATGTGCATTAAAAACAAGTGGAAATTCTTCCACGATGACCTGCCAAATTCCAATTAGAGTGAGTGAGTGAGTGTGTGTGTGTAAACGGAAGGGGCAACTGAACACGGAAAATCTAATCAATCATGAAATCTGAAAACACATATGCATGGCAGATAAAACAAGATGACAACTCTGCACAGTACACCACACTAGGTGCCAGAAGATGGGCTGACCCCCCCCCCCCCCCTTTTTATGGTTAGATTACCAAAAAGGAGCCTGCTTCCAATACAACTTATGCGGGTGCCCAGGGTTCACCCCACTGGCTGCACCTATTTCTTCCAATACAATATGAAAACAAGAATACATCACATAATCTGAATTTGCTGACAATTCTCAGCACAAGTGAGCATTCCCGGCATCAAGCACATGCAGGACAACTATGGACAGCCCATAGCACTCCCACATCAGCCCGCGACAACATCTTCATCTTCTTTTTGTCTGGCTCATAGGGTAAGTCGACCAGCCCTCAGAAGCTGTTTTCAGCAGTCAACCGGCCCTCAGTAGCCACAAAAGAAAGCGACTAGCAGTTGTGCACAAACCTGCAAACCTTCGGTCGGAAGGAAAACTGTCTAGAAGCCCACGACCAGCTCTTCCTCCCTGTTTTTAACCTCTGTCCAGCCTCTATTCAAGCTGTAGATCAGCCGCCCAGCAGTGGAGACCATGCAGCAAGAGTCGACCAGCTACTCCCATGCATCTGGTGAACTTCAGTCGCGATGGATGGCTGTAGAAACTTGCCAACATGCTGAAAACCAGCCGACCAGCCCTCATGCACTCCTGAAAAGCATGCACTCCCCTCAATCTGGAGTTTTTGTTAATATTGGAGGCTCCCTTGCTGAAAATAGTCCACACGTGTGCTTTTCTGGTCCAGAAAGGGGCGCCTACATGAAGGGAGTCCAAATAATGTCCTTTGCCCGGTCTTTGGCTGCCACGTGTATTAAATTATTCCTGCTCAATGTGTACTCACTTATAAGTTGTCCGATCACTTATAAGTAAGTGTGAACCTGCACCCATAATTATTAACATGTGAACTCATAAAGCTGTAAATTGAGTTTTTGGGAATATTTACCACCTGTAAAACACATGTAACCACCTGTCAATCCCAAACAGGTGTGCACATACACGTCCACAGGGTGCCCAGGCGTCCCCGGCCCCATGGACAACACAGGCAGAAATCTCAGGCATTGTCCAGGCAAACAAGACAAGTCATCCAAAGATAAAATCAAAGTCATGCACACACGAGTGCAATTATATGGAAGAAACACCCATCTGCTCAGTTGTATCCGATAAAGTGTCCAGGGCTCATGATGATCCTTCCGGAACCTTCCCATAACATAAATACACAAGATCTCCAAGATAGCTAGTCCCAGAGACTTTCATCATGTCAGGCTCCTTGGCCATACATGTACACCATGACAGGCCCCACAAGCCAGAGATGTACTATCATGTCAGGCTACACCAACCATACATGTACTGTCATGTCAGGCTCCATATGCCACACAGACACACCATGTCAAGCTACACCAGTCATACATGTATGTCATGTCAGGCTCCACATGCCACACATGAACAGTAGAAAAATAGAAGCTGTAAGGAATTTTGTAACATTCCCCCCCGGCTTCTAAGCAGTTGACCGCAACTGAAAAGCTTCCAAGTAGGCCTTCAGAAGTTCCGGATAATCCGTAAAATAATCCTCGTCCATCCATTTTGCATCCATAGCCAAATAGTTTTTAAACTTCACAAGATACCTGCGCACTAGCTTGCCACCTGCATGCTTGCGCTCTTTATGAAAAACTATTTGCTCAGGTTGCAATGCCTCCTCAAGTTCATCCACTTCAGGTGGATCTTCCAAAACTGGTTCCATAGGAGGTGGTCCCACATAAGGCCTTAACAAACTGACATGAAAAGCATTGTGGATTTTCCAGTGATCGGGCAATACCAATCTATATGCCACTTCATTTATTTTTTGCAAAATTTGGAATGGCTCGTAATACCTGTTTGAAAGCTTAGGAAACCGGCCTTCCTCCGCTTCCGAAGACGTGCTTTCTCAAACTTTAGTAATACCCAATCACCTTCCTTGAAAACCACCTCTCGCCTGTGTTTGTCAGCTGCCTTTTTCTGCTTAGCTTGAGATTTCTTACATGCAAGAAAGAGAGAGGCATTATTCACAACACTTAGCAACTGAGCTTCTTGGCTTGTCTGCTGAATGCAAGACATAGAAAGTTAGATTGGAAGAACAAGAGTGTTAAATCAACAAACTAAGAAGTGACCTCCGCAAATATAGAGAAAGAGACACAAGCATTGGACCGCGCATACGGAGAAGAAAGCTCAAAAATGTTGAGAACTTGAGGCCTGGTTCTGGAGACCTAAAGAAGAGAATCCAAGCTATAAGGTAAGATTGCACTCAATGCATTCCCATTCACATGTCTTTTATGTTAGCAGTTAATATTATTTTATTCTATGGCTGTCCGAACCTGTGCAAATGCACTATCCAAATCACGGACATACTCATCTGCTGCAAAGATTTCATGTTCGTAAGATAGGTGGAAGCACCACCTTGCCATTGACTATCTCAAATGGAGCCTTATTAGTTGAAGAATGCACTATGTTACTGTATGCAAATTCAACCAATGGCAAATATTTTTCCCAATCTGACTTCTGCTTAGATACATAACATTTAAGCAAGTCAAGCACAGCTGAATTTGCTATTTCACTCTGACCATCCGTCTGAGGATGATAGGCTGATGAGAAACTCAACTTTGTGCCCATATATCAAACAATGCCCACCAAAATAAACTGGTAGTCCGAGGATCTCTATCCCCCACAATAGACTTGGGCATGCCATGATGTTTGAAAATCTAAGCTAAGAACAACTTTCTCTGGCTTGATTGTTTTCCTCACAAGAATAAAATGTGCCTGTTTGCTAAAACGATCTATAATAGTCCATATAGCATCATTTCCATGTGCCGATTTCGGAAGATCCATAATGAAATCCATAGCAATGCTTCCCCATGGTTCCTCTGGAATGGGTAAAGGCTGACCAGGTGTCTTGTGTCTGTCAAACTTGACTTTCTGACACACTATGCACTCTTGCACATAAGCTTCAATATCCCTGCGTAGAGCTCGCTAAAAGAAATATCTTTCCAAAGCCTGTGTAGTAGCCAGAATACCACAATGACGAGCATATGGCGGAGCATGACACTCTTCCATAACCTTTTGACGTAATTCACACACTACACAATACGATTCTGCATCATCAAAAACCCATCTCTAATCGAATAAGATGAGACAGCAGTACCATGATTCAAATCAGCCCAAATAAGCTGAAAATCTGTGTCCAAAGCATACATATCTGGCATCCTTGATAAGTCCTGGTGGTAGGCGGTAGTTACGGCATGCACTTGTGGCCTGCGTGACAAAGCATCCGCCACCAAATTCTTCTTGCCCGGGGTATGCAAAATCTGAAAATGAAACATGGACAAGAAGTTTGCCCACCTTAGATGCTTTTTCGAGAGTTGAAGCTCTGTAAGAAAATGCCGTAAACTCTGGTGGTCTGTTTTTACCATAAATTCAGCCCCCAAAAGATAATGCTTCCATGTTTGAAGGGCATGAATAATGGCTAACAACTCTTTCTCATAAACGTGCAAATACAATTCCGCATGTTGCAAGCGGCGGCTTTCAAAAGCCACTGCATGTCCCTCTTGGTTCAAAACAGCCCCCAAGCAATCTCCACATGCATCGCACTCGACCACAAAAGGCCTATGCAAATCTGGAATAATAAGAACTGGCCCTGATATGATGGCATCCTTTAACTTCTGAAAAGCTGTCTTTTCGGGTTCCGACCAACGGAATGCTATTTTCTTCTTCGTTAGATCATGTAACGGTGAAGCTAAGAAAGCAAACTGTCGAATGAATCGACGATAGTACGAGCATAAACCAATAAAGCTCCTAACTTGATGCACATTCTGCAGTTCTGGCCAATCCTTGATTGCTTGAATCTTTGTGGGATCCACGCGTACTCCATCCTTGGAAACAATATGCCCTAAATAGTGAATTTCTGACAAGAAGAATTCACTCTTCTTCCCATTGATGAAAAGCTTATGTTTCCTTAGCTCTTCAAAACCAATGGCAAGATGTTCTTTATGTTCAGCCTCACTCTTTGCGAAAGTGATAATATCATCAAAGAAAGTTCCTGTGAACTTGCGGTGAGGTCTAAAAATTATGTCCATCATTCTATTGAAAGTGGCGGAAGCATTCGTAAGTCCAAATGGCACAACCAAATACTCATATAATCCAAATGATGTTCGAAAAGCCGTTTTGTGCACATCTTGAGGTACCACTTGAATTTGATGGTAACCACTCTTAAGATCAATGCGACTGAAACAAGCAGCTCCCTCAAGTTTATCAAGAATATCATCGATTCGGGGAATCGGAAACCTGTTCTTGATAGTAATCTTGTTAAGGGCCCTATAACCAACACACATCCTGTATGTCCCATCATTTTTCTGCACAAGTAAAACTGGAGAGCAATAAGGTAAAGAACTTGGCCTTACTGTAAGTGGTGCCACGAGGAAGTCTTCATGATCCAAATATCCCTGAATCTGTATGCGAAGCTTGCCAATGATGGGAGTGACCTTAACTTCCTTGCCCTCAAAGGCAGCATCTGCATGAAAGTCCATGCCCAATTCCTCAGGCTTTAACCCAAGAGCAGCAGCCATCTGTATGGATATGAAGTTATCTCTTGAGGCATTATCAAAAAGGAATAAAGCTATTTGGTCCTTTAACTTGCCCCAAGCTTTGCATAAAATCCTGCTCTTTGGTACATGTGCAGTATTACCCTGAACATCAGACATAACATTCACACTTGGTTTGGCATCCTGCACATTATTCTTTTTGAGATTCTGAGGGCATTGAGCTTTCATGTGATCTTTGCTCCCACAGGAGAAACACTTCCCCTCTCTCATGTAGTCAAAGATATACTGTCTGGACAGCTTAGGATCATGCTTTTACCCCCCGGCTTCTTTTTTGAGCCCCCTTTTGCATCCTTGGACTCATGAGACATAAACTTAGGTGGCTGTCCACCCTTTCTCTGTTCATTTCCAGCTCTGAATTTTCCCTTGTATGAGCTGAATTCTTGTCTTTTTGGTGCTCCCTTGCCATGCAACTCCCCAGAAATAGTTGTTGAGTGTATGAGCTCCTGGAAAGTGTTGTGGGGGTACACTGCAAGGCTCTTTTGAATGATTCGTTGCAACCCTGACTCAAACTTTCTTTTCTTCTCGTCCTCACTAATCGTCATGAAAGGTGTGACCTTGAGAAGAATCCGCCAAAACTTTGAAACATAAGAAGAAACGGATTCGCCTTCATCCTGTGTTAGCCAATCCCATTCCTTTCGTACATCCTTCTCAAAGTGAGGAGGAAGGAACTGATCATAAAATTGCTCTTTGAAAGCACTCCATGTACGGGCAGTTGTCCTATCCAAAAGCTTTGCCATCCACCAATCACTTGCAGTCTCTTTAAGATGCATACCCACATGCCTGAGCATAGATTTCTCAGTAAATTCCTCAGCGCAAAAGGCTATTTCAAATTGCCTTATGAAAGCAAGTGCCTTGGTAGTATCCAACTTTCCATTATAGCTCTCGAATGTAATGTCCTTGTCCCCTGATTTGAACTCTTTGGCCTTCTTGCCATGACGGGCATCCCAACGCTCTAATACATCCTCCTCCTCATCATGCCTACGTTGGCGACGATGCCCAGATCTAGGGTTGATTTCCCGCGTAACACCCTCCACCCTGGATGGAACTTTACGAGCAAGAGCATACCTAGAAGGTGGAGATACCACCGACAATGCATGAAGATCTTCTGCATCTCTCAAATGGGCTGAAAACCCCTCATCATTCCCACGAGCTGCATGTCGATGAACATCATCTCCTCGGGCTGCATTCCCCCTCAAACCTGTTGCATGGGCTGCAAGCCCCCTCAAAACACTTGCTCGGGCTACATGTCCACTTACATCACTGGTGCGGTTTGCATGCCCTCTCACATCACTGGTGCGGCCTGCATGCCCTCTCACAACATCATCGGAATTCCCTTCACGGGATAGCATGTGAGGTTGCCGTATGAAGACCCACTTGCCCTCATCATCGGAGACAACTTCGCCATGGCTTTTTAAATAAGCAACAGCCAACTCTCGAGGTTTGTCGATTCCCATCTGTTGGGCAATGACCCTCTGTACATCAGGATCTCTTTGCAAAGCACCGAGCTCTTCAAGCTCATTCATCAAGGCATCAATATCCTGCTGATTCTCAGCCCTGGCAGACAATGGTGGATCGTTACCTGCCAAAGCCCCAACATGAACCCTGTCTCTATCTTCTTCCCGCATGCGGCGAATACGGGTGATAGAGTCCTCCACAAAATGATCAGACTGGCTGGCCATAATGTATCTTTCAGCTTTTCAGAAAGAAAAGAATTTTCCGTGCCCCGGATTCGCTCTCTACCAGTTTCCCAAGTATGATACCGAATAGACTGCAAGGCTGCACCAGTGCCCCTACACAGACAGGAGCGCCACGAAGTCTTTCCGCACGCTCACTGCCACTTAAACCAAAGGTAACCTCTTTCAAGGCGCGACAATAAGACGAGGACTACCTCAGTATCCCAACCTTCTCACACGGATAATGACTCCTTACAGCCATATCCAGCATCATATTAGGCACAACTGTGTAAAAAGCCAAGCTCTGATACCAACGTAAACGGAAGGGGCAACTGAACACGGAAAATCTAATCAATCATGAAATCTGAAAATACACATATGCATGGCAGATAAAACAAGATGACAACTCTGCACAGTACACCACACTAGGGGCCAGAAGATGGGCTGACCCCCCCCCCTTCATGGTTAGATTACCAAAAAGGAATCTGCTTCCAATACAACTTATGCGGGTGCAAAGGGTTCACCACTGGCTACACCTGTTTCTTCCAATACAATATGAAAACAAGAATACATCACACAATCTAAATTTGCTGACAATTCTCAGCACAAGTGAGCATTCCCGGCATCAAGCACATGCAGGACAACTATGGACAGCCCATAGCACTCCCACATCAGCCCGCGACAACTCAACATCTTCATCTTCTTTCTGTCTGGCTCATAGGGTAAGTCGACCAGCCCTCATAGGCTGTTTTCAGCAGTCAACCAGCCCTCAGTAGCCACAGAAGAAAGCGATCAGCAGTTGTGCACAAGCCTGCAAACTTCCGGTCAGAAGGAAAACTGTCTAGAAGCCCACGACCAGCTCTTCCTCCCTGTTTTTAACCTCTGTCCAGCCTCTATTCAAGCTGTAGATCAGCCGCCCAGCAGTGGAGAACATGCAGCAAGAGTCGGCCAGCTTCTCCCATGCATCCGGTGAACTTCAGTCACGATGGATGGCTGTAGAAACTTGCCAATGGGCTGAAAACCAGCCGACCAGCCCTCATGCACTCCTGAAAAGCATGCGCCCCCCTCAATCTGGAGTTTTTGTTAATATTGGAGGCTCCCCTGCTGAAAATAGCCCACACCTGTGCTTTTCTGGTCCAAAAAGGGGCGCCTACATGAAGGGAGTCCAAATAATGTCCAGTGCCCGGTCTTTGGCCACCACGTGTATTAAATAAGTCCTGCTCAATGTGTACTCACTTATAAGTTGTCCGGTCACTTATAAGTGAGTGTGAACCTGCACCCATAATTATTAACATGTGCACTCATAAAGCTGTGAATTGAGTTTTTGGGAATACTTACCACCTGCAAAACACATGTGGTCAGTCCCAAATAGGTGTGCACATACACGTCCACAGGGTGCCTAGGCGTCCCCAACCCCATGGACATCACAGGCAGAAATCTCAGGCATTGTCCAGGCAAACAAGACAAGTCATCCAAAGATAAAATCAAAGTCATGCACACACATGAGTGCAATTATATTGGAAGAAACACCCATCTACTCAGTTATATCCGATAAAATGTCCAGGGCTCATGATCCTTCCGGAACCTTCCCAGAACATAAATACACAAGATCTCCAAGATAGCTAGTCCCAGAGACTTTCATCATGTTAGGCTCCATGGCCATACATGTACACCATGTCAGGCCCCACAAGCCACACATGTACTCTCATGTCAGGCTACACCAGCCATACATGTACTGTCATGTCAAGCTCCATATGCCACACAGACACACCATGTCAGGCTACACCAACCATACATGTATGTCATGTCAGGCTCCACATGCCACACATGAAGAGTAGAAAAATAGAAGCTGTAAGGAATTTTGTGACTATGTGTATGTGTGTGCCCGTGCCCGCGCACGCATGAGCCAAAGATTGTCAAATCCATGAGGGGTTTTCAAAATTTTAAAGTTAAATCCAACTAGATTTAGAGAGAAGAGAGAGAGAGTGTGTCAAATCCATAAGGGGGCTTTAAAAAGTGATATTTTTGAATCAATTATACTAAAGCAAATTGAAAGAGCCTTAAAAAATAAAATAAAATTCATAATATAAGGAAGACCCACAAGAGTGGTATGGAGAGAAAAGTCTCTTCATCTTGGTATTTTACATCTCTTACATAAATGTGTGACATACCACATATCATGAGAATGCAAACCCCAAGAGAAACGAACACAGAATCCAACCACAAATCCTAATTATCATCACTCTTCCTAGAAGTACCCCAAGGCTTTTTTCTCGAGAGTTCCCCTAGGGAAATTGTAAAATCCACCACTAAGGCCTTTGCCTTTGGCAGGCCAATATATGGTAAATGCTGGTCTAAGTCATATATGATGTGCATTCAAAATGTAACCATGTCTCAATGGTTTCTACAAAATACTCTCGCATAACAATAATGCCATTAAACCCTCTGAAAGACTAGCAGCCACACTACTAAAACATTGGACACCACACTCGGGCTGGAATTGGCCAACCCCCAGCTTGGAACATTCTATTATCCAAGTTACAAGTATTGAGGGCTCTTCTCTCCTCACAGAGATGCCAAATTATCCAAGTAGAATCACCAATGTTTTAGAATACCAAAATACCCAAATATCGTGGTGTTCTTTCCTTGTTGCCAACACAAGGATTCTCTTTCACTTGTGGGTACTGATCTTTCAGATAAATAGGTCTTCAAAACAGGTGCCAAGTTGTCATTAGCAGGTATGGCTGGTACAGAGATACAACCAGCATGTACAGCTCGCGTACAACAAATGTTGTTTCACCAACTATTGCAGGTACGTAATCATGTACATCTGGAATAGGTGACAAACAGCAGCTGATAGGTGACGGTACAGCTGATACAGGAGATATTACAGCAACAAATGCAATCCATACAGTGATGTTCTACAAAACGGACAACAGGCAGAGCAGTACAGTCAGCAAGTACAATGTGCTGCCTCAACCAAGTATGCATGTATTTTCTTGTACCATGCTATGGGAGCCTGCTTAAGGCCATACAAAGCTTTGCGTAACATAGAAAATTTGTTCTCCCGACCTTTCTAAACAAAACCACGAGGCTGAGATACATAAATCTCCTCATGCAAATCACCATTCAAGAAGGCCGTTTTGATATCCAACTGATACACATTCCATCCATGATTTGCAGCCATGGCAATAATACACCTAATTGTAGTCATACGAGAAGTTGGAGCAAAGGTCTCATCATAATCGATGCCCTTCTGCTGAGCATAACCCTTTGCTACTACAAGCCTCGCCTTGTCATCTGCCTTATGCTTGAGCTTGTAACCCCACTTTGTACCAATGGCTTTCTTGCCAAGAGACAAATCAGCCAAATACCAAGTGTCATTCTTGAGGATTGAGTCGTACTCATCCTACATGGCATGCATCCATTTATCATCTTCATAACACATTCCTCGTCATTGCAAGTGGTGGCAATGAGAGCATGATCCACATAGTAACCAAATGCATGATGAGAACCTCCACGTGTTCCGCTAGACAAAGGACCTGTGATCTTGCTATCATGGAGTGTATCCACCAACAACCATCTTGGCACCCGTTTGGACGTTTGAATGGCTGTCAGTTCCTCATTCACTATATCATCCACAATGGCTTCATCTAAGGCATGATCTGTGGGCTGTAAAATGGGCTGAATTTCAGCCAAAGCGGGCTGATTTGCACCGTCTATGGGGTGAATTTCAGCACCCTGTTGAGCACCAAAATGCTCCACATGTGGGTATCCCAAATTGTACAAGGGAAGAATGAGCATACGACTTGCTGTTTTTTTTTCCCGACTGGCCTTAGGCCTAAGATCCTCCTATAGTTACTGATGCTTAATTATCCACCAGTAGGCAATGCCGCCGAGGAAGCATCAAGGGGGGTTTTGAACCTAGGACCTCTTGGTTCTAGGCAAACACCTTCACCACTTGAGCTATCACCTCATTTTGGCACAACTTCTTGTTTTTTGCATGAAGCATGGGCTGAACTAAGTTTTCCACAAAAAACACATCTCTACTCACCAAAATCCACTAAGAAGCAAGATGGCTGAGACGGTACCCTCTACTCTCTGCACTATAGCCCACAAAAATACAATTCACTGCCTTGTCATCAAGCTTGGTACGGTGTTGCTCAAGCACAAGAGCATAGGCCACAGATGGCTTTCTATCATGCCAAGCGTTGTAAGGAGTGATAGCCTTTAAGGCTTTCGCTAGACAACTGTTAAGTACATATGCTCCACAGATAACAGCTTCTATCCAAAACCTATAAGGCAAACTTTGGCCTTTAACCATACATCGTGCCATCTCCATGAGAGACCTATTCTTCCTCTCTAATACACCATTTTGTTGTGGTGTATAAAGCACAGTACATGCCCATTTCTGACAAGTATGCAAACTCTTTCGACATGTCCTCCCCCCTTCTATCTGTTTGAAGAGTCTGCAATTTGCAACCTGCTGACACATTTCAGCCATGTGCTGAAAGTGACAAAAGAATAAAAAATTCTGATTTTTGACTTCATAGCATAGACCCATCTGAATCTGGAAAGGTCATCAATGAACGTGACAAAGTAGAGGCATCCTCCAATAGATGGTGTCCGCATCGGACCACATACATCACTCCATATAAGCTGCAATTTCCGTGCAGCCCTCACTGAACCATCTTTGGGGAATGATGCACGATGCATTGTTCCCAATATGCAACCCTCACAGACATGCTTGATGGTTGCATCAATTGGTGGCAAAGCTGAAACCATGTCATGCCTTTCAAGGCATAGTAGACTACCAAAGTTTAGGTGAACAAACCGAACATGCCATAGCTCAACATCTGTCATCCTGGATGTGGCAGCAGCTACAAGTGCATCATGTGGAGCTCTGTCATATACATCAAGCTTGTAGAGACCATGACATAAAGTGTCGGATGCAACTATGATATCTCCATCACTGCAATAATGTACAGTGCATCTGTCATCAAGAAAACGGACAACTAGGCCGGACCAAGCAATGGCCAAGATTGACAGGAGATTCTTTTTGATCCCTGGTACATACAATACATTTGAGAGCGTGATTGTCCCACCATTGGCGATAGTGAGCACAATCTTCCCGACTCCTTTGACATCATAAGAGTAGTTGTTAGCACATGTAACAATACCCCGCTTGGGTACATCTCCCAATGAGACAAATAAATGGCACTATGACATAATGTGCTTGCTAGCACCGTTGTCAAAGTACCATACATGAGAACATAGTCACAGGGGACGGAGGGGACGGAGGCTTGGAACGCCGGGACGGCGAAACGGGACGGCGCAGGGACGGGGACGGCAGGGGACGGACGGACGTCCCCCTGGAGGCGTCCCTCACAAGGGACGGTGAAGGGGACGGCAGTAGGAACGGGGACGGCTGTGGGGGACGGCCCTGTGGGGGGACGGCAGGGAGCTATTCCGTGGTTTTTTTTGCCCGTTTCTAGCCGTTTGCGGGGCCGTTTCTAGCCGTTTGGCTTGGCCGTTTGGGGAGGCTTTGAGGCTTGGGCCTTGAGGCTTGGGCCTTGGGCCTTGGGCCTTGGCCCTTGCTCTCTTGCCTTGAGGTTTGGCCTTTAGGCTTGAGCCTTGGGGCCTTGGGCCTTGGCCCTTGAGGCTTGGCCCTTGCCTCTCTCTCTCTCACTTGCCTATCTAATATCTATATAAGAACAAGGCTACAAGGCTACAAGCATGGAGTTTAGGCTTTAGCGTAAACGGCCCTTCGGGCCGGGGGGGAGTCATCTCCCCCCCGGACCCCCTGCAGAGAGGGGCTCACGCCCCCCTCCGCACCTTCACCCAAGTAGGCTGGTGTGAAACTGCGCGCCGCAACGGACCCAAAATTTACAGCCCATATGCAGTAGGTGTATAATAACTCACCGCATATGCATGTAGCCTGGTTGGCAGTGTGCCAACCTTCTCCAGAATCGTCTCAGACTCTCATGCTATCTGGCCACAATCGGCCACCATCCGGTGTTAATATGACTCAAAAGCTTACCATTTTATGTAAATTTGTGCTCATTTTGATGTACTTCCAAAGTAGAATAAGTGTAGAGTAGAAAAACTTTTAAAAAAAGTATTTTTTGAGTGCCGTTCCCTACCCCGTCCCCGTTCCCTACTTATGGCCGTCCCCCGTCCCGTCCCCGTCCCCGTCCCCCGTTACCGTCCCCCGTTCCTTGTGACTATGCATGAGAATCTGGCACCAGTAAGCATGCATCGTGTAAAGAAGGATCATAGCTAGACTGAACCTGGAATGCCCAGTCGTCTTCAGCATAGTTAGTTGTTGTTTCCTTCTTTTCAGCACTAGGTATTGATGCATCGGCCACAAACATACCTGAGTCTTTCTTCTCTTTCTCTTTTGTAAGTCTCTTCCTGCATTCATTAATGTGACAACAATTACATTTGTCCTTCTTCTTGGGCTTCCCATTGTCACTCTTATTAGCATCTTTGCCAAAAGATGTGGCTGATCCACCTTATGCACGGGCACTGACCCTCGCTCAAAATCAAGAACTAATGCTGAACGGCGCTAAGCCTAAGCAGGTAGAGTCTTCCCCTAAGCCCCAACAGCAGTCATCTACTCAGCAGCAATCTACCCAGGGTCAGTCATCTACTCGGCAGCCATCTACCCAGGGTAAGGAGGCTCAGAACAACAAAGACCAAAAGGACCAAAAGAAAAATTCTCAGGGTCAATCAGACAATAAGAAAGATTCTACGCCCAAGAAGACTGCTGAAGAAAAATCTAAGGAGGGCATCACTGGAGGTCTCCAACCAGATAAACAGACACGGTACTGAACGGAGAACCATTGTTTCTTTTGTCACACTGTGGGACACGGGAAGAAAGATTGCACTAAGTTGCAAGCTGAAAAGTCTACTAAGGCATCCACTTCCACAATAGCAACCGTAGCAACCCCATTCCACACGTGTGACATCAGCCTCTAATGCCATCATTCATGTTTCTAGGTTGAAGCCATATGTAGGTCCAACATTGCAGGATATATCAAAAGAGCAACAGCCAAATATGATAGATGAAGCCGAAGTCATAGAGCCAGAGAAAATTCTCCTCCACAGATGGAAGCATGGTTCCGGTCTAAATTTCTCTTAATGGGCTGGTTTTTTCCATTAAGGGAGTGATAAGTGAACTAAAAGTGACTAAAAAACTGAAAAATGAGCTAAAATGTGTCTCTTTGAGTGCAAATGATGATTCTTTGATGAACCATTGGCGATTTGGAGTGTTTCTACACATCAATACTTCATTTTGACTCAAAGATCAATCAAAACTCATGGATTTGAGCTTCATTAAGCTCATTTTGTGTTGCCAAATTAAGTACTCAATTAATCTTATATTTTTGATTAATGTACTTGCAAATGAGTACTAAAAACATTAGCAATTATGTGAGGAATTTAATGATATGTTCATTTGCATGCATTGATCAATCTACTAAGAATAATTAGAGCCCAAAGATTGCATCACAAAGAAGGAAAATTAGTGAGGATTAATTTTCATTAATTCTTAATTGCTTGTTTACACAACACACTAGGAGTTACAAGAGAATCCTAGTGGGGCTTGTGTAAGAGAGAGGTGGACAAACTCCAAGAAAAGGGTACAAGTATCATAAGGGTTGTCCATGAGTGGGGACTCTAGTTGAGGACCCCCCAGGGCTGGAAACTAACCCCTCCCAACTAGGCAGAGGAGGAGCGCCCAGCAGAAAGCAAAAAGCAAAAAGCGGTTTATCAAAGATGCATGCATGCATGTCACGTGCACCCTGCACTGGGGTACACAGTGACACACTGGCATGATCTTCAGTGTAGCATTTGTACAGAAGTAGAACCTTTTCTAGGATTATTTGTCGTATGCTGTGACCCCATTGTGAGCCCTCCGTCCAGGGACAATCAGGCACGAGCTACATAGGTCAGTCTCTAAGCTTCAGAGGTCAGTCAGTTGTCAGTCCTCTTAACCCACTTGGAGAAAGCATCATTCAGGAGCCTTAGCAGTAGTTGCATATAAAGCATTTTAGGTGCGTTCACATAGAAGGGGGCCAGCCCCAGCTTGGCTAGCCTTGCAAAGGCAGCCATGGCCTTGCCTCACAGTCGGGCAGCACCCGACCAGGTATTGTGGGCAGCCAACTGTGCATATGGGCAGTCGTGAGCATTTAATGAACCAGCCGACTGGTGGTACAGTACCCGACCAGCATTTAATGCTGGCCGACTGGCTTTTCACAGTCGTGAGGAGTATGTACAGCAGCCGACTTGTTCTATACCAGCCGACTGAGCATTTATGCAGTTGTGGGAAATAATACAACAGGCCGACAGCCTGCTCAAGCAGCCGACCAGCCCCTGGAGGCAATATAAAAACATGTGCCTCAGTCCCACTTCAATATTCAGGTATTCAGCAGAAAGCGACTACAGTTTGCAGCATCTCATCTCCAGGCAACAAGTAAGTTACTCTACATCTCAGCCAGCATATGTGCAATCCTTCAGTCATCTCGACTTGCATCAGCGGCCAAGGAGAGTCTTCAACAGAGCCTCGGGATAGCTAGATACTCTGCCGACGTTTGGGCCTCCTCGTCCTTGCGTTAGGCATTCATATCATTTGTACTCAGCATTGTACATCATTTCTCCAAAGAATAATATAAGCAAATACTCCTGCTTGCAAGGGGGCCCTTCACTGGGTATTGGGACCCAAGCCGGTGTCATCTTCTACATTCTACATTCTCTACTCTTTCCCTATTCTCTAGAGTTGATGCTACATATTCTCACCACATAAAGGTATAAAGAAGGCCCTGTTGTGCATTATCATGATCAACCTCAGTGCATGCAACAATGCATGCACATACCCACGCACACATGCACGCACCCCCGGGCTGGAAACGAACCCCTCCCTACTAGGTAGAGGGGGTGCACCCAGCAGAAAGCAGTTTATCAAATACCTGACCTGCTACACATGCACACCCACACCTACATGCATGCGCATGCACACACCCCCGGGCTGGAAACTAACCCCTCCCTGCTAAGCAGAGGGGTGCGCCAAGCAGAAAGCAGTTTATCAAAGACCTGACCTACTACACATGCACACACCGATGCAAAGAGAGAAATGAAATGATATATTAACGTCTCTATAAGGCCATAATGGCCTATGAGACCAAAACTGAGAGTACATTTGAAGTTGGTGTCTCATCAAAGAGAACAACCAAATGAAACTGAAAAGTACAATAAACTGACTGTCTTACAGTTATAAGAACTGTAAGTAAGACTCCTAGATGATACTGAGTAGAAAATACTGGAAAATGTATATCAAGTAGATCCATGTATGCTGATCAGTTGAAATGCTGCCCTCTCCTCAGATCAAATATCGCCGCCATGGGGCTGTCTAGAATGGAGAGGTCGTAGAAGCGAGGTAGGCACCTCCGATGCCGAGCAATAATGGCTCTAAGCTGACAATGGTGAGGATGTCGTGGTCGGGATCTTGGTGGGCGTGGCCGACGAGCACGACATTAGACGACTGCTCTATCAGTGGTGACTCCCTGGGAACGTGGCTAGTGCCATGATGGCCCGATGGAGGAGGTATCAGGAGGTGTGTGGGATGGGCTGCTGGTGCTGGTGCCGAAGAAATCTGTCAGGATCCTGTGTCTAGGTACATCATGGCTCGGAGTCCTGTCTGCTAGAATCAGGGAGATGATTATGAAGAGAGAGAGAGAGAGAGAGAGAGAGATTAACTTCTACAAAAGATCCCAATGGTCTATGAGACCATGAGTTAGCTTGATCTAATCACCTTTGTACTTGCCTATAAATTGGCACACATCTAATGCAAAATCGACTCTCATTTTACATCATTATGCTCTCATTAACTTGCTCATGTGATTAAGTATTTATCTCTTTTCACTAGCAATATTGTTATAGTAATCTCATGGCTCTAATTACATTTGAACCACCTTAGATTTCTAACAAACTAACCATGATCAACTAATGGTAATGCCCGCCCGCCTCCACCAATACCGATCTGATGGCCAAGAGAATATCAGGCCTCTGTGATGGAATCTTGTCATGGCATCGAGAGCCTCCTGGATCTATATCTGTCGGGTGGAGGGTCGTGATGCTCTCGGTCATAGGCATCTGGCCCGCAAAGGGCTGGACCGCTAGTGCGGGTGATGGGCTCTGATGAGACTAACGAAATCTGTAATGGCAGTATCAGAGGGAGGGAGTGTGGTGTGTTATGAAAAGTGAGGGAGGGATTGGGGTGTGTTATGAAAACAATTGTATTGTCAAATAAAAAATGAACAAACTAAAAATTAACTTATTCTTCATTAATTTAACATTTATTTAATTAGCACGGGAAAGTAAAACTAGTGTACAATTATGTACAATTATACAAAGAAAAAGCTGCCCACAAGATGTTGCACTAGAATTCAAAATCTTTTGAATGATGGTACAAAGAACACCTAATGTATAACCGCTTCTGAAATAAAGACCTTTGATATTGCACATTTGCATGAGGGTACAAGTAGTCAGGACTTACACACATAAGTATCAAAAGCACCACGTGGCAATCCATCAAACTCCACACCTAGCATGGGGCAATCTTCCCTCAGCGGTTCACCCAGTTGAGCCTCAACTGCAGCTATCGCTCTAAGCTCAACTGCCCGCCATGGATCCACATTGCTGAAATAACCCTGTGCGGTCCTTTTTCTGAAATGATTATCAACCTCCTTCGCTGCTCTCTTCCCACCTTGCTTTCTGGGATGACTTGACGAATTGTCTTGTGTGAATCTAGCCAAGGCTGTCATATGCTCGTCATGATTAGTTGCCGCCATGACCATCGGTTCCATAAGTGCACAAGCACCAGAATATTCCTTTAAAGCACACACTGCATCTCTTTAGCTCATCTGTATATAAAGAAAGCCTAATTTGGGCAAAATGCACTTCAGACAAATGCCATCCCTGTGCAAGTGTAGAGAAAACACATTAGATAAACCAAAACAACCAAAGCACTACGGCAGCAAGGAAACCACAACAAATGACACGAAAAATCGATTGTAGTTTGAAAATGTATGTACGTTTGCATGTGCACATATACACATGCACAAAAATGGATTTGCAGAAAGGAATAAAAAGCAACCTTTTAAGCCACAGGACACATGATTAAGGGCAGAGGGAAATAATAATAATCAGCAGTAATCTCAAGGTCAAGAAGAATTAAAATGACTTGCAGCTTTGACGAGCCATATAGACCACATAATGCATAGCCCATACTTCTCCCAAAAATACTCAGGTTCCCTCCGCCACTCTCAAACTTAGTGGTTGCATGGGCTTTTTATGGCTCATTGCTTGATTTTGGCTTATATGAGAGGTAAAAATATCATAATTGCATGCAATGGAAATGGCAACGGAAAAACTAGGAAACGGCATGTCTTTTATAGTAGATGTAAACAGAAATGATGAAAAAAGTTGATAGAAACAGAGAAGAAACTTGGGATAGATCATAATCTAACAGAGAACAAGGAAAATTGGGCAAAATCAGAACTATGCAATGGAAATGGCAACGGAAAAACTAGGAAACGGCATGTCTTTTATAGTAGATGTAAACAGAAATGATGAAAAAAGTTGATAGAAACAGAGAAGAAACTTGGGATAGATCATAATCTAACAGAGAACAAGGAAAATTGAGCAAAATCAGAACTTACTAGGGAAAAATTGTGGGAAAATTCACAGGTGGGATTAGGGAATGGGAAAATGGAAACAGTAACAGCTCCTCCTAAGAACACAACATTTGGCTACTAGGAAACGGCCATTTTCTGTTACTAAGAAAAATATCAATACCTGAGCTTCCACCAGTAATATCCGTGAGGCAATATAGGGGCTGATAACCAACCAATAAGATCTTGAATATATGAACAACCCCTACAGAAGCTACATGTAACAAAACTGAAGCTATCTTGAACCCATAATTACTTGAACCATGTTCTAAGAACTTGGTGAGAGGATTTTGCCATGTTAGAAAAAGAATTGTTGCTTAAAACTCACTTCATGCTTCTTTTGCGACAATCATCCAAATCGGGAAAAGGACAGTACATTACTCTTAACAAACTTGATCCTCAAATCCCACTTGCCTGCTCTTAGGCACAATTCTGATGCACATGATGCACAATAAATGTAAAGGTGGAGCAGCAGACTGTTATCCACAGTGCCAGAACCCTGACTTGACTACAGGTGATAGTGAAGATTGAAAATATACAAACAAAATTCTCAGGGTATAATATTTCTTGGAAAGCAAGCCAATTGCCACTATTTGGTTGCTAAAACTATGCAGTAGCTTGTTGTACCTTCTTCCATAGCATGCCATATTTAAAAAAAAGGACCAAAACAAGCAAAAAAAACCATAAAATTTATATAACTCCTGCATTTGTTTTCTTAGCGTGCTAAATACTGGTTTTGAAAAATCAAAAAAAAATGCTAAATTATTTCCCCACAAAAAAGACTTTGTAGGTGCAAGGCCAAGCTCCTAAAACCCCAATTTAGAGCTTCCCCATAAGAGCAGACAGAGCAAACGATATCCCAAAACCCTAATTCAGGAAAAGACGGCTTGTATGCAACATTTCGTAAAATCCAAATTCTGAGAATATGTGAAATTTTTGCAAACAGTGGGGAGGGAAAATAAAATCCTTTTGTTTACCTTCTTGTACTTGATCAAAATTGTGCACAAGGCCATCAAAACGGAGAGAAAAGATTGCTGTAAACTCTGTTGCAATTCATGGTGATTTTGCCGGGGAATTCTTACCGGAAACCTCTTGGCTTGAAGCTCCGACTATTGAACTTGAGCTGGGATTACGTGCAGAGGCTTCCGATTCATCACAAGCATTCAAATTCTCGCCGGAAAAACACCATATCCTAGCGATCTTCCCTCTCTCTTCTACCTCAAGATCTGCTTTCCTTCCTTTGCTTCCAACACAAAACCTAAAAATCTCCAGAGCCCGGCTTGCTCTTTTTTGCATTAAAATCGATTTTAATCTTTTACAAAAGAAGGGCAAAAACCTAAAATTGAAAGAAACCGATCCCCGAAAATCCCCCAAAAAAAAAAACTTTGTTTTTTTGTGTTTACTTTTGAACAGCGATTTTCTCCCCAACTTTTTTTAAAAATAATTTCGTGTTAATGCGGCCGTAGCAGTTTCAGAACTGCCCCTCATCGATGCCTTTTCTTTTTCCAGGATTTAATATACGATTCCATGTGGGCTTTTCTGAAAATCAATTGGGTTTCTTTGGAAAAATCATGGGCTGCGTGGATTGAACTTCTCCACAAGCAGGCCATCTCGATTTAATTTGCTGTGTTGCGTAACTAAACGATCAAATTTCCCCCGAAATTTTTCATGAAATATGTTGGATGATTACTAACTCTTTCTGGAAATTAATTACTACGCCAACCTCTTAAAAATCCCACAAAATGATAATTATATTTGTGGTTATCACCCATTGTACTTTTCTTTCTGTCATTATTAACCACCACTACATGTATATATTTGACCCTACTGAGATGGGAATTGCTCACCCTCCTTTCCTTACTATAGTATATGCAACACCTTTGAAGCACCCCTTGTACACACCATTCGGATACCCTCTCTTTCTACTGTGTTCACACTTTCTGCTGTTTATACATCCCACAGGAGATAGTGCTCTCTAACCCGGACGTTGTTGATGGGCTTTTTAAGGGCCTTTTCACATGTAGGCAATGGACAAGTCTTCCTCAGTGTGTAAAGACCCAAGTCTTCACAAGATTGCACTTACTCAGATTCAACACGACATCACATGTTGTAAGCATGTGCATGCAATCAAGGTTCTCCCTATAGGAAAGATATTGTGATCTCATATTGTTCTCCTAACACAGGTGTTGAAGACACATAGAAGCATTAGCCAACCTTTAATCAAGCACGTAATCAAATCGAACATGAAATCACATGCATGCAATAAAGGTTCTCCCATAGGAAAGATAATGTGATCACATATTGTTCACCTAACATAGGCTTTGAAGACACACAGCAACATTAGCCAACCTTTAATCTCTCTCTCTCTCTCTCTCTCTCTCTCTCTCTCTCTCTCTCTCTCTCTCTCTCAAATTTGGTTCAATCACTCTTTGAATCCTTGTTACTTCTTTATCCCTACTTTTAGACATCTCACATTTAGAACTTGGCTTGTATATTCTACCAATCTTACTAAGAGGGAGGAAAAGTATGTCAAGAGCATGTAATTGTCGAGATTAAACAAATTGCATGATGCTCTTCTCCACCCAAATGCCACACACTTCTTTGTTCTTATGCAAGTATATGGTGTCTTTTTCCATTGTTTCATAAATACCCTTCAAAGCCCACCATTTGAAACGCTTATACTAACTTACAACACCAACACCTTTCGCTCTTTATGCAGATGTCATCATTACATGTCAGTTTTCATATGCATGATTAAGTGAAGCATTGCCTCACTGCAAGATGAGCCAAACCCTCAAACATAATCTCTACCACACCTTCTCAAACAAAAATGAGACAAACTTGTTAACATGTATGGCATTTCCAAGATTTATCATCTAAATGATTGTGTAACATTTCTATGCCTTAAGGTCTACTTCCACCTTCGTAAATGCTAAATAATGTTTAGAAAGAGCGTACCTACCCACATCATTATGTTCAAAAGGACAAATGAATGGGATAAGTCTTCTCTAGAGGGTTGATGTACTCAAGTTCAAATAACTTAAGATTTTATGTATTGTGCATATTTAAATGGCTACAACAACCTCACAAAATTGAATTGTCTTTTTACTTATGGGACCATCTTTCATTTAATGCATAAATAATATTGTCTTGGGCCATTTCATTTGTCTGCTTCATTAATTGGATGGAAAGAAAAGTATTATTAGATATGATTTTTTACAAGCTGCTTTGTAGATATTAAACCAAGTTGACCAAAAATTAGTCGTTTAAGTGTTTTGTTTTGCATTTCATCAATAAATGTGCTGGAATATTGGAATATTGGTGCTGATCTATATGTGTAGGCACATGTATGGTGTCAATACATGAGTAAGCACATTTATGTATGGCCATGTGAAGTAGATGAGGGTGTGTGGATGATGAGTCAGGTTTATCCCATATGTGATGTTATGGAAAATGGGTGTATGGCTATGTATGAAAGGGCATTCCCCAACAATATGTAATTAATTCAAGCTTTGTGTAGGCATATCTCTCTTGTGCTCTCTTTGCTTTAAGTTCATCTAATCTATCCTTATCAACCTACACCATGAGCCCCTCACACTTTGAGCCACAATAGCCGTCACCACTTCCACCATCTCCACCATAGCCATGGTGAGTTTGATACATGAATGTTAACATGGTATCAGAGCTCTTGTGGCTTTCATTTGTAGAGCTTAGTGCACCTTGTAGTCTTCACCATTTCTCTTCAAACCTTGGGAGATTTTTTTGGCAAACCAAGGCGGAATTGCTCACCATGGCATTCTTCTAGAACCGCCCTGTATGGCCTGAATTGCGCACATCTTCCTCGACTGCAGAGAATGTTGGTCCTCCCATTGTACTTTGAATTAGCTAAATTCCTCTTAGAGGAGCATTCTATACCTTATGAGAAGCTTGCTCACCAATTCTCAACTCTTTTGAAGCTCTCTGTGTAAACTATTGTAGTGAAAAGACCGGTTCAAGCTGTTTTGCTCAAATCTGTAATTGTTGGTCAGTTTAAGCTGTGTTTTTGGAGTTGGGGCCTTGCTATTTACTAAGGAAAACTTCCTTCAAGTAAAACTCCCATCAATTAGCCCCTCTTCAAGCTCAATCTAGTCCATTGAAGTTTCAGCCTGCTAATCGTTGATTAAGCTATCATTAAGCACTAAATTCGCTCAAGTCATGACCAATTTGAAGCTCAAGGTTTCCTTGTCTGGGATTTAGCTGTCGATCGGGTCTGCTGTGTTTGAGTCTCCCATGTGAGCATCGCATGAGTGGTTGGTCACTTTAGCTTTTATGGTCTGCAAAATCAAAATCGGCATAAGTAGAAGTATCTATACATTGCATTCTTAAAGTTCAATTATGGATTCTATGGCTATGATGTATGTGCCAATGTATGCTATGTATGAGTCTATGTATGATATGCTATGCCACGACGCTATGAAGTATGCAATAATGACGCCCTATGCTAATGCCCATGTAGGCTTACATGAGAGAGAGAGAGAGAGAGAGAGAGAGAGAGAGAAGGAGAAGGTCCATGCTTGATATTTTTTATGAAAGTTTTGCACATTTTTGCCCATTGTGTACTATGTTAACATTCATGGATTAAGCTCACCATGGCTATGGTGGAGATGGTGGACGAGGTGAAGGCTATGGTGGCTCGAAGTGTGAGGGCTCATGGTATAGTGAGTGCAATGTTGATTATTATAGATTAGAGGTGAAGGCTATGGTGGTTAAAGAAAAGAGAGAATAAGAGAGAAATACCTACACAAAGCTTGATTGCATTACATTAGGGAATGCCCTTTTATACATAGCCATACACCCATTTGCTATGACATCACATATGGGATAAACTTGACTCATCATCCACACACTCTAGGTTTCTTATGTACTTCGCATGCCTACACCTACATGTGCTTACACATAGATCAGCACCATTATTCCAACAACCCCCTTGGTGCCAAACGAGGTGTCATCCAAAGGTAGGTAGTGCACATAACATAGACATACATGAGTACCCCTCCTTAGTGTGCCCACATGAGTCTTATCCTAAGGGTAAGAGTACACAGACCTTGTTACCTGGCCTACATTATGAGTGGCCATGGTCAACACATAGACATAGACATACATGAGAATACATGGTCCCATTACATGACATAACATATGGGACATAGCATTAGCATGGGCATAAACATAGATAATCATCATAGCATGGGAGTAGGATCAAAGGGTGACATTATCACATCATCATTGGGGCATACAATTCCACATAAACATCATACATGGTAGCAGCTTTTTCATCATGAGGCTTGACTTTTGTAGCCTCGTCATCATCAACATAGCAGCATCATTGTCATTGACACATGTGGCATAACATCACCACCATCACATAGAATCTTTGACATCTTTAACTTCCATGGTGTAGACATAGGCACAGACATAGCATGGCATTGCATGTAGAGGCATCATTTGGTCATGGCTTTACATGGCATACATGTATCATAACATTCATGGGCTCATATGGCATCACTGTCACATGCATCATAGCATACATAGTATAGCTAAGCATAGCATACATCATGGCACATCGCTTACATACATCGCTTACATAGCATAATCATAACATGGCATTTCACATAACATCATCATTAGATAATATTAAAGAACTCTTAAATATACATTAGTGTGCCTTAACCATTTCACAAAAAGAATAACCAAGAGTCTACTTGGCATTCTAATTTTATTCACCTTTCCATTTTTTAAGCATAAGTAAAGAATCAAATTTGAAGTGCTTATAACCCCATCAATTGACAACCCTTTACACTTTAATTAGTTTTAATTAGTTTGTAAAATGTATAAATGTTATGGCCCATTTTAGCTCTTTCTAAAAATCCCCCCATTCACTGGCAAGAGCTCAAGATAAGCAACAATGGTTGTGGGAAACTTACCTTGCTTCCAAGCTCGTTGCTAGGTCCTCTTCTTCAAGCTCTCTCTTCCTTATTGTTACCAAGGAAGCTGCTTCACCTACTCTCTCTCATACAAAGTGTAGATAGGAACATGAACTAAGGAGCAACTAGTCTCTACTCTCAACTCTTTCTCTCTCACACACACACAGCAAAGAGGAAGACTTAAACTCGTTCTAACTCAGAGAAATAATCTTTGAGGTTGGTGGAGTAAATGCAAAGATTAAAGGAGAGGTTATCCAAACCTTGGATTATGGGGTGAGAGCTTAACAAGGATAAGGCAAAGGTAATCACTCTAGAGGATCAGGGAACTGCAAGAAAGAGGGTAGACCTCCAATGGAAATATCCAAAGCACTGTAAGAAAAAGGGAAGTCGGTAAGCTTAAGGTACTTTGTACTATCACTTCGATCAACACAGAAGGTTACCTCATGTGTAGAACACAAAAGTTAGCTTTAGAAAGAGAGGGCTCCTTGGAAGCTATGATCGATGCACATGAAGTGTGATGAGACCTTGTGCAGTGGAGGGAAATTGGTGAGGTTGACCACCATAGGAGTTGAAGGGGTAGTTGGGAGAGATCTGGATGATGAGACCTTGTGAAGTGGAGGGAAAGTGGTGAGGTTGCCATGGTTGGGAAGTGAGATAGGGAAGGGGGCAAAAATTGTTGCTGACAAGGATATGGACGAGATGGAGAGAGTGGAGACCACCACAAGAGGCAAGGATGGTAGTTGGATGATAATATGCCAAGAGAGACCTCTATGGTGGAAATGGGAGTAGAGTGGAGTGGATTGGAAGGGTGGTAGAGGGGATCACCGATTGGTTGGATTTGGAAGGAGTGGCCAAGAGGGGGTTGTGTAGTAGAGTGACAGGATGAGGCTAGGGAACTTTCTTGCACTTGAGGTCAAATGTGGAATGCGGGAGGAGAAGAACAATGAGGATGGCAAGGTGGTAGTATGGAGGGAAGTGAAGTGGAGGGCTACAAGCATGGAAGGAAGTGTAGGTGAGGAAATGGGCACAAGGTCAAGTGAATGAATGGGCACAAGGCCAAGTGAATGATGGTACAATGTCAAGCTTGTTGAGTTGAGACCAAAATTGATGGCAATGAGGCAAATGGATTCATAGAGGAGATGGTGGAAGGGAAATGGTACAAAAGCAGTGAAAAGTCTCAGTGTAGTGGGTGGAAAAGAAAGGTAGAGGTGATGTGGGAATTTCTTTGAGCATAAAATAATAATGAAAAAGGATATCGAGGTGCATGGTATACAAAGAGGATTTGGGAAGGGAAGAGGTGGGAGCTAGCAGCAGTAGGCACAATAATGGCAACAGATACCTCAATAGGTAGATTACCGGTGATCAAAGTGTTTGAGTAACAAAATTTTTGGGGGACTAATGATGCAAGAGATGAAAGTGGTAGTCAGCCAGCTAACCATTGGGCATGGTTGGAAAGTTGGTAATGAGGGTGGCACAAAGGGAGGCATCCATTGTGGGCAGATATGGGATGGAAGTCAGCTGAGCTAACCACCATTGGACATTATTGGAAAGTTGGTGATGAGGGTTGCACAAAGGAAGGCATCCATCATAGGCGAAGTCAGGATGGAAGCAAGACAGGTTTAGCCTAGGGTGGATATTTCATCTTGACTAAACAAAGTAAGAAATTGGCGAAGTTTGAACAGAGATGGACTGACATAAAATTGATGGGGAAAGGGGTGGCACATGAGGAGGTGGATGTAGGTGACAAATGAAAAATTGCATGAAAACAAGGGTGGAAGCAAAGGGGGTCTAGCCAAGACGGAGATGAGTAGATGGGCAAGTAAGGGGGATGCAGCAGTACTAGCAACGTCATCCTCAAAGGAAAGATACTAAGGATCAAAGGTTGAAGAATATTCGGATGATGTGGAAGCGATCGAAGGTTGTACATGCATCATTACAACACTACTGCTAGATGTGGAAGTTGTGTGGATTACACCACCATTGAGCAAGCTACCAAAGGAGGTGTAGTCATGGGAGTCATGGATGATGAAAGGGCACCGAGGGCCAACTATGTTGTTGTGAGCTTACGATATCAAGGTCATGGGAACTTGGTGATAAAGTGCTTGTATATGAAAAATCGGAGTAGGGGGAAGGTTGTCTACCCTTGAGGGAAGTGTGGTAGAGGAAAAGAATATAAAAGGGGAAAGCAAAGAAGAGAAATATAAATTTTGGGGAGTGAGGCAGTGGCAAGGAAACAAAAAAAGGAAGGAGCCCAAAATTAGGAGGGGCCCAAGTATGCGGAGCCCAAAATCAAGAGAGGACCACGTATGAGGGCCCATGGAAGTGAAGTGCACATTAATTTTTGCTTTTGCTAATTTTATGGTGGTTATTAGATATGTTGGGGATGAGCATGAGGAAGGGGAGGCTAGGAGGAAAAGGAGGAAGGGAGGCGAGTTGGAGAAGTAGGAGCAAGAGGAGGGGGCGAGCAAGAGGAGTAGAGGGAGAGTAGGAAAAGCATGAGGAAGGGAGGCGAGTTGGAGAAGTAGTGGGGGGCAAGTAGGAGCAAGAGGAGGGGCGAGCAGGAGGAGTAAAGGGCGAGTAGGAAAAGCATAGGTGGGCGAGTAGGAAAAGAAGGAGGGGGTTGAGTACAAGGAGGATGAGGGGTGAGTAGGAAAAGGAGGGGGGAGTAGGGAGGAGCACGAGAGGCAAGTAGGAAAATGAGGGGGGGCACATATGATAAGGATGAGGGGGAAAACTAGGAGGAGGATGTGGGTGAGTAGGAGGAGGAGGTGGCTAGTAGGAAAAAGACAAGAGGCAAGTAGGAGCATGAGGTCTAGTAGGAAAAGGATAGGTGAGAAGGTGGGGGGAGAGCATGAGGGCTAGTAGGAAAAGGAAAAGGATGAGAGGCGAGTAAGAGAAGAAACGACTAAGATAACTAATATTTTTGCAGCATGTACTTGAGTTGTTTAGCTATGGAGGGTGGTTTTGGAGCTAAAATAGCTTGAACTTTTTCTAGATCCATTGCTATGAGCTTGAGATACCGTAACCTTATTCTCCCCTATATGACACTTCTTAGAATTCAATAAACCAAAAGCATCATCTAATCTTTTTAAATCTAGGTAAAGCTTTTCATATGAGTTATGATTGAGCCATAGACACAAAAGTCATCAAGAAAATACTCATATGAACTTACTCAAGTATGGTCCAAAACTCGATTCATACACCTTTGGAAAGTGGCAGCAACATTGGTAAAAGAACAAAAGGAATTACTTAATAAACAAAGGTTCCCCAAGGAGTTACAAAGGTGGTCTTATTTTGGTTCTCCAACAATATGAATCTAAAAATATCCACTAAATCCATCACATATTGTATACCTTTCATGACTAGAAATATGAATAGAAGAGGAAAATGGTGTCTTTTTATGCAAGCATTAAGTGGCTTGAAGTCAATACAAATTCTCCAATTCCCTCCTTTCTTAGGTGAAACCACTACTACTACTGAGACCCACTTAGAATCTTCCACTAGGAAAATAAATCCTACATTCAAGAGCTTGGTGATTTCTATCCTCAAAGCCTTTCCCCTAGCTTGCCCTAATCTCCTTAATTTTGAACAGAGGTTTAGAGAGTTCCTTGAGATTGATGTGATCCTTCACTCCTTAAATACCCCTCAAATCCTTGTATTAGTGGAAAAAATTCTATGAAAGCATTCCAACACATACGTATACTCTTCTTTCTCTTAATGAGAAAGATCTTCACACAACGTCTTGTCATACATCTTCTTCCTATCCTCAAAAGTTGTTTTTAACTCTTTATCACGATCATACAACAAGATTCCATAAACTGCCATAGAACTAAAACTAGAACCAGATTCAAAATCAACTTCCATGAAACTAGAACTAGTGCCAGATTCAGAATCATACTCATTGGAGGAGATTCCATTGGTTTCGGGGAACGACTTTATTACTAGAAGAGGATGAAGTGTCATGATCTTACAAAGGATAGTTATACTTAATTTTCTTATCTCACTAATAAGGAAGTCCCCTTGACCCCGTTATCATTGGATTTGATCAACCATGGCCTCCCAAGTATAAGGGGGTAGGGCTTAACCTGTTCAGATTTTAGAGAAATTACATGAACAGGGAGGTTAGAAGTGATTGAGAGCCCTAGGAGGAGGCAGCAATAGTTGTTGTCAGTTATAGAGGCTCAAAAATTAAATCCATAGCTATGTAGAAGTAAGAGAGAGAGAGAGAGAGAGAGAGAGAGAGAGAGAGAGAGAGAGAGAGAGATGTGATAATGCTTAAGAGAGAACAAGATTGCACTACTCAATGATATTGATTATTTTTGCTTGAGTACAATGCTTTTTGTAGGCTTTAGCGAAGCCTTATCTTTTGATTCAATTAAATCAAGGACCAAGTCTCCCTAAGGAAACTTCCTACACCTTTGCACACTTGCATAATATGTAATCCTAAAAGGTTGTTCACCCAAACTGTATCAAACTTTGTACAAAAGGTAACCATGAACTCCTTTGGGTCTTTTCTACAAGCCTCCACCTTTTGAAGTTAAACCCCCATAGTTTCTTATCTGTCATATCCAAGAGCACCCTCTTAAGCATATCTCAATCTTCTTTCACCTCTTGAACAAGAGCTTTAAACCATGTAGAGGTTGGACCATCAAGATAGAGAGGCAAAATCTCATCCCCCATTCCTTCCTATCTCTAGCATAGGCGCTATTTGAAATCCTAAGAACATTGAATAAGCCATGTTGATTATTGTTAACCACAATGGTTTAACATTACTCAAAGCGTGGTTACACTTCATGTAATTTATTTTTGTGCAAAACCGTGCTAATAACTTCATGTAAAAAGATATGGGATGATCGAGCTTATGACATGTGTAATGCTGGCCATGAGTAACAAAGCCTAGGTGTACATAGAGTTAGAGAACCAGTTTTGGGCCCCCAATTGTTAATAGGTGGCCGCCAACCATTGTAAAAAGTGAGCTCATGTATATAAGTGACTTATGTAATATGAAAAGGATACAATCCCATTATCACAATTGATTCTTCTTCTTCTCCCCTGTTGATCTCTTGTGGCTATGGTGGTAAGCTTGTGTGTTGATGCATTCTTGCTTGCTTGATTTTGTGTGTGTGCTTGTAGGTTCTTCTTCTCCCCATCTTCTCCCTCTCCCCTATCTCTCTTTCTCTCTCTCTCTCTCTCTCTCTCTCTCTCTCTCTCTCTCTCTCTCTCTCTTCCTCTTGCACACATGAAGGCATTGAGATAGGAGTTGAGCTTTCCATATCTTGTTCTCTAATTACTCTCTACCTAGCTCAAGGAAAGCTCCACTTGGGTGACACAAATGGTGGTGGAGTGAGACCCTAGCGGCTTCACATCAAGGAGTTAACCCACTTAGGGTTAGCTAAGTGCATGTTCCTAAACTGACCCTTGCATCCTCTCTCTTCTCTTCTCTTCTTCCTCTCTCATGGAAGGAGAATGCTCGTTTTGGCACCACTACGGGGGATAAAACTTAGCTTAGGGTCCTTCACAATCTCTTCCTAAGCTAGAGACTTATCTTGCCCGGATGGAATGCAAATCCACTGGTTGTAGGAGTTTGGTATGAGTTGCTTGTTTGATTTGTGTTTTATTTATTTGTTTTTCTTGGAACAATTGAGTTGCAATGGAGCATTGGGAGAAGTAGGAGCTTCAGAGGCTATACCAAAATCAGGAGCTACAAGTAAGTTCCCTAATTTTGCCCTTGATTCCATTGATTTTCGATTATTTCTTCAAGTAGATAGAAAAATTGCATGTTAGCTTAATCACACTATTAATCCTAAGTCATTAGGTTAAACTGGGCATTCCTTACATCATTAGGTAGCTTAGGATTAGCCTAAGATATACATAAAAAGAAAACCTTTAAAAATTATCACTAAGGGGAAGAAATTAGGGAAAAACGAGGAGAAAACTAGACGCAACTCATTCTCGGGTTGCATTTGTATGAAGTGAACGGCCATTCACTTCAAAGAGGTACGGTCATACCTTCAATGGGTATTAAAAGAGCATAAATGTTGTGCAGTAGAATATGTCAGGAGAATATCTAGAGGCGGATGTGATAGATATACCATTTCGGTGCAGGTAAGACACCTGCTTGTTAGTATGTGAGTGAACGTCTATAGCTTCACAGACGAACGTCCTACTTTCAAAAGCCCATGATTGTTCCCCCTCACTAGTGAGTGTCCTTTTCGTAACACCAGCCACGACCGCACCTTCTTGAAATTGAACAACCGTTCCTTTGTGGAGGAACGCCCGTTCTTCTAGTTAGCTATACGGCTGCACTTTTTTGACGTACGATTGTCCGTTCCTTCACAAGGGTACACGTGTTCTTGTTTTCAGCCCACGACCATACCTGAGAACAACAAATGGTCTGCTCCAGTTAAGACAGTCCTGTACTCACATCAAGAGAACGTCCATTCCTTTGTGAACGAGCGACCATTCCTAACCTCTAGGGAAAAAATTCTCCCTATTCCCAAAGTGTGATTCTACACCTTTGCTCAACACATTCATGCACCTACACTCAGGGAAATTGGGGCAAAACAACCCTTTATTTGATGACACTGAACCCTCTTATGTACAATCTCTTGGTAGATCTGACCCTTTAGTCAACACCACGTGCAGTCAAACAGTATTGGTCTTCGATAGCACCAACGAAAGTGAAGAACACCCAAGCACATGACAAACCACCCCTCACTTAGAGATAGGAGAATTGGTTACCCAATGTATGGATAGACCATTGACTCAAGAGAAAGCCCCAGGATCCCCTGCACATTCATAGAGCAGTCTTGTCTCAAGGCTAAGAAACTTTATCCTAAGAAACACGCAATCAGAAGAGCGTCACCCCAAGGAAATGAGCATGGATTGTCAACCTAAGAGAGCTGTCACACCCTCGCTAGACCTGAGACCGGAGGTGGGGCAGGGCTTAAAGAATCTAATTCAAAGCTCCTACCAAAGGAAAAGAGTCCACCTAGAGCTCTCTAGCCGACACATGGCCCCCATGCATAGTAACTACCCACCTTGAGGGGTATATCCCTAATACCATATGGATCCTTATAAACCGCACACCTACCCACCCACTGACGCATGGCCCACAGATCGGATACTATCCTCTAGGCCTTGCTTCCCCACCTATCATACCTGAACCTCAACTTACACCAGCTCTAGCCATGGCAAGATTGACGCCCGAAATGTTGAGGATAGCCATGGAAATAGGGAGGGGGTAGCTTCAAGAAGTATCACCAGCTCACGCAGTCGATGCAATGGCAAAGAACATGAAGGAATAAACATGCCTATATCTTCAAACTTATCACTAAGTTTGATGGGTCAAGACATCCCATACCTCATCTAGAGATGTTTAACTAGATATGTGAGGCATTTGGCCATGTAGAAGATCAGGTTAAGGTGAGTGTCTTTAGCCTCACCCTCGATGGAAAAGTAGGATAGTGGTTCTGATCACTAAACATAGAAGACAAGGATACCTTTGATGCCTTGAAAGAAGCTTTTAAAGTAGGATATTCGAGACAAGGAACTTGATGGAGCCCAGTTGAACACTTGCATACTTGAAGCAGAAAGAGGGAGATTCCATCTGGAACTATATCAACCAAGTGAGATATCTTCATTCTCACTGTAGACATGGACAAGTTCTCTGAAAGATTGATTAGTTGATTCCTAGAAGGGCTTAAAGATGTATCCCTTCATAATTCCCTATATGCTCTTAGACATACCTCCTTTGGAGCAATGCTATGGAAGCACCATGGATTTCAAAGACAATTTCAAGGGAACTCATTCTCGAGGATTACATGAGGGAACTTATGAGGCTTCCTTCAAAACCACAAGCACAAAATCTAAAGGAAAAGAAAAGGAATCTTCTTCAGGACAATAGGTGGAGCAGCCACAGTAGCTGCTTTGATGCAGAAAATGACCAAAAAATGGAGAACAGGTCAAGGCTGTCTTTATCCCAGAAGAGAACTATTGTGGTGCCCGATTTGCCAAGCAAACCACACTAGTATGGAATGTCCACATTTGATACATAGACCAAGTCTCTACTGCACCTACTACTAGAGATGAGGTAATCATGAAGCATCAAACTGCCACCACCAAAGAGCTGCTCATGCCAGGCCTCTACCGCTGCCGCCGCAGGCTTTACCGCCTAATTTGAGGGAACCGATGGCTTTGCCAGCACCAACACAAAGTACCGTTGTTTGCCACCTCTAGTCCTTCCACCACAACCTGCGTTACCTCAAGTGAGCCTCGTTCATGAGTTGACCTTGACAAATTTTTTTGAAAAGGTGAGGAGAGAGAGGCAACCAACAACACCATCTTCGGGGCCCCTGAGCCAAGTAGCCCACCCCCACAAATCCTAAGTCATTATGTGATGGAGGGTGAGCACATGTACCCCATATACCTAGCAGTTGTGCAACATCAGGGGTGAGACTTGAATAGTATGTCTAGATGACCTCCTATATGTAATGCTATCACTGTGTGGGACCTCATTGAATAACTGAATGTCTAGTCAAGACAGGGATGGCAAGTACTCCTATGGGTACTCTCGGCTTAACTCCCTTATGTACAAGTTGTGGAATAGACCATATGTACAAGGATTCCCATTAGGAACGGGTGTAATGGGGAAATAAAATGAAGCTAAACCGAGTACCAACATTAACTTGTTGAGCGTACGAGATGACTTCATCCACACAATGCCGCTTAATGCATGCACGAATGTAAAGCAAGAGGAGAGCCATAGCTCATGCTGTTGCTACTACTCAAGCATCTACTTCATTGAAGTAGGGAACCTGATGATTTTTTCTTCTAAGGAAGTTTCTAAGCAAGCACGAATAACTAGGTGCCCCCAAAAGAAAAAGGCCACAAAGATCTTCAAGGGAGATAGCCGTGTTACTATAAAAAGTGGATTTTTTCTTCTAAGGAAGTTTCTAAGCAAGCACGAATAACTAGGTGCCCCCAAAAGAAAAAGGCCACAAAGATCTTCAAGGGAGATAGCCGTGTTACTATAAAAAGTGGATTTGACGAGGGGACAACCACAAATGTGCCATCTTCCTCATCTAATAAAGCAAAGATATCGCCATCCACCCCTCAAACAAGGGAGCAAATAGACCCTAATCGTCTGCCCAAGGAGTTAGCTAAATATCGAAACCCGATTGAGGAGAAGGGTAAGCTGAAGGCCGCTCAGGAGCTAGTCAAGGAATGCCAAGCTCGATAGGAGGAGAAACCTTAGGTAGTTCAAATTGCGGGAAGTTCCTCTATGCCCAAAATAAAACCAATTGATGAAATCCAAGAGCTTAATAGAGGCCTCAACCATTAAGTACTCTTTGAGGATCTCCCTCAAGAAGTTGAACCAGAAGCCATAACAGGTGGATCCTATTGCTACCTATCTTAAGAATTTGAAGGACAACTGCCCAAGAAAAACTGACATTATATCCCTATACCCTACACTTTGAGAAGCCTAAGCATGAATAGGGATAACTAGATTCACAAACCTACACCCATTTTGAGAGACATAGCTAGTCTCTCATCCTTTCTATCTTCATAAGTCCAGATTCCCATTGGCACCTTACTTTAAGATAGCCCGAGTCTCTGAAAGGATTTAAAGTATTCGATGGAAGGAAGGCTTGTAGATAGAATGGAGGAGAAGGTGGAACCGAGAAGTTCCAACAAGTTCGATGAAGAAGGATCTATAGAACCAGATGGAATCACAGAGCATTGTTACCAAGCACTGATGAGAAAAATGGGAAAAACCTCCTATGGATGACATTGTACTGATTGTGAAACTAACTAATGGAGCCACCGTGAAGCCCATAGGTCTTTTGCGGGATTTGAGGATTAAGATTCTTGGAACCAGTTTTTGACACACCTTTGTGGTGATGAACTTTGGCTAGCAGCATGTTTCCTACGATTTCATCTAGGACGGCCCTTCATGAGAGAAACCACGATGATCCATGATTGGAACACGGATCACATCTACATTTAGAAAAAAGACTGAATGCTAAAGGTGAGCCTACGCACTTGGAAGATCCATCCAATGAGTGTGGGACCCTTGGCGAAAGATTTTGTAACTACGGCTAGGTCCATAACAGTACACTTGTGCCAAACATGTCACAAAACGTTGGAAGATGAAAGAAATAGCATGGTATCCCCCAGAGCCAAAAGACTATGAGAATTGGATGTACATCCTTGCTAGCATGGATATATTTCCTCTACATGTTGAGCGTGAGTGCATGCTCGATGCTATGAACCATGAACCTATAAGCACCAAAGAAGTAAGATCATTATGGGAAAAATCAACCAGTAAGACCCTTAAAAACAGCTTCAAAGGAAAGGAAGCTTACATCTTCCCAATAGAATCAAAAGAACACTAGTTGAGGTATGTAGGGACTGTTAATGTAAATTTTGACTTCTACCAGGTCTGGCAAAAGGAGCTCGACCAGTTCCCATTTCGGTTAACAAGGTAACCGCTAAAAAAGAAGAGTCGTCTGACTCCCAATGTGAACCCCAAAAACTCTGTCGCTCTACTCGTAGAACACAAAACAAAAAGTTGGTGCAAGCTAAGCAGGAGGCCTAAAAAATTAATGGATTTGGAAAGGGCTAAAGCTAAGGAGACCAAATAGGTCCCTGAGCACTTCAAAGCCTACAAGATGGAAGACCGCTTTGTACAATATGAAAAGGCCCAAAGAATCCATGATGGAAAGCTTGGAACATCTTATGATAGTCTGACCAAAGTTAAGGAGATCAACTTGATAGGTCTAGGGGAAGATCCGAGACCCATCTATATTGGGCTCATATTGGGGAAGATCTCTCTACTGCAAAAGAAGAGAGGGACCTTACTGACATCCTCACCAAATTCCAAGATTTCTTCGTAGCCTAGAAATACACTAATATGAAAGGTGTACCTCCTGAAGAAGTGGTTAAACACACTATCCCCATGGTGGAAGGGGCAAGGCCACTAAAGCAAAGAGTGTATCCTATGAACCACCCCAATTGCTCCAAGATGGTCCGTGAAGAAATTGATTGACTCATATATGCCAGATTTATCTACGAAATAGAGCACACTGAATGGGTCTCACCCATTGTGATAGTTCCTAAGAAAAACAGAAAAGTGAGAGTGTGTGGAGCTCAAAAAGGTCAATGCCAACACGATACAAGACCACTATCCATTGCCCTTCATAGAACATGTGCTAGATTGCGTCGTATAGGAAAGGAGGCCTACAAATTTTTGACGGTTTTTTCGACTACAACCAAGTGCTGATAGACCCAAGATCAATGTAAAATGGCCTTTGCCACACTGAATGGGACACATACATACCATGTCATGCTGTTTGGTCGACCAATGCCCTAGGAACCTTCCAATGCCCCAGGAACGTTACAATTTCTAATGTGCACATCCTACAAGGAGTATTTATGGAAATTCCTTGAAGTCTTTATGGACAACCTCTGTGTCAATTCTACATGGAAAGCACATCTATGGTGCTTGAGAAAAGTGCTAGAGAGATGTTGACTCTACATAATTTCTCTTAACCCTATGAAATGCTAGTTTTAGGTCTAGCATGGAGTGATCTTGGGACACATTGTCTCAGAACATGGCATTTCCACGTATGATAGTAAGGTGTGACTCATTCTCGAGCTACCACCCCTTACCAACTTTAAGGGAGTCCAGCAATTTATGGGGCATGTTGGTTATTATCAACACTTCATCTTCATGTATACCATTATAGCTTGTCCCTATATGGGCTCCTAGTTATTATCGACACTTCATCTTCATGTATACCATTATAGCTTGTCCCCTTTATGGGCTCCTAGTTATTTTCAAATGGACAGAGGAGTGCCAACAAGTGTACGATACCCTCAAAAAAGAATTGGCGTGACGAGCAGTCCCATTTTGAGATCCCCCAATTGGGAAATCTTATTTCATGTCCACATAGATGCTTCTGCTTTCGCCCAATTGGTTGTATACTGGCTCAACCCGAAGAACACATCAAGGACTTCTCTGTTAGGATTGTCAGATCGCCAAACGAAGCAGAATGAAACTACACCACCACAGAAAGAGAAAGGTTAGCCATGGTCTATACAGTTACTCTAGTGAATAAATCTTGCACCATGGGCAAGATCACCAGAGACCAAAAGGACGTCTTATTAAGAAGGCCGCCCCCTATCAATTGATCATGAGGTAGTTGTACAAACAAGGGGAAAAGATGTAATAATGAGACAAATCATCCATGAGGAATCTCTATTTTGGAAGAAGCCCACTCTGGGATGGAAGGCGGACACTTCACACAGCAAATACCATTGCTCGGAAACTCCTGTTGGTAGGCTTATGGCAACCTTGTTTAAAGACGTGGTCGAATACGGCAAATGATGTGATGAATGCCAATATATCGCAATTTCGCACAATAAGGACAGGTTTCCTCTCTACCCTGTCATGTCCTTATAACCATTCGAGAAATGGGCCATTGATTTTGTCGGTCCCATTAGCCCGGCTCTCGACACACTCAAGCCTGGTATATCATAGCGGCAATGGACTACTGCACAAAATGGGTCGAAGCTCAAGCCATAAGGAATCCCACTCAAGGTCTATAGCTAAATTGTGTGTAATCACTCGCTTTGGGTGTCCCCTTGAGTTAGTGACAATGGCACCCACTTCATAAATGAGGTAATACAATTCTTGCTACAAGAATTCTTGGTCACACACTGTAAATCTTCACCTTATTACCCCCAAGCTAATGGCCAAGCAGAAAGCACTAACAAGACTCTATGCGCCATCTTAACCAAGACTGTAGAGGTGAGTTGCAAAACGACTGGGAAATGAAGTTACCGCGCCTGCACTTTGGGCTTATCGCACAACATACAAAGTGGCCATTAACACACCACCCTTCAACCTAACATATGGAACTGAAGCGGTCATGCCTATGGAATTCTTCATATCAAGCTTACGGTAGCAGTACACGAAAGACTATGTTCTGAGCCGACTGACTCTTTGAGCTTAAGAAACTCGACAAAACATGTCTAAGGGCTCTTTATGGTATGATTGTGGAAAAACTAAGGTGCAAGCACCAGTTTGATGACTAGCTCAAGGACAAAGAGATGAATGAGGGGGACATGATCCTTCTTTATAGCACAAAAAATCACAAAAAAAACTTAAATACAGAGGGTTAGTGACCGAAATAACCCATAGGGTGCTATACGCATTGAAACACTCGATGGTGTCAAGATGACTATTTATTTCAATGGTAGAAAATTGCGACGCTATCACGGACCACTCATGCAAAACGCCTTGAGGGAATTTTGCCTCAAAAAGGAGGAAAAACAAAAACAGAATGAGATGAAAAAGGTAGCACAAAGAGAAGCCAAGTAAAGGCAAGCGAAACTTAGAGGCAAGCACAAAGAGAAGCCAAGTAAAGGCAAGCGAAACTTAGAGGCAAGCAAATCTCTGTGAACATGGCTCAGGTAGTGGACCTTAAAGAAGAGGACTAGAAATTTAAACCTACCCATTTGTGGTTTTAGGAATGACCACACCGACGAGTTTCACCCAAAGTTTAGCACTTGTAGACATATGTGCTAATCAGAATTTAATGTCCTACAACACATGGGACTCTCTCGATCGACCAATTTTACTCCACACCACGGCCACTGTTTCTATTGTTGCTTTAAATTGTGTTAAGTGCTTAGGTGTTGTGATAATTCTATTTCACATTGGGAATAACCTCCTGGTAGGAATGTTCTATGTCATGCCTGTAGGGACAATGCAAGAATAAATCCTCCTTGAAAGAGGATGGATGGGCTACAATCGGTGTCACATTGGTTGGGACACAAGGACATCAACACTACAACTTGCCTCAGGGCAAGTTATGGTCCTCATGATGACGAACAAAGAAGCACGGCTGTGAATCCCACATCCATAAGGTATACAATCCTCTTCACCAACCACAACCCCATGATTACCGAAAGAGATAGAATTGTACCACCAAAAAAGAGGCCTATCCTTTACCAAAATCTCGGCGTGGTGGTTGTGCCCACCTTTGGCTGCCATTGGTCCCGAGTGTAGTGGTGCGGTGGATTTGTGGGGTAGGATGTTGTGCGTTGGCAGCAGCTTAGGTAGCCATACCTTCCTATTGCCTTCATATAACTTTTGGGCTATGAGGGAATCCTTAGGTACCCACCTTTGAGTGGTTGTGGCTTGAGGACGAGGTGAGCTTTTTTGATGTCTTTGCTTTGGTGGTGGCTTTCTTTGGATGTTTACACTGACCTTGTGGGTTTGTGGTTGCCTTGGTGGAAGGCTGAAGTGAGGTTGTGGTAGTTTATCTATGTGTTGGAGCCTTTGGTGTTACCGAGGTTTGAAAGGGAAGTTGGGATCTCTTGGGGATCCATATGGTAGTAGCACCCTCATAGTAACCTTGTGCGATGAGGACCTTCTTGGTACCCACCAATGAGTATTGGTGGATTGGGTGGAGAAATTTGGTTTGGGGGTTCGGGTGGGAAAGGTTTGAGGTGGTACCTCTACTAGCAGTTCTAGTGTCAGTAGTTAGTAGTGTTAATAGTGTTAGCTGGGCTAGCAGGCATCATTGGCGAGGTTTGACGTGTTGTGGAGTTTGTCGTTGTGATGAGGCTTTGTTGGAGGGTACTACTCTACCAACTAAGGGCAAAGGGAAAGTACATGAGGGAGCCACGAACACGCCTACTACAACAACTAATTTCATAAGTGATATACCCTCAACCTCGGCAACCCCACCTACCGTCATCACGCGACTCTTAGGCTTCACCCCCAATTGGACCACCCAACTTGTAGCCTTGAAAATTGTGCAAGGAGTTAGTACAAAACCCATAATGGGGTGCTAACCACATAGTCTAAGGGCACAAAACCTCTCAATAGAATGTTTAAAAAAAATTGTAAGTGCGAAAGAACGACCGTTCCTTAGCAAAGCCATAGTCGTTCCTCAATAAAGCCATGGCCATTCCTCTCAGCAAAGCCGCGATCGTTCATCTACAAAGCCATGGCCGTTCCTCAGTAAAGCTGTGGCCACAATCGTTTCCTTTTTGTATGTAGAGCTATGATTGTTTCTCAACAAAGCCATGGTCATACCTCCCCTGGAAATGTATATAAGGGCCCACCACACTTCATTTTTTCCACTTTTCTTCTTGCTCCCTAGCTAAAATCTTGTCCTTTTTTCTTCTTATTTTTTGCACTCTCTTGCCTTCTTGCCTCCCCGCCCATCACATGGCAACTATCGAGCACTTTGACTCCCCTCTCGAGGTTTTCGCCCATACTCCTCAGAAGAAGAGATGGCACGTGGGCCATCATTTTGAGGAATACGGCAAGCACCATACCCAGATATCTCATCTAAGCGAGGCACTTATGAAGTAGGTCGACGAACGGCCAGGTCATTTGTAGCCTCATGAAGAACATGTACAAATTGGAGCACAAGCTGCTCTACTACACCTACCATGCCGTAGTGGTCACATGCCTAGAGCAAATTGGGCTCAAAAGTTTACCCATAATGGAGCCCTGGGGACTTGACTTCCTCAATTGCCTCTATTTTATCAAAACTTACAATGCCGGCTAGGCTACCAAGCAGGTGCAAGACTCAGAAGGTGCTCCCCTCACAGTGCACTTTAGTCTTGAGCTAGTCAGGGATGCACTCCAACTGTCTAGACTTAAGCAGCCCTATGTGCACTATAGCCATGTAATAGGCATGTGCGCGACACCCTACGATCAAGTATGGCATGGAATGGCACAACATTGCCCGCCAAGACTTCGTGATGCCAGCAAGAGCCCTTTCCTTCCTCCTCACCGCACGTTGGGTGAATCGTGCGGTGAGGAGGAACGTTGGGTGCGGTGAATCGTTTTAACTGTTTGCAACCTCTCCACCCTTGCAGAGTCCTTTAGGGTATGCCCATGAATTGGGCCAGGTCAACACCTTGATGGATGTTGCCACCGAGCTGCCTACCCTCTCCTATCCACCCCAAAACCCTTCCCAGATCCTCGCGCTCCACTTCAGGCCCTCCAGCTAAATCTACTTCAGCATAACATCTTTCTGGATGAGCCTCTCACTACCTCTAACCTCTCCTACCTCATCACCCAAATCCCTCCCCCTGCATTAACTTACTTGTCACCCTCTTCCTTTAGAGACAAATCTCTCTCGACACCTCCACAATCCTGTTCACCACCTCCATCCATCCCCTCACCACCAACCTCTCCAATTGGGCCCACCTCCTACTATATGGACAAGCCACCAATGTCTCCATCGCGCTCACAGTACCCCTTGTCATTTGTTTGTACCCATACGCTTCTTCCAAATTTGTTACTGCCAACGCCTACATAGAATGGCAAGGTTGGATAGATGTTTACGCAGCCTACAAAGCCTTTCTTCACGGTGTCATAAAACCTGACTCCCCCCACATGGCATTCTTGTACTATACAGTAGGATCTACCATCAATTGTGGAGATCATCCCCACGGCCACTGCAATACTCAAATTAGATGACTCACATGTGGCTTTCCCCCAAGATTTCACTCTCTCAAAGAGGTTCGATGGGCCAAAGCCTTCTTCTTCTCCAAATGACCTGCTGTAATCCCTGTGGGAAATTGTGGTGTGACAATTATAGTGAGGATGATCATGACAATGACAATGATCCCCCACATGTGGAGACCCCCATCCTCGCAACCTACCCTCAGAACCCTCCTCACGGCCCTCATTCCCATGCCCACAAAGGTTCCCCCTCTCAACTGCCACGAAACTTGCCCCCAACTGGTGCCCACAAATGTCCTCTCAAATTCCCCACCCTCCATGCCAAACTCCTCTCTGACACCAGATTCGCCCCTCCAACCTCCTCCCCAGCCACCCTTCCCCTATTTCCCTCACCATATACCACCCCACCTCATGTTCTCTTGCCACCCCCTTCACCAATGCCACCCTTGCCACCTTCCTCTCTCCATCTAGGATTGGGCCTGCTACCGCTACTCCCCAAGGACCAACCCTCTTTGTTAGTGCACCCATCTACACTCCTTGATGCCTCATTTGGCACCACACCCTCTACATCAAAAAACCCTCTCCACTAGGAACCCCAACTTCCAAACTCCCCACTGCTAGGTAGAGGGAAAAATTCCTCCCCAGCCTCCATAAGAGACGAATGAAGTGGATCTCCCCTTAATCCTTGAACTGGTGTGCGACCCTCTGGAGTGTACATGATTCGAATAGGCCATCCCCGAATCCTGCTTAGCTACCAACTCCTGTTGAAAGATATGATGTACAAGTGATAAAGGGTGAGAGAAAGAGGTCATGTAGGTGTGAACACACCCCAAATAAAGTGGGCATGTGGGTGGAAAAGGGATCTAGGGTTGGCCCAACCCTAGCCCTTGGTGAACCCTATATAAAGGGCAGGAGGCTTCACTTTTTGTAACACAACACTTGAGGGTGAAGGTTAAGCCAAATTTGGAGTGGCTAAAATAGAAGGTAATATAGAAGCTTTCTATATTACCTTCTATACATCTTGTGTTCTTGCTTTCTATACATCTTGTGTTCTTGCTCTCTCTCATATATGTTGCTCTATCTTGCCATCAACTATTGCTTCCGTTGTGCATACTCCCCATTATTTTGACATGGTATCAGAGCCTTACAAAGGCTAAGTTTCCCTTCAATCCCCTTTTCTTTCTCTCTCACTATCATAAGCCATTCACATCCTCATCAAGAAGGACGGTGGTAGAAGAAGGTGAGAAGCAAAAAGACTTCAAGAAAGATGGTAACAAAAGAGCTTCATCAAAGAGGAGATTCTTCAAATTCAAGATCTTTAGCAAATCTAGAAAGCATGGAAGAAGAAGAAGGTGATCCTCATCAACGACAAGAAGAAGAAGAAGAAAAAGAGGAAGAAAAAGGAGAAGAAAACACAAACAAATTTGTAAACTTTTGGTTTCTTCCGTCAATCCAATTCCGTCCATCGAGATCTCTGTTTGGAGCCTTGGAGGCTTGAAGACAAAGCATTGGAGCTTCTTTGCAAATTTATTTGGATATGAAACTCTCATCAAGGAGGTAGAAACGCATCTCTTCAATCTGTCCGTCTGCATTTTTACCGTCGACCGTCGTCCGTCCAAAGATTCCGTCACAGTCCGTTCACCGGACTGGTGCGCCTGCCGCCTTGTGCTTGGGTGGTTTGCTTGGCTACAACACAAGGCAGCCTTAGCAACAGGCAACCGGCATCAACGGGCGTTTCAACTCGAGTACAGTGCTAAGGGGTTTAAATCTGTAGCAACGCGGCGCAAGGATCAACGCACAGCAACGCCAAAACGCCATCCGGCTGATGTTCCGTTCGTTTCCGTTTTCGTCTGTACGTCCGTCATAAACGGCCGCCTGTGCGTTTTCCGTCCAACAGCACCGGCCGTCCAATATCCGCCCGCCGACTGCAGCAAAGTCTGCCTTGTGCACTGTGTGCATAGCCTGGCAGCGCAAACGACAACTGACGAGCGCACAACGCTTGTGCCAATATAGAGAGAGAGAAAAAAAAGCCATTTCCAAAGGTTTTTTTCATGAAGTTTTTTTTAAGAAAAAAAAAAACCAATCTCTACTAAGGTTCTTAAACCTTTCAAAACTCTCCTTAAACCTTTTGCTCTAAGGTTCTCAACCGTTTTTTTTCTCTAAGTCTTTTAAGAAGAAAAAAAACCAATCTCTACTAAGCTTCTTGAAACCTTTCAAAACTCTCCTTAAACCTTTTGCTCTAAGGTTCTCTTTCTCTAAGGTTCTCAACCATTTTTTTTCTCTAAGTCCTTAGAGATTCTACAACGGATTTTTTTCGTCATTTCTTTCAAGCTCGAGACAAGCGGAGGAAGAAATTATTATTTTTGCCGTTCTCGCTTGGGAAGTGCAAGGTATGCACAATTTTCGAAACCAAGCAAAATCGACGCATCAAGCATGAAATCCGATCCTAAATTTTTTTGATGAACTCATATACATGTGTTGCCATATATATATAGGCAGTGATGTGTGTGAACACACTTAGGACCACCGAGGTACTTTTTTCCTCTTTAGTGTGTGGCTCAGACGGCTTATGTGGCTGACTTGGGTGTTGGACAGGAGTCTGCCACCTCTATCTTCACTGACAGTCAGAGCGCATTGGCAGTTGTGAGAAACCCAGTTTTTCATGCTCGCACAAAGCACATTGAGGTGCATTATCACTATGTCAGGGAGAGACTCTCAGCAGGAGAGATCAGCTTGGCCTATGTACCAACACAGGACAACCTCGCCGATCTTTTCACAAAGTCGCTTCCTCATGAGAAGTTCGAAGCTTTCCGCAAAGCTTTGGGCTATCTACTTCGGGCATGGCACTTCCCTACACATGAGTGCCAGCTCTCGTTCACACCATCACTCCCAGGGGGGATTTGTTGCCATATATATATAGCCAGTGATGTATGTGAACACACTTAGGATCGCCGGGGTACTTTTTCCCTCTTTAGGAGGTTTTTTCCCCCGGCTTGTATATACGCCCATCCTTCTAGGACTAACTTATCTTTTGTACATTGACACAATCTAATACATTGTGTGTTGTGTGCATTCTTGCTTCTTCTTCTCCAAGCTTTGTGTACTTTTCTGCAACCCTAATTCCAACAACATGGAAGTTATCTACTACATTGTAATGGAGTTAGACACTTCCCTTGTGTTGATAAACAAGTGGTAAGACCTCTCCTAAATCAATGTCCACATTGGTGTATGTATTTATGCATCATGATGAAGTGGAAGGTGGAAGCAAGAAGCATATTGAGAAGCATATGCATGAGCTATTGAAACATGGGTGGCAGCCTTGTGTTAGTCTATGTGACAGCTGGACTAAGGAAGCTAGCATGATTGGAAGGAGACATGTATGCATGAAGCATGTCTACCATGAGAAAGGATTAGAGAAGCACGAAGATGCAACCAATGAAGCCAATGTAATAAAGAATGGTACGTCCAAATCCAACTTGAAATGTATCTTTTGCAAGAAGATGGTTTCATCAAAGCGAAGGAGCAACAAGGGTGGTGCACGAAACCACTATGGAAGAGATGGTACCAAAGATATTACTAAGGTTGAGGGAAATTTTGAAAGTTCTTCACATGATAAGAAACTCTTCCAGTTGAGGAGTGAAGCATGCTTACTAGAATTGGGAGTGAACCACATTTCTCTATAACTCATCACTTTTGTAAAAGCCTAATTTATAAAGACTACCTACCTTGTCGTTTATCCTATGATTTAGAGGAGATCATTTTGTTGTTGTATGTCCAATGCTCACTGTAAGATTCCTCCCCAGTCTCTCAAGATGTCCAGCATCTTTCCCTGTAATCAATTCCCTCTTCAGAAATATAAAAGATCTTGTGTCTACCTGTTTTAGTCTAGAGAGAGAAAATATTCTAGAGAGAGAATATTTAGATTTTGAATATTTTTGGATGGAAAAATAACTCTCCTTATTAAAATAAGTTTCCTCGAAACAGAAGTTCAAAAAGATTTTCAGAAGGTGCATTAGAAATTAAGTATAATCGGTTCAAGAGGCATTATCCTGGGAGTGAAGATTTTTTTGAAATTTTAAATTAAGGTTCCTATGACAATAAGATTCATCCAAATATAGGGAGGAGATAAATGAAAAAAAAAAAGAAAAATCTTCCAAAAATGAGTAAATACTCACATAAGATGAAGAGTTGACTAAGGACAAGGTTAATAGTTAAAAAGGGGAGATATTTAAAAGTAATGATGTATTTTTGACACCTCTGCATGGGGGATTCCCCCCTCATGAATGAGGCGCCTACTTCACATGTGCAATTGAGTTTTAAATCTTCAAAAATTGAGATATTTCATCTCTCCTCTCTCCTAATTCAAGTCTAGTTCCAAAAAGTTAGCTCAACTGACCTAAAAATGGTAAAAAATTAACCAAACTGATTTGGAAAATTCTAGAATCAGTTTGTTTGGTTAGGAGCTCAATTTTTCCTATAAATAGAAGCCTCCCCCTTTGTTGAAAAATAATAGTGTTTATGCACTGTCACTCTACTCCTCCCAAGCCAAGAAGTGTGAATTTATTAATAATTCACTAGTTTTTGACATTTCCCTCTTCCAAAGATTGGTGGCCACTCTTGTTACAAACAAGAGTTGAACCCTCAAACCATCAAGCCAAAGGAAAGCTCCAAGAAATTATGTAAGTAGAGATTCTTGTAATTTTCTTTATTGATTTTATGTTTTTCTAATGTTTATGATTGTTTGAAGTGATAAATGGATGCTATGCCTTGATCGAAAGGCTTTCCCCCTCTCTCTTCTTAGAATCAACCCTTCTTTATCCTAGTTAAGTGATAATTGTTGGAATTAAACTTTTTATAATGTTTTCTCTTTTATAAGTGATTTTTTTATAAGTGAATTATGATTAGTATAGATTACTTTAAATCAATTAGAGTTAATTTTTAAGATAAAATTAAGTAGAAAAATTTAAAAATGGTCAGCCATACAAAGGAGGTTATGGCAAAATTTTTAGAATTAAGAATTATCTTTTATTATGCTAAAAGAGTAATTCCTATCAATTCTATACTCTAAAAGTGTCATTTTCATGCATAGAAGATGCATATTGATTATTATTATTTTTAATGCATAAAAGAATAATCTTTTTATTATGAAAGTGTTTCTTTCATCAAAATAGATTTTTATGCATAAAGGAATAATTTTCTTTTTATTATGAAAGTGTTACTTTCATCAAAATAGATTTTTATGCATAAAGGAATAATTTTCTTTTATTATGCACAAAGGAATAATTTTCTTTTATTATGAAAGTGTTACTTTCATCAAAATGGATTTTTATGCATAAAAGATTATGTTAAAAGTATTACTTTTATCATAATTGATTTTCATGCATAAAAGTATGCATAAAAGATTATGTTTTTATTATAAAAGTGTTACTTTTATCATTATTAAATTTTATGCATAAAAGTATGCATGAAAGGTATTTTTTAATTATAAAAGTGTTACTTTTATCATAATTGATTTCCATGCATAAAAGTATGCATAAAAGATTATTTTTTAATTATAAAAGTGTTACTTTTTGTTGGAATTAGGGTTGCAGAAAAGCACACAAAGCTTGGAGAAGAAGAAGCAAGAATGCACACAACACACAGTGTATTAGATTGTTTTAGCCCTAGAATGATGGGCGTATATACAAGCCGGGGGAAAAAACCTCCTAAAGAGGGAAAAAGTGCCCCGGCGGTCCTAAGTGTGTTCACACACATCACTGCATATATATATGGCAACAAATCCCCCCTGGGAGTGATGGTGTGAACGAGAGCTGGCACTCATGTATAGGGAAGTGCCATGCCCGAAGTAGATCAGTCCACAAAGGGGAGCAAGCCCAAAGCTTTGCGGAAAGCTTCGAACTTCTCACGAGGAAGGGCCTTTGTGAAAAGATCGGCGAGGTTGTCCTGTGTTGGCACATAGGCCAAGCTGATCTCTCCTGCTGAGAGTCTCTCCCTAACATAGTGATAATGCACCTCAATGTGCTTTGTGCGAGCATGAAAAACTGGGTTTCTCGCAACTGCCAATGCGCTCTGACTGTCAGTGTAGATAGAGGTGGCAGACTCGTGTCCAACACCCAAGTCAGCCATAAGCTGTCTGAGCCACACACACTCAACCGTAGCTGTGAAAGCTGCCCTGTACTCAGCTTCACAACTAGAAGTGGCCACAGTAGGTTGCTTCTTGCTCAACCAAGATATGCATGAGCTACCGAGCATGAAACAAAAACCACTTGTGGACACTCTTGTGTCATAGCAACCAGCCCAATCTGAGTCCGAAAAAGCATGTAAATCTGGCGACAACGATCCCCCTTGGGATAAAACAACCCAAGATGTATGGTGCCACTCAAGTAGCGAAAGATGCGTTTAACTGCCTTCCAATGCTGAGACCCTGGGCTATGCATAAACCTGCTCACCTGTGAGACTGCAAACTGAATGTCTGGCCTCGTAATAATGCATACATAAATACGGCAACCAACAGCTGTCTGATAGGGTGTGACATCAAAGTGATCTCCAACATCATGAAGACTCAACTTCAAACCTGTCTCCATTGGAGTAGCAATAGGCTTGCAGTCTTCAAGGCCAAATCTCCGCAACAATGTCTCAGTATACTTTGTCTAACATAAAGCAATACCTCCATCACACTGTTTAAATTGTATCCCCAAATAATGATGCAAATGCCCCAAATCTGACATCTCAAAAGAGACATTCAAATCAGCCTTAAAATCAGCAATATGACTCTCATTTGGTCCTGTGACCAGCATGTCATAGAGAGCAATGATTAGATGTACATCATCCACATGTTTAACATACAAAGTGCTTTGTGTTGGACTATTCTGAAAACCATGTGCAGTCAAATATGCATGTATCTTTTTATACCAAGCTCGTGGAGCTTGCTTTAAACAATATAAAGCCTTTTTCCAACCTGCACACTTTGTTTTCCTGCCCTCTTTGAACAAAACCACGAGGCTGCGATACATACACCTCCTCATGCAAATCTCCATTCAAGAACGCAGTCTTTATGTCCAACTGATGTACATTCCAACCATTATGAGCTGCCAATGCACAAATGCTACGAATGGTAGTCATACGACAAGTGGGAGCAAAGGTCTCATATCAAAATCAATGCCTTTTCTTGACCATAACCCTTTGCAACAAGTCTAGCCTTATAGCGATCAACACTGCCATCTGGCTTTCGTTTCAACTTAAAAACCCACTTACATCCAATGGCCTTTTTACCAATAGGCAAATCACACAAAGACCATGTACCATTCTTTATTATAGCATCATATTCACTTTGCATTGCAGCCAACCAATTTTTTGATTTTTGTGCCTCATCAAATGAAAGAGGTTCTTCCTCTTCACACATACTAGACACAACCAAAGCATAACAATCTGATGCATAAGAGGCATGTTGAAAACCTGAACGAGTACGACTAGACATAGGTGCATCAATTTTACTATCACGCAAGGTTTGCACCAGCCATTTAGGCATACCTCTAGCCTGCTCATTTTCAGCTCTATCCTCATAAATTACATCCTGTAAATCTACCTCAGAAATAGGCTGATCTATGATGTCATTTGAAATCTGCATAGGTTGAATATTTGCCTCATTAGGACTTACATTTGAATTCCCACCTGTAAATAGAGGCAACAACGTATCAAATACATCCCGTGAGCTCACACCTATCTCTTTGGTACATGATAACAAAGGCTGCACAGCATCTTCCACAAAAACAACATCTCGACTAATCAAGATACGTTTTGATTGTGGATGATACAATCTGTAACCCTTGCTCTCAGCACTCTGTAACCAACAAAAATGCATTTGACAGCCTTATCATCCAATTTTCTGCGTTGTTGCACAGGCACTAAAGCATAGGCCAAGCAACCAAAGACACGCAAGTGACCAATAGAAGGCTTCCTGCCATGCCAAGCTTCGTATGGAGTAATAGACTGCAAGGCCTTAGTGGGACACTTGTTGAGTACATATGCAGCACACATGACAGTCTCAAGCCAAAACGCATGTGGCAAAGCGTGGCTCTTGACTATACATCGTACCATCTCCATAAGTGACCTGTTTTTCCTCTCAGCAACACCATTTTGCTGAGGAGTATATGGCACTGTACATTGGTGTTTTATCCCATGACTAGCCAGAAATGCATCAAACTCTTTAGACATGCACTCCCCCCCCTCGATTAGAACGGAGGGTGCCCATAGTACAATTGGATACATTTTCAACCATAAGCAAAAACTGTTTGAAGCACAAAAACACTTTGGACTTTGCCTTCAGTGGATATACCCATGCATGCCTTGAGTAATCATCAATGAAAGTCACAAAGTACAAGTGTTTACCAAATGACGGAGTTTGCATAGGCCCACATACATCACTATGTACAAGTTGCAATTTGCGAGTGCCCGCACAGAACCATCCTTTGAAAACGCAAAACGCTGCATTTTGCCCAAAATACAGCCTTCACAAACATGTTCCAGTGGTGCCTCAAGAGGGGGCAATGAAGCAACCATATCAAATTTCTACAAACGCAGCAAACTAGCAAAGTTGAGATGACCAAAACGAGCATGCCATAGTTTTGCATCTGAAACTGCCTTTTCATCAGAAACTGCATTTGCTGAATCTTCCACACACTTGTCATAAGAATTGAGCCTATAGAGCCCACGAAACAAGGTGCCAGATACAATAATCGTATCACCAAAAGTAAAATCATGAACAGTACATCTATCATCCCCACAAATTTGACTACAAATCCAAGTCTAGCAAACGCAGAGACAGATAATAGATTCTTCTTTATCCCTGGCACATACAAAGCATTTGCTGAAAGTGTGAAAGCGCTGCCATTTGCAGCAGTAAGCATAATTTTACTAATGCCCTTCACTGGGTAAGAAGCATTATTGGCACATGTGATAGTATTCCCATTAGGGACAGCCTCAAGAGAAGTGAACATATCACGATGCGAGGTAATGTGCTTTGTAGCACCAGTATCAAAATACCATACATGAGAGTCAACAGAAACTGCCAAACATGCATCATGTACAGATGGGTCATACTGGCAATACACGCTAAACGGCCATTCTGTATCCTGCACAACATATTTGCAGAATCTGCATTTGTAGAAGCATTCGCTATTGTGGCTGCATTTGACTCTTTCTTCTTTGCCTCTTTCGCCTTTAGCTTAGGGCAATTCTTAATGACATGATCAGTTGCCTTACAATAGTTGTACCTGGTCTTTTTCTTACCTTTATCAAGAGCCTTCTCAGACTTATTGTTGCTACCTGTGGAAGGAGAAGAAGTTACAGACCTATTAATAGGAGAAGAAACAGTGGAAGGGACTACCTTACCACTTCTTCTCTCTGCTGGGTAGCAATAAATGCCTGATCAACTGCACGTTGCCTAGCCCTGTTTTTCCTGGACTGCACTTCTTGCAAGAGCTTGTTGACTAAAGTATCATACTTGACAATATCAGGTTTGTCCTCAGTAACAAGTCTCCACGTGGAAGCAAAAGTCTGATATGACTCAGGTAAAGCATCAAGATCAGTCTGCACAAGAGAATGATCAGGAATAATCTCACCTGCAGAAATCAACTGTTCCTTGAGATCTTTAATCTTAGCAAGAAAGACATTCATGTCATCATCTTCCGGCATAATCTTCGATTCTAGCTCTTTACGCACGTAAGAGATTTTTGCCTCGTTACGACCTGCATACAAACTAGCTAGAATATCCCAAGCTTGTTTTGCTGTTTAACTGAACGAATATGTGGGGTGATGTTACGTTTGACAGAAAGTGCAATCAAGGCATGAGCCTGCGCATCTTTACCATCCCAACGAGCTTGTTCAGCAGTGGGTAAAACAATAGCAATAGTAGAGCTGCTAGAACCTGCAACATCCTCAACAGATCCTACATCCACAGAACCTGGACGTACATCCATACCCTGCACAATGTTCCACACTCCTTTTGCAACCAAAACATGCTGCATCATGTATGCCCAAAGTGGGTAGTTGCTATCTCCATCCAGTTTGTCATGAGCAGCATGCGAAATACCTCATTGCTGTTATCAGCCATGGCCACTGACTGAAACTGATGCAAAAGCTGCCTATAATGAAGCAAAGACTAAACAGAAACCTCTCATACTATGTAGCATGGTCCACAATAGAACACGTATGCCTGTTTTGCAAGCAGAAAACTGCACTGTCGAAATTTCTACACAAAATGATGAAAACACCTGTGCAGAACTTGAAATGCAAAAACGGAGCCCGAAACGACCTCAGATGCACTTTTTGAGAATGCAAAAGCCCTTCGGATTTATTTGTAGAGTTTAGGGACCTGCAACAAGCGCTCGAGAAAGCTCACCTCAATCGGAGAACGTGAGTCGGAGGGTGCTGGCGGTGTAGCCCTGGGAGCCGATGCCTGCTTTGATACCAATTGTTGGAATTAGGGTTGCAGAAAAGCACACAAAGCTTGGAGAAGAAAAAGCAAGAATGCACACAACACACAGTGTATTAGATTGTGTGAATGTACAAAGATAAGTTAGCCCTAGAATGATGGGCGTATATACAAGCCGGGGAAAAAAACCTCCTAAAGAGGGAAAAAGTGCCCCGCCGGTCCTAAGTGTGTTCACACACATCACTGCCTATATATATATGGCAACACTTTTATCATAATTGATTTTCATGCATAAAAGTATGCATAAAATATTTTTTTAATTATAAAAGTGTTACTTTTATCATAATTGATTTTCATGCATAAAAGATTATTTTTTTTATAAAAGTGTTACTTTATCATAAATGATTCTTATGCATAAACATATGCATAAAAGATATTTTTTTATATTAAAAGTGTGATTTTTATCATAAATGAATTGTATGCATAAAAGAAATTCTTTCATGTTAAAAGAGTGATTTCCATCATAAATGACTTTTATGATGATAAAAGTGTGACTTTCATCAGAATTGGATTTTATGCATAATTAGATACATATAGAATCTTTATAATTAAATAAGGGTTCTCTTTAATCTTCTGTTAATTTTTGTAAAAATTAGAAAAATAAATAGGTAGATAATATGTGAGAGGAAGTTCTACCATTTCATATTCACTAAGATGGTAATGAGAAAATTCAATTAAACTATCGAAGTCGGAGATCGAGATAAATAATATTTTTTATTCCTCTTAAGAAATCCATGTTTTAGAAATCTGTAAGCAAGCATTCGCCGTCGAACGAAATTTAGAAAAAGAGAAATTGAAATAGTACCTTTCGAGAAAGATAGTTTAGGTAGAACCTTTCCAGACCCAAACTCTGATTCAGACTATTGACTAAGACCTGATTCCTTTGTCAATGACGATGTGATCAGTTCAGGAAAAATGCACTCAAAACACCCACCGAATCTGAAACTAAGTTAAGACTTTGATTTTGATCTGAGGATCAAGTTAACAAAATTCGAGGAATTCTGTTTGGAATTTAGACCTGGATCTAGAAGTATTGGGATACGGATTTAAGATTTATTCATGGTATTCAAACAAAATCAAAACTGAAAACTTGCATAAAAACCCTGTTTTCTTAAAAGGACTGTCTTATGCCAGAATGCTGGAGAGAGCATTTGGCATTTATGTTTTCTAAGGGAAGTTCGGTTGCAACAGTTGGCGGGGAGTGTTCAAGGGACAGCTCACGTGGCAAAGCCTGCCCAGGTCTTGACCAGCCTCGGTATGGTTAAAATGGTGCGCTTCCGGTACGATGGACGAGGGCCGACGAAGCGGTCCCTGAGTGAAGTGCCAGGACACCTAAGGAGGATCCTGGAGGGTTCTGACCAGGAGATGCATGGGCTCATGGTGCCGAGGACATCCATGTGTATGTCGAGGAAGATATTATATGATGGACCTATGTTTATTGTAATCTATCACTGGATCTCGTTGTTGACTCTGGTCTCAACGGAGAGTCCAGAGTGATACTGTTTTGTGAGAAACAAAGACTCAATGGAAATTTTGAAGTATGACATGTGTAACCAGTAAATTGTTTGTCAATGGATTGTTTTATAGATTAAAGTTTTAAAGAGGAGTGTGTGCGTATCTGTTTTCTAAAGCTAAAGTTAAGAATGGCATTTCAATTATGGGTGGGTGAGTACTTTTTCGGTTCCACCGATTCCAGTGGTAGGGTGGTGGCTACGAATGGGGTTAGGCTGGAATTAGTGGAGTTTTAATAATCAAACTGAAAAATCTTAGGATTACGCTAGGATTCGAGTAGCTAGTCAATTCCCTGATAAATTTTTCAAATGAGTGGATCAACACCTGTGCTTGATCTTGATCAAGAAAAAAGCGTTGAATTTACTAAAATGATCAAATTATATCAGTGATAGTTTCCTTCTATCTCGTTTATTCAGTTGAAGGATAGCTTAGAATTGATCACGTTAGAAAAATTCGTTAAGAAATTTAAAAAAGGTGGAATTGTCCCCACTTTTCGGGCATGGAAAATTTTCCCTGTTTCGGTTTTCGGAGTGACCACCAGCCTAGTCTCGTGCCCGGACATTCGTGGGCGAGGCCCCGAGTGAGAAACCTTGCCCCGTGCATGAGGGGGCTGCTTCCGCTCTGTCAGCTACCGGGAGTCCGGTGCGCGGAGGGGCAGAGGGATCTCACAGTTGGTATCAGAGCGCTGTTGTAAAATTTACGTAACAATAGCATAAATTGCTTAAAATTTTGAGAAATAATGTTTTTCGCTTGCTAATATTATGTTGAATAAACTTCAAAAAAATTAAAAACTTATAAATTGAATTGGAAATTATAGATGGAAGTTCCATACTTATCCGGTATTCCCGACCTCACCTAGTCTCAAGATATGATTGCGTTCGCCTTCGAGCATCTCATCTCTTCCGCTTCAACTCGAACAAGCCGAGCAAGACTCGCAAGCCATTTCGAGGAATTATATTTTCCTGACCCAGCGGAGAGACGACAGCATAAGTGGTTTGCAGGGCAGTATGTCCACGCCTCTTGTGACCGGCATGCAATGTTAAGGCAGAACCTCTCATTGGCAACAATGATTCTGTTAAAGCTAAAAATGGTGTGTGGTGTCATTCTATATCATTCGATGCCTCAAAATTTCAGACTTTCATGTCAAGTCTACAGACTCTTTAGTTACTTTATTCCTAAGTGGAAGATAATAGCTCCCTTGTCAGTAAGTGGACGTTTGTATCAAGGCATGGCTATGGCCCAGTACTGTCGTCATATGTGTCTGAGATTTTGAATTCTGGAGCTGAGTTGCTCTATGTACATATTGCAACTTATATATAAATAAAGAAATGTTTTCTGGAGAAAAAATTCCCTGTTGTATAAGTGATAGTTTATAGACGATCTGATAAAGAAAAATCTGTTATCGGACATATGTCATCGATCTCCAATAAGATCATTGTCTTGTTTAAGAAATTGATTTCCGAACGTCTTAAGTCTTAGGATCTCACGGCGATATCAATATAAAAATTTAATAATATATAATTTTTGGCACAATCATGAGACGAGGAAATCGTGGCCATCAGCCAGACCCTCTCTCTAAAGATGATAAGCTTGACTCTGATGTTCGTAAGGCTCTTCATAGGACTCAGCCCCACAGGACCCTTCAAAGGAGAAGGGGAGAACCTAGGCGAGGTTGTGGAGAAATGGGTGGAAGCCATGGAAGAATATTTTGATGTCACAGGTTACAAATGAGCGAAGCAAAATGGCTCTTGCCAAGCTGAAAATAGTGGAAATAGCTCGGGTAGCATGGAGGAACCACTGTGACACCAACTGTCTGGACAGAAATACTCAGTCTTGGACCGACCTAAAAACCTATTTGAGAAAGAGATTTTGTCCCCCTGGATTTTTGGAAACCAAAATGAACGAATTCTTAGAGCTAAAGCAGGGGAGCAAAACCATCGAGGAATATCACTAGGCCTTTGCTCTTCTACTCAAATATTCACCACCTCTTGATGAAGAGCAAACTCATGGCGAGGTTCATTCGGGGAATGAACGAACCCTTAGACACATTGGTCAAAAATGCCAAGCCAGTGCCCATGGCTAAAGCTGCCAGAATGGCAAAGGACTTTGCCAAAGCCTTCATCGTAAAAGTTCCGCCAAAGCCAGTTCCCTCATCCTTCAAGAGATTTCAGACACCGGGAAGTTCTTCCAACTTTCCGCCTCCAAAGAGACTCTAAGGTCCTAACCAGAATGTGGAGACGGGAAGCTTTAGAAATGAAGGGAGACCTTTCCCCCAAAGTACATTCTCTGGAACTTCGGCTCTCTCCAAAATGCAAAGAGAAGACCTTCGAAGGGAGAACAGATGCGTCGGATGTCAAGGTCTTGGGCACCAGCTCAAGGACTGCCCATCTCCTTCTGTGGGCCAAGGAAGCCAGGGTCCCAGAGTTCCGAGACAGACTCCTTCTTATCAGTCCCCCACGCCAGAATCAGGGAAATCCCAGGAGAACTCTAGCTCAGCCATCTGCCTCTGTCCAGAGTAACCTCAGAACTCCTTCCTAGAATTGGGGCAACCAAAGAGAAAGAGTTCCGCCTCAGACTACAGCAGCCAGAGCAGTCACAATAGCAGAAGTAGTGGAAGAAGAAAGAGGCTAGATTTATGCAGCAATTGAAAATCAAGGGACCCTTCACACTAAGTGGTGGTGTAGTTAATTTCAGCTTCATCTAAGTGTCGACTTGCAAAACTAATAGGATAGTCCATGTGCATACATACACCCAATGGCAACTGTTTTACCTCCTTGCAACACACACAATGTCTGCACAACCAATCTGTCTTCCTACAGTTCTTAAAACAGAGTTCTGCATAGAATCGATGACTTACCCGTAGTGCTCGAAATCGCCTGCTTTCCGAAAAACGGAGGTCCTAACGCGCCCGAAACGCGTTTTCGGCCCGGAAAATTTTTGTTCTCATCAATACTCCAACTGAGTATCAGGGTAAGCCTTTTAAGCTTTTGATTGATTCAGGCAGTACTCATTCTTTCATTTCCCCTGGATGCTTGCGTAAGCTAGTCTTAGATCAGAAATCAGGGAAATTTATGCAAGTTGAATTGGCAAGTGGGAAGATTCTTTTCACTCACCTTGAGACAGATCGTATTTAGTTCCATCTAGATGGGAATTTAACTGACTATTAGGTCAGAGTTATACCTTTGGGAGTTTTTGATGGGATCCTTGGAATGGATTGGCTCCACAAAAATCAAGCTAACATTCACTGTCATAATGGAATCATTTCCTTCCGTGACCTTCACGGAAACAAAGTTCAAGGAAAGCCTTGGTGTAGTCGGCCTTGCTGCTCAAGTAGAGCTTTATAGAGCGACCATTTTTGGGTCAGTTTAGCTTACTTTTTGGAACTAGACTTGAATTAGGAGAGAGGAGAGATGAAATATCTCATTATTTGAGAATTTAAAACTCCACCATGCATGTGAAATAGGTGCCTCCTTCATGAGGGGAAATCCCCACTCTGAGGTGTCAAAAATTTATTTTTTTAGTATTTCCTTTGGTCCTTAGTCCACTCTTCATCTTATGTAAGTATTTACTCATTTTTGGGAGGATTTTCTTTATTTCTTCAATTTATCTCCTCCCTACATTTGGATGAATCTGATTGGCCCCTCAGAACCTTAATCTAAAATTTTCAGAAAATTTGGACCCTTAGGATAAGGCCTTTTGAACATATTATAATTTATTTCTAATGCACCTTCTGAAATTCTTTTTGAACTTCTGTTTCGGGGGAATTTATTTTAATAAGAAGAGATATTTTTCCATCCAAAAATATCTAAAAATTGAATAACCTCTCTCTAGAACATTTTCTCTCTCTCTAAGCCAAAATAGGCAGAAACAAGATCTTTTATTATTCTGAAGAGGGGATTGATTACAAGGGAAGATACTAGACATCTTGAGGGGCTGGGGAGGAATCTTACACTACGCCCTTCCAAAACTCCATTTTAGTTCAGTGCTTGTATATTAGTACCAATCACAGTTGAGGAGTGGTTTGCAAAGGGACATTACATTTTATGGGCATTTGGTCATCCAAACCATGTAAGTAGACAACTTTAAAGATAGTGAAGTGTCTGCATAGACATGACTAGGATTCAAGTACAAAGGTTGTTTGGGGCTGTTTATAGGTATTTAAGATTCCCATGATCCCAAGGAAGCATGGGATGCATTGGCAAATGTATTCCAATCATCCTTTAAACGTAGCAAACTATATCTCAAGCATGAGTTGCATGAGGTCAATCATGTAGCTTAACCAGGAGTTCCATGACGTCACTCACATGTTTCCCTTAGATATATGAAATATTGGAAGGATTATGGATCACATATTGGGGTCCATTGCAGTCACTCTTGATGTTTGTTGGATATGATAATTCAATTATGAAGATTGATCAAAACATACTCAAGGTGGATTAAAGCTTGTACAAAACATCATGAACATGAGGGACAAAAACTGGTATATGCAAAAAATTGCTTTGAGATTAACACAAGATGACACTAATTATGATTAAGCATGAACCAAACTTACATAATCACTTGATCAGGACTTGTACCTTATTTAGAGACTCCTCTACCCTATTTTTAGTTGCATGAGTTGCATGAACCATATGCACCAACCATTTGTAGGCTTTACACCAACCACTGACCACACATTTGTAGGCTTTACACCAACCACTGACCACTAGCCTAACAACCACACATTAAATTGGACTAAGGAGTTGGGATTATATTTATCCAAAAATCCCCCCTTAAGACTAACTTCTTACAAAAACATGAAAAAGTCTAACATACCTCCTTGACACAATGAGTAAGAGTCCCCCCTTAACAACATAGGGTGGTGTACTCTCCTCTACAACTCGTCAAGTTGGAACAACATAAGTCTTTACTCAACCACATATATGACATAATCTAAAAAGCATCATCATCATCTACATCTTTTATACTAAGACTAGAATAAAGATTTATTTTTTCCTATTGGTTGACTTCTTCAACCACATGTGCCTTTGCTAGCTTTTGATCTTTTTGGTAGCACTTTGAGGATGGATGATTCGTCTTTCCATAATACTCACAAGGATGTTTGGAGAAACAATCCTTAGTAAGATGATTTGTACGACCACAAATAGTACACTTCTTCTTTGCCGATGTCGAAGTAATAGCATATGCATAAGGATCTATCACATCCTTTGTAATCTTCTTGTCTTCTTCCTGCAAAGAATTTATGATACTTTCCAAGGAAGGGACTGGCTCCTTCTCTTTAAGTACTATCACAATTTGCCTAAAGTTTGAAGGTAAACTTTTAAGCAATATAGCAATAGCATCCTCTTCAGGAACAGGAGACTTAACATAAACCAATTGTGCCATTAAGCTCTTCAACCTGTTAATCACAGCTGTTAAATTTTCATTACTCTCCATGGTTACATCAAAGAGTTGCATCTTCAAACTGATCTTGGAATGCTTTGCCTTTGCACCAAAAGTACGCTCTAATAATTCCCAAGCTTCCATAGCTGACTCAACATTATCAATATAATGAATAAAATCATCTTCTAAATCAGTAATGATAATACCAAGTGCTTGCTCATCTTTTGCTTGCAGTGCAGCCATTGTAGCTCTTGTAACTGCAGCAGCAGCAGAAATACCAGCTTCATCTTCAGTAAGTGGCTTGACCATACTCCACAGATTTTTCTTCATGAGATAGCCCTTCACCTTGATTTGCCAGGTATGAAACCCAGTTCCGTTGAATTTGTCGGGAAATTTGGAGCTCATGATGATGCAATATGATGCTTGATGTTGACAACTTGCTCATATAGATGATTTAAGCCCAAATAATAAAAATATCATCAATATAGATCAAAATAATAATCACCATGTTGCGGGAGCAAGAGAAGCAGAAAACAAGCGACTGGAAAAATGCATTGTATAGCAGCTCCTGTGGACCAAATGCTTCAAGATTTGGTATGCTGAATCCTCACATGATAGCCTTGAAGCACCTAAAAGGAATTAGGCTAATTCGTAGACGGCGCCGAATGAAGCCGATTAGCGAAAAACGACCTATTTGGATGGTGATGAGAAATTCGTGAGGAAGCGATGAATTTGGTCTACGATCTTCATTTTAGGGCATGCGTGGAAGCAAAGCAAGAGGCCTATAGCAAAAGATTGGGGTATAATCACCTCAGATGTAAGCATGAAGGCAATATACAGCATGCTATCCAAACAGAGAAAAATTGGCTATGGTGATTAAGAGAAAGATTAGGGTTTTTGCTAATAAACTAAACCTAATTGGGTCATGCTCTGATACCAAATGTTGGATATGATAAATCAATTATGAAGATTGATCAAAACATACTCAAGGTGGATCAAAACATACTCAAGGTGGATCAAAGCTTGTACTAAACATCATGAACATGAGGGACAAAAATTGGTATATGCAGAAAATTGCTTTGAGATTAACACAAGATGACACTAATTATGATTAGGCATGAACCAAACTTACATAATCACTTGATCACGACTTGTACCTTATTTAGAGACTCCTCTACCCTATTTTTAGTTGCATGATTTGCATGAACCATATGCACCAACCATTTGTAGGCTTTACACCAACCACTGACCACTAGCCTAACAACCACACATTAAGTTGGACTAAGGAGTTGGGATTACATTTATCCAACAATGTTGATGACCTTGTGTTGGTCACACTCTAATGGACCCCAATAGGTGACACCCAAACGAGATTTGTGATGCTACATAGTCATCGCTTAAGTGACATTCATCATCATTTAAGCGATGCAGTTGGAAAAACCCATAATTTTGGGCCCATATCTATGAAAAACAGGTAGAGGGAGAGGAGACACACACACAGAGGAGCAAACCCTAATGTATTATCAAACCCTAACCACAGAGGGAAGCCATCTCCCTACACACTCACTGCATTAAGCCATAATCCACAATCTACAACACACTACATGTGTTATGTCCACACACAGCTAACCCTAGCTAATGTCCACACACTATGACCAACTGGATGTGGTCATTCATGTTTCACATATGATTCTTGGCCAACTGTATGCTGCTCATGTTGTCACACTGAATGACAACCTTGCCATCAATAGGCTCACCCAAATCAGCCAAGAGACTCTTTAACCATACTCCTTCACATGTAGCAATGGCTGCACCCCTGTATTCAGCCTCTGGTACTAGATAAAGCAACAGTAGGTTGCTTCTTTCTACTCCAACTCACCACTACACTTCCAAATGTAAAGGCATAACCACTAGGAGACCTCCTATCATACGAGCTACCTGCCCAATCTGCGTCTGTGTATTCGTGTACATCCAAGCCTTTACTATGCTCATAAAGAAGACCATAATGTGCAGTGGTCTTTACATAGCGCATAATGCGTCTCACTGCATCCAAATGAGGTTTTTTGGGGCTTTGCATAAATTGGCTTACTAGTCCCACAGCATAACTGAGATCCCGGTCGTGTGATAGTCATGTAAATAAGACTGCCAACCATCTTTCTATACATAGATGGATCATCCAACTCTTCACCAAAATCAACCCGCAGCTTCACATTCTGCTCCAAAGGTGTACTCATTGGCTTACACCCTATCATCCCATATTTTGCCAACATATCCAATGCATATTGGCATTGCACTAACCATGTACCTACATGGTCTTTGATCACTTCAATCCCAAGAAAATATCTCAATTCACCCAAGTCTTTCATGTCAAACTGCCCACTCAAAGCATTGTCTTACTTGAACCCTCAAGCATTGGGATGTCTTGAAATCAAACATTGCTCGATTGGAGCCCTCAACCATTGGGCTGCTGTCAAACTGAACATGCTCAATTTTGAGTTGTCAAAAGCATTGCCATATTTCCATCTAAGTTAGTCTTGATTTAGAAAGTTAGATTCAATGTGATTCCTCCAATTGTTTTGAGCAACAACCCTATTAATTTTGAGCCTAGCAAGAGCCATCTTGCTTCTTGTGTTGTACCCTCCAATGTCAAAGTACTTATCTTGATGAATGATTACACAAACTCACCAATTATTGTTACCTTTTCGACCCTTTCTATTCTAGGATCCCATAACTAGTGGAGGCCTACGGTTTTAGTCCAGAGTAATCATCAAGGACCTCCCTTAGAACTGGAGAAACTGGTGGAGGTAAGTTCCAACCCACTTCCCAACTTCTAATACAATTATAGTAGATTACTAGGAGGAAGAATAATTGGAGAAATCGGTGGAGGTAAGTTCCAACCCACTTTCCCAACTTCTAATAGAATTATAGTAGATTACTAGGAGGAAGAAGAAAGAGGCAAAATTCATGTCGTTTGAGCACCAAGGCTAAAACCAACAGTTTTTGGTCATTCACACCATGTCCAATTTCCAAGGTCAATATTTTAAGATTTTGGTTGATTCCAGAAGAACTTATTTGTTCATTTCATCGAGATGCTTGCATAAATTAGTAATCAAAATGCTTACATATAATCAACTAGATGCACGATAAAGTAATGCAAGTGGAAAGGTTCTCTTCATGCACCAAATGAGATGGATGTAATGAGAGATAAATGTAATGCAGTTCTAAGTTAGATGGGAACCTAACTAGTGTAAGTTTAGATTATTTCCCTTAGGCATCTAGGATGGGATTATTAGGATATACTAACTCATGCAAAATTAGGCTGACATTCATTGTCATAAGGGGGCTATTTCTGTCATGGATCTTCACGGGAACAAGTGCAAGGGATTAGAGTAACTAGATCTCCTACCGAAGGGATTGCAGTAACTAGATCTCCTACCTTGTAAAGGCATTTAAGTTATTGAAGGGACTAAGGAAGAAGCAAGAAATTTATGTTGTTAAGCTAAATCCTATAGGCAAGGAGTTAGATACAATGGTTAAGTGAGTATGCTAATATATTTCTTGAAATTTGAATGAAATTCCCCCAACTCATGAGATTTATTGATCATCAGATTGAGTTGATACGTGAAGCTTAGCCAAGTGTGAAAAGAGCTTATAAGATGGCCGTTCTAGGAGCAACTAAACTCAAGAAACAATTGAGAACACCTAGCCATTTGAAAATACAACCGATCGTGAGTTGTAGTTTTGAGAGACCAAAAAAATCCTTTAAAAACAATCCAAATCTAGCACCAAAAGAATCTTTGACGTGCCCAATAAAGTAGAACTTTAAAAAGAGACTTTTTTGCTTAACTTAAAACATACTTGCAAGTGATTCATTCGCTAAATTAAAAATTTACCAAATTTTCCACTATTTGATGTCTAAGTACAAGCCTATCCCTACAAAATCTTAGAATATTTCAAACAAAAAAACATGACACAAAAGTTGCATTAGAGACTCACAACAAAGAGCTTCACTTTGAATACAAAATTATTGCTATCATTACTAGAAAGCAAAATATAACTACTTTTATCGCACAACTTCAATGTCATGATTAAATTAATCTTCATTGATTAAAAAAACAAGTCTTATTATGAGACAATTCCTATAAATGCTTCAATAGAGACAACATTTGACCAATTTTTTGAACCAATCTCAAAACGCAAGCTCCTCAAAAAGATTTGTAATGCTAGTTTTGAATACAAACAAATGTTGTTCAAAACACTCTCAAAACCTAGAAATCCTTGAACACCCCCAATGAGGATTTAAATACCAAAAATTGTTTGAAACTACAAGTGTCTAAATCTATTCTAGCATAGGAAATTCCTCCTCTTCATGACTAACTTCTTCATCAGTTTGCTCGCATCCTACAATGAGTGGTGTTGACTCCGTAAGAGGAATATCAATATCCACAGTATGTGGATCTTCATAAGGCTCAAGATCTGCAAACTGCATTTCATCATCAGGTCCAAAGGGAGGCTGAGGTTCTCCAGACGCATCCACCACTCTTGGGTTTGCTGCCATGTTTTTCATTCCAACCTCTTGAAACTCGTCCGGCAATTCTTTCATTGCAGTGACTCGTTGTTGAATAAAACGAACTTGAACTGGATCTAGCTCAATAGCAACAACATTCCTTCCTTTTTTAAGAGCACTAATAGTGGTTGTTCCTAAGAAAAAAAGAATCAGCATTGTAAAGCTCACTTAAATGAGCAATATAAAATATGTAATAAGTTAAGGTTGCATGATTACCTATCCCCGCAAAAAGATCCATGATCCACTCTCCTTTTAAAGATAGAAGCTCAATTAAATCCATCATCAAAAGTTGTGGTTTTTGATAAGGATTCATGATGTCATTTGAATCACCAGAAAGATCCCTGAGCTTTCGACACACGCCTGGTCTATCAAAAATATTTGTTCGGTTAGGTTTCAAAGCAAAATTAAAATTTCCTTTATTGTTCGGACCCGCAGGAGACCAGAAACCAATGGTAGCAAACTCGACAGCAAAAGAAAGTCTGTCAAGCTTATAGCCTTTGATGTTAGGCTTTGTCCTACAAAAGAAAAAGTTAGCCTTTGATGTTAGGCTTTGTCCTACAAAAGAAAAAGTTAGGCTTTAACTTAAGCTTTTGTAACTTGCAAAAGAATCCTTGAAATTTAACATACCATATGCATAGCTGATGGACCATTTGATTGTTAACGAATGCTTTCTCTGCAGAGCAGAGATTTGATCATGAGCATGAAAAATTACCAGTGCCCATGATTCAGCCGTTGTGACCTTTTTGAAAGCGTCGATGACTCTTTTATATGCACTTACACCATACTTTACTTCATCGTGTATTGAGTGTGGTGCCTTAAATCCATACGGAGCATCAGCAATGGCTAAAGTAAAATGTTGTGCAGTCACAAACGATTCCATGTTCTCTACTTTGCCTTCATGAACAAAATATTGAACTGGTTCTGCAGACACATCATCAAAAATGAAAATATTTACCTCTTGAATGGTCTCCAAAGTTTGTGCCTCTTCTAATCTCTTCCGCTCTGCCCTTGCGCGACTCAAATGTTGCTCAAACTCTTGAGGAATGCTCTTTATGGGAGCACGAGGTGCTCGAGACTTGTTAAAATGAAAATAAGTAAACATTAAATATATTCTAGAATACACATTGACTGGATTACAAAAATCAAAATCAATTTTTTAAAATATTTTATCTAAATTTTTATAAATAAAGAGAATAAAGAAAGGGTTTTTTTTATATATGAGAATTTTTATTTTATTACATGGATTGCAGTGTGAAATATGGATGCAAGATTACGACAAGACCAGTAATATATTATAAAATTATTGTAAAATAAACCAAGGGACGTATTCTCTTGGGGATAACCATTCTGGGGCAACTGGGTATTCCTCCACCCAGGGCAATCGGGCAACTACCTATAATGGTTAACCCACCATAAGGCAAGGCGAGGGTTCCTTGTGGGATTACAAACCTGAGCTTGTAGATTTTATGTTAGTGTAGGTGAGTGAGGGGACATTTCACCTTACTAATATATGATAATTGATCACCAGACGATGATAATTTATCACCACACGATGATCGTAATGCCTAGATTTCATGTAACTCAGTGGGTGGAGGGATGTTTTCCCATATCGTGTTGTAATTTGAAAGATCCTTGCCCCCTTCCGTGCAACGAATTCGGGGGGGGTGCTAAAGCAGCGGAAGTAGCACTTCTTGCGCAGGGCAGAGCCTCTCACTCGGGGCCTCGCCCACCACGGATATCTGGGCAAGAGACTAATCCCTCGGTTCTTCCAAACCCAAACCTAGAAAAACTTCCCTCGCCTAGAAAGCACGGGCGATTCCTCCAGGGGGATAGTTTTATTCTAATGTAGTCAAGAGCCTCTACTAACCAAACCAATCCGACCAAACCTGTAAGTCACATGGTCAGATCAAGGAAAAGACGCACTTAGATCATAGAGACCAACGCTTTTTTCCTCATCGAGAGGCACAACCGTTGATTCTTTTCCATAGAACAAGGACTGTCCGAGATTTACTTTATCATACCATAACAGAATTGAGCCTCATTTTAAGGATCCATCAATCCAACCTAACCCCATCCAGTCCCATGGGTTAGCCAACCACTGTAGTGATAGGATCCATTAGGAATTTGGTTATTTTTTGTCCCAGGTACCAGGGAAAAGAGTTCCCACGCCCCCTAGATGGCGCTTCATGCAAACTTCAAGATAGTCACACCACTTACAGACCCAATATGAAATTGCCTTTTTCACAGATCCAGCTGTCTTTAAAACAATCTTTTAATGAAACCATAGTATCACTGATCATAATCCTCCAAAATATCTGGTTGAATTCTAATTTCCAATCATTCCTTCATCAATGTACCTATGGCATCATTGGCAACCAGAACGCTCACCACCTGTCCACTCAGGGCCCTTTTCAATAGTTCCTAGCTCATAGTACTCGAAAATATATTCACTTATAAAAATCCGGATGGACTCTCCGTTGAAGATCAACAAGATCAACCGACGGATCCATATAAAAGAGCCATGGACTCATCCGTTTAAGGACAAGCAAGGTCAATCAACCATATCCATGCCCGAGTTCAGAAAACAACTCTAACACCTTGTTCCATTTTCTTTCTCGATGCACGTGTGGGTATCTTCAGCGACCCAGAGCACGAGCACCGTATGGTCAGCACCCTCCTCTAGGATCCTTCGCACATCACCTAGCGCTGCACTCATAAGCCGCTTTCTTGGTCCCTCATCCACCGTACCATCGGAAGCTCACCATTTAAATCGAACCAAGGCGTGTCAAGACCTCGGCTGACCTTGTAATGCAAGACGTCCTCCATTGACTCTCCGTCAACTGTTGCAACTTTATCACTTAGCTCTCCACGACCTCATTCACAAGATGGTAAAAATGCTTCCCCAACATTCTTGACATAAAACAGTCATTTAAAAATAGGTCATAAAGACACTTTCTAGCGAACTCTCATCTTTTCACATCGTTCCACATCATTTCCCGTTATTCCACATTCTTCTAAATCAATTCACTTTCCTTAATCCACATCCAATCATATGTATTCTCATTGTCCTTCATCCATTCTCATCCAATCATATCGTATTACATCTCATCAGATCTATCCACATCACATCTCATCCATTCTCATCTACCCATATCCACATCACATCACATCACATCCATTCACATCTCATCTCATCCATTCACATCTACCCCGATCCACATCACCACATCACATCACATCCATTCCCATCACATCCCATCCATTCACATCAATTCACATCCATTCACATCATTTCACATCCCATCCATTCACATCGATTCACATCCATTCACATCATTTCACATCCATTCACATCATTTCACGTCCATTTTTATCTAAGTGAATTATATTTATAATCATTTTCATAATTCATGTAAAAAATTTATGCATAACCTTCTTTATTTTTCAGGCAAATGAATAATGCTCAAAACTCCACTTTTATCATAAAATTAATTATGCGTAAATTCATTCCCTAAAGATATAAATTTTTCCATAGCTTCCACACATTTTCTAAGAAATGATAATACTCAAAATTCCACTTTTGATATAAAAGTTATCTATACCTAAATTCCATTTTCCAATGATAAAGATTTTACCATAACTTTTCCATATTTTCTATGAAATGAGAATGCTTAAAATTCCACTTTTAGCATAAAAATTAATTATCCATAAAATACATTTTTTAATAATTAAATTTTTGCCATAGTTTCCTCACATTTTCTATGAAATGAAAATGCCCAAAAGTTCACTTTTAATATAAAAATTTATTTATGCAAATCCTTTATTTTCTAATGATAAAAATTTACTATAGTTTCCCCGCATTTACTATGAAATGAGAATACTCAAAAGTTCACTTTTAGCATAAAATTTAATTTATGCAAAAACCATCATTTTCTATTGATAAAATTTTGCTATAGTCTCCCCGCATTTACTATGAAATGATAATGCTCAAAAAAAAATTTTAATATAAAAGTTAGTTTATGCATAAACCAAGGCTTAAACATAAACATTAATTCTCATAATCAAGAAAAGCATGGTTTTAAGAGAAAAACCACAAAATAAAATGCTTCCCAAGCATGAGGGAGGTTGGGAAGAGATCACTATTGAAAAAGAGAGGAAAACATCATTGATTTAGGCTTACCCTTGGTTTGCTTGATTCTTTAGGGAAATGTGAAGCCCTCAAAGAAGAAACTTGGCCACCAAGTAAAAGACGGTAATCTCCAAGAGAAGAAGAGGATTAATGAAGCTCCAAAGCTTCACAATCATAGAAATATAATAAACTGAAAATTACACTAGCATATAGTTACTCAAATATGAAAATAAAAAGGAATGGGGGTCTATTTATAGGTGAGGGAGGCCACCAACCAAGTCCAACTAGAATCTAGAGGCTTCCAGCTCTAGTTTGATCCATTTTGGAGACAAGTTTAGACTAGTTTGGCTCACTTTTTGATTTGGTTTGAAGGAGGAGAGAGAACCATCTTGGTTTCCTTGTATCTGACCCTTTTCCCATAGCATTAATCTTCACAACATAAATTTCATGCTTCTTCCTGAGTCCCTTCAACAACTTAAATTTCTTCTTCTTGAGTCCCTTTAATAACTTTTATGCCTTAACAAGTTATAGGGTGGGATTTCGAGCTATTCCAATCCCTTTAACCTTATTACAAGAAGGACATGGTCCCTTCGTGACAATAAATATTGGCTTGTTTATTTGTGAGCCAATCTATAGCAAGGATTCAGTCATACACACCTAAGTAGGGTAAAAAATAAGATGTCTCCATGAATATATAAGTGTAGGTGGGCTGGCGATTATTCCTCCTATATAAATCTAAAATTATAGAAAATGAGGTAAATTTTTTAAAAAATGTCGTAAAATGTCCAAAATGGGTGAATATTTTCTAAAACCCTCCAAATGGATAAAATTTGGGCAAATGTTTTAAGATACCCGATAAATTTTTGTGTGGAAAAACCCCAAAAAATAGCCAATTGGTTTAGATTAGCCCCTATTTGTTTCCTTTCACCTAAGTGTAAGATGATAAACTTATATTCAATCGGGTTCCCATTGAAGGAAAACTGAATTTAGTCTTTTGCATGGCACATAAAAGAACTTTTCCACTTGCCAATTCCATTGCAGTGGTTTACACTCCTTTGTAATAGGAGACAATGTGTGGTGTATATAAGAGAATAATCATAAGAATTAGGATCTTTCACAACAAAAAGTTTTAAACTCAAATTACACAATATAGAGATAGAGAAAACTATTGTATTATTGAAGTGATACTATAGATGATAAATTCCCACACCCATGTACTCCTGTAATGAAGGGAGGTTTAATGGTGGTTGATCAAGGGAGCTTTAATGGTGGTTGATCTAGAACTGGAACTGTTAAGACAGAGGCTACTAGTAGAAGCTAGGGAATAAACTCATAGTGAAAAGGGCTAGTTGTATATCTTTCTTTATAGGCTTGTATATCTTTATAGGCTTGTATATGTAGGGCACAACCACAACATAGCCGTATAGGTCTACCGTCAAAGTTAGTGCCACCGTCTATGGTTTAGACTCAACCCAAAAAGATATACTAGAGGTTACACAACAATTGTTTTTGGTTATCTAAGGTTTTTTTGGGCCCTATTTCTGCCCCACAATGTCAGGATTGGGTTTCCAAGAGTAAAGTCCACCTACTCCATATGTTGTAACAAAGTGCAAGGGATCACTTAAGTCAATTTGGGCCTAAGGACAAAGGATGAAGGGGATGTGAAAGGGGCCAAGGGGACAAGACTAGGTGTGGGCATGCCCATGGACATTAATAAATGTAGTGTGAAAAGGTGGCCTAGTATATAAGTGAATATGGGGCCTAATCTCTTAGGAATCTTGTTAATCCCTTTTTTAATGAAAATTATCCTTGATTATCCTAATCATAGGCTAATCTCTTTCATCTTTGCTAATATTTACTTTATCCATGTTTTCTAGGCTAATCTATGCTAATGAGGCTAGGTACTTTCTTTCATTGGTACTAAAGCCATGATTTTGATCCATGTCTAGTATTTTCTTGCATTCCCTTGATTTTCTTAATCTTCTTGAATTTCTTCAATTTTTTTTGAAAATATGGATTTCTCTTTATTTTCTTGAAGTTCTTGATCTTCTTGATGTTCTTGAATTTCTTTGATTTTTTTTTGAAAATCTTGATCCTAACATGGAAATGCCTCAAGTATGGATGTGTGATCAATAGAAGTGTTGAACGCCTTGTATTGTGGCCCGAGACCACGTAGACAAACTTCCACCTTATCATCATCATCTACTGAAACACCAATAGATACAAATTGCTGTATTTTCTGCAGCGGTACTGTACTACACTCAAATGTCACAACCAGTGACCTCAATGTGTATACATACACCCAATGGCAACTGTTTGACCTCATTGCAACACACACAATGTCTGCACAACCAATCTGTCTTCTTGTAGTTCTTAAAACAGAGTTCTACATAGAATCGATGACTTACCCGCAGTGCTCGAAATCGCTCGCTTTCTGAAAAATGGAGGTCCTAACGTGCCCGAAACACGTTTTTGGCCTGAAAAATTTAGTCCAATAAGACAATCCGATATGACAGTATAGTTGCTCTATAGGTTTACTCCCGTGAAGAAAGCTTCTCAATCAGAGATCATTTTTCGGTGCCTCCCGTAGAGCTCCCGACAAGGGTGTAGTCACCAACAGAAATAGGAAAGAGTAGATGAAGCTCTTACCCTCGTACCACTTCCTGTGCTTCTCTTGCTTGCAACTCAGTCCCCTTAGCATGAACTAGGCTCTGATACCATTAAAAGATGCACGGGAGAAGAGAGCTTGAGCTCTTGAAAGCACACACACACACTCACAAAACCCTAAAAGAGAACACATAAGGTGAGAGGCTGAAAATCTTCTTCTTCCTCACACAACACTCAACACACCATATACAAAGATAAGAGTACACACTATGTGAAAAGGTACTCAACCAAATACATACTAGGGTTCTCTATAGTGTGAACCCAACTAAATGAGCTGGAGCTATAACTATACCAGTCTCTAGAATGGCTGTCACACAGCCTGTCATCCCACTGGCTGCATATCACCCATGATCTCACCAACCATGCCAGTGATATAAGTGTGGGGCCTATCCCCCCCCAAGTGGGTCATCAAAGTCCACCTCCTCACTAGATGAGCTGGATATCTCAACATTAGGTACATGGGATAGATGTAGATTGGGCTACTAATGTCTTAAAAAGGAGATCTACTAGCAGCTTTATGTTCTCTTTGGGAGTGCTATTGTTAGCTAGTATGAGGAAGAAGCCAATGAGATTGCTTTGTTTAGTACATAGGCTGAGCACATAGGCTGAGTAAACGTTGAGTACATAGGCTGAGTAAAGGTTGAGTACAAGGGTGTTGCTAGCGACATATGAGGCTAAGTACATGGGTGCTGCTAAAAACATGTGAGGCTGAGTACAAGGGTGCTGCTAGTAGTGACATGTGAGGCAAGTGCAAGAGTGCTACTAGTGATATGTATAGCAACATTTGAGGTAGGTTACTACTTACAATAAATATACAAGCTAAGTATAGAGATGCTGCTAATGACATGTGAGGCTGAGAGTACAAGGGTGCTGCCTCTAGTGACACATGAGGCGAGTATAAGGGTGCTGCTAGCAACATCTGAGATAGGTTACTACTTAACAGATATGGGTGAGCCCATGGATAGGGTAGCTATCATTTTATTATGACAACATGAACAACATACATGGTAGTGTATCATGCTACTAGGATGAAGCATATTGAGGTTCATTATCATTTTATGAGGGAGAAGGTTGTAGGAGGTAATGTGGATTTGGTATATAAGAACATAGAGGATTAGGTGGCTGACATCTTCGTAAAGGTATGAGTATAGAGAAACTTTGTAAAGAATCTTACTTGGAGTGCAAAGTATGGAGTTGAGCTTAAGGGGAGTGTTGAGATATCAAGCTCAACTATTGCGGATATATGGATGAGACACCTAGATAATTGCTCCCCTTATGGATGATATCAAGCTCACCTAGTTGAGATATCAAGCTCAACTAGTGCAGATATGGATGATACACTTGGATAATAGCTCCACACTTATGCCATTAGCATGATTGGTAAGATCATGGTTGGTATGCCACCAATGTTTTATAGGCTATGTGACACTTTGGTTTACTATAGTTATGGCATAGTTATTAGCGCTAGCTCATATAGTCGAGTTTGGTTTACTATAGTTTTGTTTTATAGGCTATGTGACACTTTGGTTTACTATAGTTATTAGCGCTAGCTCATATAGTCGAGTTCACACTATGGACCTTGTATGTTTTAGTAGTTGAGTACTTTCCCTAATAGTATGTAGAGTACTTTCCCTAATAGTATGTACTTTCTTTTATAGTATATACTCTTACCTTTATGTTATGATTATAGAGAAGTGAATAAGGTAGTGAAAAATTCAGTCATACATCTCTCTCTTATGTGCTTGTCTATTTTGTGTGTGAAGAAGAAAGCTTGCAATGAGCTCAAACGCAAATAGTTGGGTTCACACTATGAACCTTGTATGTTTTAGTAGAAGAGAGTTTTCTCTTATAATATATAGTATGTACTCTTATCTTTATGTTATGGTTATAGATAATTGAAGACAATAGTGTAAAATTCAACCATCCATCTCTGATCTCTCTCTCTCTCTCTTGTGTGCTTATCTATTCATGTGTGTGTGCGCAATAACAGAGCTTGCAAGGAGCTCAAGCTCACCCACTCCCATGCATTCTTCTCATAGCACTAGTTAAGGCAATGGCATGATATGATACATGTAGGTTCTCCAATTGTAAAAGAAATTTTGTCTTTCAAATTGCTTATCACACGTGACAAGTTGTAGTGTGAGAAGCCATCCAAGAAGTTATAAGTTTAGTGACTCTCTTCCAGCACGTGGTCAGTGTATGGTAAGGGGATAGTGATCGTGGACTAGACCAAAGTGAGACAAGATCTATCATTATATAAAAGGGAGATGCTAAAAAGTCAAAACACTGATATGCATGATGATTGGTTGCCAACTCTATGACATATTCGAAATGATTGTAAAATGATGAAAACATTATTTGTGAGAGGTATTAGACAAAATTGACAATAACTTGTCAAATCTATTATCCTCCTTGATGCCAATCCTCATGAGAGGTGATTGAAGAATATTAACGTTTTACATTAATGTTTTGGTTTAAAATCCTATGAATATGGAAGGTTGGAAAAAGGTACTAACACATGTATACGTGCAAATGTGTATATATATGCATATGCATGTTTATATGATGCATGCATGTATATATGTATTTTATGTATGTATGTTTGTATATATACATGCATGTATATATGTATTTTATGTATGTATGTTTGTATACATACATTCACATATATATGTATTGTATTGTATTGTATGTATGTATGTATGTTTATATGTTTGTGTGCATATGTGTGTGTGTGTACGTGCACGCGTATATGTGTGTGTGTGTGTGTAAATGTTTATGTATGTCTATGCATGCATGCATGTATATATGTATTGTATGTTTGTATGTTTGTATGTATACATGTGTGTGTGTGTGTGTGTGTGGAATAGATATAGTGGCAAGAACAATTAGGTATTATTAGTTTTGTTTTTTCTAAAAGTGTGTATATTTTAGCTTGCTAAAAGAGTCATATTGCACATTTTTTAACCTTTGTCTCTTTCTGATAATAAAGTTGTGTTACATGGGTTTTCTTGCCTTTGTCTCTTTTCTTTTAAAAAACATTTGTGCTATGGTGTATAAACTAATTCTTCTTTTAAATAAGCATATGTTCTTCTTCTATAACAATTAAATATAAGTAGATTGGTGGATTTTTCCCGATCTATCTTTGAAAACATTATGGAATATAGATGTCATTGCGACTCTATTTGTGTCTTATTATGATTCAAAATTGAATAAATTTAGCATTTTAGTGTGTGTAATGTTCATGTGTTTGTACAAAAGTGAAATTGTGAGATGTGTAGTAGGACACTCTAAATAGTTCCCATAACTTTTAAAACTTGATCGGTTTGCATCATTTGGATAGACTTCAAAGCATGTTTTCCATTATAGTATACCTTTTAAGCTTATTGAGGGTTCCATCTAAACTTGCCTTCTAGGTCTTGTGTGAACCCTATATGAACACACTTTAATATATATTCATGTGAACCAACTTTAAAAATTAGAACGTCTATTGGTAACTAACTTTAATAATCAAAAGCTCTAATGTTAACTTCTAATGTCAATAGACTTTAAAAATTAGAATCTCTAGTATTAACCTAATGTAACACACTTTTCACATGTGTATTGAATTAGCCTTGGTCTTCATACAAGCATATAAAGATGCAAAGATACATGGCCACAGAGGTGGTAGGTTTAACAATTAGTTAATTTTTTGTTGGTCATGAACAAGCTTGAGCAATAAATGAAGATTGATTCATGAGTTTGATCGTAATGTGTCGTGATGGTATTTATTCTCGTAGCAATGCATGTCAACATGGTCTTGTGCTACCCATGCAAGTCATTGAATAGGATAGTTGCTACTAATATAGTGTCAAGGTCATCATTGATCATTAGTTAATATGAGGCTGTGCAGACTCATAAAGAAGAGGATCATAGTCTTGAAATATATTAGGAAATCTTTGAGTTCCCTAAGATGTATTGCGCCATTGTTTCTCATATGTAAGAAGTCTACGCCCCACAAGATTCATTCATATATATCTGTTAGACATATTACTAGAGATTGTAGAATTATTGTGAGTGCAAAACTTAGTGCAAGTGTCATTTGGGTAGGAGAATACCAACATTCTGAGTGTGAGAAGTTGAATAAGAACAACTTCCATGCAAGTTCAGGATCGAAAATTTCCTTAGGGAAAAAGAGTATTGGGAGTTCACTACATGTGATGAGAAGGAGCCAAAGCTTCCCCAAGAAAATCCCATGTATTGGCTCTCTGTTAGTGTGTCAACTCTATAATTGTCATATACATAATGTAGCAATACTTGAAGATGTGCGGGATGTTGTGTCGAGCACTACTAGTGGATATAGATTTGGTGCAGTAGTATTGTTTTTGGTTATGCTTCCTTCCACCGGAGTGTAAGCAAGTATCATGATCTATTTGCAATGATTTGTTAATGGATGGCATGCGGATAGCGTAGTTTTTTCATACCATGGAGTTAGTGCAAGCAAGTATTATGATCTATCTGTGCCAATTCATTAGCGGATGGTGTGGATAGTGGAGTTTTGTCAAACCATTCTTTGGGATGTTCCTCCAAAAGGATACCAACAAGCGGACTGCAGTGTTTCTTCATAGACAGGTGGACAGTGTTGGACAGGGAAAAAATTGGTCATCCCCACATCTCTTTGTAGGTTTTTGTGCTGATACGGCAACGTGGACGGGATGTGAGCCTTCACACTGGATACAAAGTGGTCTTGCAATGTGTGGGGTCTTGGGTGCCTTGGATGAGCTTTGCTTGGACGCTGGGTGCCTTGCCTTGCCTTGGATGAGCTTTGCTTGCACACGTGCAATAATGTAGATCACAATAATATGAGCATGTCACGCTAATTTACCTTCACAGCTTGCTCATGTATAGAAGCTCATCAACGTGATGATGGATGGCAGCCAATCTGCAGAAGAAGCATTCTTTGAAGATTGGTAGACTATACCAAGTTTCAGGTTGTCTTTCTCTTGGCAGCCTTGCCCTCCAGTACATGGCGCTCCTTCATCACCACCACAATCTTCAGTGGGTTAATCAAACAGTTTATTGGAAAAATGAAGCAATAAAAAGTTATGAGAGGCTCAACTAGAACCACTTCATCAGTAGTCAAACCAATGGCTATGAATACACAGTTATCTTAACCTTCAAGAAGAACCCTGGTCAGCGACACATCACATGACCATGGCCGTTGGATTATTCTATCCATCTTGAAGTTATATATACCACGGGGTCTGGTAAGATAATATACAACTTCCAAATGGTCAAATCATTTCCATTAACATACTATGTGCCAGTTCTTGCTAAGAACTTACCATTGAGTTTCATCATATTGTTGTGCGATTAAGGAGAACCTTGAATCTGGTCAACAAATCCACTTAACCTGCAAACAAAAAGGCAAACTATATCATGGTAGGCCTCCATAGCTGTAAGCCAACCAGACCACAACCCAGCTTGAGACACTCCAGTGGCACTACCAATTCGGTCACCCTCGTACTAAAGCCCTTAAAACAGATGCAGCAACACCACATGGTTGATGGAATCCTCTTTCAATTAACTCCAATAGACACATGTGAAGATTGCATGCTAGGGAAGTTTACTCGAAAGAGTTTTCCACACTCAAGCTCTAAAACACATCAACCAGATCACAATACGCTGACTCAGGCAACCATGGTGCATGAATCCTTATCCTATTCAGCTGGCACGTATGAAGGTGCTCCCTCTACTAGTGCCTACCATGAAGATGCAAATAATGTTCCCTCACCCAGTGCCTACCATGAAGATGCAAATAATGTTCCCTCACCCACCTGAGCTGGACACATGAACCTCCTTCCTCATCAAGTTTACCAACCATAGCTGCTTGCGATCGCGCCCCCTCAATGACTTCTTCACATGAGGACCCACAGTCACATTCTCCTGCCTCCCGATGCCGTGCTCCCAGGTATCGCAACAACTATGACATACTTGGTGAAGCACATGTTGCTGAGATGCTTGAGACCCCACAATCTTCCCTTGAAAACCACCTCGACCCTGGTGATGCTCTGACTGCACTTGAGACAGATTTATGGAAGACCGCCACCCATGGATGATGAGTATCACTTGCTGCAGCAAAACAGGACTTGGACATTAGTGGACCGGCCACCAAACCATCGGCTTGTGACTTGCAAACAGCTCCTTCGACACATATAAAATCCAGATGGCTCTGTTGCTCGTTCCAAAGGGTGCCTCGTTGTCGTGGATTCACACAAGTCCAGGGTATCAATTCTACCAAGACCTTTTGCCCTGTTGATCTGAGCATGACTCGCTCCTTATACGGCCTCAAGCAGTCTCCCCGTCTTTTCGTACCTTAAGTTTAATACCTTGCTGTTGCTGCAAGAGATGCAAAAGTCACTCACGTAATAAAGCCTATTAGCTGGTTTGAAGTACAACACAAATACCGCTTAATGAATCAACATATCAAATTTCACCACCTTGTATGGCCACAAACTCCTCTACTACCTGTGTGACAGCCTAGTTCTCAGATTGAGTTAAAGCTAGTTCTGCTAATTTCTACAATAGCATAGAATTATTCCACTTTGATTCTTATGCCCAAATATATGTGAACCTCCTTCCTCATCAAGTTTACCAACCATAGCTGCTTGCGATCGCGCCCTCTGACTTCTTCACATGAGGACCCACAGTCACATTCTCCTGCCTCCCGATGCCGTGCTCCCAGGTATCGCAACAACTATGACATACTTGGTGAAGCACATGTTGCTGAGATGCTTGAGACCCCACAATCTTCCCTTGAAAACAACCTCGACCCTGGTGATGCTCTGACTGCACTTGAGACAGATTTATGGAAGACCGCCACCCATGGATGATGAGTATCACTTGCTGCAGTAAAACAGGACTTGGACATTAGTGGACCGGCCACCAAACTATCGGCTTGTGACTTGCAAACAGCTCCTTCGACACACATAAAATCCAGATGGTTCTGTTGCTCGTTCCAAAGGGTGCCTCATTGTATCACTTGCTGCAGTAAAACAGGACTTGGACATTAGTGGACCGGCCACCAAACCATCGGCTTGTGACTTGCAAACAGCTCCTTCGACACATATAAAATCCAGATGGCTCTGTTGCTCGTTCCAAAGGGTGCCTCGTTGTCGTGGATTCACACAAGTCCAGCGTATCAATTCTACCAAGACCTTTTGCCCTGTTGATCTGAGCATGACTCGCTCCTTATACGGCCTCAAGCAGTCTCCCCGTCTTTTCGTACCTTAAGTTTAATACCTTGCTGTTGCTGCAAGAGATGCAAAAGTCACTCACGTAATAAAGCCTATTAGCTGGTTTGGAGTACAACACAAATACCGCTTAATGAATCAACATATCAAATGTCACCACCTTGTATGGCCACAAATTCCTCTACTACCTGTGTGACAGCCTAGTACAACACAAATACCGCTTAATGAATCAACATATCAAATGTCACCACCTTGTATGGCCACAAATTCCTCTACTACCTGTGTGACAGCCTAGTTCTCAGATTGAGTTAAAGCTAGTTCTGCTAATTTCTACAATAGCATAGAATTATTCCACTTTGATTCTTATGCCCAAATATAGCTGCCAACCGATGTGAACCTGCAGAAGTGCATTGCAAAGGTTATGATAGGCCCAAATGAAAGAAAGAACTAGGAATTTTCAATACCAAAATAATACTTGACAATGAACAGAAGATGACACAGTTAATCAAAAGTATAATTGATCTTTTCTCAATTTCTCCATATTTACAATTGGAGTGCCAAAGGTGAACCAGAGTTTAGATTACTAATCTTTTCTTTGGGGGGCGAACACCTAGCAGCATGCAGTAGCCTTGGGGCCCCTGTGCTTGTTGAAGAGGGTGGTCTTCTTGGAGGAAGGCGGCTTGAAGAGGGTGGAGGAAGGCAGCTCATGCGGGCGGAGGACGTGGATGGTGTGCTGCCTTTTGGCAGTCTCCTCTCGCTCATAGCTCAGCTTCAACCTGCGCTTGGCAGACTCCAGCTTCTCCTCGTAGCTGCTGCTGCTGTATGATGAAGTTGTTGATTTCTTAACCTCTGATTCCAATGTTGATGGGGGAGCCATCTTTTGGACGGATGCTGCCTTTGTGACTTCTTGCTGCATGTGGGTGCCCTCCTCAAAGCCAGTACGCTGTGCGAGAGCATAATCATGGTCGATAAGCCTTTTCCAAGAGGGCTGCCACGCACCGCGAGGGGTGCTTGCGCAGGCCGTTCACCACCTTCCCGACCTGTGTTGCTTTGAGGAGGTCCAAGGTCATGTGCAACCCCTCCAACTCTTGCAGCGCCTCCAGAGTATTCAGGGGGCCTTCTGACTCAAATTTGACGAGTTTTGCTTTGATGGCCAGCACGCTTTCATCCAGTAGGGGCTCTACCACTGTAGAGGTGGTGGTGCTCTGTTGCCTTGGCGGCGCAGGAAGCTGGGGAGGAGAAGATGGTGCTGGCATCTTCTCAGGCGCGTAGAGCATCTGCGCCAGGCGGTCTCTCTTTGCGGCCAAGCCTTGCGGGTCCTTCTGGTAGGCCACGGCGATGGCTCTCTCGCAGGCGGCCCACACATCCTCTGGTCCGTTTCCAAGCATCGCCTCCACGACGAGCTGCTCGCTTTGCTTTTGCTTCGCTTTGTAGCCTTGCCTTTCTTCTTGCCCTGCCTTTCTTCTCTTCTTCTTCTGCGTCTACTTTGCTTTGCTTTCCGCGGGTACTCTTTCTTTTTTCTTTTTTCTTTTCTTTTTGGGTCCTTGCGCATTTATATATATATATATATATATAAGCCTTTCTTCAAGTAGAGCCTCCTTTGTAGGTTATGATGAACACACACACACACACAAGCTGTGGTGAGGTAAGCTGTGGTGAGGTTGGTTTTGAGGGAAGAACGAGGTCCCATGTTCAATCTCTCCTCATCACCACACCACATCTTTCCCCATATATGAATCCTTATTTGAGTACCATCTCCTCACAAAGAAATAAAAAGGGTTATGAGTAGATTTAAATACCTCTTCCTCACTCCCTTTGTGTTTGCGAAGCTTCGTAGATGGTTATGCATTTATTATTTCATGGTATATATATATACACCAGTAGAGCCTTTGTGTTATTAAGGTTATGATGATTACAAACACAAGGTGTGGTGGGGTTGGTTTAAGGGGGAAAGCTAAGAAGAACGAGGTCCCATGTTCAATCCTTGCTCACCACACAACATCCCCAAGTCCGTCTCCTCACAAAGAAATAAAATGGGTTATGAGTAAGATTGCTTTTGGAAAGGGCCGCAGGAGACAGAAATCATGTTTTTGTTTTGAAAAGCTTCCGAGAAATGTGCAGGTTTTCCCTCAGCATTGTTTCTAATCTCTAAATAGGAGCTAGGAAAAGCATGGTTTGTATAAAAGAAGTATAAGCTCTTGAGAGACAAGCTTTGGCTTTGAAAGGCATGCTTTGTATAAGACCCGCCTACGGTGGGTCTGACCCACTCTCAGACAACCCTTCGGCGGCGGCGGGTCAATAAGTGAATGGTCTAAATCGTTGCTCACATATGTTAGTGCCTATGACACATGCACATGCACATAGGACATGGGTTTGGCCCCCACTCTTAAAAGGGGAAATGTATGAATATAATTATTTTCCCATTTTCATCATATATACATACATACATACGCACACACGCACATACATTCTTTATATATATATATATATATATATAATAAATATATATATAATTCTCTCTCTCTCTCTCTCTCTCTCTCTCTCTCTCTCTCTAGACCACATATATATATACATACACATCATATTTTTTATAATGTGTGTATATATATATATATATATATATATAAGCTTGAATATCTTGATTTTATCCATATCATCTATATATTATAACCTCTCTCTCTCTCTCTCTCTCTCTCTCTCTCTCTCTCTCTAGATTTATTGTAATTTAAACGCATTATGCCCCTTCTATGATAAATATATATATAATATATAATATATATTTTTTATTTATTATATAATAACTATATAAAAATATACATATTTATTATATAATACACACACACACACACACACACACACACACACAAACTTATTATAAATCTACTATAAAAAAATATCTATTATATATTATATACATATTTATTATTTAAATATATATTTTTAATACATATTAAGCACATAGTATTATATTAAAATTTTATTATTATATAAAAAATATATTTATATATATTTATATAATAAACATATGTTATCATATTGAATTTTCTCTTTTTATATAATTTATATTTACCTACATAATAAATATATAAGTTTATATTTACTATATTAAATATATTTATTTATTTTATAGTAATCAAATACTTATATATATAAACATATATTTATTTACATTATATTTATATATATTATATAAAAAATATATATATATTTATATAATAAACATATGTTATCATATTGAATTTTCTCTTTTTATATAATCTATATTTACCTACATAATAAATATATAAGTTTATATTTACTTTATTATATATGTTTATTTATTTTATAGTAATCAAATACTTATATATATAAACATATATTTATTTACATTATATTTATATGTATATATATGTAATAATTTATTTATTTATTTATATATTTACATGTATGTATACATACATACATACACACACATACACTGTGTGTGTGTGTGTGTGTGTGTACAGTGTACATACATGCATACATACATACATACATATATATATATATATATAGTGTATGTGTGTGTGTGTGTGTAATATAAATATATATATCTTTTTACATTTATATTACACACACACACACACACACACATACATACATCTATATCATATTATATTATATAAAGAGTATATTACACACACACACACACACACACATACATACATCTATATCATATTATATTATATAAAGAGTATAATGTGTATATGTCTATCTACAAGAGAGAGAGAGAGAGAGAGAGAGAGAGAGAGAGAGAGTATAATGTGTACATCTATCTACAAGAGAGAGAGAGAGAGAGAGAGAGAGAGAGAGAGAGAGAGAGAGAGAGAATATTTAATTATTATAAAAAATAAACATATTTAATATAATAAAACACAGACACACCCACGTACCTGCACATGCACATATACACAACCACACATATATATATTATAAATATATATATATTTAAATAATAACATAAAAAGTATATATAAAATCAATGATTTTATTAAATGAGCCATTTCTACTTAGAATCTTCAAATTCTGAGCCCAAATTTAGAATCTGCGTGCAATTTTACCCTAATATAGGATTTTACAGCATCCAAAACGGACACCAGATCAAGCTTATACGTAAATTTCAATCATTTTTAGTTAAAAAGCGACGACCTTTAAACCTTAATAAATGCACGACCGGGCGTCCGGTTGACGAACGGTCTGCACCCCAACAACCAGGAGAACATCCCGGACGAAAAAAAATTCGCCTCCCACGGCGGTCCAGCACGCAAATCGAGGTCGGCGTCCCAACTTTGGGGACCTGCCCTAAAATTTGGACCGTACACACTTACCAGGGGTGCCTGTACGATGGCCGCACAAGAAGCAAAGGACGGTCGCCCACTGTGTGGTCCACACGTACCGCTACGTGGACACCCATGCTGCCCCTGACCAGATAAGGTACATGCATACCACTCCTTTCCCTGTTAACCGACACCGTACCTTTCGCCCTGAGCCATGCAAGCCACTGATCTACAGCCTTTGGTACAACGTCCTTTCATCCTTGCTTTGTGCAACGCCCATACCCGTACCCCACAGTTATATAAAACCCCGGGGTGCTCCATGGGCAACACGCATTTTTATGCGTAGCTTATACTCTGCTGTGCCGCTATCCGTGCCGCTGTCTGTCCCTCTGCAGTATACTTGTTGTAGTACAGCTGTCCCTTACAGCCACCCCTCTCCACACCTCCTCATTTGTCACTTTTCAGATAAGGTAATTTTCCTCTATTCCCCTCTTGCTAGGAGGTAGTGTCCTTAACTCTTCTCCCCCCCCCCCACCCCCACCCCCCCCATTTGCGTGGACTGTAGAGGTTTTAGCCTTAAGAGAGGGTTCATGTGTTGTGGTGTTTTACTCATACGGTGAGCAAACGATCTCACAATTGAGATCTGACTGGAGCGTTTCAACCGCGACAGCGAGCCCTACAAGACGACGTCCAAGATGGCCCCTTCTCGAAAACGTCAGAATATTGCCTCGGGAGGAGCGCGCAACAACAAGATTAGAGAAGATGCTCCCGATGCGGCTCCAACCCTCCCTTTAACAAGCTCCTCAAGGAAATGGTGGCCAGGTTAGCTTGGTTATCTTTTAAAGAAGAGTTTTTTTTTAAATATTAGTGTTAATAAATGTGTATCTTTTCCTTTTAAAATAATGACAAAATTGTATGAAGTTACGAATTGAGTGATGCTGTATTCAATGAATTGCATTGAAATTGTTATCTTTAAAGAGTGCAAGTTTTTCCTGGCTTCGACGCTAACTCCGTTCCGTGCTTCTGTAGAGCCGGGCGCGGCGTCGTTTAGTAAAGCCCGGGAATGGCCCAAGGTATCCCTCATACCATTGGAAGAATAAGGTTCGCCGATTGAGGCAAGAGATTACGATGCTGCCTAGTTCTGAGGGCCCAAACTAGTGCGGTGAATAAGCCCACCCTAGTGTGCAAACATCCCTCTGAGGGGGACGGGAGGATCGAGCGATGGAGCCTGAGAGGGCGATAGGTCGGCTTGAGTCCTCGCCAGCGCGGCCGACAAAGAGGTGTATGGTCCCATAGGGTTTTGCCTAGCATGTAGAGCCTAGAAGGTCGAATTCTAGATCATCGGCAATTTAAAGGAAAAGAATAAGAGAGCCGGTTTGGCTTATATGGAATTGATTCATGTATAAACCTTTTTTATAAATCATGTCTTTAGCATTATTGTATTGTGGAAAAAGACTGTTTTAACAAACCTTGTGAAAAGGGCCTTAATTAAGGAACATGTTTATTTATGTCAAATAGTGTGGTAGGATTAATTAAAAAATAAATTGACGCGTGAGTAGGGTGGAAAGTGGGAAGAATGGAATGCTCCAACGGCACCATCCTACGGACGGGTGGACCTGATTAGTCGGGTAGCTTACCAGCAGATTAAGTGAAAGCCCTATGCTAGATAAATAGGTTCTTAGGCAACTCTATTCTAGAAGACTAGGCCAGCGGCTGTGCCTTGCATGGATGAGGAAAAAAGCGTTGCCTCTAGAAATCAAGTGTAGTAGTTGCCCAATTTATGATCAATTACCCTATGGGTGATTTGATTTTTAGAAGATCACGCTCCCCCTGCGGGATAGGACTAGGTCTTACTTATGAATCGTATCCTTGAATCTCTACATGGTCAAGGTGTCGATAAATAGGAAATTTTCTCCAAGTTAAGACTTAGTGGACTATCTTAAGTATTTTCCCTATTTTAGAAGGGGGGAACCTTTTAGGTGTTGAGGCATTTTCCTATCATACCCTGCATTTAACACATGTTCTAATACTAGTCTTTTTTCAAACTCATGACATGGCATGCACATAATCATTCCACTGATGGCATGATGAGGGTCCCTGTGGATCCACCGACATGGCAACACATAGAAGAGGAGTGGTTGGAATTCAAGGACGAGCCACTTCACTTACAAATTATATTGGGTATGGATGTCTGATATGTTTTATATTCTCAATCACCTTCCATTTGATTTGAATTATCTAATATTAGATGGCTTTGAATATATTTTATTTGTGCATTGTGCATAATTAGGACTCACAACATCCGGTCACAATGCCATCGCTTGTTACATCATAGCCTATGTATCTCAAGAAGATCATGTATGAAGACCATCATCGATTTTTTTCATTTGATCACATGAGAAGTTTGTTCCACCTACAAAGTAGTACCCCACATTCTCTAACAGTAGAAGATTGGGAAGTATTGTGGAGAGGATCGTCCCATACACCACCGTCGGGAATGACAAGACTGTACTCAAACTTCTTTCGTCTTCCATATTGGACAAAGCTAAAAATCAATCATCTTCTAGATCAGATGCACATCATAAAAAACGTAACATTGAATATTTGGGACCACATAATTGGCAAGAGAGATTCTTTAGCAGTTTGGAGAGGACTTGAGATTGATTGAACGCCTCCCCAACACTTGGACAATAGTTCAAGAGAACATGAATGCAATTTTACCTAAATCACATCGGATCTTCATAAATAATGAGGAGAATAGATTGAAGGATTGAATTGCCTTCTTTCGTACCCCTACGGTTGTCATGCATTCTTTAAAGGGGGTATTCACAAAAACAAAGAAGAAAAGCGCAACTCAGTTATATGGTTCAAAAATGCATAATTATCACAAGATGTTTCAGGTATGTTCAATTTACTTATATAAGTGGCATGATGGTCTTTTATTGTAATTGTATAACATTGATTGCAATGTTTTTTGTTATATAGTTCATTCTTCCCATATGCATTAGCGAGTGTGGAGATCAAAAAGTACGGGAGGCCATCTACAAAATGGAGGTGGTGGTGAGGTATGAAAAACTAAATTTCTAGCATGTTGTGCTAGTTTGTAAGACATGTCATGCTAATTAAATGGACTCAACTCCATCTTAGGTACATAATTTCTAAGGAGATCCATCCATCCACTATTGATGTAGCCTTAGTAATGGCAGTAGAGGCAGTGTGCATGATAGAGGAGAACCTCCCAAGAACTATTCTCACTAGTCAAGATGATAGTTTTGTTGTGGAGATCAAAAAGTACGGCAAGCCATCTACAAAATGGAGGCGGTGGTGAGGTATGAAAAACTAAGTTTCTAGCATGTTGTGCTCATTTGTGAGACATGTCATGCTAATTAAATGGACTCAACTCCATCTTAGGTACATAATTTCTAAGGAGATCCATCCATCCACTATTGATGTAGCCTTAGTAATGGCAGTAGAGGCAGTGGTGCATGATAGAGGAGAGCCTCCCAAGAACTATCCTCACTAGTCAATTACATCTTGTGGTACACTTGATAGATGAAGTGTTCATGTGCAGTGTTGTGCATGCTTAGTGGATGTTCTTCATTAATAATTTCATGAAGACCTTTAAGGATTTTGTTAGGCAAAGAGCTACGGCAGAAGGAAGCATGGCAGAGGGTTGGTTAGTGCAAGAAGCATGTGTCCACATTTTAGAGTCTCTCTCGAGTGGATCGCACAATGCCACAATTGTTGAGTAATGAGGAAGATGAGCGCATGGTGTTCCACCTACCACAAGGCAAAGGAAGAGAAATGAGAATTTACACATCAATGTTGAAGAAGGTGAATACATTTTGTATTCTTCATAGTGAAGTTATGAAGAGGTGGGTGGCAAGGTATGAAGAAGTGAGGAGAAGCCGATGAGGAGAGACGAGCATTTAGGATGCCTTCAAGAGGCTTGCTATTTCCTTTGGATCTTGAATCACTTGAAAAATATTGTACTATTGATTGGCTTTATGAAGAAATGGAAAAGGCAGAAGAACATGGAGAGATGGTGACAGAAGAAAAGTGGGAGTATACTGAAAGAGGATGCGAGCAAAATGTAAGTGTCTCTACTTTGTCTTTTTTCATTCAAGTAGAATCTCATGATATGGTTATTCAATATCATAAATACATTTCATTTGGTGTTGGTGCTAGTATAAGGTATACCATTTCATGTGGTCTCCGAAGGAAAGCATTTTCACAGTCAACGTATAGATGTAAAGAGAAATACCCAAGATTGTGGGGTTATGGCAAACTTTGAGCAGGAAAGTGAAACAATGCTTGATTATTGTGGCATGATTCAAAACATCCTAAAGGTTGGATTTAGGACATTCTAAAATTTTATATTGGATGTGAAGTGGTTCAAGGATATGTGTGGAGGTGCTCAAGCAACCATGAAAAGGCATCCAAATGGATTTATGGTGATCAATTCCATAAAATTTTCACAAACATAGAGGGACACATTCGTGCTACCTCACCACAAGTAAATACTAACCATAAGCTTTTATTATATTATACTTATGCATGTTTAATTTACACTCAATTTGTTTCTTCTTACAAGGTTCTATTTCACACAAATATAAATGACAAGAAATGGTGGTATGTCATACAAGTCGCTCTTCATTCAAAGAGTATTTTTAAAAATAGGGATGTTGAAGAGCTCATGGACGAAGTGGCAATAAAAATTGAACATGTGGAGGATCAAGTACAAGATGAAGAGCGCGAGATACCACCAACTAATCAAGATGAAGGTGTCTTTATCCAAGATAATGAGAAAGGAATTGAATCCGAGTATGATAATGATGATGTTGAGTCCAGTGCTAGTGGGATAGATCTTTTTGTTGATCTTGCAATGGGACATATGAATCATGAGATAGACCAGTTAGCATGTATGGTTTTGATGGAAGATACAACAAATGTTGGGACAATCTCATCTTAATTCATTAAACAATTTCTCAATTTGCGATTCTTGATTTAGTCCATATTGAAATATTTTAAATTGATAATATTATGATTTCTCCTTGAAAAATTTGCCATAAAAAGTTACCTTCTGGCTGCAAAGCAGATTTAGTCTTTGCAAATCAGAAAAACTGTCAAATTGTGTTGTCAAACTGTCAACTGCATTGTCAAAATCTGCCATACTGCCAAAATTTGCCATGATCCTCCTTGCTATGAACCTTTCTGCCGTACTACTGATCTTACAAAATAAGAATATGACAGCTATTGTGAATTCTCCAGAATGTATTACCATTCAGCATCTCACTTCCAAGAACCATAATTGCCATTGTAACTGCCATCGTAACTGCTGCTCGGCATCTTCTTGGCACTCATCCCCCTTACAGAAGAAAGAAAACTCGACCTTGACATTGCATCACAACACCGTGAACGCTCACATTAATAGACAAACTGATTCTTCTTCAATCTTCTGCACAGCCTGATTATGTCTGAATCAGATTTTGCCTCCTAAATCTGATTTCGCCTCCTGAATCTGATTTCGAAACAGCACCTTCGATTGCATTGTAGAACTCACCAGCAAACAGGATAAAGGGATCACCACTGTTGATCGCCAAGTGTTAAAGCTGTAGCTTCAACAAGGAATACACAAAATGATAGAAACGACTCTCAGTGTTTAAAAGACAAATGATCGCCAGTGTTTGTTGCTGATCACGTCTTTCCCAAAACTTTAAAGAACTTCAGACTTCCTGACAGACTATTTGACAAACTAAATGATAGCACTGGCGACAAATGGATTGACAACTGAATTGACAAATAGATTGACAAATGGATTGACAAACTGCATCTTGCATTCAGAAATGTGCCCATAACTACACAGAAAATCTGCCCAGAAAACATCTTCATCTTCGTCTCCCTCAAGTGTTGAGGGCCACAGCCCCCAACAGGGAAAATGCACACACACGACTCTCAAAACAGCATACACAGAAAATTCAAGAGAAAGAAAGAGAGAGAGAGAAAAAACTGAGAACTGATTATTCAACTTCCCAATTTCATGCTCGATTACAAGATGGCTATGCCTTTAAAAAAGACTCCTAGGCGACTCTAACTGACTAACCGATTCTTTAGTGACTCTTCATATTCCAACCTAATGACACTTCCGACGACAACTTAAATGACACTTTTGATGACAACTGTGATGACAACTGTGATGACACTTTTCTGCACCGTTATACACTGGGACGCCCGAGGGAACAGTTGCGTAGCAATTGAGAACCCACAAATTCCCTTGATTAGAAGTCAAGTGCCTTTGAAAATCTTGCTTTGGCATTGATTCACCAAAAGACTCCTCCATCAGCTTTTCCAAGTCGGTGCTTCATGTGGGATTGCATCTTTAGGTGGTACATCCGGTCTTCTTTTCCTGGTATGTCCCCTTCTGATCGCTTTTCCCCTCTTTGAAATCATCCACTCGAATTCGCTCAAGAAGTATACCTTTGGTCTAAGCACTTCTAATGCAGTCTCCATTTCCGCCCAAGATGATGCTTTATGCACTTTATGGATAATTTTATGAAACATTGTGCACAGGTCAACCATACACCATTTCTTACATGCATCTTTATTTGAACACTCATCAATTGCACATGGACAATCCTCTACCTCATGCTTCCGACTCATGCAAGCCTCACATTTTTCTTTCTTCTTCTTACCCCCCATGACACACTCACATAATTAAAATACAACAATCATATTCAGCCCTCAAGAAAGATGCACCACACCAATTCGAGACCCATTAAATTTACTAAACGGAGAGCCACGGATGCTATACCGGGATCCGCAAAGTTCATTTAATTGGTTGCTTAAAATTGATTGAAATATTTTAAATTGATAATATTATGATTTCTCCTTGAAAAATTTGCCATAAAAAGTTACCTTCTGGCTGTAAAGCAGATTTAGTCCTTGCAAATCAGAAAAACTGTCAAATAGTGTTGTCAAACTGTCAACTGCATTGTCAAAATCTGCCATACTGCCAAAATTTGCCATGATCCTCCTTGCTATGAACCTTTCTGCCGTACTACTGATCTTACAAAATAAGAATATGACAGCTATTGTGAATTCTCTAGAATGTATTACCATTCAGCTTCTGCATCACAACACCGTGAATGCTCACATTAATAGATAAACTGATTATTCTTCAATCTTCTGCACAGCCTGATTATGTCTGAATCAGATTTTGCCTCCTAAATCTGATTTCGCCTCCTGAATCTAATTTTGAAACAGCACCTTCGATTGCATTGTAGAACTCGCCAGCAAACAGGAGAAAGGGATCACCACCGTTGATCGCCAACAAGTGTTAAAGCCGTAGCTTCAACAAGAAATACACAAAATGATAGAAACGACTCTCAGTGTTTAAAAGACAAATGATCGCCAGTGTTTGTTGCTGATCACGTCTTTCCAAAACTTTAAAGAACTTCAGACTTCCTGACAGACTATTTGACAGCACTGGCGACAAATGGATTGACAACTGAATTGACAAATAGGTTGACAAATGGATTGAGAAATGGATTGACAAACTGCATCTTGCATTCAGAAATCTGCCCATAACTACACAGAAAATCCGCCCAGAAAACATCTTCATCTTCGTCTCCCTCAAGTGTTGAGGGCCATAGCCCCCAATAGGGAAAATGCACACACACGACTCTCAAAACAGCATACACAGAAAATTCAAGAGAAAGAAAGAGAGAGAGAGAGAAGAAACTGAGAACTGATTATTCAACTTCCCAATTTCATGCACGATTACAAGAAGGCTATGCCTTTAAAAAAGACTCCTAGGCGACTCTAACTGACTAACCGATTCTTTAGTGACTCTTCAGATTCCAACCTAATGACACTTCCGACGACAACTTAAATGACACTTTTGATGACAACTGTGATGACAACTTAGATGACAACTGTAATGACAACTGTGATGACAACTGTGATGACCCTTTTCTGCACCCTTATACACTGGGACGCCCGAGGGAACAGTTGCGTAGAAATTGAGAACCCACAAATTCCGTTGATTAGAAGTCAAGTGCCTTTGAAAATATTGCTTTGGCATTGATTCACCAAAAGACTCCTCCATCAGCTTTTCCAAGTCGGTGCTTCATGTGGGATTGCGCCTGGTATGTCCCCTTTTGATCGCTTTTCCCCTCTTTGAAATCATCCACTCGAATTCGCTCAAGAAGTATGCCTTTGGTCTCCAAGCACTTCTAATGCAGTCTCCATTTCCTCCCAAGATGATGCTTTATGCACTTTATGGATAATTTTATGAAACTTTGTGCACAGGTCAACCATACACCATTTCTTACATGCATCTTTATTTGAACACTCATCAATTGCACATGGACAATCCTCTACCTCATGCTTCCGACTCATGCAAGCCTCACATTTTTTCTTCTTCTTCTTACCCCCCATGACACACTCACATAATTAAAATACAACAATCATATTCAGCCCTCAAGGAAGATGCACCACACCAATCCGAGACCCATTAAATTTACTAAACGGAGAGCCACGGATGCTATACCGGGATCCGCAAAGTTCATTTAATTGGCTGCTTAAAATTGATTGAAATATTTTAGATTGATAATATTATGATTTCTCCTTGAAAAGTTTGTCATAAAAAGTTACCTTCTGGCTGCAAAGCAGATTTAGTCTCTGCAAATCAGAAGAACTGTCAAATTGTGTTGTCAAACTGTCAACTGCATTGTCAAAATCTGCCATAATGCCAAAATTTGCCATGATCCTCCTTGCTATGAACCTTTCTGCCGTACTACTGATCTTACAAAATAAGGGGCACTCATCCCCCTTACAGAAGAAAGAAAACTCAACCTTGACATTGCATCACAACACCGTGAACGCTCACATTAATAGACAAACTGATTCTTCTTCAATCTTCTGCACAGCCTGATTATGTCTGAATCAGATTTTGCCTCCTAAATCTGATTTCGCCTCCTGAATCTGATTTCGAAATAGCACCTTTGATTGCATTGTAGAACTCGCCAGCAAACAAGAGAAAGGGATCACCACCGTTGATCGCCAAGTGTTAAAGCTGTAGCTTCAACAAGGAATACACAAAATGATAGAAACGACTCTCAGTGTTTAAAAGACAAATGATCGCCAGTGTTTGTTGCTGATCACGTCTTTCCCAGAACTTTAAAGAGCTTCAGACTTCCTGACAGACTATTTGACAGCACTAGCGACAAATGGATTGACAACTGAATTGACAAATAGATTGACAAATGGATTGACAAATGGATTGACAAACTGCATCTTGCATTCAAAAATCTGCCCATAACTACATAGAAAATCCGCCCAGAAAACATCTTCATCTTCGTCTCCCTCAAGTGTTGAGGGCCACAGCCCCCAACAGGGAAAATGCACACACACGACTCTCAAAACAGCATACACAGAAAATTCAAGAGAAAGAAAGAGAGAGAGAGAAGAAACTGAGAACTGATTATTCAACTTCCCAATTTCATGCTCGATTACAAGATGGCTATGCCTTTAAAAAAGACTCCTAGGCGACTCTAACTGACTAACCGATTCTTTAGTGACTCTTCATATTCCAACCTAATGACACTTCCGACGACAACTTAAATGACACTTTTGATGACAACTGTGATGACAACTGTGATGACAACTTAGATGACAACTGTAATGACAATTGTGATGACAACTTAGATGACAACTATGGATGACAACTGTGATGACACTTTTCTGCACCCTTATACACTGGGACGCCCGAGGGAACAGTTGCGTAGCAATTGAGAACCCACAAATTCCCTTGATTAGAAGTCAAGTGCCTTTGAAAATCTTTCTTTGGCATTGATTCACCAAAAGACTCCTCCATCAGCTTTTCCAAGTCGGTGCTTCATGTGGGATTGCATCTTTAGGTGTGGGATTGCATCTTTAGGTGGTACATCCCCGGTGTTCTTTTTCTGGTATGTCCCCTTCTGATCGCTTTTCCCCTCTTTGAAATCATCGACTCGAATTCGCTCAAGAAGTATGCCTTTGGTCTCCAAGCACTTCTAGAGCAGTCTCCATTTCCTCCCAAGATGATGCTTTATGCACTTTATGGATATTTTATGAAACTTTGTGCACAGGTCAACCATACACCATTTCTTACATGCATCTTTATTTGAACACTCATCAATTGCACATGGACAATCCTCTACCTCATGCTTTCGACTCATGCAAGCCTCACATTTTTTCTTCTTCTTCTTACCCCCCATGACACACTCACATAATTAAAATTCAACAATCATATTCAACCCTCAAGAAAGATGCACCACACCTATCCGCCGAGACCCATTAAATTTACTAAACGGAGAGCCACGGATGCTATACTGGGATCCGCAAAGTTCATTTAATTGGCTGCTTAAAATTGATTGAAATATTTTAAATTGATAATATTATGATTTCTCCTTGAAAAATTTGCCATAAAAAGTTACCTTCTGGCTGCAAAGCAGATTTAGTCTCTGCAAATCAGAAAAACTGTCAAATTGTGTTGTCAAACTGTCAACTGCATTGTCAAAATCTGCCATACTGCCAAAATTTGCCATGATCCTCCTTGCTATGAACCTTTCTGCCGTACTACTAATCTTACAAAATAAGAATATGACAGCTATTGTGAATTCTCTATAATGTATTACCATTCAGCATCTGACTTCCAAGAACCATAATTGCCATTGTAGCTACCATCGTAACTGTTGCTCGTCTTGGCACTCATCCCCCTTACAGAAGAAAGAAAACTCGACCTTGACATTGCATCACAACACCGTGAACGCTCACATTAATAGACAAACTGATTCTTCTTCAATCTTCTGCACAGCCTGATTATGTCTGAATCAGATTTTGCCTCCTAAATCTGATTTCGCCTCCTGAATCTGATTTCGAAACAGCACCTTCGATTGCATTGTAGAACTCGCCAGCAAACAGGAGAAAGGGATCACCACCGTTGATCGCCAAGTGTTAAAGCTGTAGCTTCAACAAGGAATACACAAAATGATAGAAACGACTCTCAGTGTTTAAAAGACAAATGATCGCTAGTGTTTGTTGCTGATCACGTCTTTCCCAAAACTTTAAAGAACTTCAGACTTCCTGACAGAATATTTGACAAACTAAATGACAGCACTGGCGACAAATGGATTGACAACTGAATTGACAAATGGATTGACAAACTGCATCTTGCATTCAGAAATCTGCCCATAACTACATAGAAAATCCGCCCAGGAAACATCTTCATCTTCGTCTCCCTCAAGTGTTGAGGGCCACAGCCCCCAACAGGGAAAATGCACACACACGACTCTGAAAACAACATAAACAGAAAATTCAAGAGAAAGAAAGAGAGAGAGAGAAGAAACTGAGAACAGATTATTCAACTTCCTAATTTCATGCACGATTACAAGAAGGCTATGCCTTTAAAAAAGACTCCTAGGCGACTCTAACTGACTAACCGATTCTTTAGTGACTCTTCATATTCCAACCTAATGACACTTCTGACGACAACTTAAATGACACTTTTGATGACAACTATGATGACAACTGTGATGACAACCTAGATGACAACTGTAATGACAACTGTGATGACAACTTAGATGACAACTGTGATGACACGTTTCTGCACCCTTATACACTGGGACGCCCGCGGGAACAGTTGCGTAGCAATTGAGAACCCACAAATTCCCTTGATTAGAAGTCAAGTGCCTTTGAAAATCTTGCTTTGGCATTGATTCACCAAAAGACTCCTCCATCAGCTTTTCCAAGTCGGTGCTATATGTGGGATTGCATCTTTAGGTGTGGGATTGCATCTTTAGGTGGTATGCCTTTGGTCTCCAAGCACTTCTAGAGTAGTCTCCACTTCCTCCCAAGATGATGCGTTATGCACTTTATGGATAATTTTATAAAACTATGTGCACATGTCAACCATACACCATTTCTTACATGCATCTTTATTTGAACACTCATCAATTGCACATGGACAATCCTCTACCTCATGCTTCCGACTCATGCAAGCCTCACATTTTTTCTTCTTCTTACCCCCCATGACACACTCACATAATTAAAATTCAACAATCATATTCAACCCTCAAGAAAGATGCACCACACCAATCCGAGACCCATTAAATTTACTAAACGGAGAGCCACGGATGCTATACTGGGATCCGCAAAGTTCATTTAATTGGCTGCTTAAAATTGATTGAAATATTTTAAATTGATAATATTATGATTTCTCCTTGAAAAATTTGCCATAAAAAGTTACCTTCTGGCTGCAAAGCAGATTTAGTCTCTGCAAATGGATTGACAACTGAATTGACAAATGGATTGACAAACTGCATCTTGCATTCAGAAATCTGCCCATAACTACACAGAAAATCCGACCAGAAAACATCTTCATCTTCGTCTCCCTCAAGTGTTGAGGGCCACAGCCCCCAACAGGGAAAATGCACACACACGACTCTCAAAACAGCATACACAGAAAATTCAAGAGAAAGAAAGAGAGAGAGAGAAGAAACTGAGAACTGATTATTTAACTTCCCAATTTCATGCACGATTACAAGAAGGCTATGCCTTTAAAAAAGACTCCTAGGAGACTCTAACTGACTAACCGATTCTTTAGTGACTCTTTATATTCCAACCTAATGACACTTCCGATGACAACTTAAATGACACTTTTGATGACAGCTGTGATGACAACTGTAATGACAACTTAGATGACAACTGTGATGACAACTGTGATGACACTTTTCTGCACCCTTATACACTGGGATGCCCGAGGGAACAGTTGCGTAGCAATTGAGAACCCACAAATTCCCTTGATTAGAAGTCAAGTGCCTTTGAAAATCTTGCTTTGGCATTGATTCACCAAAAGACTCCTTCATCAGCTTTTCCAAGTCGGTGCTTCATGTGGGATTGCATCTTTAGGTGTGGGATTGCATCTTTAGGTGGTACATCCAGTCTTCTTTTCCTGGTATGTCCCCTTCTGATCGCTTTTCCCCTCTTTGAAATCATCGACTCGAATTCGCTCAAGAAGTATGCCTTTGGTCTCCAAGCACTTCTAATGCAGTCTCCATTTCCTCCCAAGATGATGCTTTATGCACTTTATGGATAATTTTATGAAACTTTGTGCACAGGTCAACCATACACCATTTCTTACATGCATCTTTATTTGAACACTCATCAATTGCACATGGACAATCCTCTACCTCATGCTTCCGACTCATGCAAGCCTCACATTTTTTCTTCTTCTTCTTACCCCCCATGACACACTCACATAATTAGAATACAACAATCATATTCAGCCCTCAAGAAAGATGCACCACACTAATCCGAGACCCATTAAATTTAGTAAACGGAGAGCCACGGCGGATGCTATATCGAGATCCGCAAAGTTCATTTAATTGGCTACTTAAAATTGATTGAAATATTTTAAATTGATAATATTATGACTTCTCCTTGAAAAATTTGCCATAAAAAGTTACCTTATGGCTGCAAACCAGATTTAGTCTTTGCAAATCAGAAAAACTGTCAAATTGTGTTGTCAAACTGTCAACTGCATTGTCAAAATCTGCCATACTGCCAAAATTTGCCATGATCCTCCTTGCTATGAACCTTTCTACCGTACTACTGATCTTACAAAATAAGAATATGACAGCTATTGTGAATTCTCCAGAATGTATTACCATTCAGCATCTGACTTCCAAGAACCATAATTGCCATTGTAACTGCCATCGTAACTGCTGCTCGGCATCTTCTTGGCACTCATCCCCCTTACAGAAGAAAGAAAACTCGACCTTGACATTGCATCACAACACCATGAACGCTCACATTAATAGACAAATTGATTCTTCTTCAATCTTCTGCACAGCCTGATTATGTCTGAATCAGATTCTGCCTCCTAAATATGATTTCGCCTCCTGAATCTGATTTCAAAACAGCACCTTCGATTGCATTATGGAACTCGCCAGCAAATAGGAGAAAGGGATCACCACCGTTGATCGCAAGTGTTAAAGTTGTAGCTTCGACAAGGAATACACAAAATGATAGAAACGATTCTCAGTGTTTAAAAGACAAATGACTGCCAGTGTTTGTTGCTGATCACGTCTTTCCCAAAACTTTAAAGAACTTCAGACTTTCTGACAGACTATTTGACAGCACTGGGCGACAAATGGATTGACAACTGAATTGACAAATAGATTGACAAATGGATTGACAAAGTGCATCTTGCATTCAGAAATCTGCCCATAACTACACAGAAAATCCGCCCAAAAAACATCTTCATCTTCGTCTCCCTCAAGTGTTGAGGGCCACAGCCCCCAACAGAGAAAATGCACACACACGACTCTCAAAATAGCATACACAGAAAATTCAAGAGAAAGAAAGAGAGAGAGAGAAGAAACTGAGAATTGATTATTCAACTTCCCAATTTCATGCACGATTACAAGAAGGCTATGCCTTCAAAAAAGACTCCTAGGCGACTCTAACTAACTAACCGACTCTTTAGTGACTCTTCATATTCCAACCTAATGACACTTCCGATGACAACTTAAATGACACTTTTGATGACAACTGTGATGAAAACTTAGATGACAACTTAAATGACACTTTTGATGACAACTGTGATGACAACTCTAATGACAAGTGTGATGACAACTTAGATGAAACCTATGAAGACAACTGTGATGACACTTTTCTGCACCCTTATACACTGGGACGCCCGAGGAAACAGTTGCGTAGCAATTGAGAACCCACAAATTCCCTTGATTAGAAGTCAAGTGCCTTTGAAAATCTTGCTTTGGCATTGATTCACCAAAAGACTCCTCCATCAGCTTTTTCAAGTCGGTGCTTCATGTGGGATTGCATCTTTAGGTGGTACATCCGGTCTTCTTTTCCTGGTATGTCCCCTTCTGATCGCTTTTCCCCTCTTTGAAATCATCCACTCGAATTCGCTCAAGAAGTATGCCTTTGGTCTCCAAGCACTTCTAATGCAGTCTCCATTTCCTCCCAAGATGATGCTTTATGCACTTTATGGATAATTTTATGAAACTTTGTGCACAGGTCAACCATACACCATTTCTTACATGCATCTTTATTTGAACACTCATCAATTGCACATGGACAATCCTCTACCTCATGCTTTCAACTCATGCAAGCCTCACATTTTTTCTTCTTCTTCTTACCCCCCTTGACACACTCACATAATTAAAATACAACAATCATATTCAGCCCTCAAGAAAGATGCACCACACCAATCCGAGACCCATTAAATTTACTAAACGGAGAGCCACGGATGCTATACCGGGATCCGCAAAGTTCATTTAATTGGCTGCTTAAAATTGATTGAAATATTTTAAATTGATAATATTATGATTTCTCCTTGAGAAATTTGCCATAAAAAGTTACCTGCTGTGGCTGCAAAGCAGATTTAGTCTCTGCAAATCAGAAAAACTGTCAAATTGTGTTGTCAAACTGTCAACTGCATTGTCAAAATCTGCCATACTGCCAAAATTTGCCATGATCCTCCTTGCTATGAACCTTTCTGCCGTTCTACTGATCTTACAAAATAAGAATATGACAGCTATTGTGAATTCTCTAGAATGTATTACCATTCAGCATCTTACTTCCAAGAACCATAATTGCCATTGTAACTGCCATCGTAACTGCTGCTTGGCATCTTCTTGGCACTCATCCCCCTTACAGAAGAAAGAAAACTCGACCTTGACATTGCATCACAACACCGTGAACGCTCACATTAATAGACAAACTGATTCTTCTTCAATCTTCTGCACAGCCTGATTATGTCTGAATCAGATTCTGCCTCCTAAATCTGATTTCGCCTCCTGAATCTGATTTCGAAACAACACCTTCGATTGCATTGTAGAACTCGCTAGCAAACAGGAGAAAGGGATCACCACCGTTGATCGCCAAGTGTTAAAGCTGTAGCTTCAACAAGGAATACACAAAATAATAGAAACGACTCTCAGTGTTTAAAAGACAAAAGATCGCCAGTGTTTGTTGCTGATCACGTCTTTCCCAAAACTTTAAGGAACTTCAGACTTCCTGACAGACTATTTGACAGCACTGGCGACAAATGGATTGACAACTGAATTGACAAATAGATTGACAAATGGATTGACAAACTGCATCTTGCATTCAGAAATCTGCCCATAACTACACAGAAAATCCGCCCAGAAAACATCTTCATCTTCGTCTCCCTCAAGTGTTGAGGGCCAGAGCCCCCAACAGGGAAAATGCACACACACGACTCTCAAAACAGCATACACAGAAAATTCAAGAGAAAGAAAGAGAGAGAGAGAAGAAACTGAGAGCTGATTATTCAACTTCCCAATTTCATGCACGATTACAAGAAGGCTATGCCTTTAAAAAAGACTCCTAGGCGACTCTAACTGACTAACCGATTCTTTAGTGACTCTTCATATTCCAACCTAATGACACTTCCGATGACAACTTAAATGACACTTTTGATGACAACTGTGATGACAACTGTAATGATAACTTAGATGACAACTCTAATGACAACTGTGATGACAACTGTGATGACAACTATGATGACAACTGTGATGACACTTTTCTGCACCCTTATACACTGGGACGCCCGAGGGAACAGTTGTGTAGCAATTGAGAACCCACAAATTCCCTTGATTAGAAGTCAAGTGCCTTTGAAAATCTTGCTTTGGCATTGATTCACCAAAAGACTCCTCCATCAGCTTTTCCAAGTCGGTGCTTCATGTGGGATTGCATCTTTAGGTGGTACATCCGGTCTTCTTTGCCTAGTATGTCCCCTTCTGATCACTTTTCCCCTCTTTGAAATCATCCACTCGAATTCGCTCAAGAAGTATGCCTTTGGTCTCCAAGCACTTCTAATGCAGTCTCCATTTCCTCCCAAGATGATGCTTTATGCACTTTATGGATAATTTTATGAAACTTTGTGCACAGGTCAACCATACACCATTTCTTACATGCATCTTTATTTGAACACTCATCAATTGCACATGGACAATCCTCTACCTCATGCTTCCGACTCATGCAAGCCTCACATTTTTTCTTCTTCTTCTTACCCCCCATGACACACTCACATAATTAAAATTCAACAATCATATTCACCCCTCAAGAAAGATGCACCACACCAACCCGAGACCCATTAAATTTACTAAACGGAGAGCCACGGATGCTATACCGGGATCCGCAAAGTTCATTTAATTGGCTGCTTAAAATTGATTGAAATATTTTAAATTGATAATATTATAAGAACTTCAAACTTCCTGACAGACTATTTGACAAACTAAATGACATCACTAGCGACAAATGGATTGACAACTGAATTGACAAATATATTGACAAATGGATTGACAAACTGCATCTTGCATTCAGAAATCTGCCCATAACTACACAGAAAATCCGCCCAAAAAACATCTTCATCTTCGTCTCCCTCAAGTGTTGAGGGCCACAGCCCCCAACAAGGAAAATGCACACACACGACTCTCAAAACAGCATACACAGAAAATTCAAGAGAAAGAAAGAGAGAGAGAGACGAAACTGAGAACGGATTATTCAACTTCCCAATTTCATGCACGATTACAAGAAGACTATGCCTTTAAAAAAGACTCCTAGGTGACTCTAACTGACTAACCGATTCTTTAGTGACTCTTCATATTCCAACCTAATGACACTTCCGACGACAACTTAAATGACACTTTTGATGATAACTATGATGACAACTGTGATGACAATCTAGATGACAACTGTAATGATAACTGTGATGACAACTTAGATGACAACTATGATGACACAACTGTGATGACACTTTTCTGCATCCTTATACACTGGGACGCGCGAGGGAACAGTTGCGTAGCAATTGAGAACCCACAAATTCCCTTGATTAGAAGTCAAGTGCCTTTGAAAATCTTGCTTTGGCATTGATTCACCAAAAGACTCCTCCATCAGCTTTTTCAAGTCGGTGCTTCATGTGGGATTGCATCTTTAGGTGGTACATCTGGTCTTCTTTGCCTGGTATGTCCCCTTCTGATCGCTTTTCCCCTCTTTGAAATCATCCACTCGAATTCGCTCAAGAAGTATGCCTTTGGTCTCCAAGCACTTCTAATGCAGTCTCCATTTCCTCCTCCCAAGATGATGCTTTATGCACTTTATGGATAATTTTATGAAACTTTGTGCACAAGTCAACCATACACCATTTCTTACATGCATCTTTATTTGAACACTCATCAATTGCACATGGACAATCCTCTACCTCATGCTTCCGACTCATGCAAGCCTCACATTTTTTCTTCTTCTTCTTTCCCCCCATGACACACTCACATAATTAAAATACAACAATCATATTCAGCCCTCAAGAAAGATGCACCACACCAATCCGAGACCCATTAAATTTACTAAACGGAGAGCCACGTATGCTATACCGGGATCCGCAAAGTTCATTTAATTGGCTGCTTAAAATTGATTGAAATATTTTAAATTGATAATATTATGATTTCTCCTTGAGAAATTTGCCATAAAAAGTTACCTGCTGTGGTGGCTGCAAAGCAGATTTAGTCTCTGCAAATCAGAAAAACTATCAAATTGTGTTGTCAAACTATCAACTGCATTGTCAAAATCTGCCATACTGCCAAAATTTGCCATGATCCTCCTTGCTATGAACCTTTTTACCGTACTACTGATCTTACAAAATAAGAATATGACAGCTATTGTGAATTCTCCAGAATGTATTACCATTCAGCATCTGACTTCCAAGAACCATAATTGCCATTGTAACTGCCATCGTAACTGCTGCTCGGCATCTTCTTGGCACTCATCCCCCTTACAGAAGAAAGAAAACTCGACCTTGACATTGCATCACAACACCGTGAACGCTCACATTAATAGACAAACTGATTCTTCTTCAATCTTCTGCACAGCCTGATTATGTCTGAATCTGATTTCGCCTCCTGAATCTGATTTCGCCTCCTGAATCTGATTTCGAAAGAGCACCTTCGATTGCATTGTAGAACTCGCCAGCAAACAGGAGAAAGGGATCACCACCGTTGATCGCCAAGTGTTAAAGCTGTAGCTTCAACAAGGAATACACAAAATGATAGAAACGACTCTCAGTGTTTAAAAGACAAATGATCGCCAGTGTTTGTTGCTGATCACGTCTTTCCCAAAACTTTAAAGAACTTCAGACTTCCTGACAGACTATTTTGACAGCACTGGCGACAAATAGATTGACAACCTAATTGACAAATAGATTGACAAATGGATTGACAAATGGATTGACAAACTACATCTTGCATTCAGAAATCCGCCCATAACTACACAGAAAATCCGCCCAGAAAACAGCTTCATCTTCGTCTCCCTCAAGTGTTGAGGGCCACAGCCCCCAACAGGGAAATTGCACACACACGACTCTCAAAACAGCATACACAGAAAATTCAAGAGAAAAAAAGAAAGAGAGAGAGAGAGAAGAAACTGAGAACTAATTATTCAACTTCCCAATTTCATGCACGATTACAAGAAGGCTATGCCTTTAAAAAAGACTCCTAGGCGACTCTAACTGACTAACCGATTCTTTAGTGACTCTTCATAATCCAACCTAATGACACTTCCGACGACAACTTAAATGACACTTTTGATGACAACTGTGATGACAACTTAGATGACAACTATAATGACAACTGTGATGACAACTCAGATGACAACTGTGATGACAACTGTGATGACACTTTTCTGCACCCTTATACACTGGGACGCCCGAGGGAATAGTTCCGTAGCAATTGAGAACCCACAAATTCCCTTGATTAGAAGTCAAGTGCCTTTGAAAATCTTGCTTTGGCATTGATTCACCAAAAGACTCCTCCATCAGCTTTTCCAAGTCGGTGCTTCATGTGGGATTGCATCTTTAGGTGGTACATCCGGTCTTCTTTGCCTGGTATGTCCCCTTCTGATCCATTTCCTCCCAAGATGATGCTTTATGCACTTTATGGATAATTTTATGAAACTTTGTGCACAGGTCAACCATACACCATTTCTTACATGCATTTTTATTTGAACACTCATCAATTGCAACTGGAGAATCCTCTACCTCATGCTTCCGACTCATGCAAGCCTCACATTTTTTCTTCTTCTTCTTACCCCCCATGACACACTCACATAATTAAAATACAACAATCATATTCAGCCCTCAAGAAAGATGCACCACACCAATCCGAGACCCATTAAATTTACTAAACGGAGAGCCACGGATGCTGTACCGGGATCCGCAAAGTTCATTTAATTGGCTGCTTAAAATTGATTGAAATATTTTAAATTGATAATATTATGATTTCTCCTTGAAAAATTTGCCATAAAAAGTTACCTTCTGGCTGCAAAGCAGATTTAGTCTCTGTAAATCAGAAAAATTGTCAAATTGTGTTGTCAAACTGTCAACTGCATTGTCAAAATCTGCCATACTGTCAAAATTTGCCATGATCCTCCTTGATATGAACCTTTCTGCCGTACTACTGATCTTACAAAATAAGAATATGACAGCTATTGTGAATTCTCCAGAATGTATTACCATTCAGCATCTGACTTCCAAGAGCCATAATTGCCATCGTAACTGCTGCTCGGCATCTTCTTGGCACTCATCCCCCTTACAGAAGAAAGAAAAATTGACCTTGACATTGCATCACAACACCGTGAACGCTCACATTAATAGACAAACTGATTCTTCTTCAATCTTCTGCACAGCCTGATTATGTCTGAATCAGATTTTGCCTCCTAAATATGATTTCGCCTCCTGAATCTGATTTCGAAAGAGCACCTTCGATTGCATTGTAGAACTCGCCAGCAAACAGGAGAAAGGGATCACCACCGTTGATCGCCAAGTGTTAAAGCTGTAGCTTCAACAAGGAATACACAAAATGATAGAAACGACTCTCAGTGTTTAAAAGACAAATGATCGCCAGTGTTTGTTGCTGATCACGTCTTTCCCAAAACTTTAAAGAACTTCAGACTTCCTGACAGACTATTTGACAAACTAAATGATAGCACTGGCGACAAATGGATTGACAACTGAATTGACAAATAGATTGACAAATGGATTGACAAATGGATTGACAAACTGCATCTTGCATTCAGAAATCTGCCCATAACTACACAGAAAATCCGCCCAGAAAACATCTTCATCTTCGTCTCCCTCAAGTGTTGAGGGCCACAGCCCCCAACAGGGAAAATGCACACACACGACTCTCAAAACAGCATACACAGAAAATTCAAGAGAAAGAAAGAAAGAGAGAGAGAGAAGAAACTGAGAACTGATTATTCAACTTCCCAATTTCATGCACGATTACAAGAAGGCTATGCCTTTAAAAAAGACTCCTAGGCGACTCTAACTGACTAACCGATTCTTTAGTGACTCTTCATATTCCAATCTAATGACACTTCCGACGACAACTTAAATGACACTTTTGATGACAACTGTGATGACAACTTAGATGACAACTATAATGACAACTGTGATGACAACTCAGATGACAACTGTGATGACACTTTTCTGCACCCTTATACACTGGGACGCCCGAGGGAATAGTTCCGTAGCAATTGAGAACCCACAAATTCCCTTGATTAGAAGTCAAGTGCCTTTGAAAATCTTGCTTTGGCATTGATTCACCAAAAGACTCCTCCATCAGCTTTTCCAAGTCGGTGCTTCATGTGGGATTGCATCTTTAGGTGGTACATCCGGTCTTCTTTGCCTGGTATGTCCCCTTCTGATCCATTTCCTCCCAAGATGATGCTTTATGCACTTTATGGATAATTTTATGAAACTTTGTGCACAGGTCAACCATACACCATTTCTTACATGCATTTTTATTTGAACACTCATCAATTGCAACTGGAGAATCCTCTACCTCATGCTTCCGACTCATGCAAGCCTCACATTTTTTCTTCTTCTTCTTACCCCCCATGACACACTCACATAATTAAAATACAACAATCATATTCAGCCCTCAAGAAAGATGCACCACACCAATCCGAGACCCATTAAATTTACTAAACGGAGAGCCACGGATGCTGTACCGGGATCCGCAAAGTTCATTTAATTGGCTGCTTAAAATTGATTGAAATATTTTAAATTGATAATATTATGATTTCTCCTTGAAAAATTTGCCATAAAAAGTTACCTTCTGGCTGCAAAGCAGATTTAGTCTCTGTAAATCAGAAAAATTGTCAAATTGTGTTGTCAAACTGTCAACTGCATTGTCAAAATCTGCCATACTGTCAAAATTTGCCATGATCCTCCTTGATATGAACCTTTCTGCCGTACTACTGATCTTACAAAATAAGAATATGACAGCTATTGTGAATTCTCCAGAATGTATTACCATTCAGCATCTGACTTCCAAGAGCCATAATTGCCATCGTAACTGCTGCTCGGCATCTTCTTGGCACTCATCCCCCTTACAGAAGAAAGAAAAATTGACCTTGACATTGCATCACAACACCGTGAACGCTCACATTAATAGACAAACTGATTCTTCTTCAATCTTCTGCACAGCCTGATTATGTCTGAATCAGATTTTGCCTCCTAAATATGATTTCGCCTCCTGAATCTGATTTCGAAAGAGCACCTTCGATTGCATTGTAGAACTCGCCAGCAAACAGGAGAAAGGGATCACCACCGTTGATCGCCAAGTGTTAAAGCTGTAGCTTCAACAAGGAATACACAAAATGATAGAAACGACTCTCAGTGTTTAAAAGACAAATGATCGCCAGTGTTTGTTGCTAATCACGTCTTTCCCAAAACTTTAAAGAACTTCAGACTTCCTGACAAACTATTTGACAAACTAAATGACAGCACTGGCGACAAATGGATTGACAACTGAATTGACAAATAGATTGACAAATGGATTGACAAATGGATTGACAAACTGCATCTTGCATTCAGAAATCTGCCCATAACTACACAGAAAATCCGCCCAGAAAACATCTTCATCTTCGTCTCCCTCAAGTGTTGAGGGCCACAGCCCCCAACAGGGAAAATGCACACACACGACTCTCAAAACAGCATACACAGAAAATTCAAGAGAAAGAAAGAAAGAGAGAGAGAGAAGAAACTGAGAACTGATTATTCAACTTCCCAATTTCATGCACGATTACAAGAAGGCTATGCCTTTAAAAAAGACTCCTAGGCGACTCTAACTGACTAACCGATTCTTTAGTGACTCTTCATATTCCAATCTAATGACACTTCCGACGACAACTTAAATGACACTTTTGATGACAACTGTGATGACAACTTAGATGACAACTGTAATGACAACTATAATGACAACTGTGATGACAACTTAGATGACAACTGTGATGACACTTTTCTGCACCCTTATACACTGGGACGCCCGAGGGAATAGTTCCGTAGCAATTGAGAACCCACAAATTCCCTTGATTAGAAGTCAAGTGCCTTTGAAAATCTTGCTTTGGCATTGATTCACCAAAAGACTCCTCCATCAGCTTTTCCAAGTCGGTGCTTCATGTGGGATTGGATCTTTAGGTGGTACATCCGGTCTTCTTTGCCTGGTATGTCCCCTTCTGATCGCTTTTCCCCTCTTTGAAATCATCCACTCGAATTCGCTCAAGAAGTATGCCTTTGGTCTCCAAGCACTTCTAATGCAGTCTCCATTTCCTCCCAAGATGATGCTTTATGCACTTTATGGATAATTTTATGAAACTTTGTGCACAGGTCAACCATACACTATTTCTTACATGCATCTTTATTTGAACACTCATCAATTGCACATGGACAATCCTCTACCTCATGCTTCCGACTCATGCAAGCCTCACATTTTTTCTTCTTCTTCTTTCCCCCCATGACACACTCACATAATTAAAATACAACAATCATATTCAGCCCTCAAGAAAGATGCACCACACCAATCTGAGACCCATTAAATTTACTAAACGGAGAGCCACGGATGCTATACCGGGATCCGCAAAGTTCATTTAATTGGCTGCTTAAAATTGATTGAAATATTTTAAATTGATAATATTATGATTTCTCCTTGAAAAATTTACCATAAAAAGTTACCTTCTGGCTGCAAAGTAGATTTAGTCTCTGTAAATCAGAAAAACTGTCAAACTGTCAACTGCATTGTCAAAATCTGCCATACTGCCAAAATTTGCCATGATCCTCCTTGCTATGAACCTTTCTGCCGTACTACTGATCTTACAAAATAAGAATATGACAGCTATTGTGAATTCTCCAGAATGTATTACCATTCAGCATCTGACTTCCAAGAACCATAATTGCCATTGTAACTGCCATCGTAACTGCTCCTCGGCATCTTCTTGGCACTCATCCCCCTTACAGAAGAAAGAAAAATCGACCTTGACATTGCATCACAACACCGTGAACGCTCACATTAATAGACAAATTGATTCTTCTTCAATCTTCTCCACAGCCTGATTATGTCTGAATCAGATTTTGCCTCCTAAATTTGATTTCGCCTCCTGAATCTGATTTTGAAACAGCACCTTCGATTGCATTGTAGAACTCGCCAGCAAACAGGAGAAAGGGATCACCACCGTTGATCGCCAAGTATTAAAGCTGTAGCTTCAACAAGGAATACACAAAATGATAGAAACAACTCTCAGTGTTTAAAAGACAAATGATCGCCAGTGTTTGTTGCTGATCACGTCTTTCCCAAAACTTTAAAGAACTTCAGACTTCCTGACAAACTATTTGACAAACTAAATGACAGCACTAGCAACAAATGGATTGACAATTGAATTGACAAATAGATTGACAAATGGATTGATAAATGGATTGACAAACTGCATCTTGCATTCAGAAATCTGCCCATAACTACACAGAAAATCTGCCCAGAAAACATCTTCATCTTCGTCTCCCTCAAGTGTTGAGGGCCACAGCCCCCAACGGGGAAAATGCACACACACGACTCTCAAAACAGCATACACAGAAAATTCAAGAGAAAGAAAGAGAGAGAGAGAAGAAACTGAGAACTGATTATTCAACTTCCCAATTTCATGCACGATTACAAGAAGGCTATGCCTTTAAAAAAGACTCCTAGGCGACTCTAACTGACTAACCGATTCTTTAGTGACTCTTCATATTCCAACCTAATGACACTTCCGACGACAACTTAAATGACACTTTTGATGACAACTGTGATGACAACTGTAATGACAACTGTGATGACAACTGTAATGACAACTGTGATGACAACTGTGATGACACTTTTCTGCACCCTTATACACTGGGACGCCCGAGGGAATAGTTGCGTAGCAATTGAGAACCCACAAATTCCCTTGATTAGAAGTCAAGTGCCTTTGAAAATCTTGCTTTGGCATTGATTCACCAAAAGACTCCTCCATCAGCTTTTCCAAGTCGGTGCTTCATGTGGGATTGCATCTTTAGGTGGTACATCCGGTCTTCTTTGCCTAGTATGTCCCCTTCTGATCACTTTTCCCCTCTTTGAAATCATCCACTCAAATTCGCTCAAGAAGTATGCCTTTGGTCTCCAAGCACTTCTAATGCAGTCTCCATTTCCTCCCAAGATGATGCTTTATGCACTTTATGGATAATTTTATGAAACTTTGTGCACAGGTCAACCATACACCATTTCTTACATGCATCTTTATTTGAACACTCATCAATTGCACATGGAGAATCCTCTACCTCATGCTTCCGACTCATGCAAGCCTTACATTTTTTCTTCTTCTTCTTACCCCCCATGACACACTCACATAATTAAAATTCAACAATCATATTCACCCCTCAAGAAAGATGCACCACACCAATCCGAGACCCATTAAATTTACTAAACGGAGAGCCACGGATGCTATACCGCGATCCGCAAAGTTCATTTAATTGGCTGCTTAAAATTGATTGAAATATTTTAAATTGATAATATTATGATTTCTCCTTGAAAAATTTGCCATAAAAAGTTACCTTCTGGCTGCAAAGCAGATTTAGTCTTTGCAAATCAGAAAAACTGTCCAATTGTGTTGTCAAACTGTCAACTGCATTGTCAAAATCTGCCATACTGCCAAAATTTGCCATGATCCTCCTTGCTATGAACCTTTCTTCCGTACTACTGATCTTATAAGATAAGAATATGACAGCTATTGTGAATTCTCCAGAATGTATTACCATTCAGCATCTGACTTCCAAGAACCATAATTGCCATTGTAACTGCCATCGTAACTGTTGCTCGGCTTCTTGGCACTCATCCCCCTTATATAAGAAAGAAAACTCGACCTTGACATTGCATCACAACACCGTGAACGCTCACATTAATAGACAAACTGATTCTTCTTCAATCTTCTGCACAGCCTGATTATGTCTGAATCAGATTCTGCCTCCTAAATTTGATTTCGCCTCCTGAATCTGATTTTGAAACAGCACCTTCGATTGCATTGTAGAACTCGCTAGCAAACAGGAGAAAGGGATCACCACCGTTGATCGCCAAGTGTTAAAGCTGTAGCTTCAACAAGGAATACACAAAATGATAGAAACGACTCTCAATGTTTAAAAGACAAATGATCGCCAGTGTTTGTTGCTGATCACGTCTTTCCCAAAACTTTAAAGAACTTCAGACTTCCTGATAGACTATTTGACAAACTAAATGACAACACTGGCGACAAATGGATTGACAACTGAATTGACAAATAGATTGACAAATGGATTGACAAATGGATTGACAAACTGCATCTTGCATTCAGAAATCCGCCCATAACTACACAGAAAGTCCGCCCAGAAAACATCTTCATCTTTGTCTCCCTCAAGTGTTGAGGGCCACAACCCCCAACAGGAAAAATGCACACACACGACTCTCAAAACAGCATACACACAGAAAATTCAAGAGAAAGAAAGAGAGAGAGAGAAAGGAAACTGAAAACTGATTATTCAACTTCCTAATTTGATGCACGATTACAAGAAGGCTATGCCTTTAAAAAAGACTCCTAGGCGACTCTAATTGACTAACCGATTCTTTAGTGGCTCTTCATATTCCAACCTAATGACACTTCCGACGATAACTTAAATGACACTTTTGATGACAATTATGATGACAACTGTGATGACAACTGTAATGACAACTTAGATGACAACTGTGATGACAACTGTAATGACAACTATGATGACAACTGTGATGACACTTTTCTGCACCCTTATACACTGGGACGCCCGAGGGAACAGTTGCGTAGCAATTGAGAACCCACAAATTCCCTTGATTAGAAGTCAAGTGCCTTTGAAAATCTTCCTTTGGCATTGATTCACCAAAAGACTCCTCCATCAGCTTTTCCAAGTCGGTGCTTCATGTGGGATTGCATCTTTAGGTGGTACATCCGGTCTTCTTTGCCTGGTATGTCCCCTTCTAATCGCTTTTCCCCTCTTTGAAATCATCCACTCGAATTCGCTCAAGAAGTATGCCTTTGGTCTCCAAGCACTTCTAATGCAGTCTCCATTTCCTCCCAAGATGATGCTTTATGCACTTTATGGATAATTTTATGAAACTTTGTGCACAGGTCAACCATACACCATTTCTTACATGCATCTTTATTTGAACACTCATCAATTGCACATGGACAATCCTCTACCTCATGCTTCCGACTCATGCAAGCCTCACATTTTTTCTTCTTCTTCTTACCCCCCATGACACACTCACATAATTAAAATACAACAATCATATTCAACCCTCAAGAAAGATGCACCACACCAATCCGAGACCCATTAAATTTACTAAACGGAGAGCCACAGATGCTATACCGGGATCCGCGAAGTTCATTTAATTGGCTGCTTAAAATTGATTGAAATATTTTAAATTGATAATATTATGATTTCTCCTTGAAAAATTTGCCATAAAAAGTTACCTTTTGGCTGCAAAGCAGATTTAGTCTTTGCAAATCAGAAAAACTGTCAAATTGTGTTGTCAAACTGTCAACTGCATTGTCAAAATCTGCCATACTGCCAAAATTTGCCATGATCCTCCTTGCTATGAACCTTTCTGCCGTACTACTGATCTTACAAAATAAGAATATGACAGCTATTGTGAATTCTCCAGAATGTATTACCATTCAGCATCTCACTTCCAAGAACCATAATTGCCATTGTAACTGCCATCGTAACTGCTGCTCAGCATCTTCTTGGCACTCATCCCCCTTACAGAAGAAAGAAAACTCAACCTTGACATTGCATCACAACACCGTGAACGCTCACATTAATAGACAAACTGATTATTCTTCAATCTTCTGCACAGCCTGATTATGTCTGAATCAGATTTTGCCTCCTAAATGTGATTTTGCCTCCTGAATCTGATTTTGAAATAGCACCTTCGATTGCATTGTAGAACTCGCCAGAGAAAGGGATCACCACCGTTGATCGCCAAGTGTTAAAGCTGTAGCTTCACCAAGGAATACACAAAATGATAGAAACGACTCTCAGTGTTTAAAAGACAAATGATCGCCAGTGTTTGTTGCTGATCACATCTTTCCCAAAACTTTAAAGAACTTCAGACTTCCTGACAGACTATTTGACAGCACTGGCAACAAATGGATTGACAACTGAATTGACAAATAGATTGACAAACTGCATCTTGCATTTAGAAATCTGCCCATAACTACACAGAAAATCCGCCTAGAAAACATCTTCATCTTCGTCTCCCTCAAGTGTTGAGGGCCACAGCCCCCAACAGGGAAAATGCACACACACGACTCTCAAAACAGCATACACACAGAAAATTCAAGAGAAAGAAAGAGAGAGAGAGAAGAAACTGAAAACTGATTATTCAACTTCCCAATTTCATGCACGATTACAAGAAGGCTATGCCTTTAAAAAAGACTCCTAGGCGACTCTAACTGACTAACCGATTCTTTAGTGACTCTTTATATTCCAACCTAATGACACTTCTGACGACAACTTAAATGACACTTTTGATGACAACTGTGATGACAACTGTAATGACAACTGTGATGACAACTTAGATGACAACTGTGATGACAACTTAGATGACAACTGTGATGACACTTTTCTGCACCCTTATACATCCAAGGGAACCCCAAATCTAGAGAAAATCATCTCACATAGAAATTGACTTACCTGTCTTACATCTTCTTTAGTGGCTTCCCTTGCCTTTGACCATCTAGTCAAATAGTCTATTGCATGATGATAAATAGCTTCTTATTCTTGCTTTATGGAAGAGGTCCAAATAGAGATGTTCAGCTAACATGCAGAATGATTTGGGCAAATATCTCCCCTTTTGAATGAAGCTATTGAGTTCCTTGGTATGGTCTCGGGTCTGTCCATCTGTTATAGACTGTCAACATTAGATGGGTCAGGGGCTATCCCATTCTCACTAACCTCATGCCTAAGAAGCACTGCTCTTACTCTTGCCAGCTTACACTTACCTGGATTCAATTTAGCCCCATCCTCATCAAGTCTCTCAAAAACAATATCTAGCTTTTTAACATGAAGCAGCATGTCACTGTACACACATATGTCATCCATAAATACCCTTAGAAAAGTGCCCAAATAAGGTCCAAGTATCTTTTCCGTCCAACTCTAAAATCTTGGATAGGCATTCAAAATCTTGGATAGGCATTCAAGAGTCCAAAGGGCATCACTCTATTACAAAACACTCCCCATGGAGTAATGAAGCTTGTCTTCTTTTAATCCTCTAGAGCTATTCTGATTTGAAAGTATTGTTATGAGGATGAAATCATGGAATATTTTATATATTCCTATGTTGTGAAAATTATGGATTCTTAAAAGAATTCATGGAATATTTATATTCCCAGGTTTTTCTGTTATGAATTCTCCTAGATAGGTTTGGATTGGGATGCCTTAACCTGGATGATTGTAGCTTACTTTACGCGTAAGAAGGTGAATTCGTAGATGCGTGGAAAGTATTGGTTGCATTGTCTTGTCGATATTAAATTTTATATGGATGTTATTTTTAATCAATTAATTTATTAATTGATTGGCTATTTGATGCAAGTGCATATCATTAGACGGGATAATGGAGACACGATGGTGACGATCAGGAAATATACTTTGAGATGATAAATTTTTAATATCAACAAATAATATTTGATTTTGTGATGACAATCACCATTAATTTATTTGGATGCTATTCATATTTATTGGCAATGTATATATGTTAATTCAGACATGTGAAAGCTCCCTAGTGCATATTTTAATTTTCAAAACATGTGCACTTTTATAATGTTAAAGGGTCACACCTATTTTTAAAAGGAATCCTAGCTTGCACTCTCAAGAATGCTATTTTTGAAGCAAGCCACTTTTGAAGAATACTATTCTTGAGGAAGCCAACATTTTTGTAAAAGCATACCTTTTTTGATTCCCAAAGGCTACAGTTCATAAAATATATTTAAGTACACCAAGGGGAAGCGTGGCTCACTCTTGTGTAGGAAATCATTTTTGTGGGTTCATGTCAACCTCCCACAATGGTGGTATCAAAGCCATTTGATTGCAACTTATTGAAGAATTGAGGTAGAAACACTTGGCCTATGGTAAAAACATTCATTCAAAGCATACAAAAGCTTAAGGTTTTTCAACAAGCTTAATTTATGCCCAATAGGAAACAAAAACCCATAATTCTATTACCCAATGGTCCATTTACGGTGGAAAACCACTTGTCCATTTTGAAAACCACTTCAAATCCGAAAATGGTTTTTCTGTTTTCAATCTCTCTTTCCGATCAGACACCATAGATGGATTTCTCTCATCTTGGAGATCCGAAAACCACCCTTAGCACCCCTTCTTGATTCAGTTCTTCTACTTCCCAATGGTGCACGACAGCCCTTTTCTTTCGTAAGTTACTTTATTAAAACTTGTGCGCACTACACAATTACGTCTCAAAGCTTTTGCATAAGCTTTACTTCTTAAAGCCATTCAAACTTAGCTTTTTCTTAAAAAGCCTATGAAGACTTTCGCATAAAATCTCTGAACCCCATCCAAAATTTTCTTTTTTTCTAATTCATCCATAGATTAGAAAATTTTGGAACCCCAAAAAAATCTTTTTTATTTCTCCATAATTCCTTTATTTACCCAACAATCCCCTTTTCATGCCAAAAAATCCCAAAATAGTCACAAAATTACAGAAAATTTCCTAAAAAGTCTAAGTGTTTTCCCAAGCATTCAAGTCAAGTTTCGGCCACCTAACTCTATCAATTCAAGCCTTTCCTTCACAAACCCATGGATTCGGGAGTTGATCTCAACCAACCTAAGCCAACCCATGCACCACCCTCCTACCAATGAAGATACCAATACCGGAGATGGTGGATTTAAAAACTCACCACTTCCACCACCGACTTTTGAAGATAGCATTCAACTTCTCAAGCAATGAAGCTGTTACTCCACAAATTAAAGATGCCCACATTGCCAAAATCATCAAGGCTTCATTTGACGCTAAAAAAAAAGGACAATAAGATTAGCCATCATACTTTTTCTTTTATCAAATTTTATGGCAAAAAGGATGCTCATCTCGTACTTTTATGGTTAAGTCAATTGGATGATTATTTCTCTAAGGTAAGATCAAATGTGCTTCCAACCACATGGTTTGACCGTGCATCATTATGGTGGAATGTTCTTCCTAAAAGTAGTGATAAACCAAATACATGGGTAAACTTCCAAAGTAAAGTGAAGTCCATCTTTTTGCCACCTCAGTGTACTCTCAAAGCACTTTGTGCATGGGATACTTTGACCATGTCTGATCTCGTGAGATAATATCACAATACACGGAGAAATTTTGGCAAACTCTACTTCAACTCCATATGCTTGAAGAAGTCCCTAAAGATACAATTCAATGTCGTTATGAATGAGGACTTGAAGAGACTATTCAAGATGAGGTAAATATGTTCAAACCTTATATACTTTTGATGAAGCTATTTCTTTAACCCATGATGCAGAACCAAAAGAGAACTGCACAAAACCCCTTGACAATTCAATGCTTTTTCATCTAATGATTGGAAACCCTAACGTTTCAACCAATGCTTCATAATTATGATACTCCCTTTGGGCCACATTCTTTTAACAATTTTAATGCAAATAGAAAGCCTTGGGTAGCACCTAGCAACACACACAAAAACCCACTCAAAATGTATAGACTATTCATGATCAAAGCAATGTATCTCAACCAAAGCACAACACTAATACTGCAAAGAAGCCTCACCCTACATGTTATAAATGCAACCAACCAGGCCACTTTGCAAATACTCGATGTTGAAAGAATCTTAGACCAACAAGTGCTCAACTACATAACATCAAAAATGTGCCCAATGATGATGGTGATTACGCTCTACATTGGTCCGAAGACATATGATGATGGTAATCCTGAACAAAGCGATATGCCAAGTAACCCTATTTCATTCTATTCTTTGCTTAGAGATGAAGGGTAAAAGCAATGGTCATGTAAAAGCGATATGCCATGTAACCCTATTTCATTCTATTCTTTGCTTAAGAGATTAAGGGTAAAAGCAATGGTCATGATATTATTGTGTTGCATGATGATGGAAGTACGCATGATTTTATTTTAAAATGTGTTGTTAAAAAGCTACAATTAGAAACACACCCATCACTTTATATGCATTCCAAGGTACACGTTACAATGGAACCAATGAAATTAGGCAACTAGAAACTATCATTGGTCCTTATAAAGAGAAAAGGGATTTCTTAATTACACCATTGCACATTAGTGACATACTTTTGGGTATGCCTTTCCTTCATCAATTCAATCCTCAAGTTGATTATGATACACACATGATGTGGGTCACACATTAAAACAATTCAACATGATGCCAAAAGTGTACTCTTTCCACATCTATCACACACACAAGCTACATGTGTTTTACGTTGATAGGTTTTTTCCGGTCATGGTCGAAGACGTCATGGTGTGGTCACATGCTAGATGCAATCGGCAAGGAGGAGTGGCATGCATGCTTTGTGTTTTTCCGTGTTGCAAGAAAGGCAAGGGAGATGATAACAACAACACGGTCCCTTCTCTTCTCGTGGCGGCTGAAGAACACTCCTTGAGCAATGGCAATGAAGATGGAGAAATATTAGTAGTCTTGGATGTTTCTTGAAGCCTTTGAGGTATGGTAATGGAAGCCCCAGAATCAAGATTATTTGTGTTGGAACCTTGGCTATGAATAAGTGGTATAAACTCAAGCTATCGTTAATTAGGCATTAGCCAAGTGGAGAAACCAAAGGCATGAGGACATTAGGCAAAGAATCAAACTGCAAAGCTTTAGGCTTTGAAGCTTAGAGAGAAAAGGGCTTCATTGCATTGCCGACAGCTGTCGCTGATTTTGGATGATGGTATCGACCTGGATGAAGGAGGATGTTTGGACACGACAGTAAGGGCTATCATGCAGTGTGGGCTGCTACTGGAGGCTTGTGGCGTGGGTGTAGTCGACAGAGCCAACGACTGTAAAAAGATGAGGCATATGGGGACTGTTACGGACAGCTGCAGCAGGAGAATGACGGGGAAATGCTTCTAAAATTGTTTCAAAAATCAAACTACAAACCACAGTGAGGGCAAGGTGACAGTATTCTGTTGTTGAGTTTTGAGTTTGATGGTTATTGGGCTGTTGGGTAAGGTGACAGTATTCTGTTGTTTTGAGTTTGTTGGTTTGATGGTTATTAGGCTGTTGAGACTCTCGTTTCCTTGGAAAGCTGCGAGCAGCCTGTAGCTATTGTTATGTAGAAAACATTTCCAAGGTGAGTTTGAGGTTTGTTGTCAGGCATATAGGGGCTATTGCCGGTGGTTTGCAACTGAGTAGGAAGGGGAAACTCTATCAGAATTTTCCTTGAGGATACGCTGCTTGGAGCCATTCATCCTATTAGTGGTGATGAGCTCGTGTCTGTGAAGAGATTGCTGCATGCGTTGAAGACCTTGGTGTGATCGTGGGGGTGAAGAAGCTGTGACAACCTTAGGAAAAAGGAGATACGCTGCTGGGAGCCGTGTCTAAGATCGATCTGCAGACCAAAAACAAAGGCGACTTGGCCATAATGGGTGTAAGCTGTGAGCGGGCTGAATCTGCTGTGGTGGTAATGGTGCTTTCCAAATGAATTAAACCTGGTTGTTAGGCAGATTGGGTGCCCTATCCTTTTGATCTTCGAAGAGAGGCTTGAATACCATAGGTGTTGTGTTTTGGTGGCTCGTGTGCACTACCTTGTCTCTGGTCTTCACAAAACTCTTTTCCAAAATGATTATACTACATGATTGCATTGATGAGGCCATGTGTTGGTGACCTGGCAAGCTTGTACCCATCTCTCCAAATTGAAAAGGTGTTTAGATCAAGGAGTTGGACTCCAGCTTCGATATGACATCTCGGGATATACAAGATACGGAAGGAAGCTCTGGATCTATGGATTTAGGGGAAGCAAGCTCTGGATCTATGGATTTAGGGGAGTCATTCACCCTAAGGAGTAATGACATCTCAGCTGTGACAGCCAATTGGTAAGTGACTACACACGAGTTTTGAAGGAGAAGTGCGTGATATCACAAGCCCGTTTGCTAAAAAGGATATCAGCAACCATGGAGAGGTGTCCATGGTTAGAATAGGAATTTCTAACCATGAACATGATACTGAGGATTCTGATGAAGAGAATGGTTTTTTTGAAGCTCTGGTCAGGAATTTGTGTGCGACAGCCAATTGGTAAGTGACTACATATGAGTTTTGAAGGAGAGGGGTGTGGTATCACAAGCCCGTTTGCTAAAAAGCATATAGCAACCATGGTGGTGTGTCCATTATGACTCCTCAAAGTCATAACCATCAAAATTTTGTTATGAGACAGTTGAAGATATGTATCTTGAAGATCTGTGTATGGATTTGTACACAGATGTTGAGATTGCTGATGTAACTGTTCGAGGTGACCAAAATGTAGCTGGGGAATTGGACATACAGTAGGAAGATACCTAGACAGTATGTGGAGGCAATGATACAATAATTTTTCTGAACATCTCAGGCATCCATGGGTCTTGGTATGAAGGACAAGGAGCCTTTGTTTACGCAAGTGGGCTAAGGACTTGGAAAACACGGTAGAGACGCATGACAGTTTGGAGGGAAAATGTAATCTAGTAGATGATGTAGTGCCACGAAAGTATCGAGATGTTATGATGAGCAAAGAGTTGATAAATGTTTTTGATAAATGTTTTTGATGTTATGCCTGATGCTTTGGAAGATGCTCATAAAGTATTAGGTCTTGCTGAGCCACAACAGAGTGTGTGTGGAATCGTATATCCATGAGGATGAGGTTGATGACGACCTGCTTGCTATTCATAATCATGCATTGGATGGGTTTGTGAACCCTGATTTTTATACCAATGCCTTGGAGGAGGCTACGGATACAGGAAGGGAAGGTATGCCCGGAGTGTTTGATACATGATACAGGAAGGGAAGGTATGCCCGGAGTGTTTGTGGAAGAGGACACACGAGATATAACATGCACGTTCCTGAAAGGTGAATTTGGGCATGTTTCCTGGATTCATCTAGGTATATATATATATATTACGCAACAACATATTTCAAAAAAGGACATGATATATCTATAAGGGACCACACAAAGACCACGACATAGGGCCAACGTTTTATTCATAGCAAAACACATGGAGAAAAACACATCTGTTGTAGAGACCATACAGATTATTTATTTACAACATAGTGGGGCGAAACAAGTCCGCTACAGAAAGGCCTCGCGAACTGAGATTATGCCGTGGGGGAACGGGTATAAAGTCTTACCCTTCGCTCACAGCTTTGAGGAATTCAGTGGCCCTCTGTTGATGTACGGATCGTTGGGTTCAAAGAGTTGATGTACGGATCAGTGGACTTTCCTCGACAAAGATAGGATTGGCCGGACCACCAGGTTGGTCGCGTGAGAGGTTATCGGACTGCTCCTGCAATTGGTTGCTTGCTCATCTTTCTCTTGATTCTCATTCAGAAAGTACTTGGCTGCTTCCCCCTCTATGTAGTGATCACGGAAGAAGACCTTTCTAATATCTCAAATATCAGCTAAGTCCGGAGTTTTGAGGGCTCTGGCAGAGTCCATCCGTTCCTAGTTTCAGGAATTATCCATTGTGCACTAGGGAAGTATTTACCACTTATACCTGGTTTTTGAGATCTCCCTGCTGACCGAACTCCACATACAGTGTCCTTCCTCTGGACATCTCATCTACAGGCACATTATGAGCATGAAAATGAAAATGAGGTTAGTGCAGATCCTTGAGATAGTAACCCACCATTCACTGGAACGTGTGCATTTTAATCTGGCGAAGCGCCCGGCACATGATAATCGCTCCGACGGGCTTGCTCACATTCCACATGACGTGCTGCTTGACACACTTACCAACAGCAATGATAGAAGTAGACAGGATGCGAGCCACCATCTAAAAGTGCAAATGGTGAAGTGTTCCACCTCTTTTGAGGGAGAAGTGCTTGTGTGCACTGTTGCTGAGAAAACTCGACGAGGTTATCCCAGACAGAAGTGTTGACATCGGTGTTGTCGATGCCAATGGTCATAGACACCTCGAGCATCTTCAGATTGTCACAAGTCGGGAACTTCGGACAGGGAGGAGCATTGGTCGAACGACTAGTTCACGAAACCGATAAGTCCTCCACCTTCTTTCTCTTTGTCGTGGCACACAATGTGTTGCTGCTGCCTGCAATCCACATATACATACAGTCGAAGATTGAACGTAGAATATACAGAAATATATATTATACATGTAAAACTAAACAACACAACACAACAGCACCTGAAGAATGGGCTCTCCGTTTGACACTCTTGAGATTCTACAAACCAGCCGAGCCTTCGGGCAGTGTGAGGATGCGAGGAGGTATATTTTCCTTGTTGGCCTCACATAACGTGGCTTTACAAGGAACAGGGTTGACAGTCGGAGGCATTGAGGGCGCAAAAACGCCAGCAGGCACGAAAGGTGGGGGTACCGCAGAGAGGACCATACATGCAGGAGAAGACTTCCCTTTTTTACGCACACGCTTGGTCTGACCCATGACAGTAGAGCACGTGGACATAGCCCAAACGCCATGGACACAGTCTGCCCAGAAGCAGTAGATATAGCTTACCGAAAGGCACCAAACATAGCAACATGATGCCAATGTAAGGGCAATGTAGCGCATGCAGAGAACTCCAACCTGCACCGAGAAGGCGAATCTCGGTGAGGTGTGAAGGGCGTGCACCCCTGGTTCGTGTATCTAGAAAACTCCAGAGAAGAACCTGCATCGAGAACATGAATCCCGGTGAGGTGTGAAGAGCATGCACGCCTGCGAAGTAGAAGTTCCATCGAGAAGGAGAATCCTGGCGAAGCATGAAGAGCATCCAGAGAACTCCACCCTATATCAAGAACACGAATCCTGGAGACTCATGAAAAGCATGCAAAAGATGATGCTGAAACGTGTAAAGAGCACATGCTACTCGCACGTGTCAGCATCATGCACTCCTTGAATTTTCAATTAAGGGTAAAAAATGGAATTGATGTCGCATCATATTTGTTAATTAAATAATACGAGCCCAAAACAACATTTGTGCACATATTTGCAGCAGTTAATGCTAAGCCTTTGGAGTTGATGCTAAGCCTTTGGAGACGGCAGATGAAGATACCCAGACAAATGGTTATGATGTAATAGAAAGCTATGATTTGTATGATATAGAGAGTTTGAAAGCCACCCAAGACTTGGATGACTGGAATGTTGTGAAGAGTAACTAATTGTGTGCATGCGGAATGTGTTTGGTTTGAGAAGGCTTATATGCTGGAGGAAAAGCATCATGCTTACATGGATGTTTGTAGTACTTTTTCTATGCCCAAGGTCTCTCGTAATGGTATGGATGAAAAGATCTTTAACGATGTGGAGAGGCAGGGCGTAGGCTGGATGATAAGCTTTCTAGTATGTTTCAGCCAGTTGCTAAGGGCAGAAATCTGAGGTTGTTCCAAGACAGTGTGTAGGTGTTTAATCCTGGTGGGTGGATCAATTAAATTCGAAGACTAGGGGGGTGTTGTACGCGTTTGATCTAGGTGGAGGATTCTACTGTTGTGATGGTACAAATCAACAAGTAAGAGTTTGAGATAGGTGTAGAGTTTGAGGAGTGAATAAGTGGTTGAGCATAAATGCTCCAACCAAGGGGGGGCTTTGCAAAATATGATAGGTTTTTTCCGATCATGGTAGAAGACATCATGGTGTGGTTACATGCTAGATGCAGTCAAAACAATGAGGAGTGGCATGCATGCTTTATGTGTTTCGGTGTTGCAAGAAAGGCAAGGGAGATGATAACAACAAAACAGTCCCTTCTCTTCTCATGGGTGGCTGAAGAACACCCCTTGAGCAATGGCAATGGAGATGGAGCAATACTAGTAGTCTTGGATGTTTTTTTGAAGCCTTTGAGGTATGATGAGGGTAATGTGACAATATTGTGTTGTTTTGGTGGCTATTCAGATTCGTTTCCTTGCAAAGGCGAGAGCAATTTGTAGCTATTGTAATGTAGAAAACATTTCCAAGGTGAATTTGAGAGGTTTGTTGTCAGGCATATAGGGGCTGTTGCGGTGGTTTGCACCTGAGTGGGAAGGGGAAATTCTTTCAGAATCTTCCCTTTGAGGATATACGCTGCTGGAAGCCATTCATCCTAATAGTGGTGAGCTCGTGTCTATGAAGAGATTTCTACATCCATTGAATGCCTTGGTGTGATCATGGGGGGACGAAGCTGTCCCAACCTAAGGAAAAAGGAGATATATGCAGCTGGGAGCCGTCTTGGCCATAATGGGTGTAAGCTGTGAGTGGTCTGAATCTGTTGTGGTGCTTTCCAAATGAATTAAAACTAGTTGTCAGGCAGATTGGGAGCCCTGGAAACTAGTTTTGATCTTGAAAGAGAGGCTTGAATACCATAGGTGTTGTGTTTTGGTAGCTTGTGTACACTACCTTGGCAGTGATGAGGCCATATGTTGTTGTCGTGGCAAGCTTGTACCCATCTCTCAAAATTTAAAAGGTATTTAGCACTCCCAACTTTTGGATTGTATTATGCAGAGTGGCTCAAGAGAGTACTTTCTTGCCCCCCTCATTTTATCATGATTATCTAGATTGTTGGATTTTCAAGCTTGATGTAGATGATGAGGATTAATGAGACATGCATCACTCATCATGTAAATCTATAGCATGTGCATGTTTGCATGGTTTTTTTCCTTTGTCTTTAGAAGCTGGGTAATCTCTAATATAATAATGTATTTGATGGTTCAGCTTGTTAGTGTTTACATTTGCTCATGAATGATGATGTAGAGGTGGTGTTGTTTCTTGGTTGTGGTTTTGCTGGTGTTGTGGTCCTAGTATATTGTTTTTTCTAATGTGGTGTTTTGGGACGGAGCTATAGAGGGAGGCTTTTCCCAAAGCATCAACGTGAACGAGATAAGGCCTACATGATATATGTAAGCGAAATAGAAGGAACTAACCACACTTTATCACCTAGTCAACAGCTCTTTCTAGATAAGTTCAAAGACTCTTTTGTGCTGATGATCTGCCCCCAGGTCTACCTACATCTCCTCTAGAAGACAACACAATTGAGATCATCCCTTGGTAATCGACCACCACATAAAGATCCTTATAGAAGAAATCAAAATCAACAAAAAGAGATTCAACGACAAATAGAAGAACTTTTAGATCGAGGACTCATAAGGCCTAGCAGTTCTCCTTTCGGTTCTCCAGTACTTTTAGTACAGAAAAAGAACCAAATCTATCATATGTGCATTGACTATAGAGCTTTGAGTAAGATCACTATTAAAAATCGATATCCCATTTCTCGTTTTGATGATTTATTAGATAAACTTCGTGGTGCATCTCTATTTAGTAAGATAGATTTGAAATTTGGATGTCACCAAGTTTGAATGCACACATCCGGAGACCTAAATTTTTGTTTGATGAAGTGGAATAGAGTTTTCACACTTGTATTTTGTGAGTTTCTTTTTAGGTCCCCACCATGCATAGACGATCATCGACACATTCCTCTTTCAATGATGATGAGGCACCCATGTGAAGTCGGCATGAGTGGTTACATCAAAAGAATATTCCATGTCCGTGCAAGAGATGCAAGGGAGAAATTGTGCGTTTACGTCGAATCACGATATTCGAATATGTAAGATTATAGGCAATTTGAATATGTACGACACACGGCTAGTTTGGTGAGTGTACATAAGTTCTTACGCACATGATTTAGTTATTCATAAAGTACATGTTTTTGAGGACGAGGACGAGGACGAGGACGAGGAGGTATGTCGTAGAATGAAGGAGTCTTTGCCTCATTACTCTACGTTTAGTGGATAATTATGTAAAGGCTTTAAAGACCTCCATGATTCAATTGGGGTGAGCCCACATGCTCGACATAAGGTGATGAAGATTTGGGCTTGAACGAGATAATGGATGACTTTTTGAGAAAGAAGGAGAGGAGGAGTCCTAAGCCTCAATTGGAAGATCAATTATTTACGACAAGCCTCAATTGAGGAAGATCAATTATTTACGACAAGCCATTTGCACTCCACTCTATGAGGGGTATGCATACTCCACCCTTCGGGCGACCTTGGAGTTCCTAAACTTGCAAACCATGTATGGTTGGAGCAATGCTAGTGTTACAAGCCTCTTTTAGTGAGTCCTTAACGCTTGTGGTTAGCAATTTACAATTTTGATATAACATACCTTTTATAAATAATATTTAAAATTCTCTCAAACCCTTTGCAGGATCATGAAGAATATGCGTCCTTCAGACAACAAGATGCCAAAAATAAGGCCACATTCTAGGGGAGTATTGATGGCACTTGGCATGGATGACAAATGTATAGATGCATGTGTCAATGATTGTGTGCTATTTCAGGGTGCAACTCAATGTCCGAAATGTGGAGTCTCTTGTTACCGAAGTGATTTCCGAGGTACGATAATTCCTCAAAAGGTGTTGAGGCATTTTCCTATCATACCTTGCATTCAACACATGTTCTGATACTAGTCTTTTGCCAAACTCATGACATGGCATGCACATAATCATTCCACCGATGGCATGAAGAGGGTCCCTCTGGATGCACTGGCATGGTAACACATAGAAGAGGAGTGGTTGGAATTCAAGGACGAGCCACTTCACTTACAAATTATATTGGGTATGGATGTCTGATATGTTTTATATTCTCATTCACCTTCCATTTGATTTGAATTATCTAATATTAGATGGCTCTGAATATATTTTATTTGTGCATTGTGCATAATTAGTACTCACAACATCCGGTCACAATGCCATTGCTTGTTACGTCATAGCCTATGTATCTCAAGAAGATCATCGTCGATTTTTTTCATTTGATCATGAGAAGTTTGCTCTACCTACAAAGTAGTACCCCACATTCTCTAATAGTAAGAGATTGGGAAGTATTGTGGAGAGGATCATCCCATACACCACTGTCGAGAATGACAAGGTACTCAAACTTTTTTCGTCTTCCATATTGGACAAAGCTAAGAATCAATCATCTTCTAGATCTGATGCACATCATAAAAAATATAACATTGATTCTTTAGCAGTTTGGAGAGGACTTGAGATTGATTGAACGTCTCTCCAACACTTGGACAATAGTTCAAGAAAACATGAGTGCAATTTTACCTAAATCACGTTGGATCTTGATAAATAATGAGGAGAATAGACTGAAGGATTGAATTGCTTTCTTTTGTACCCCTACGGGTGTCATGCATTCTTTAAAGGGGGTATTCACAAAAACAAAGAAGAAAAGCGTAACTCAATTATATGGTTCAAAAACGCATAATTGTCACAAGATGTTTCAGGTATGTTCAATTTACTTATATAAGTGGCATGATGGTCTTTTATTGTAATTATATAACATTGATTGCAATATTTTTTGTTATATAGTTCATTCTTCCATATGCATTAGCGGGTGTGAAGATCAAAAAGTACAGGAGGCCATCTACGAAATGGAGGTGGTGGTGAGGTATGAAAAACTAAATTTCTAGCATGTTGTGCTAGTTTGTAAGACATGTCATGCTAATTAAATGGACTCAACTCCATCTTAGGTACATAATTTCTAACGAGATCCATCCATCCACTATTGATGTAGCCTTAGTAATGGTAGTATAGAGACAGTGTCCATGATAGAGGAGAACCTCCCAAGAACTATTCTCACTAGTCAAGATGATAGTATTGTTGTGGAGATCCAAAAGTACGGCAGGCCATCTACAAAATGGAGGCAGTGGTGAGGTATGAAAAACTAAATTTCTAGCATGTTGTGCTAGTTTGTGAGACATGTCATGCTAATTAAATGGACTCAAATCCATCTTAGGTACATAATTTCTAAGGAGATCCATCTTAGGTACATAATTTCTAAAGAGATCCATCCATCCACTATTGATGTAGCCTTAGTAATGGCAGTAGAGGCAGTGTGCATGATAGAGGAGAATCTCCCAAGAACTATCCTCACTAGTCAATTACATCTTGTGTTACACTTGATAGATGAAGTGTTCGTGTGCAGTGTTGTGCATGCTTAGTGGATGTTCTTAGATGGCTATGGAAACTGCTCTCCTAGTCAGATGATGTGGTTAGTTTTAGTAATTTGGGACTAGGCCAATGTAGCCAACCTACATCCATATCGACCCTAGGTACTATTATATATAGACTAGTTTGGTAGCCTTAGTTCATCATCGAGTTCATTGTGTTCAAGACTCTTGTAAAAAAGACATTCTCTCCATCCCCCAAAGTCTGCCTAGATCGCTATCAAAGCTCCTTACCCACAAGGCACAAACACCATCAGTTTGTTATCAAGTTGTTACAAGTAATATTGTTTATTCTCCCCTTCCTTTTGCAATCCAGTGCTTTATATTATGTTGATCCATTATGTGTTCTTTTAGAAAGTGCATCTAATATGCAAGAGAGAAATAGGAGTGGTAATAATAAAAATTCAACCTGTCACTCACAAATGGAGAAGTTTGGCTTGATGAGTTGGGGATTGGGTGAGAAGGATCGTTTTTGGAAGGACCGTTTTGTAAGTTCTTGAATCCTTCACATCATATAAGTTATTGCTTCGCATGTTTATGTTTATTCTAAATGAATGATCAATTTATTGACCACTTCTCTTTCTTTGTAGGAAATGATTCTTGTTCATCTATTTATAGGGATAGATGAGGGGTAGATATGGATTACCAACGCTACCATCTAGATAATGAGACTTGGCAATGGTTGCATGTGGGTGGAGTCAACAAGGAGCAACTTAATTAAGCTATCATTGGCTTTGTCAAGAGGATTGAGGTACATCTTGGCATTGATGATTGATGAGAAAGGTGGAGATGATGAGACGACAAACATCCCTTTTGTGATGAGAACCTCAATATAGCTCCAACTCCCTGGGCTATTATTTTGTTATCGTTTTCTTTTGCCTATGATAAGGCATTACTAATTTTGGCCCCATTCGGGTTGTACTTCTTCAGGGATTAAGAAATGAAAACTATATTTGGCTTTAGTGTTGTGTAAAATTTGTTGTCTTTTATCTTTAAATGTTTAAATGTGAATATGGTTGTCTTCATGTTCCCTTGCACATGCACAGTAAAATTTGTTGTCTTTTATCTTTAAATGTTTAAATGTGAATATGGTTGTCTTCATGTTCCCTTGCACATGCACAAGCAAGAAAATAGTAGACTCCCCTTGCATGCACTTTAAAATTTGCTATCTTTAAATGTTTAAATGTGAATATGGTTGTCTTCATGTTCACTAGCACATGCACAAGCAAGAAAATAGTAGACTCCCCATGCATGCACTTTAAAAACTATCAGTTGTTGTTGTTTTTGGAGTGCATTGAGGGAAGCCCCATGTTTTTTTTGTTGTAGGCCTAGCCAGGCTATTGGCCCAGCTACTAGACTAGCTCAAGGCTGGCTGCTCTCATGTGGCTATCACCTGACTATTGACACGGCTACTAGCTCAGCTGTTGGCCCGCTAGGCGAGTTTCGTATGGCAATTTTTGGTCCATGCCACAAATGGTCGACTGGAGGCTTCTTTAGGCATTCATTGTGTTCTAGTGATAGTCGAGTCTGACAAGTGTGAAAAAAACCCCTCACCCATGTAAGAAATAACACTGCAGCTTTTAGATCTCAATCGCAAGTCACTCACCAATTCAAGTCTAGGTGGAACTCTTCCATAACTTTTGCAATTGAGTATCCACCTTGCCTTTTAAATAAGATAAAGAGAACAACTCATTCGATTCAATAGCTTTTGCGATCATAAAATTGAGGACAAAGTAAAGATAATTAAATATCACTACCAAAGGTAATAAGGTCTATCGACTAGCAACTTCTAATTTCCAATGGTTTTTGGACAGTAGCTAGAACAATAGGCATAGTTGACTTGCCAAAACTTTTTCATTACGGAAATGAATGATAAATTAAATTAGGTGGTTCATCTATTACATATTATCCATGTGTTTTCCTTGCTGTGCCACGTGGAGAAAGTAGAGGGAGAATTTTTGAAAAGGAGAAAGGAGAAAAGAGAAGAGAAGATAGCCTTTGGGGGTTTCTTTCCCACATGCCTAGATGCCTTGGGGCTCACAATTAATTGTCACCATCAAGTCAGTTGCTCATTGAATGAGTTATATATATATACACACACACACACACACACATTAGAAAGCAAATTGCTCACCCCTCCACATACACACACATATATCTTTTAATATTATATTATCTGTATATGTAAGAGAGAGAATATACATACATACACATACACATATATATATTATGTATGTATGTATCTATAGGTATGAAAGCATGTATATATAAATAGATCATATATATATATATATATATATATATATACATACATATAATACATTAGAAAGAATTCCCCCTCCTCATCCTCCACACACACACACACACACACACATATCTTCTAATATTATATTATGTCCATGTGTAAGAGAGACGATATAGATACCTATACATACATATACTATGTATATATAGGTATGTAAGCATGTATATATAAATAGATCTATACACATACTCACACCACACAGACACACGCACATGATATGCATACACACATACACAAACACACACTTGCACACATGGACACACATGCACACATAGTGATATGCACACTTATACGGACACACACACACGCAAGCTTACATACACAATATACATGTGTATACATGCACACAAGTACATACATAACACACAAGTACATGCATGCACACACACACACACACACACACACACACACATGCACGTGTGCACACACATACACAAAGATGTACACATGGACATATTCACATGGTCACACACACGTACATGAACACACTTGCACACGGATACACACAAACCCAAACGTACACACCACGTACACACAATCACACCATACACACACTAGAACATACACACAACAATTAAGACACTTGCACGATGCATGCATGCATGAAGTTGGCATTACACAATCACGTATGCATGTAAGTGTGTGTGTGTGTGTACGTGTGTGCATGTATATGTGTCTGTGTGTGTGTCTGTGTGTGTATGTGTGCATGTATATGTGTCTGTGTGTGTGTATGTGAGAGAGAGAGAGAGAGCGTGAGAGAGGATGTGTGTTTCTAGGCATGTGTGAGGGGGTGTGAGAAGAGAGAGTGCATGTACATGTGTATCCATGAGAGAGACAGAGAGGTGTGTTTCTATGCGAGAGAGAGAGAGAGGGTATATTACATGTGTATGTGCGTGCATGTGAGAAGAGAGAGGATGTTTGTGTGCATGTGTGGGAGATTGTCTGAGAGAGAGAGAGAGAGAGAGAGAGAGAGAGAGAGAGACATATATGCATACATGCACACACATGCACACATGAACGTACATGTATACATGCACACACATGAAGACACACACACACACCCAAGCTTTCACACACATATATGCACATGCATGCACATAAGCACATACATATACACAGATACACACACTCACATACATAAGTACACGTGAAGACACACACACACACACCCAAGCTTTCACACACATATATGCACATGCATGCACATAAGCACATACATATACACACATACACACACTCACATACATAAGTACACGTGTACACACATGGACATGCAAACCCCACATGCACACATGTATACATAGATGCACATGCATACACATTTGCATGTATACTTGCACACACATAGACACAAAGATGCACACACGGACACATTTGCATGATTGCACACACATACACACACACACACACTCGCACATGGACACATAAACACATACACACACTCACACCATACACACAAACATGTGCACATATACACACTGGCACATGCGCACGCTCAAGACACTTGCACGATGCATATGCAAGCATGACGCTGATATTACACGATCATAGATATGTGTATGTACACACATAGTCACACAGATAAGCGTGAAAGTGTGTGTGTGTGTGTGTGTGTCATGTGTGTGTGTGTGTAGAGAGAGAGAGAGAGACGGAGAGTTTCTATTTGTGTATGAGGGGGTGTTGGAAGAGAGAGAGGGAGAGTTTCTATTTGTGTATGAGGGGGTGTTGGAAGAGAGAGTGCATGTGCATGTGTATGCGTGAGTGGGAGAGAGAGAGAGAGAGAGAGAGAGAGGTGTGAGAGAGAGAGAGAGAGAGAGGGCGGGTGTATATGTGTATGTGAAGCTATTTGTATGCACGTTGCGGATGGGAAGCCAGGTCCTCCACACTCCACCAAGAGTTGCCACCATCACCTCGAACATCTTCGACCACTCCGACTGCCAGTCATTAGGGGAAGGTTGAGGTCTATAGGGGCCCTTTAAGCTGCCATATTATGATTTTTAATGACTTTTTGTTAAAATGTTAAGTTTCTTTGACTTTAGATACCTTCTTATTCTTCAAATGGCTAGAAGTTTGAATTTCAAAGTTTCCCGCCAAAATTGAATTTAAAATTGAGTGGGCAAAACCATATCATGTGACATATCTATGGAAAGAGCTCAGCGACGAGTAGATTTTGGATCTCTAACCTCTGACAAATTTTGAGCTCATATGTAGAAGTTATGGATGTCCGAAATTTCAAAAACTTTTTCCCCCACTTTTTGGGAATGAAAAGTACAAAAAGGCATCTTCTAGAGAATCTTTTGACCACCTTTAATCACCCAACATTTTTGTATACATGGCATCACATGATTGGCCCTTTTCCTTAATAACCTTTTAATCACATGGCCCCCTATAGACCTCAACCTTCCCCTAATGCGGCCCTCCGACCGCTCCCGACCACCATCAACACCAGTATGCTCTGACCAGTTCGACCGCCGGTGCCCTCCAATTTCTCCGATCACTCCGACCGCTCTGACCGTCGTCACCCCGGTGGTGTGCTCCAACCACTCCGACCGCCGGTGCCCTCCAATGACTCCAACCACTCCAACCGTCGGTGTGCTCCAACCACTCCGACCCCCGGTGCCCTCCGATGACTCCAACCACCATCACCGCCAGTGCCCTCCGACCTCCGACTGCCAGTGCTCTTCGACCCCTCTGACCGCCAGTCCCCTTCGACATCTCATATGTGCATGGAGGCAACACCCCTCTCCCTTTCCCAAGGCAGCAGGGGAGAGATCCTCTTGAGCACCACTCGAGGAGGAGGACACCCAAGGAGGAGTTAAGGGCAGCACTCTCTCGGCAGCCTACACATAGTCTAGGACACTCTCTCCTGTATCACCTTGAGTTCTAGCACAGTTCTTCTATCGAAGCGGAGTCTCCCTTGTATCATCCCTTTTGGGTATTGTGATTGTAGTGTTGCGCTTTGTTGGTGTTTTTTCTATCTCTTTGTGTGAGTGAGGTGAGTGAGGTGTGAGTGGTGTGTGTGTTGTGAGTGAGGCCTATAGGGGTACTGCGGTGCTAGGTGGTGGTGGGAGAGCACGGTAGACAGTGTAGAGCATAGGTCTTGCATGTCTAGCAAGTGAGGTCGACTCATCCTTGGCGGGTATACTTCCCTGAGAGGACCCACGCTCCCTTCTCCCCCAACCATAGTGTTTGTGTCGATTGTCCTAGAGTTCTCTAGCGACGAGGACCGGCGGAGTCATCCAGAGCTTAGACAAAATTTAGCGATCACGGTGGGACTTGAACCCACAAGGAGGAGTTAAGGGGAGCACTCTCTCAACATCATACACACAGTTTGGGACACACTCTCACAGAAGAGGACACTCTCGTGTTTCACCTTGAGTTCTAGCACAGTCCTTCTATCAGAGAGCGGAGTCTCCCTTGTATCATCCCTTTTTGGGTATTGTGATTGTAGTGTTGTGCTCTGTTGGTGTTTTGTCTATCTCTTTGTGTGAGCAAGGTGAGTGAGGTGTGAGTGGTGTGTGTGGTCTGAGTGAGGCCTATAGGGGTACTGCGGTGCGAGTGAGGCCTATAGGGGTACTGCGGTGCTACGTGGTGGTCAGAGAGCACGGTAGATAGTGTAGAGCATAGGTCTTGCGTGTCTAGCGAATGAGGTTGACTCATCCTTGGTGGGTATACTTCCTTGTTGAGAGGATCCACGCTCCCTTCTCCCCCAACCATAGTGTTTGTGTCGGTTGTCTTCGAGTTCCCTAGCAAGGATCCGCGAAGTCATCCACACACATGCATGGGAGATTGTGTGTCTCTGTGAGATACACACACACACACACATGTACACATGCACACATACACGCATACACATGAATGCACATGCATACATGCACACACATGAACACACATACATAAACACTTGCATATATAAACACGTGCATACACATGGCATGCACACCACATAGTACATGCACACACAACTATACACACACTTGCTCACATGTACACACATGTATACACATACACATCTACATAAACATATGCACATAGTTTCACGTATGTATATGGATATACATATGTGTCCACTCACCTACACAAACACACACACACATGCATGCATGGACACACGTACACAAACCTCACCTACATAAACACACACACACGCATGCATGGACACACGTGCACAAATAGAGATATGTACACTTAAACACATACATACACTCAAGCTTGCACATAACATAGATGCATATCCGCACACATAAGCACAAACATATATACACATACACACACTCACATATAGAGCACACATATGTATACATAGCACGCATACAAATTTTCACATGTACATGCACACACTCACACACATATGCACGTACATATGCACACACGTCTATATCTATACAAGATAGAGCAAGGGTTCCTACCCTATAAACCTAGCCTTCACGTGAAGAAAGGAGAGGGATAACTTTTAAAAAGGAGAAGAGAAGAGAAGGGGGGGAAAAAGAGTGTGTGCTTGCATTAGTGCATGTGCAGGTGTGTACATGTGTGTGTGTGTGTGTGTGTGTGAGCTTCAACATTTGAGAGTATGTGCATCTGTATGAGAGAGAGAGAGAGAGAGAGAGAGAGAGAGAGAGAGAGAGAGAGATAGAGAATAAAAAGTAGCTTTTAATATATTATAAATAAAAATAAAAATTTATATGTATATGTGTGTGTTTTTATTTACATTTATATATGCATACATACATACATACATGCATACATACATACATATATGTATGTGTGTATAATATATCCATCTATTAATTAAAATTGAGCACACCTTACCATGCATCTCTTCCTACATTAAAATTTAATCAAATTTAATTAAAATGATGTATGTGTATGTATTTATATTTTTAAATACACGTATATATGTGTATAAGTATATGTTTCTATTTATAGGTATATGTATCTAAAACATAATATTGTATATACTAATATTTACATGTGTGTATGTGTGTGTTTGTGTGTGTGTGTGTGTGTGTGAGAGAGAGAGAGAGAGAGAGAGAGATAGTGTGTGTATGTTTTTAAAATATATAACATATCTACAGCCAAACCCAAAGATTTCGGGAACCACAATAGTAAAATGTTTAACATGATTATAAAACAAGAGTATCATTACAATAATCATGTTATCAGAATTATGAGACAATCTCTTAGGTAGTACACCATGTGTCCAAAAGCTTAGATTGCGAGATATTTGAGAGGGTAGAACCTATTACCTGCATCCATCCCACACCGACAATAAACAAATAGTTAGCCTCTCTATGTGTCTTACAGGTGTCTTAGGCCATACTGTGGACGGGAAGCCAGGTCCTCCAAACTCCACCAAGAGTTGCCACTATCACCTCCAACATCTCCGACCGCTCCGACCGCTAGTGCCCTCCGACCACCATCACCGCCGATGTGATCTGACCACTCCGACCGTCGGTGCCCTCTGACTGCTCCGACCACTCTGACCGCTTTGATCGCCATCAACACCGGTGTGCTCTTTGACTACTCCGACCACTCTGACCGCTTTGACCGCCGTCACCATCGGTGTGCTCCGACCCACCGGTGCCCTCTGACCACTCCCACCGCCGGTGTGCTCCGACCACTCCGACCCCCAGTGCCCTCTGATGGCTCCGACTATTGTGGTGCCCTCCAATGACTCCAACCACCGTCAGCACCAGTGCCCTCCGACCGCCAATGCTCTTCGACCCCTCTGACCGCCGCTGGTCCCCTTCGACATCTCATTCGTGCATGGCCAACTCCGATGGCACTCATGGAGGCGACACCCTCTCCCTTTCCCAAGGTAGGGAGAGATCTTGAGCACCATATTACTTTCCCCTCTCCCTTTCCCAAGGCAGAGAGAGTGTCCTCTTCTATGAGAGTGTGTCCTAGACTTTGTGTATGCTTCCGAGAGAGTGCTCCCCTTAACTCATGTGTCCTCCTCCTCGGGTGGTGCTCATCAAGAGGATCTCTCCCTGCCTTGGGAAAGGGAGAGGGGAAAGGAAGATGGTGCTCAGGATCTCAAAGAGGATCTCTCCCTGCCTTGGGAAAGGGAGAGGGGTGTTGCCTCCATGAGTGCCATCGGAGCTGGCCATGCACGTATGAGATGTCGAAGGGGACCAACGGCAGAGGGGTCAAAGAGCATTGGCAGTCAGGGCGGTCGGAGGGAACTAGTAGTGACGGTGGTTGGAGTCATCGGAGGGCACCGGCGGTCGGAGCCATCGAAGGGCACCGGCGGGGGTCGGAGTGGTTGGAGCAGTCGGAGGGCACCGGCGATCGGAGTGGTCGGAGCACATCGGCAATGATAGCGGTCAGAGTGGTCGGAGCAGTCGGAGGGCACCGGTGATCGGAGTGGTCGGAGCACACTTGCGATGACGGTGGTCGGAGTGGTCGGAGTGGTCGGAGGGGTCAGAGATGTCCGAGGTGATGGTGGCAACTCTTGGTGGAGTGTGGAGGACCTGGCTTCCCATCCACAGGTAGTCCACTACTACTTAATTCACCGTCTCTGTGAATGCCATAGAAAAAACACAGGTAGTTCTCTGGCAAGCTAGCCTCTGGGTAAAACATCCGCCGGTAGGCAGGCTCCCAGGCATACCTCATACAATGATCCTTCCAGGAAAACCTTCTAGAGAGATACAAAATAAATAAAAATGAATCAAGTTAGTGATAGCTTGTTGGATGAAGTGACGGTCAAGATTGCTCCATAAACTGACAGAGATGGCCATACCAAAAGGGCTCTGCAGCCAAAGGGGAAAGCTGCACATGTACATGTTGTGTTATGGTATTGCAGAGCGATGAAGAAGGGGTGTGCCCTTGAGAGTTTCTCTGCAACCTAGCTGCACCCCATGCCAAGAGCTCTTTTAACACATTAGATGATCCTCTATATGTGCTGCAAAATGCAATGATGTGCTTCCAAAACCACAGCCACTTCCACTAGATCTTGTAGGCGTTGCACACATGAGAGATGCCTTACTTAAAAGCAAGCAAACTACTATAGAATGGCTGGATCAGGCTACCAAGTGTAGAGGTGTAGCTCCACATGTTTGTGCCACTATGGGCATCCGGACAACATCCAAAACTTGTTGGACACAATCAAAGTGGCCGCTCTTTACTGTATAATGGACACATGTCCTCCCATTGGGAGCAGCAAACATGAGGATATCATCTCCCCATGCCACAAGCCACTCAATGCAAAATACCCTTCCATTTTTGTAAGCAAGCATGAGAGGCATCTGTCTATGATAATTGTATAAATGTGTTGGATTGACTCTAGTTGTGCTATGGAATGTTGCAGGGCAAATCGCGTTGGTACCCTCCATATGTCCAGTTTGAAAGAAAGTCAGTTTTCTGTATGACCAAAGCCCAAGCACATAAAGTCTACGGTCTTTCAAATTCTGGAGCGGATGCGTGAAGATTGGGTGTGAGGCTAATTTTATAGATGTAGATTGGCTATCATGTTTTGATGAGGTGCCAAGAAGGGGAAGTAAAGTAAAATGCAGGACTTTGAAGCTAGAGTTGTGGCCCAGGTTCTACACCCTTTTTACTTTGGTATATCAGGAACCTCCCAGCAACTATGGGATGGAGGTGACCAAGGCATTTGCAAGAGGTTTTCTGCATGAGTGTACAAAAGGGCCAGTTGATTGGGCTTTATTTTTTGAGAGCATGATAGCGGCTATGGATGCAAAGAAGCTACAAGCAAAGAAGCACCGATGGTCTATTTTCCATGCTTCATCTGCACCGCATATCTCCAGGTTTGAATAGGTGAAGCCTCTTGAGCAATCGGAGACAGTACAAAATATGCATGTGGACTCAGAGGCAATTGCTGTGTTGGACATAATAATTGAGGTGCTTGAAAGGAAATATGCTCATGCCCTGTCATCAGAGCTCAACGAAGCTACAAGAAAAGTTGACAAGTACAAAGCGGATATGCATCGAGATGAAGGGGCACAGCTCCTGGTTAGTAGTTTGAAAAGATAGTTGGAAGATGCACAATCTAAGTTGCAAAAGGTTGAAAATGCGTCAGACCCAGCATATGCAGGGAAGTTACAGGAGCTGAGGATGAAAGTGGACAGATTGTCACTGACCATCCAAACTGTGGATGGAGTTGTTATGGGTACTGTTCCTGCTAGTGCGGGCTGTGAAAGTCAAGAGTTTCTAGAAAATGCAAAACAAATAGAGATGCATGTGTGTGCTTAGGTGGATTTTGTGAAAGACATGCAGGCAAGAAGGAACAAAGTGTTCCTATCCTTGCCAACACCTAAATTACCACATGCAGATCTAGGCTTATCGGATGTGCACAATATTTGTTTTGCTTGTCGATTGGTCATGCATGATGCAGATGGTCTTTGCATGTTTATACTTCCTTGTGGTCATGCTTATTATATTTATTGTTTTTCTCACCTTGCTACAAGCAAAGAGATTTGCATGGCTATGGGATGCACGCAAATGATCTCGCCTGCTTATACAAGGTCTTTGGTGGTGCTTGGCCACATTGATGCCCCCGGTTATGCAAGGGAGTCACGAAGCATAGTACCCTCCATGCTTCCAAACACTGCTGCCAAATCGTGCTTTTCCCACGGTATGTACCATACCATTATGCTCTCTAACCCTTGTCTTCAGTACTGGTTTTTTTTTGTGTACCTTTTTGTAAGGTGGGCGAGGGTAAGATGCATGTGGATAAATGGTACCACCTAGAGTTGTCATCTGTAGCATGGCAGAGCTGATTCTGGTAGCTAGGTAGCTATCTTATGCTGCTTGGGAGCTACATTGATGGGCTAGTAGCTAGATTGTGAGCCTAGAAGCTACCACAAATAAGAGTACATGTACAGGTCTATTCCTTTGGTGACTGTAAGTGCTTATTTGGTAGTTGTGAGTGCCTACCTGGACTGGTAGATACCAGTGTGAATGACTGGTAGCTTTTACTTTGAAGACTGGTACCCTTGGAAACCTGATAGCTACCTGTTAGCTAGTTTTGAAGCCTGTCAGCCACCTTTAAGAGCCTAATAGCTACCTGTTAGCTAGTTTTGAAGCCTGTCAGCCACCTTTAAGCCACCTTTAAGAGCCTAATAGCTACCTGTTAGCTAGTTTTGAAGCCTGTCAGCCACCTTTAAGAGCCTAATAGCTACCCTGGGAAGCTTGGTATTTTCTTGCTACCTACCCCTTGAAGCTTGTCAGCTATCCTCAATAGCCTGAGAGCTACCCCATTGAAGCCTGAAAGGTACCTGGTATCTACCCTTTAAATCCTTGTAACTACCAAGACTTTGCTACCAGCTACTAAGGCAAGGCTACAAGCTTTGAATGAAAGCATGGAAACTACCAAGTAGAGCCTAAAAGCTACCAAGGCAAGCCTGAAAGCTTTCAAGTACAGCATGGAAGCTACCAAGGGAATCTTGGTAGCCACCAATAGAGTCATGGTAGCTCCCAGTGTAGTCATGGAAATTACCCTTTCATGCCTAGTAGCTACACTTTAAAGATTGCTATTAACCCTTGGAAGCCTGGTGGCTATCTGGTAAGCCTATCAGCTACCCTTATAAGCTTGAAATCCTCGTAGTTACTTGGTAGCTACCTATAAAATCTTGAGAGCTACTCCATTGAAGCCTGGTGGCTACCTGGTATCAACCCTTAAAAGCCTGACAACTACCCTTGGAAACCTAGTAGCTGCCTATGAACCTTGTAACTACCAAGACATTGACTACCAAGACGAGCTTGAAAACATTGAATGAAAGAATGGAAGCGACCAAGTAAGGCATGGAAGCAACCATGGCAAGCCTGAAAGCTTTCAAGGATAGCATGGAAGCTACCAAGGGAATCTAGTAGCTGCTAATAGAGTCATGGTAGTTTTTGCACAGAGGAGACTAAGTTTCAGAGAATTACCAAGAAACCAGTGTTTTATAAGAAGTTGACCGTGTTTTGGGAGGCTTATCCTCAGTATTCACCAACAAACACTATAATGGTGGATGATAGCGAGTACAAAACTTTATGGAATCCTCAAGTACAAAACTTTATGGAATCCTCAAGGAACCGCATGTATAGTAAAGAAAATGGAAGATCAAGACCTTGGGGAAATGCAGGCTTATCTTATGATAGTCCTCAGAGGCTGGCTTGATACATGGCTTGGTGTCAAGGATTGCCTCACCTATACTATAGATACGCCGCTACCAATCATGAAAGATGATGACAGCATAGCTGTGTGAAGGAGGTGGATGTACGAACATATGAACGAATTGTAGTATAGCGAGACTTGTGATTAGCCCATTATGTTCCCAACAAACTAAATGTAATTTTTATTATGGAGTCCACTTATTCTAACTGACATAATGCGATGGCCATTTTTGCACTCTTGATTATAGGTATCATTTAGTCTAAATTTGAAACACTGGTATAATGTAAAGTTTTTCAATTCAGCCCATTATGTTCCCAACAAACTAAATGTAATTTTTATCATTGAGTCCACTTATTCTAACTGACATAATGTGATGACCATTTTTGCACTCTTGATTATAGGTATCATTTAGTCTAAATTTGAAACACTGGTATAATGTAAAGTTTTTCAATTTCTGCTATAATGTTTTTGCACTACTAAACAAGTTCCTGCTGCTAGGTACTGGTATACTGGTGGGTGATAGATTTATTTCCAGATGCTGCTAGGTTAGTATGCAGATGCTTGGTTTATTCCCAGGTGCTGCCAGGCTAGTATGCAGGTGCTACCATACTACTACCTGCTTGATACCATATCACTATCTTCTGCTATCTTGGTGCTACCTAGGTGCTTGTAGCCTACTACCAAGTGCTACCAAGGTGCTTGTAGCCTAATACCAAGTGCTACCAAGGTCCTCTTGCTAGGTATTGGTATAGTGGTATACTTTAGAAGCTCATAATTGTGCATCTTGAGCAATATGGTCATGCCACATCATAAGACCCATAGTGTAAAAGAATACCTTGACATGTATGGAATGTGCCTAGTAAGATTTACCATGTACCACAATTTGAGCATCCCTAAGAAAGATCAGGCAAGTTTAATTATCATTCACAGGCACCCACGAGCCTGGTGTGGCTCTTGGTGACCCTTGCCTGCAAGAGATCAGCATGAGTAGACGAGGATCCAAAAAAAAACAAGTATGTCCAAAAGAAACAGCTTGAATTATTTTCAGTAAGCTATACATCAAAGGGAGTGCGATTGTAAATAGACTCATATGCTTCTGGGGAAATCAAAAATCTCATCCCACGTCCTTGAACCTTTTCCATTGGGAACTTGATGGATCTTACAAGGTGGGATGGCAAAATAGCTTCAGGCTTGTGCCGTAATAGCTTATACTCATAGGGATTTCCTTTCGCTTGTTTGTACCATATTCCCTTGACAACAAATGAACTAGCAAGGCAAACATTCCCCCAGCCATCTGTTAGCTTAGTATCAAATTTTTGCTTCTGAGCTGTGCATTTCAAGACATAAGAATCTGCAAGCTCCTCATTGTCATGAGGAGCTATGACAGCAAAATTGTCACCAATGCAAAGTGCATCACTCAAAGCATCATGGTGTCCTTCGTATGCAAAATCTTCAACTTCATTAGCATCTCTGACATCTTCTGAAGGTTCAAGGGTAACATACTCCCACTTCTTGACATGTGACTTCCTAGAGCACCTCCTCCAAAGACCTTGCATACAAGAATTGCAAAAGCATGATAGCTGCCTGCATCTGAGAGCTTTTCCATTTGTTAAAGAGTAACTTGAGACACAATGTATCCCATGAGCGCCATCCACAGATTTGCAGTCCCACTTCTTGCTTCTATCCACGTCGCCTTCCTTAACTTCCCGAAAAACCCTGGTAACTGGTCTTACTTTGGATGCATATGTGGCAGCAGCCCCATCACACATGGTTTGTCTGAAAAAGGCAACCACATCCTCAGCACATTGCACTTTTCTACAATCTGGTTTAAGCTGCTCTTGAGTCAAATGTATTTTGATAACAGCACCTGCACCATTATGTTCACCCTTCCCATGACCAGATCCCGATAAATGATGTGTCATCTTTAACCTTGTGAGAGTCCCATACCGGGCAACAAAGTAGAAAGGCCTCTTTGCCTTAAACTGCGAGGTTGCCCCATCTGACCACACCCAATGCTTCCTAGCTCTTTCAACCATCCATGATGGAGCATGAAGCAATGTTGAACAAAAAGAGTATCATGAGTTTTATCATCAGAAATGTAAAAATGATAATACTTTTGAAGACTTCCTGCAATCTGCACATATGTAATATGGACAAATATTGTAACTTGTCAAGAAAACCAATGCACTGATTGAATCTCATTTTGTTCTTTGAATGTATAATTTTCAGAAAAGTCTACAACTGAAACAACCACATCGTCAGGAAATACACGTAGACACACTTTAAATTGCTCAGCTTGCCATCTGTAGATAAAGTTGTGCTTTATGAACTTTTGTAAGTGATCCCTAAAGAGGTCAAATAGTTCCCCAGGTTGCATCTCCTTGTGGGAGAGAACTTTTCTTTTCTTTTTCTTGCCAGAATCTGTTTCACCAACTTGAATGTCTTCAAAAATCTTCACCTTTATTGTGCATACACTACTTGATTCCTCCATAGGACACATCGATAGCTTCTTTGAGGGTCCACAAGATGGGCACTCTCCCATCAAACACTTCAAAGCAAAGAAGTCTGAATTGCTAGGCTTCAAACACAATACCGATTCCCACAAACTTGTAAGGCTTGAGTAAGTTTGTGTGTGAGCTGTGCATTTTTCTCCAACACCACAAATGTTACATTGACATATACACTCTTTTCCATGCACACCTGGACCAGCTTAGCGTAAATGGTTGATAGCATCTCGTAAAAGAATGACATCTGGACATGTGTGATGCAACAACAAGTGTACCGATCTCGAAGCTTGCGTACAAAATAAGGCTTCAGCTTTTCAAATGCTCTTTGGTGAGTTTGTACCTCTGGATGACTCTGTTTGAAAGCAAGAAAGAATTCTACCTGCAATAAATCAGGACAATAGATCAGCCTATGAACAACATATATAGCTTATAGAAGTCAAAGAATTAGAACTAACTTGGTAATTTAGAAATTTTTCATGCCAGAAATAAACAATAGCTTTTAAGTTAAAGGTTTGGAACAATAGCTGCCATGTTAAGAGTGGTAGCTATTTGGTTAGAGTGGGCGCCACCAGGTAGATAAGGTAGTAACCATGTTAAGAGTGGAAGCTACTAGGTGAACAATGGTGGCTTTTAGGGACAGAAAGGTAACTACCAGCTTTGGAACAGTAGCTGCCATGTTAACAGTGGTAGCTACCTATTAAGAGTGAAAGCCACCAGGTAGGTAAGGTAGCAATCATGTTAAGAGTGGAAGCTACCAGGTTGACAACCAGCTTTGGAATAGTAGCTGCCATGTTAACAGTGGTAGCTACCTGTATAGAGTGAGAGCCACCAGCTAGGTAAGGTAGCAACCATGTTAAGAGTGGAAGCTACCAGGTTGACAATGGTGGCTTTTAAAGGCAGAAAGGTAACTACCAGGTTTGGAACAGTAGCTGCCATGTTAACAATGGTAGCTACCTGTATAGAGTGAAAGCCAGTAGGTAGGTAAGGTAGCAACCATCTTAAGAGTGGAAGCTACCAGGTTGACAATGGTGGCTTTTAGGGATAGAAAGGTAACTACCAGCTTTGGAACAGTAGCTGCAATGTTAACAGTGGTGGCTACCACCACTCTTAGCATAGTACCTATCATCAAGATACCACCTGAATCACTCCCAGCCTCATGCCTATGAGCTCCAAGCTTGGTAGCTGAGCTCCAAGCCTGGGAGCCACCACTCTTAGCATAGTACCTACCATGAAGATACCACTCTTATCAGCTCCCAGGCTTGGAGTTCATTGGTATGACAGAAATCCTAACCTGATGCTTCTAGCTGCTGGCCTAATAACATATCAGCTTGAGCAAAACCTTTGCTACCAATCTGTGAGCCTACCACCACCTTGGTGGCTTCCTTTGCTAGCCACCTTTACGAGGATGAAACTGTAATTGAAAGTGGTAGCTATTTATCTACAAGGGTTACCATGGTAGACTAGTATTACACACTATGAAGCTGGTGCCTAACTTCAGCCCTGCACTACCGACCGACAATGTACAACCAAGAGGTAATTAGGGACATTTAAAAAGTATGGCATAACAAGGAAGAAAAACCTGAGGTTGTTCAAGCAGATGCACCGCATGCTTCTCATACAACTTTCGTCCAACACGCTTTCGACATACATCCTTTTTGTTCGGCGACACATGTGTATTGTTTGTCCAATATGCAATGACTAAATCTTTCACTTCCTTTGTGATTATACTTCCATCTCTTAAAGCTCGATGGTTGAGTATACTTGTGACGATCTCACCCTTTGCTTTATTGTCAAGACCCTGCGTGTATTCCGTGAAACACTTAATCACTTTTGAAGTAATCATCTTTTGTTTTGTGATGCTGAGCTTGACTTGTTTCACAGGTGACTTCCTTGACTTTAACTTCTCATGATAAGCACGCTTCCGTCCTGTTTTGTACTCCCTGATTAATTTTGATTTGCATGGTGCACACTTGAAGGAGCCAGTACATGTACATAAGCTGCTTTGAACATCTTCTGATTGTGCAATTGGAACTATTTCCATGTTGAAAAAACTCCTTTTGATCAGTTCAACAAGTCGAATGTGCTCACTTTGTGGATAGCATGAGGCTCTTAAGAGAGTGAGATAGACCCACACCTGTCCCCATCAAAACTTCGAAGACACTGTAAGATGAGATGAAGGTAGCTGTCCACAAGCCCTATACCGTAGCTACTGCAATGCTTCTAATTTCTGAGAAGGGCTGCTTGTAACATTGTCTATTTTTTTGATCTGGCGGGCTGCGACGACTGGTGGCTTGGGTTGCCTTGGCTTGGCTGGTGCCTTGGCCAAGCCTTGGCTTGTTGGGCCCTCAGATGCTAATATAATGTTAAGAAATCCAAGAAACCTACAATGCAAAAACACACACAGACGTGAAGTCGCCATGTGGAGGCTTGTTCAAAGCAAAGAGAGAGAGAGAGAGAGAGAGAGAGAGAGAGAGAGAGAGAGAGAGAGAGAGAGAGAGAGAGAGAGAGAGAGAGAGAGAGATTCTTCTATAGAGGGGAAGGCTTACCACCAGCAATCACAAGACACACACACACACACACATATGAAGTCGCCATCGAAGGTTGTTCACGGCAAAGAGAGAGAGAGAGAGAGAGAGAGAGAGAGAGAGAGAGATTCTGCTATAGAGGGCAAGCCTTACCATCAATCACAAGACACACACACAGACATGAAGTCGCCATGGAAGCTTGTTCACAGCACACAGAGAGAGAGAGAGAGAGAGAGAGAGAGAGAGAGAGAGAGAGAGAGGAAGTGGGGAGTGGTTGACCATAACCGAAAAATGGTTCTTTTTCTTTTTCTTTTTTTAAACAACCCACTTTTTGCTTTGTATTAGATGGTTACTATCAATGTACTAGCTGTGTCCCGGACATAGGTATTAAGTCCACCTATTTATGCATACACCCTGGAAGTCTTGCAGGGTGCCTTGGGGTGGAAAATCTCTCTCATCTTCGTCGCCATTTGAGTAGGGAGTGCTTGAAGCACCCACTATTGTAGCATGTAGTTTCCAAGATCTTGGGGTAGCCGAGCGACCAAAACTTTAGCTCTTGTGACAAGTTGGGCCACTGACTCCCCCGCCTTCATGGAGAGTTGGTTGAGCTGTTGAGTGATGAGGTCAAAGTAGTTCCCTAGCCGAAAGGTAGCCAATAATTGTAGCCTGAGGGTGGCCCAATCTGGGAAGTGGTTGATGGGAAATTGACTATACCACTGGTCGACACTTTCTTTCAGCATTTTCGAGAACAAGACCAAGCGTGCATCATCTCGGTTGAGACCTCTTGAGTCACACATAGTGAGGAATCGCTCCACATGGTCTTCCGCATCTTCAGTGATGGTACCTTTGAAGGTTGGTAGCTTAACTTGCACGCAGTTAAGGACAGTAGCCAATGGCTCTGGCCAAGGAGCTGCCAATAGGGTTAGAAGAGGAAGATGCTAAGGGAAGAGTAAGGGAACGTGGAAGAACACTATGACTAGTTTGAAGAGGAGAATGAAAGGGTGAATCACCTCCAAAAGCTCGTCTTTGGGGGCATGCACAACACTCCTCTCACCACGATCAAAAATCACCAAAAAAAGGGAAAAAAATAAAATTTGAGACTATCCTTGACCTCTGGAGAGTGCCATCGTGATCGCCAAATTTTGTCTAAGCTGTGGATGACTCCGTCGGTCCTTGCTAGGGAACTCAAAGACAATCGATACAAACACTATGGTTGAGGGAGAAGGGAGCATGGATCCTCTCAGGGAAGTATACCTGCCAAGGATGAGTCGACCTCACTGGCCAGACATGCAAGACCTATGCTCTACACTGTCTACCGCGCTCTGTCTATCGCGCTCTCCGACCACCACCTAGCACCGCAGTACCCCTATAGGCCTCACTCACACCACACACACCAGTCACACCTCACTCACCTCTCTCACACAAAGAGATAGACAAAACACCAACAGAAGAGCGGAACACTACAATAACAATACCCAAAAAGGGATGATACAAGGGAGACTCCGCTCCGATAGAAGGACTGTGCTAGAACTCAAGGTGATACATGGGAGAGTGTCCTCTTCTGTGAGAGTGTGTCCCAAACTATGTGTATGCTGCTGAGAGAGTGCTTCCCTTAACTCCTCCTTGGGTTTCCTCCTCCTCGGGTGGTGCTCAAGAGGATCTCGAAGAGGATCTCTCCCTGCCTTGGGAAAGGGAGAGGGGAAAGGAAGATGGTGCTCAAGATCTCGAAGAGGATCTTTCCCTACCTTGGGAAAGGGATAGGGGTGTTGCCTCCATGAGTGCCATCGGAGATGGCCATGCATGCATGAGATGTCGAAGGGGACCAGTGGTTAGAGGGGTTGAAGAGCACTGGCGGTGGTCGGAGGGCACCGGCGATGACGGCGGTCGGAGCGATCGGAGCGGTCGGAGGGCACTGGCGGTGATGGTGGTTGGAGTCATCGGAGGGCACCGATGATCGGAGCCATTGGAGGGCACCGAGGGTCGGAGTGGTCGGAGCACACCGGCGGGAGACCGGCGGTTGAAGTGGTCGGAGCAATTGGAGGGCACCGATGGTCGGAGTGGTCGGAGCAGTCCGTGGTCGGTGACGACGGTCAGAGAGGTGGTCGGAGTGGTCAGAGTGGTCAGAGCAGTCGGAGGGCACCGATGGTTGGAGTGGTCGGAGTGGTCAGAGCATACCGGCAGTGACCATCTTTCTTTCCCCTCTCGGCAGCAGTCGGAGTGGTCGGAGATGTTGGAGGTGATGGCGGTCGGAGTGGTCGGAGATGTTGGAGAGGTGATGGTGGGAACTCTTGGTGGAGTGTTGGAGAGGTGATGGTGGGAACTCTTGGTGGAGTGTGGAGGACCTCGCTTCCCATTTAGACCTACCATGTGTTATAGATTTCACTAAAGTATCCCAAAGTATAAACTAATATATCCGGTCAATTAGTCTCAGAGTGGCCCAATCATTGTTCTATTCCATCGATTGGATAACCTGGGGCTTATAATGTAGTCTTCCAAAAGAAATGCATGATAATTATAAAAGTGGATTTTCACATGAGTCTTCATACGAATGACCAAATCACCTATGTAGGTCATTAGTAATGTAGATATATAGCATAAGGTATCCTATCGATGAAACAGTCACAACCCATAGTAGTAAGTAACCTATAAGGTATCATTCTATAAAGTGCCAATACACCCAAGTCAGTAAGGGGCTATAGTCCCAAATATTCATTCAGACAATATAAGGTAATGGGAACAAATATATAAATACCCTAAGTAAGCCACTATGGACCATAGCAAAAATCTAGTCATATCAAGCCACATAGAATGAGTCCAGAATATTAATTGTCGATAAACAACAGAGCCAAGAGATAATATTTTTTTAAACCAGTGAACGTTAATCGAACAACATCTACTATCAACAGAATAAATCCATATATCTGCAAAGAGAAAAAATTTGGTATAAAAATTCTAAATGGATTATCTAAATCCACATCTCGATTTAGTACACCATTAATACACGCATTCTTTGATTTTTTTAAATACTAAGGCTTAGAAATTTATCAGAAGGCGCACATAGATAAAAAATGGTTATAGTTACAGAAATAGTAATCACTCAGTAACGTGATCGTAAAAAATAACCTGATAACAAGCAAAACCTATTCAGAATGTAGGTAAAGATAAAAATCACAAGCATGCATGTGAAGCATTTACAATCAAAAATTAAAATGATAATAGAAGGTAGTGCATGCAGGTTTTTGTATGAACAATTTAAGAAGTGCACCATGCATCACAGATAGTAGATGATTCAAATACCATTATCAAGTGTATGCCCTAGCCACAAAACCATCATATGATTTTCACATAAGTCATTAACAAAGAGTGTACGTAATAAATCCATGACATTAGGGCAAGTAGCCACAAACTCCCACTACAAATACCTTAGAAGAAGACGAACTTCTTGCAGAAGCCAGAAAACAAGGGCAGAAGAACCACGTAGAACATACACAGGCTAAGTGAGCAAACTCATAGGTATCCAAGCCGTTTTATATCCGTCAAGTGCCGAAGCAACCAACTCACATTGCCTTGGGGTGTCAATGCGAATCCGTTAGTATAATCTACAGAGCACCATACCACAGTCCGCCAAAAAACCAATTGCCCCATACTCATATATTGCCAAATTAGGCGATAATGCCCTCAAAATGCTAGTCATGCAAGAGAAGCAAGTTTGTGTATACACGAGCCTAAGCATGCCATGCAATAACTCTTGCTCGTGTCGGGCATTACCATTTATGTCAAAATTAGAGAAAAGTGATTATCATGCTAGGCCTACATGGTTTAAAGACCCAAAACATTGATATCCAATCTGCTATGGTTATTTTAAATAAGGTCTAAATACAATGTGTATATGAATTTATGCATCTATAGTGTGGGTGTAAAAGAGAGAGAGAGAGAGCTTTTATGTGTGGGAGAGTGTGAGAAGAGAGAGGGGCTCGATGTGTGCATGTGCGCTTGTGTGTGTGTGTGTGTGTGTATGTGAGAGAGAGAGAGAGAGAGAGAAGGGGAGAGAGAGAGAGAGAGGGTGTGTACAGTGTGTGTGTGTGTGTGTGCACGTGTGTGTGTGTGTGTGAAAGAGAGAGAGAGAGAGTTTCAACATTTGAGCGTGTGTATGCACGCATGTGTGTACGTGTGTGTATGTGTGTGTGAGAGAAAGAGAGAGAGAGATGGTTGTAGAGAGGGGTCACACGCCTTCACTTTGTAGAGGATATGAGGGGTCCTCACTAAGTATGTTACTCCGTTCTAATAGTAGCCAAAATTTAAATTAAAAAAAAGTTATCCATCAAATGGTAGCCAAATTTTAAATTAAAAAAAAGTTATCCATCAACCTGGACCTCTAAATCTTCCTATTTTCAAACCTACGACTCTTTTATTTTCAAACCTACGACTCTTTTATTTTCCAAATTCCCGAGGTGCAACCAGGAGCTTATCAGTGTAGCGGGCGGTCTCGTACGACCAGCGGAGGTGGCCGGCCATGCCCGAGCAGAGACCCGCGACGTAGGAGAGTACGCCAGGCTTGTCCGCGAGGCTGGATCCGCGGATTGTTGCCACCAGCTGAATGCACTCGGTGTCCGCTTTATCCACCATGTCCACCACGCGGTCCAGTGCCTGCTGAAAGCTGTCACCATGTGCGGCGGAGTGGAACACAACGGACGGCATGTTGAAGAAGTCCCCCACGGTGCTCTCGACACGACAGGAGAGTAGGTCGTTGGAGAAGCAGATGTGGTCGGTAACGGCGTTCTGGAGCTGAACGATCAGCGGGCTACCGTAGGTGTCGTTATCGAGCTCGTTGCCCATCGCGTACTCCATGAGCGCGAATGCCGGGAGAACAAAGGAAGCCGCGCGGCAGATCTGGATGTAACTGTCTATGCCCGGCAACGAGTGTGCGCTTCTGTAGAGCGTTTGCAGCTTTACGGCCTCCAAATAGCGCTCCATGGAGTGGATGAAGCGATCCCTGAGAACCGCTGGCATGTCCCCGCGCGCTTCCTCCCACACCTTGGCCAGCGCTGCCAATTGCGCTTGGGTCCTGCCATCACATTGCATCTGCTGGGTGATGGTTCCAGTACCGTTGAGCAGGATGGCCATGATCAGCTGGTGCCGACGAGCCATTCCGACGTGATCGGCGCCCAAGGCTTGCGGGTTGTCGTCGTCGGTGTCGGAAACGAATAGCCAGGACAGGATTTTGGTGATATGGACTAGCCGGGCGCTGGGGCCACTCGGAATGACGCGGCAGCAAAAACGGGGGAGCAAGCAGTCGAGAAGGAACTGTCGGGCGGCGTCAGAAGGTGGCTGCGCCACCGACACAATCCAGGGGTCGCATTGCGCCTGGATGAGCTCATAGTCAGGGTGAAGTTGCGCCGCGAATGAGCATGGCAGCGGGGCGGGCAGGTGGAAGCTGGTGGTGAGGAGGGTTGAGCTGGTCAGGCGCTCCATTCTCTCTCTCTCTCTCTCTCTGTGTGTGTCTGTCTCCTTGGAATGGCGGCTGCGAATGATGGAGGAGGAATTTGGTGATAAGGATTAGCTGTGTTCGGAATGGCACGGCAGCGAAAGCGCGGGAGCAGGCAGTGGAGCATGGGCGGCGTTAGAAGGTGGCTGCGCCGTAAATGAGCATGGCAGCGGGGCGGGCACGTGGAAGCTGGTGTGGCGCCCCATTGCTTGAGCCTTTTATTGAAGGATTTCTAACATGTGTTACACTGTCGTTTGCATGTACGGCCCACATAAGTGACATAAAGGAGCACGGGGCCCGGAATCTCGTCGATTAGCGGTGCCAGGTGGGGCTTCCTCTGTGTGGACGCGCTTAAAATTGCTTCAAATTTCCACACAATCGAAAGTTTAGAGAATAATATGCCATCAGAAAGCCAATAGGGGACAACAATGAGTGAAAAATGAAACAATTTCAAAGGTTTTACCAAAATTAAACTATTTCTATTTCGAAGCCATGCAAGAGGTGTGAGGTGTTGCCTCATGTGCATCGTTGCAATTTTCTCTCATCGCCTCCAACTCCCTATCTCCCTTTGTCTCATCACTTGCCACCCACGATCTCCTAGACTCTCTCTCCTCCTCCTCGCATCTTGTCGCCCTTTCTCCCTTCACCGACATAGAAGTTCGAACAAAGGTAGGCGAGGGTTGAAGGTTGAATGAAAAAAGACTATCGCGCATGAATATTCTCAGGCTCAGGAGAATGGCATAAAGAGGGATTGTAGTAAAGGCGATGCCTGTAAATGCATGAGTTGAGGCAGAGAGAAAACGTCTCGAAAGCAGAGAGAAAACGTACGATCGAAAGCAGGCTCATGGCCATCTTGCTTGCTCTAAAGGTAGAGAGACGGAGATCAGACAATTTTCTCCATATGATTTTTTTCTTCATGTTAAAAAAAAAAACTTGTGGAGGCAATTTTATGATCGGTGTAGTGGGTGAAGCGCTATTCTCTTTTTTAGAGCTCTTAGGCTACATGTCCACTAAATTTTGAGTACCATGCCAAAGTTAAAATGAATTTGAATTATCATATGTTATGGTCATATTTCATTCGTAAGGTAGTGCGACTACATAGGTGATATTTTATAATGCTGATGTCTCCAAAAATTGGCATGTCTTTCTCCTTTCTTTTTTTAAAGGAAAATATCTATAATATTAAAGCTGAAAGCCAAGGTATACAGCACTATTTTGACTTACAAGAGTTTATAAAAAAGAACAAGCCTAATCCAACTCATACTTCTTACAATTAAGTAGTTTGCAAAGCAAATCCCATCTTTCATGTCTTTCTCCTTTCTTATGTGCTCATCCTGATTTATTCTCTCTTGATTTACTCTCTCTCTCTCTCTCTCTCTCTCTCTCTCTCTCTCTCTCTTAGGAGGAGTTAATCATGGAATGCTATATTCCCACATTCTTCCTTATTTATGATTAATTCTCTAGACAAGTTTAGTTTAGGATGCCTTTTGAAATCCTGATGATCATAGCTTACTTTACGTTTACACGGGCGATTTCGTATATGTGTGAGAGTATGGGTTACATCGTCTTAATGTTATGAACTTCATATGGTTGTTTGTATTTTTAATCAATTAATTTATTAATTGATTGGCATAGTTGATGTAAGTGCAAATCCTTGGGTTAGATAATGGAAGTGAGCTAGTGGTGATCAAGAAGATTTTGAGATACTTGATTTTGGGTGTTAGCAGAATACTATTTGATTTTGTGACAACGCACGCGATTATTTCATTTTGGGCAATGTACATATTTATTGTTGATGTATATATTTATTGGGACATGTGAAAGCTCCTTTGTGCGTATTTGATTTTATAAGTCTAGATGTATGCATTTATATGGTTCAAGATATACACCTATTTTTAAGTAGTTTGTCTTGCATGTCCAATAAAGCAAGCTATTTTTGTAGAAGTCGACATATTTGTAAAAGTGGACACTATTTTGAGCCCATAAGTTATTTCAAGCAATAGGATTAAAATACACCGAGAAGAAGCATGGACTCAGCCAAAGCCAAGATTAAATGTAAAGTTTGGAGCTAGTGAAGAACTAGTAGATAAAGAAGATTTGGAATTCAAGAGGAGGTAATTCTTCAATTACAAATTGCAAGGAAACGCTAAGGTTCAAAAGAAAGCTTGTTTTTACCCACTGGATAACCAAAACCCATAATTCTTTTATCCACAAGCCAACCAAACGTGGAAAACCATTTTTCAAAACCACCCAAAATTTGAAAGTGGTTTTTTCCAAACGTCTCCCTCTTGTAAATTGACCCCACCACAAATCTATTTCCCTTTGTCTACCACAAGCTCCAAAACCATTATTATTACAAATTTTTGCCAATTTCATCTTCCTTCCTCTTTCAAAGGCACATGCCGATCCCTTTTCACTGAGTTAATTTTCCATTTTTTTGGGATGTGCGCTATTTTTTACTTTATCCATGGTATAAGCTTTAAAATCTTACACTCTTAGGTTAACATCCTTGAATAGCCACCCAGTCTTTTTGTGTGGTGCACAGAGAGAAATGACTTTGTCTCCTTACAAAAGTCACATGTTGATTTCTTAATGGTAGAAGACATAGAAAGGTCAACATCCTTCAAAAGTTTTCCATCGGTCTTTTTGTGTGGTGCACAGAGTGAAATGACTTTGTCTCCTTACAAAAGTCACATGTTGATTTCTTAATGGTAGAAGACATAGAAAGGTCAACATCCTTCAAAAGCTACATAACAAGAAACATGTCCTTAGCAGTTTTCCATTGGTCTTTTTGTGAGGTGCTAGAGAGAGAGAGAGATGACTGTGTCTCCTTAGAAAAGTCACTTGTTGATTTCTTAATAGTAGAGGACACAGTAAGATCGACATTAACCCTTTAATAATGTTTATTTCTTGATTATAGAGGATATTAAAAAGTCACATGTTGATTTCTTAATCATAGGGGACATAGAAAGATCAACATTGTCCCTTCAATAAGTATATAAAAAATCTTATATGGAAGAGGACATAGAAAGATTGGTGTTCTCCCTTGATAGCATTCCTGCTATAAAAATATCAATTTCTTATAAAAATATCAATAAGTATATAAAAATACCAATTTCTTATATGAAAGAGGACATAGAAAGATTGGTGTTATCCCTTGATAGCATTCCTACGGGAAACCCGCAAAAAAATGAATTTAAAATGTCTTTTTTAACCATGAAATGCTCTTAAAATTTTCTAAATAAATAGAAAAAGTTCTCTAAAAATTGTAGAAATTTAGGGAATCCTTTCTACCAAAAAATACCCACAATAGCATGTGCAGTATTTTGGTTAAAAATTTTCATAAAATGCTTATTCTAGCCATAAAATTAGATAAAAATAGCATTTCCACTCATAGAATCTCCCCGCAACATCGATACGTCCATCCAAGCCAAGAAGCACCACATTTTGACTGCCATATTGACGTTCCCAATGCATAGACCACCAAAACAAACCAAAAAACAATATCTTTTTCTTAATAAATGTTAAAATTTACTTAAAAATGTAAAATTTTTGGAATAATGAGAGAAAACTTAGAGGAGAAAAAACATCAAAAATTAACTAGAGACCGCTTTGATACCACTGTTAAAACCTAAAGATTTCTCTAGATAATAACTATGCATAAGCATCCATAAACCAGGCATATACCCATCTACCCGACCACCCCCAAGCCCAAGGGTGCACACATAAACATAATTATTAATGAAGTACCACATATCTTACCTTAGTGTCCCATACCACCAAGTGATATGACTTCACTCCAGCAACACATAGCTCTAGCATGAAATGGCAAGAGAGTAGACACAATACTCTACACAAGAGAATATCCCTTGAGAGTGCCCCATGCCCCTATTATATAGGAGGGCCCTCAAGTGACTCTTGACTCTCTAATTCCATGTGTGACCCTTGGTTGCCTAACCCTAAGCTCAACCCAAGGTTAGACCTAACCCTTTCCCCACTAGAGCATATTCCCATGCTCCCATGTTCACATGCCTAGGGTGGGTTAGTCTCCTAGTATATGCACATAACATCTCTCTAGCAATATTGTTTGAAATTTGAAAGTCTAATTGCAATGTACTTAGATTTATTTCTAGCATTAGCTTCCTCCTCTCTCTTAAGTGTGCTTGCCTTTGTCTAGATTTTATACACAAGTAGGAGCAATTTTTACCACTAAAAGAAGATAGGCTGCTTCAACCTAAGGACAATGCTCAAAAGAAATTATGATTAATTTTTTTTTCAACCAATCATAATAAAGGTGCTACTCAAAAGTAATTAGGATTCATTTAACTATGTAAATTTTTAAACGATTAATAATTTTCATAAATTTGAACTCTTGAAAATAAAAGCTCTTCCTAATTTTGATTGAGTTTTTTTATTTTTTCTTGGCTACATACGAGGTCCCACCTTTTGTCTTCCCAAAACAAAAGAAGGCTGTCCCCCCATGAGATGTGGATACCCTAGCTGCATACAAGCAATCATCATGGCTTCAAAAGTGAAGCCCTTGGAGAGCCCTTGGGAGATTTCTTCTCTAAGACCTCTCCACTTGACCAGATCTTGACAAAAATGGTATGGCTCCCAAGGGGTTCTCAATAAAATCCACAAAAGTATAGATATGCTTCTTCTCTTTCACGTACCACCTTCTTGTCTTTGTCCCAAACTTAGGTTGCTTTACTTTCAGATCACAATCTGAATATCCCCACATGATGCCAACAACTTAGGATGGTCTAGAATTATAATAGTCTACCAATCTGTAAAGAAGATCATCTAATCCCAACCTTAAGGGCCTGAATTAAATGTACCATAGCAACATCATTCAATTTATTAGCATAATATACTGACCAACACATATGAATGCATTTATACATTAGTTCTAGAACATCTACCCCAATACTAATCTCTTTTTGAAAAATATATTGTTTCTAGAATTCCAAATCTCTGACAAGTAACAGAATCTAATAATGTTAAATATTAAATCTACAGCTCTCACAGCAGGTTGCCAGTCTGCCTGCCTCTAGAACCCAATCCGCCCAAAACCCTTGCACCCCTATGCTACTTGTTGAGACCCATTTTCCAATTCTAGCCCATACCCCTCTAGCAGCTAGAAATTCCCAGAAGGCATGCCTCTCATCCTCGAGAATAGTTTTTCACCTAGGAAAACAACCAAAAGTGAAGCTTCTTTATATAGGCAAGGCCCACATACACACCCTCCACAAGAATACTTAAGCTTTCACTGGAATGTGTACTTCCCATATAGCTTTCCACCTCTTCCTCCAGATACTAGCATTTCATCCTACCTTCTAGATTCTATTACATTGCTCTACATTCACCTCATTCTTTCTTAGTTACACATATATAACCCTAGTTGCCCCTTTGTCTAGCTTAGCTCCATCAGACCACACCCAGTCATTTATCCACCACCAGGGCTCATCAAAGGCTGTAGAGACCCATTCTATCTACACTTCTGCCAATACTTGTCCTACCAACTGCCTCTCTCTTGGAAGTAATCTAAACTCTCCTTCCATCTGGTCTAGCTCTTTCCATCCCACCAATGATGAGTCCCAACAATTAGCCAATCTTCTCATAATCCTATTGTTTATCTTTTTAGCTAAGTTGATGTCCAGAAGTGCCAGAGGGGGTTAAACTTATGAGTCCACCATAGCCCCAAACTAAAAAAAGAATTACCTCTACATCTGGGAAAACCATCCCAAAACACCAACCCCAGCACATCCTTCCATCTACCACATAGAAACTTGTAAAATGAAGAACCTATAATTTTCAAAGGAGCATAGGATAGCAACTTGTCTTTTGAGTTTAGCCCCAACCATCTACCTTTTATAAGGATAAGAGAGTCTTCCACTAATTACCTTTTCAATTTGGCCCATGTCTCCTCTTGGTGTAGACAATTGGAAAGATACACAGCTACTCTAGCTATAGAATGAGTGGGTAGATGTAGGATACCAATGCCTCCTTCACTCTTTGGCATACTCAGCTTGTCCCATGCAAGCCAAGTTGCCACTCTCCTGCTACATCTCCTTTTTCTCCACAAAAAGTATCTTACAGGCCCCATAATTTTATTCCAATGACTTCTACCAAAGTTTAACACTGGGCACAAGAACATGATGTAATCATTTAAAAATAGTATTACAGAAGCTCACTTGTTATATGCTTTACATCTAGATTAATAGTATATAGGTTATCTGTCATCTTAACAAACCCATGAGATTACGAAAACTTTGGCCTAAAAAAGGGCCCTCTAAGAATATCCATGTCATCACTTTTCTAGAAAAAAGAGGCCGTGGTGTATTGATGTCAAAACCCCCACACACAACATACCATTGGAAAGCCTTTGAAAAGTAGATTCTAAATCTACAACCTATTAAAAATTTGGATTTGATATACTCAAGTTATTTACCCACTAAAAGGTGTTCAAATTCCCATGATTGTAACATTATGGATGTCATAATCGTTAGAATCTAGATATGCTCAAGTTATGCCTTTCCCACTAAAAGGTGGATCTCAATGATCATTGAGATTAACCTTTTAGTCGAGAAGACATAAACGTCAGTATATCAACTCCAAAATTATCGAAGGTGGTAGATTTAGAATAATTTACTTTTCAAGAGTTTTCCAACAATATGTCACGTGTGGGGGTTTTGACCATAAGATACATAAGGTTCACTAGGGTTGCTTTTTTCTAGAAGAGTGATGACATGGCTCTTCTTAGAGGGTCCTTTTTGAGTCCAAAGTTTTTTCAATGGATTTTTCTAGGATTTTATCTAGATGGTTTTACACTTAGTTTAGCTTCAAAGTAAATGAAAAAAGTGCTCTGCTCTATGCTCAGCTTTGCAGCATCTCATGAACTCCTCATATAGCCTATGTTTTTGATCCCCCATATGTGCTCTCATCTGCTCCATCTATAACCTCATATGCTCATGGTTAGTCTCTACATTGCCTATGATGATGGCACCATAGTAGAATGCATGGGTGGCATTTACATGAAAGAGAAAACATGAATAAGATACATAGAAAAAATGTGCATGACATTAACATACATGTAAGTAAACAAATCAAAGATAGGTACCAACTTTAGTCCACTTGTAAACGCTGTGTGAAAATAACCACACCACATGCTGAATGTTCTTTGTACCAAGTGGATATTGACCCTAATCTGTGATCCAAGAGCCTCAATGGCTGAAAGTGATACAAAGATTGGGTCTCCCACAACAACTGGAAGGGCCGGTGTGGTCACGGTTTACCTTGCTCACCTAACGCGACCCATGCCCACACCCTGCTAGGATGATCAGTACTGTAATCCACCTCAAATCCCAATATAAACTCTGCATATAATTGCTTTGTAAAGTATAAGGAAACCTGGCAATAGTGGGACATCCTCCCATAAGTAGCTACATATTAGCAATAGATATGTGCCACTATATCTAGGTGGGAGAACCCAGTAAGAAGAAGAGGTTTCCCAAGCATAAGGATGGACACCTTGGCCATCTCTATATACATCTTTTAAAAAATCCCGAATGCCACGGAGCTTATCCAAGTCACGATAGAAAGAGGCACCTAAAACTCTAGTGATATGTTACGTCTGTAGCCAGCGTCTGTAGCCACTCATCTATAGACACGATGCTACCTAGGTTGTGTAAGGAGGACAACATCATCTCTAGGTCTACCATGATGTGCAAGGTAGATGGTGTGTCACCTGCACTCGCATCTCATGGACCATCATCGGTGAATCATAGGTATGAGGTCCTTTAATGGACTCGCGTGAGTCCATGCTAAAGAGGATGATGTGAGGATACCCTAATGAGAACCCTAAGCTAGGTGTGGAAGGGAAAAAATGTGGAGATTAGATGAGTAATTATGTGAAAGGCCAATGTAGATTAGGGAGAGAGGGAGCTCTAAGAGTGAATAGTGAGAATGAGGGGGGGGGACATGGAGTTTTTATATCTCGATCAAGTTAGGGTTCGGGTTTTGAGACAAGGAACACGTGGCACCCCACGATTGCTTACCATATATAACATGTGTCCATCATGGGTTGGATATCCACGTAACTCAATCCAGTTATGTGGAAAATTAAAATTTGGATTCTTTGGGATTTTTTCTTTCCTTTACAATGCCGTCGAGGTGAACACATGTCCATCATTGGTTGGGTATACATGTAACCCGATCGAGTTACGTGAAAAATTTTAAAAATGATTTTTTTGGGCATTTTTTCTCTCCTTTGCAATGTCCTCGAGCTTTACACGTGTTGGTCATCATCATCGGTATCCACATAACTCAGTTGAGTTACATGGAGAAATATTTTTAAAAAAAATTCTTTCCTTTGCTATGTTGAAATAACAAAACACATGTCCATCATCATTGGGTATCCATGTAACTCCATTGAGTTACGTGAAAATTTAATTTTTTTTATTATTTTGGTTTTTTAACCCTTTCCTTTACAACTTCAAAATAAAAAAACATGTGTCCATCATGGGTTGGATACCCACGTAACTCGGTCCAATCACGTGAAAAAGTTTTAAAAATGATTTTTTAGTCTTTTTCCTTTCCTTTGCAACATCATGGAGCTGCACACATGTCCATCATTGGTTGGGTATCCACATAACTCGGTCGAGTTACGTGGAAATTTAAAATTTTAATTTTTTTCCGTCGCGCAAGTGGTCGAGTTACACACGTGTTCATCTACGATTTTGGGTATCCTCCACCTCGATCGAGTTACGTGGGATTTTATTTTATTTTATTGATTTTTTTTCTTTCTTTACATAGTCGTTGAGGTGCATGCTTGAGAGATGCTTAATGTACATGAATGCATGGTTTATGTAAGTAACTTGGTCAAGTTACATATTGGACATCCACATATGTAGCTTGTAACTTGGTCGAGTTCCAAATTGGATGTCCCACTAGGTAACTCAATTGATATATACGTGGCATCTATGCAGATATCCACCATGTAACTCAATCGATTTATGTGGATGCTCACCTCCTATACCTCGATTGACCATACATGGATGTCTGCTATGTAATTTGGTTGAGATACATGGTGCCTTGTGGATATTTTCAACCATGTAACAACTCGTTTGAGTTACATGGTCATCAATGGTATCCTAGGTGGTAGGTTAAGTGACTTGGTCAAGTTACCTCATAAGCATCTAGTGACTACCACTTGGGATATTTCTGATTGAAATTATAACTCAATCAAGCCCATCTACATGACACGCGGTCCGAAAGTGAGGACCCTTATTATACAACAACCCCAACACCCAAAATCAAGTTCTCAAAATCTTCATGATCCACCACCAGAGCAGCTCACCTCCATTATCCAACCCAAGGATTCGCACTTACATAAACTATGCCAATAAATATTATGATTAAAAATATAAATAACCATACAAAATTCATAACATGCATGTGGTTTTTCTAAGGAGACACAATCATCTCTCTCTCTCTCTCTCTCTAGCACCTCACAAAAAGACCAATGGAAGACCAATGGAAAGCTGCTAAGGACATTTGTCTTTTTATGTAGCTATTGAAGGATGTTGACCTTTCTATATTTTATACAATTAACAAATCAACATTTGATTTTCACAATCATCTCCTCTTTCAACATCAACTTTTATTTTGATTGGCTCAATAAAACATTTTTTAGCACTTTTTTTAAAGCATCGTGCCTACGTTTTAAGCGAACCTATCTTTAATCAGTTTTTTGGTTGGTGGAAAGGTGGAATTCTCCATCGGCTCACAACCAAGCCCCATCGTGTAGCTCAGTGGTGGCATCGAACCCGGGTCCCATAATGGGACCCAACCATTCTACGAGTCACTTTTTCAAGTAAGTGGTAATGGTCGCTTGTCCTTATATGTAGATTGTGAAACAAAAGGAGGCATACTTGAGAGAGGAGGGGGTCAATGCCAGAAAGAAACTCCATTACATTGTAATTGGAACTTCAAATTTGTAATCGGAGCTTCAATTCTTATTTTAAATGTTTCGTAACGCTTTCAGAATTTGAGTTTGAAGGTTTAAGAATTGGTCGTTTCTAGAGGTTTTGTGAAATATACAAAAATTACGACGACGGAGAGTACTTCGAGCATTGCCATGTGGAATCTGGAGTGGGTGGTGGACAGTGCCATCTGCGGACATCGGACGCACATCTTGTCGCGGCGCTCCTTTTGAGAGAGAGAGAGAGAGAGAGAGAGAGAGAGAGAGAGAGACCCTCCTCGTTTCAAAGGTTTCACACTTTGTTTAGCTTCAACGTAACGTGCGTAAGCCTCTTGTTGAGCCGGTATTGCAATGTTTGGGGCATGCATTTCTATGCACATCACATATCTTTCACATGATGTATCACATGTGTTCGAAAAACCGGTTCATAGTGTATTTTTCTCGGTTTAAATAGAAAATCTCGGTGATAGGTTTTTTTTGTGGCCAAGGGGATATGCTCCATGAAGATGCTCAGCCCAACCCTAAGAAAAAGAAAATAATACACTGGGTATGATCAAAAACATTAGGAAACATAGGATCTTGCATGGGTAGTTGCGCATTGGTAACTCGTTTGTAATAAGCGGTATTGAAATATCCCATTGGGGTAGTTGAGGACCAATGAATAGTGGCTGGGTGTTCTAGTGCCTTCTATTGTTATTTTTGTTGGGCTATGGTGCTTGTGATAGACTCCTCTCATGGTGGTGTGCTTTAGACAGAGATACATAGGCAGTATCTCTTGAAGCCATCATTGTTTTGGTGCCTCCAGAGAGGAGGGATTTCAAGGCACCTTTCAGACTGTTGGTAGAAGCTAAGAAGTGTCAGTTGTGGAGATGGTTGCGGCGATGATGTCTTATCATGTGTTTCATGAGCATACTAATGAGGGTCCATAGGAATTTTTGGTTGGGATGGAAAAGGCAGCTTTTACATTTAGAAAGGACAAAGATGAGGACAAATTGGCCCTATGGTCCATGTTATTGAAAGGGGATGCAAAAAGGTGGTTCCAGACTTGGAGGAGTCAGCCACATTAGGGGCATGCATATGAGGATGTTAAAGGAGCTCTAGTGCAACATTTCAAGAAAGGTGAATATTCGGATGCTATTTGGAAAGATATACAGAACTTGAAGGAAAGTTTGTCGGATGTATTTGATCTTTTTGAGGATTTGTGGGGCAAATGGATGCTTCATTGTTGGCAGCAGAGCACCAACCTATACTTCTTAAAAAGGATATGCTCATTCAATCTCTTCATTATGATTTGAAGGAGAAGTTTGAGTTGATAAGCCCAAGCACCTTTGATGAAGCTTTAAGGATTGCAAGAGATAAGGAGTGGAAGCTTCAAAGGATGGCTCAGAAGCACAAAGAGATTCACATTGAGAGTAGATCTGCTAAGATTGGACAGAGGAAGGGAGGACTGCTCTAGTTGTACTGCTGACCAACTAATGCAAGGTATTAATCAGTTAACTGAACAAATGGAAAATTTAAATTTGAGTTTGTTGCAAGGAGGCATAAATTTCCCTAGGCCAGGAGAAAGGGAAGGTATGAGAGCCAGATACAGAGGAGGTCCTAACTTGAATGTCCAATGTTTTATTTGTATGGAAACGGGTCATATCTCCCCTCAGTGTCCCTACCCCAAGAGAATGGGAGGAGATGTATATCCTCTAGCACCTAGAATGGAGGAAAGGCCAGACGTCATAAAGGGAAGAGGAGATTCCACACCCACCAAGACCTCAGGTTTAGCCACAGCCAGCAAATGGGCCTAGACCAAGAAGGGATGAGGAAGCAGATATGTTAGCCAACAAAAGAACTAGGGGTGCAGAAGGTGAAGATTAAGCAGGACCATCCAGAAGGAAGAAGGGGAAGCAGGTAGAAGACCAGTTGTTTGAAAGAGGTTAAGAAAAAGAGCAGACCTAGGAGGTGTATAGGAATGAAAGATTTTCCTCTAGGGTTCAGGTGAAAGAATATGATTTGAAGAAGGATCTCCAATAGAAGGGTCCTACTTTGTCTTGTCCCCCAACTGATACATATGTGCCCCAAACTCAAGAGAACCTGGTGCAAACTAGTTAATACAAGGATTTCCAAGAAGGATAAGGAGAAGAAAGTAGGACAGTTGAATATAGTATGTGTCAAAGGATACAAGGATTATCTGCCTATCATGGATGCTAGGATAAACATGTTTAAGGTTCCTTAAGTGTACATTGATGGTGGTGCCCAAGTTTGTGTAATGACCCAGCCAACTATGGAAGACTTAAATTGAGTGCACCTTTAGAATTCAAAGTTAGAATGGCCAATAATTTGAAGGTTAGATGTTTGGGAGTAGTGAAGAGGCTACAAGTGACTATTCTTAGGTTGGAAGATGAGATGGATGTTCATGTCATGCCAGCAAGGATAGAAGCTTACCGTTTGATTTTGGGGAGACTGTGGTTGACAACAATGAGATCAGAGAAAGATTGGTGGAGAGAGCACCTCATTTTGGGTCTAGATCAGCCAGCTAGGAAGCAAGCTAGATATGACATCACCAAGGGGAGAGAAATAATCCCAAAGAATACTTCAAAGGATGAAGATAAGGCTGCAGAAACTAGTTCCTTAGAGGATTATGAAACAGAGGACTCTGAGAAAGAAGAGGATAGCTCAGAGGATGATGAGGGGGGAATTCCATTGCTGGAACTGGGTGGATTGGTTGTACCTCATGTGGCACCATGTGGTACCCTGGGTATGCTCCCCAAGGTGGGTATTGTTGATATGTAGGTTGCGTAGGCTCAAATGATGGGGTCGGGTATGCCCTTTCTCTCTGATACAACGTTTCATGCGCTTGGGGAGTTGGGTCTGGCCCTGGGTTTAGTATGGTCTCTAGGTCTGGAATGGGCCAGCCACCCCTGAGACGGGGGCCTGGCCCTCCAGACTGTGGTGGATGAGTCTTGATTTGCTGGCTCTACTTTGCCCTATTTTCATTGTAGGATCTAGAGGTGGCTTGGGCTCTCTTTCCTATTAGTTTTCCATATCTCTCATCCTAGGATGTGGCTCTTCTAACTATGTGTTTCCCAGAATAAAGTTATGGAGCATCGAAGAAAGGCTTGTCTATGAATGTGTAGGAGAGGTAGGGTCTTTCTCCTAGACAGGTAGTCTATCCATGCACTGAGCCTCAAGTTCTCTTGTTTCGAGGTTAGGAGTATCTCATCCCATGCTAGGATGATCGTCACTCTCACTCGTGCTATCAATGACTAGCATCATTTGCCTCCAAGCTGTATTGACCAATGGGTCTGATCTTATGAGCAAGGGAGCTTCAAGAGAGTTTATATTATTAAAAAGTGGGTTTTTTCGCATCAATTTTCCTAACATAGGTGCATGAATGTGTGGAATTACTATGTTCGACCCCCTGTTTGAAGAGTCTATTTTGTTTTGGGAATGGTATGGCCATACACTTTAAGATGGTATGGGTGTATGCTTTGTTGAGGACACACGTGTACACTTATGAGAAATAATATGACACGGGCATACATTTCCTAGAAGACACGTGTGGCTTCAAGACAAAATGGATGTGCACTTTTGAATGATGATGGTATAGGCGTGGTAAGTAGATGGTACGGGCGTGGCAAGGCTGCCACCATAGGCGTACGCTTTAGAAGGGAGAGATGGTACGAGCTTGACAAACTTGCGTGGCAAGTAAATGGTACGGGCGTGGCAAGGCTGCCACCATAGGCGTACGCTTTAGAAGGGAGAGATGGTACGAGCTTGACAAACTTGCCCAACGACTATGCACTATGAATGGAATGGGAGTTCATATCTCAGAGGTTCATGTAGAATGCAATTTTTGCTTACTTCCCTCCTCTAATTTTTGCAGATTCAGGTGTCTCCCTGCTATGTTTTTGAATTTTTATTTTTATGGAGGTATAGAGCTAGTCTTTAGGTACCTATTGATACTTAGAATGCATAAAGAAACGTAATAAATTAATATTAATTCGATGAATAAACTATTGTGCAAACTTAACAAAAGTTGAGCAAAAATTTAGAAATTGTATGAATGTGAAGAGCAAAAAGTAAGCACCTACTTGTGTCTCTCGCATTTGGTCAAGACTTAGATGCTCCAATGCTCCGTTGACCTCCATAGCTCCATTGAACAATCAATAAAACAAGAAACAAGCTCAGACAACATGTATTCAACCGATGGATTTGCACTTAAACCAGGAAAAATTAAGACTGTAGCACATGAAATGTGTGGAGGACCCTAAGCTAAGTGCTCTCCCCCTAGCAGCGGTGCCAAAGATGTTAAGATAAATATACAACATTGCACAAAAGAGAGAGACAGAAGAAGAGAAACAACATGCAAGGGTTGATTCAAAGATTAAAACTTATCCAACCCTAATGATGGGGTTAACTCCCCTATGTGAGGCCACTAGGGGCTCACTGCACCACCACTTGTGTCACCCAAGTGGAGACTCACAAGCTAGGTTAAGAGCAAAGAAGTAGGGAGCTATGGAAAGCTCTACCTTCACTTCATGTGCCAACATGCAAGGGGGATCTTGGTAGAGAGACAAGAGAGGGGAGAGGAGAGGAGAGGAGAAGCTAGATCATCACCATCCCAACATGCAAGGGGGATCTTGGCAGAGAGACAAGAGAGGGGAGAGGGGAGAGGAGAGGAGAGGAGAAGCTAGATCATCACCATCCCAACATGCACACACAACAACAATTAAGAATGAAAGCATATACAACACAATCAAGCAACCACAAGCGAGAGAGAGAGAGAGAGAGAGAGAGAGAGAGAGAGAGAGAGAGAGAGAGAGAGAAACTCAATTGAGACTAATGGGATTGTCCCTTTCATATTCCATAAAATGTCTTATATACAAGAGCTCACTTTTTGCAATGGTCACTAGCCCATTTACAATTGGGGGCCCCTAGCTCTATGTACATCTTATTCCTACGATTGGAATTAGAGAAGCTGTAAGCTTGTTCATCCCATATCTCTTTTATCAATCAGCACTTTGCACGGTTACAAAAAGATAAGTTACAAGAAGCGTGACCATGCTTGAAAAATAATGTTAACCAGAGTGGTTAATAGGGCACTACAAAAGTGCTTTCTAATAAACTCGGGGGGGGGGGGGGGGGGGGGAGAGGGGTCACTCATAAATATGTAAGCATAACATGTGGGTTCAACAAAAGGGATTTTTAACACATTTTTTATATACAAAAGGGTACCATTTAAAGGGGGTATTCACAGGTTGAATAGAAAAAGGGTATGTTTTATTTATAAAAAATTCAAAGATAAGGGATTTTTAAAATAGGCCTTGAACGCACGTGATATAGAGGGTTTACTTATAGTAGTGAAGGCCTCGAGATCCTAAAGATAATAAAAATTTCTTTGGGCACTACAAAAGTTCTTTCCAATATCCTAAAGATAAAAAACGTGCTTTGGGCATAATAAAAGGAATTTTGGACTCTACAAAAGTTCTTTCCAAAATCTTAAATAGAATAAAAAGTTCTTTGGGCACTACAAAAGTGCTTTCCAATATCCTAAAGATAAAAAACGTGCTTTCACTATCTAAAAGATAAAATGTTACGGGTGCATTTATAAGCGCGTCTAAAATCGCATCTATCTAGAAAATCATCTATAGGCGCGTCTATATCATTATAGACGTGCCTATAGATGCGCTTTGGAATTAATTTTTTTTCCAGAGAGCTGCCTGTGCAAATGTACAGCTGCATTTTTTGCACACAAAGCTCTCTGGTTTAAGGTTTTACTTACTTGTACACAGACGAATCAAGATCAGCAAAGATATCAACATAAAAACTTAAATTAAAGATAGATATGCACAAAAAGATTTGTGAACACACTTCGAATATTGATTAAAGAAGATGAGAAATTACATTTTATATCCAAAAATTTATCCATACATGATCATAGCCACATAAGGCTTGAATAAAAACATAGATACATAAAGAAGATAAAAAATTTCATCTTATATCCAAGAAGTTGTCCATACATGATGGTAGCCACATGAGGCTTAAAAAAGAAACATAGTTGCATAAACCAAAACTATACATGAAGAAAAACTAGCGGGTGACTACTCGGAGGAGTCATCACTCTGAGTCATCTTGTCCACCTTGTGCCTACACAAAGTAAAGATATATATAAATAAAAATAGAAAGTATTATAAAGGTCGAAACATGTTTGTAAATGAAAATTAAAAGTATTACCTACATTGGTGTTCTCCTTGCTCGATTGTATTGTTCGTCAGGAGATGATCCCTTCATCGTGAAGGTAATCCCATGTATCTCCTCTACTTGGTGACGATGGTAGCGAGTCTCTATTGGATTAGGATCTCTACCCACAATGTCACGCTACATCACAAGATAAACATTATAACACAACTCAAATAGAGAGAACAAAAAGAAAAGACATGAAGTTACACTATACATACAAACTCGGCCTCCCATGATGCACGACCTCCACATCCGAAGTGCGATGATCCATGTCGTTGCACTTTGCTGGTTCACTACTCCTTCTAAGATCTCCTTCTTGGCTTTCTTCCACTCGCCCTTATGAGTAGTAGATGGCTTACCGTGTCCATTTTGACCGGCATCTATTCAGGCTTTCTTCTCCTTTGCATGTCTCCTTACTAGAGACCTCCTATTCTTAAGTATGTCTTTGATTTTATGACGCGCCCATCTACTGTTAAACCTTTGGTCGTGAGGATTAGGATACTTCTTATGGATAGCTTTAATGAAATCATCCACTAAGCTCTCCCTTTGCTACTTAAAATGTATAAAGCAGTCTTTATAGTGTGCAAAAACTACTTGTGCAAGTAATTTACCACCTCCTTCCCACGAGAGTCATCAAATATGCCACCCACATCTGTGATATCATAATATGATATATCACCATGATGTGGTGGTGACTCTGAAGAACTATCCCCACCCCCAAAGCACTGCCCTAGGCATCCTCTATCTCCTCTACCTCCACTCTTAATGCTAGTGCGGCGTGAGGTACGACCGCCACTATCTCCACGACTACCCTCCCTATGACGACGACTGCCACTCTCATGAGAGCTATGATAATTGTGAGGTGTCACATCTCCTCAAGGTGGAGGTGTAGGAGATGCTGTAGCACTAACTGGGGCTGACGGATGAGGGGTGAATGTAAAGGCAGGTGAAATGCTTGGCAAGGGTAAAGTGCCCGGCAAGGAACTTTGTTGGGCTGTGGGCGGCAGACCTGATGGTAAAGGGGTGCCTGCTGTATAGGCTGCCAACTGCACGGGGTGGGAGTATAGCCAAAGATGCCCTCTGCCTCCCTAGAAAACCGTTGTTGAGACTCGATGAAAGTCTCAACCTATGGGTCTATCGGACAAGAGGACAAGTACCCATGCCACATCTATAACAAAGAGAATATTAAAAAAATATTATGCAAGCCTTATGCAAGCTAGAGAAGCCTTATGCAAGCATTATGTTTAAAGTACTATGCATAAGCTTAAAACACTATGCATTATGTTTAAAGCACTATGCGTTATGCAAGCCTTATGCAAGCCATTACGCAAGCCTTGCATAAAGCATTATGCATTAGGCCTTAATGCATAAAGCATGCGAGGCCTTAACGGTATAAAGCTATGCATGAGGGCTTAAGCATAAAGCTTATGCATGAGGGCTTATGCATAAGGCTTATGCATAAAGCACTATGCATAAGGCCTTAAGCATAAAACTATGCATGAGACCTTATGCATAAGTCTTATGCTGCATAAAACACTATACATAACGCCTTAAGCATGAAACTATGCATGAGGCCTTATGCATAAAGCTATGCATGAGGCCTTAAGCATAAAGCTATGCATGAGGCCTTATGCATAAAGCATGCATGAGCATTATTCATAAAGCATTATGCGCAAACCTACAAAACAAAACCCCAGCACCCAAGGGTGCAATAATAATAGAGGAAAGGGAGGAAAGATTGTTGAGATATCGAGATAATTAGATTCTGTTACTTGTTAGAGATTTGGAATTCTAGAAACAATATATTTTTCAGAAAGAGATTAGTATTGGGGCGGGCACGTGGAAGCTGGTGTGGCAAGGAGGGTCGAGGTTAGGCGCCCCATTGCTTGAGCCTTTTATTGAAGGATTTCTAACATGTGTTACACTGTCGTTTGCATGTACGGCCCACATAAGTGACATAAAGGAGCACGGGGCCCGGAATCTCGTCCATTAGCAGTGCTTCCTCTGTGTGGACACGCGCTTAAAATTGCTTCAAATTTCCACACAATCGAAAGTTTAGAGAATAATATGCCATCACAAAGCCTTTTGAGAAACAGTTTGTGTAGTACAAGGCATGACATCGTGTGGCGAAATAGTTTGTAGTAGAAGGCATAGCATAGAAGAGGCATTACTTAAATGATTTATTAGCTATGGGACTCGTTTAGTAACATGACTCTCCAATATGGGACAACAATGAGTGAAAAATGGAAATCATTAATTTGATTTAGTGGTGAAACAATTTCAAAGGTTTTACCAAAATTAAACTATTTCTATTTCGAAGCCACGCAAGAGGTGTGAGGTGTTGCCTCATGTGCATCGTTTCAATTTTCTCTCATCGCCTCCAACTCCCTATCTCCCTTTGTCTCATCACTTGCCACCCACGATCTCCTAGACTCTCTCTTCTCCTCCTCGCATCTTGTCGCCCTTTCTCCCTTCACCGACATAGAAGTTCGAACAAAGGTGGCCGCGGGTTGAAGGTTGAATGAAAAAAGACAGCTGAGCATAGAGCAGAGCACTTTTTTCATTTACTTTAAAGCTAAACTAAGTGTAAAACCATCTAGATAAAATCCTAGAAAAATCCATTGAAAAAACTTTGGACTCAAAAAGGACCCTCTAAGAAGAGCCATGTCATCACTCTTCTAGAAAAAAGCAACCCTAGTGAACCTTATGTATCTTATGGTCAAAACCCCCACACGTGACATATTGTTGGAAAACTCTTGAAAAGTAAATTATTCTAAATCCACCACCTTCAATAATTTTGGAGTTGATATACCGACATTTATGTCTTCTCCACTAAAAGGTTAATCTCAATGATCATTGAGATCCACCTTTTAGTGGGAAAGGCATAACTTGAGCATATCTAGATTCTAACGATTATGACATCCATAATGTTACAATCATGGGAATTTGAACACCTTTTAGTGGGTAAATAACTTGAGTATATCAAATCCAAATTTTTAATAGGTTGTAGATTTAGAATCTACTTTTCAAAGGCTTTCCAATGGTATGTTGTGTGTGGGGGTTTTGACATCAATACACCACGGCCTTTTTTTTTTCTAGAAAAGTGATGACATGGATATTCTTAGAGGGCCCTTTTTTAGGCCAAAGTTTTCGTAATCTCATGGGTTTGTTAAGATGATAGATAACCTATATACTATTAATCTAGATGTAAAGCATATAACAAGTGAGCTTCTGTAATACTGTTTTTAAATGATTACATCATGTTCTTGTGCCCAGTGTTAAACTTTGGTAGAAGTCATTGGAAGAAAATTATGGGGCCTGTAAGATACTTTTTGTGGAGAAAAAGGAGAAGTAGCAGGAGAGTGGCAACTTGGCTTGCATGGGACAAGCTGAGTATGCCAAAGAGTGAAGGAGGCATTGGTATCCTACATCTACCCACTCATTCTATAGCTAGAGTAGCTGTGTATCTTTCCAATTGTCTACACCAAGAGGAGACATGGGACAAACTGAAAAGGTAATTAGTGGAAGACTCTCTTATCCTTATAAAAGGTAGATGGTTGGGGCTAAACTCGAAAGACAAGTTGCTATCCTATGCTCCTTTGAAAATTATAGGTTCTTCATTTTACAAGTTTCTATGTGGTAGATGGAAGGATGTGCTAGGGTTGGTGTTTTGGGATGGTTTTCCCAGATGTAGAGGTAATTCTTTTTTTAGTTTGGGGCTATGGTGGACTCATAAGTTTAACCCCCTCTGGCACTTCTGGACATCAACTTAGCTAAAAAGCTAAACAATAGGATTATGAGAAGATTGGCTAATTGTTGGGACTCATCATTGGTGGGATGGAAAGAGCTAGACCATATGGAAGGAGAGTTTAGATTACTTCCAAGAGAGAGGCAGTTGGTAGGACAAGTATTGGCAGAAGTGTAGATAGAATGGGTCTCTACAGCCTTTGATGAGCCCTAGTGGATAAATGACTGGGTGTGGTCTGATGGAGCTAAGCTGGACAAAGGGGCAGCTAGGGTTATATATGTGTAACTAAGAAAGAGTGAGGTGAATGTAGAGCAATGTAATAGAATCTAGAAGGTAGGATGAAATGCTAGTATCTAGAGGAAGAGGTGGAAAGCTATATGGGAAGTACACATTCCAGTGAAAGCTTAAGTATTCTTGTGGAGGGTGTGTATGTGGGCCCTGCCTATACAAAGAAGCTTCACTTTTGGTTGTTTTCCTAGGTGAAAACTATTCTCGAGGATGAGAGGCATGCCTTCTGGGAATTTCTAGCTACTAGAGGGGTATGGGGTAGAATTGGAAAATGGGTCTCAACAAGTAGCATAGGGGTGCAAGGGTTTTGGGGGGATTGGGTTCTAGAGGCAGGCAGACTGGCAACCTGCTGTGAGAGCTTAAGATTTAATATTTAACATAATTAGATTGTGTTACTTGCAGAGATTTGGAATTCTAGAAACAATATATTTCTCAGAAAGAGATTAGTATTGGGGTAGATGTTCTAGAGCTAATGTATAAATGCATTCATATGTGTTGGTGAGTATATTATGCTAATAAATTGAATGATGTTGCTATGGTACATTTAATTCAGGCCCTTAAGGTTGGGATTAGATGATCTTCTTTACAGATTGGTAGACTATTATAATACTAGACCATCCTAAGTTGTTGGCATCATGTAGGGATATTCAGGGTCTTAAGGTTGGGATTAGATGATCTTCTTTACAGATTGGTAGACTATTATAATACTAGACCATCCTAAGTTGTTGGCATCATGTAGGGATATTCAGGGTGTGATCTGAAAGTAAAGCAACCTAAGTTTGGGACAAAGACAAGAAGGTGGTACGTGAAAGAGAAGAAGCATGTCTATACTTTTGTGGATTTTATTGAGAACCCCTTGGGAGCCATACCATTTTTGTCAAGATCTGGTCAAGTGGAGAGGTCTTAGAGAAGCAATCTCCCAAGGGCTCTCCAAGGGCTTCAGTTTTGAAGCCATGATGATTGCTTGTATGCAGCTAGGGTATCACATATCATGGGGGGAGAGCCTTCTTTTGTTTTGGGAAGATAAAAGGTGGGACCTCGTATGTAACCAAGAAAAAATAAAAAAACTCAATCAAAATTGGGAAGAGCTTTTATTTTCAAGAGTTCAAATTTATGAAAATTATTAATCGTTTAAAAATTTACATAGTTTTGAATCCTAATTACTTTTGAGTAGCACCTTTATTATGATTGGTTGAAAAAAAAAATTAATCATAATTTCTTTTGAGCATTGTCCTTAGGTTGAAGCAACCTATCTTCTTTAGTGGTAAAAATTGCTCCTACTTGTGTATAAAATCTAGACAAAGGCAAGCACACTTAAGAGAGAGGAGGAAGCTAATGCTAGAAAGAAATCTAAGTACATTGCAATTAGACTTTCAAATTTCAAACAATATTGTTAGAGAGATGTTATGTGCATATACTAGGAGACTAACCCACCCTAGGCATGTGAACATGGGAGCATGGGAATATGCTCTAGTGGGGAAAGGGTTAGGTCTAACCTTGGGTTGAGCTTAGGGTTAGGCAACCAAGGGTCACACATGGAACTAGAGAGTCAAGAGTCACTTGAGGGCCCTCCTATATAATAGGGGCATGGGACACTCTCAAGGGATATTCTCTTGTGTAGAGTATTGTGTCTACTCTCTTGCCATTTCATGCTAGAGCTATGTGTTGCTGGAGTGAAGTCATATCACTTGGTGGTATGGGGGACACTAAGGTAAGATATGTGGTACTTCATTATGTTTATGTGTGCACCCTTGGGCTTGGGGGTGGTTGGGTAGATGGGTATATGCATGTTTTATGGATGCTTATGCATAGTTATTATCTAGAGAAGTCTTTAGGTTTTAACAGTGGTATCAAAGCGGTCTCTAGTTAATTTTTGATGTTTTTTCTCCTCTAAGTTTTCTCTCATTATTCCAAAAATTTTACATTTTTAAGTAAATTTTAACATTTACTAAGAAAAAGATATTGTTTTTTGGTTTGTTTTAGTGGTCTATGCATTGGGAACGTCAATATGGCGGTCGAAATGCGGCGCTTCTTGGCTTGGATGGACGTATCGATGTTGCGGGGAGATTCTATGAGTGGAAATGCTATTTTTTTCTATTTTTATGGCTAAAATAAGCATTTTATGAAAATTTTTAACCAAAATACTGCACATGCTATTGTGGGTATTTTTTGGTAGAAAGGATTCCCTAAATTTCTATAATTTTTAGAACGGTCCAAATTTTGGGACGTCGGCCTCGATTTGCGTGCCGAGGATTGCCCCGGGGGACGATTTTTTTTTTGTCCGGGATGTTCTCTTGGTCATCGGGGTGCAGACTGTTCGTCAATCGGACGCCTGGTCGTGCATTTATTAAGGTTTAAAGGTCGTCGCTTTTATGACTGAAGTTTGTGTATAAGCTTGATTCGGTGTCCGTTTTGGATGCTGTAAAATCCTATATTAGGGTAAAATCATGCGCAAATTCCAAATTTGGACTCAAAATTTGAAGATTCTAAGTAGAAATGGCTCATTTAATAAAATCTTTAATTTTTATACCATAAAAACTCATAAATTTATCCATTACATGGACATTTCTTTATTAGTGAAGATGGGTATGTTACATCACCTTTTAAGGAATTATCGTACCTTGGAAATCACTTCGGTAACCAGACTCCACATTTCGGACATTGAGTTGCACCCCGAAATAGCACACAATCATTGACACATGCATCTATACATTTGTAATCCATGCCAAGTGCCAAGTGCCATCAATACTCTCCTAGAATGTGGCCTTATTCTTGGCATCTTGTTATCCAAAGGAAGCATATTCTTCATGATCCTACAAAGGGTTTGAGAGAATTTTAAATATTATTTATAAAAGGTATGTTATATCAAAATTGTAAATTTCTAACCACAAGCGTTAAGGACTCACTAAAAGAGGCTTGTAACACTAGCATTGCTCCAACCATACATGGTTTGCAAGTTTAGGAACTCCAAGGTCGCACGAAGGGTGGAGTATGCATACCCCTCATAGAGTGGAGTGCAAACGGCTTATCGTAATTGATCTTTGTCAATTGAGGCTTCGGGCTCCTCCTCTCCTTTCTCAAAAAGTCATCCATTATCTCGTTCAAGCCCAAATCTTCATCACCCCACGTCGAGCATGTGGGCTCACCCCAATTGAATCATGGAGGTCTTTAAAGCCTTTACATAGTCATCCACTAAACGTAGAGTAATGAGGCAAAGACTCCTTCATTCTACGACATACCTCCTCCTCCTCCTCGTCCTAAAAAACATGGACTACTTTATGAATAACTAAATCATGTGCATAAGAACTTATGTATACTCACCAAACTAGCCGCGTGTCGTACATATTCGAATTGGCCATAATCTTACATATTCGAATATCGTGATGATTCGATGTAAACGCATGATTTCTGCCTTGCATCTCTTGCATAGACATAGAATTTTCAGATGTAACCACTCATGCTGACTTCACATGGTGCCTCATCATCATTGAAAGAGGAATGTGTCGACGATCGTGTATGCATGGTGGGGACCTAAAAAGAAACTCACAAAATACTACAAGTGTGAAAACTCTATTCCACTTCATCAAACAAAAATTTAGCTCTCCAGATGTGTGCATTCAAACTTGGTGACATCCAAATTTTAAATGTATCTTACTAAATAGAGATGCACCACGAAGTTTATCTACTAATAAATCATCAAAATGAGAAATGGGATATCGATTTTTAACAGTGATCTTATTCAAAGCTCTATAGTTAATGCACATATGATAGATTTGGTTCTTTTTTTGTACTAAAAGTACTGGAGAACCGAAAGGAGAACTGCTAGGCCTTATGAGTCCTCGATCTAAAAGTTCTTCTATTTGTCGTTGAATCTCTTTCTGTTGAATTTGATTTTTTCTATAAGGATCTTATTGTGGTGGTCGATTACCAAGGGACGATCTCAATTGTGTTGTCTTCTAGAGGAGATGTAGGCAGACCTGGGGGCAGATCATCAGCACAAAAGAGTCTTTGAACTGATCTAGAAAGAGTTGTTGACTAGGTGATAAAGTGTGGTTAGTTCCTTCTATTTCGCTTACATATATCATGTAGGCCTTATCTCGTTCACGTTGATGCTTTGGGAAAAGCCTCCCTCTATAGCTCCGTCCCAAAACACCACATTAGAAAAAACAATATACTAGGACCACAACACCAACAAAATCACAACCAAGAAACAACAACACCTCTACATCATCATTCATGAGAAAATGTAAACACTGACAAGTTGAACCATCAAATACATGATTATATTAGAGATTACCCAGCTTCTAAAGACAAAGGAAAAAAACTATGCAAACATGCACATGCTATAGATTTACATGATGAGTGATGCATGTCTCATTAATCCTCATCATCTACATCAAGCTTGAAAATCCAACAATCTAGATGATAATCATGATAAAATGAGGGGGGCAAGAAAGTACTCTCTTGAGCCACTCTCTTGAGCCACTCTGGATAATACAATCCAAAAGTTGGGAGTGCTAAATACCTTTTAAATTTGGAGAGATGGGTACAAGCTTGCCACGACAACAACATATGCCTCATCACTTAAAGGTAGTGCACACAAGCCACCAAAACACAGCACCTATGGTATTCAAGCCTCTCTTTCAAGATCAAAATGATATAGTATCACGTTATTTCTAGGGCTCCCAATTTTCCTGACAACTAGTTTTAATATGGGTCGATACCATCATCCATATGGTTTCCAAAATTGGCGACAACTGTCGGCGGCAATGCAATGAAGCCATTTCTCTCTAAGGTTCAAAGCCTAAAGCTTTGCAGTTTGATTTTTTTACCTAATGTCCTCCTCATGCCTTTGGTTTCTCCACTCAACTAATGCCTAATTAACGATAACGTGAGTTTATACCACTTATATGCATAGCCAAGCTTTCAACACCCATAATTTTGATTCTAGGGCTTCCATACCATACCTCAAAGGCTTCAAAAAAACATCCAAGACTACTAGTATTGCTCCATCTCCATTGCCATTGCTCAAGGGGTGTTCTACAGCCATAAGAAGAGAAGGGACTGTTTTGTTGTCATCATCTCCCTTGCCATTCTTGCAACACCGAAACACATAAAGCATGCATGCCACTCCTCCTTGTTTTGACTGCATCTAGCATGTGACCACACCATGATGTCTTCTACCACGATCGAAAAAAATCTATCATATTTTGCAAAGCCCCCCCTTGGTTGGAGCATTTATTCACTCCTCAATTTCTACACCTATCTCAAACTTTTACTTGTTGATTTGTACCATCACAATCCTCCACCTAGATCAAACGGGTACAACACCCCTAGTCTTCGAATTTAATTGATCCACCCACCAGGATTAAACACCTACACACTGTCTTGGAACAACCTCAGATTTTTGCCCTTAGCAACTGGCTGAAACATACTAGAAAGCTTATCATCCAGCCTACGCCCTGCCTCTCCATCGTTAAAGATCTGTTCATCCCAGACCATTACGAGAGACCTTGGGCATAGAAAAAGTATTACAAACATCCATGTAAGCATGATGCCTTTCCTCCAGCATATAAGCCTTCTCAAACCAAACAGATTCCGCATGCACACAATTAGTTACTCTTCACAACATTCCAGTCATCCAAGTCTTGGGTGGCTTTCAAACTCTCTATATCATACAAATCATAGCTTTCTATTACATCATAACCATTTGTCTGGGTATCTTCATCTGCCGTCTCCAAAGGCTTAGCATCAACTGCTGCAAATATGTGCACAAATGTTATTTTGGGCTCGTATTATTTAATTAACAGATATGATGCGACATCGATTCCATTTTTTACCCTTAATTGAAAATTCAAAGAGTGCATGATGCTGACACGTGTGAGTAGCATGTGCTCTTTACACGTGTTAGCACCATCTTTTGCATGCTTTTCATGAGTCTTCAGGATTCGTGTTCTTGATATAGGGTGGAGTTTTCTAGATGCTCTTCATGCTTCGCCGGGATTCTCCTTCTCAATTGAACTTCTACTTCGCAGGTGTGCATGCTCTTCAAACCTCACCGGGATTCGTGTTCTCGATGCAGGTTCTTCTCTGGAGTTTTCTAGATGCACGAACCAGGGGTGCACGCCCTTCACACCTCACCAGGATTCGCCTTCTCGATGTAGGTTGGAGTTCTCTGGATGCGCTGCATTGCCCTTATATATTGGCATCATGTTGCTATGTTTGGTGCCTTTTGGTAAGCTATATCTATTGCTTCTGGGTAGACTGTCCATGGCGTTTGGGCTATGTCCACGTGCTCTACTATCATGGGTCAGTCCAAGCGTGTGCGTAAAAAAGGGGGTCTTCTCCTGCATGTATGGTCCTCTCTGTGGTACCCCCACCTTTCGTGCTTGCTGGCATTTTTTCGCCCTCCATGCCTCCGATTGTTAACCCTGTTCCTTGTAAAGCCACGTTATGTGAGGCCAATAAGGAAAATATTCCTCCTCACATCCTCACACCGCCGGAAGGCTCGGTTGGTTTGTAGAATCTGAAGGGTGTCAAACAGAGAATCTGAAGGGTGTCAAACAGAGAATCTGAAGGCTCGGTTGGTTTGTAGAATCTGAAGGGTGTCAAACAGAGAGCCCGTTCTTTAGGTGCTGTTGTGTTGTGTTGTGTTGTTTAGTTTTACATGTATAATATATATTCTGTATATTGTGCATTCAATCTTCGATTGTATGTGTATGTGGATCACAACAGCAGTGACACATTATGTGCCACGACAAAGAGAAAGAAGGTGGAGGACTTATTCATTTCGTGAACTGGTCATTCAACCAATGCTCCTCCCTGTCCGAAGTTCCCGACTCGTGGCAATCTGAAGATGCTCGAGGTGTCTATGACCATTGGCATCGGTAACACCAATGTCAGCAGTTCTTTCTGGGATAACCTGGTCGAGATTTCTTGGTAACAATGTACAAAAGAACTTTTCTCCTTCGAAAGAGGTGGAACGCTTCACCATTTGCACTTTTAGATGGTGGCTCGCATCCTGTCTACTTCTATCATTGCTGTTGGTAAGTGTGTCAAGCAGCACGTCATATGGAACGTGAGCAAGCGCGTCGGAGTGATTGTCATGTGCCGGGCACTTCACCAGATTAAAATGCACACATTCCAGTGAATGGTGGGTTATTGTCTCAAGGATCTGCACTAACCTCATTTTCGTTTTCATGCTCATAATGTGTCTATAGCTGAGATGTCCAGAGGAAGGACACTAAATGTGGAGTTCGGTCAGGGAGACCTCAAAAACCAGGTATGCGTGACACTGATAAATGTGTTTGAGCGAGCTTTCATCTACATGGAAAAATATATTCTAAATAAGTGGTTTATCACTCTTGGCGTCACACTCTTGAAGATGATGAGAAGTGGTAAATATTTCCCTAGTAGTGCACAGTGGATAATTCCTAAAACTGGGAACGGCATGGACTCTGCTAGAGCTCGAGCTATTTGAAAGTGCCTCAAAACTCCAGATTTAGCTGATATCTGAGATATGAGAAAGGTCTTCTTCCGTGATCACTACATTGTGGGGGAAGCAGCTAGGTACTTTCTCAATGAGAATCAAGAGAAATCTGAGCAAGCAGAGCATAGAGATGGCCAATTGGAGGAGCAGTTTGATAACCTCTCAAGCGACCAACTTGGTGGTCTGGCCAATCCTATCTTTGTCAAGGAAAGTCCAACGGACGTCGAACCCAACGATCCGTACATCAACTCCTCTGAGGAGAGGGCCACTGAATTCCTTAGAGCTCTGAGCGAAGGGGAAGACTTTATACCCGTTCCCCCATGGCATGGTCTCAGTGGGGTGAGGCCTTTCTATAGTGTAGTCGTTTTGCCCCACTATGTTGTAAATAAATAATCTGTATGGTCTCTACAGGAGATGTTTTTTTCTCCATGTGTTTTGCTATGAATAAAACGTCGGCCCTATGTCGTGAACTTTGTGTGGGTTCCATGTGTTTTGCTATGAATAAGACGTCGGCCCTATGTCGTGGTCTGTGTGTGGGTCCCTTACAAATATATCGTGCAATATCATATGTCCTTTTTTGAAAAATGCAATATAATATGCAACAGGTCATCATATCAAAGCTAGAGTCCATGATACCCTCCTTGATGACTGCATCTTTTTCATCACTATTTCAGACATCCTTGACTGAATCAGCCACCAGCTCCCAAGAAAACTCTCTTTTCTCAACGATTTGGTCTCCTGCCAAATTGCATAGTATATGCCTTTTGCATATCTCACATATGTGTCTAACCACTCTCACCTGCCATACTAGGTCTAAAGCCTCCACAAAACAAATGAATATATCCATATTGTCAAAGAGATAAATGTATTCCAACCAAGCATCTTCATACCTGATTGGAAATCAGCAATCAACTCTCCTTCATACTGCCTGAGGTTACCTAGCTTTTAAAGACAAAGGAAAAAAGCTATGCAAACATGCACATGCTATAGATTTACATGATGAGTGATGCATGTCTCATTAATCCTCATCATCTACATCAAGCTTGAGAATCCAACAATCTAGAAAATCATGATCAAATGAGGGGGGCAAGGAAGTACTCTCTTGAGCCACTCTGCATAATACAATCCAAAAGTTGGGAGTGCTAAATACCTTTTAAATTTGGAGAGATGGGTGAAAGCTTGCCATGGCACCAACAAATGGCCTCATCAATGCAAGGTAGTGCACACAAGCCACCAAAACACAACACCTATGGTATTCAAGCCTCTCTTTCAAGATCAAAACGATAGTATCACATTATTTCCAGGGCTCCCTATCTACCTGACAACTAGTTTTAATTCGGAGCCATGTACATTGAGCCACTACATGTTACATAGGGCTTACATGGTCATGGGATTTGCATTCCATCTACTGGGTTGAATATTGATGGTTTCGAGGATGGAACCAATTGGAGGGGATGGTTTGTAATGTGGCTGTTGATTTGTATATCTTATATGGGCTAAAGGCCATGGGGCATTAATACTGGATGTAGACATAGAGCTAAGGGCCAAGGCCACAAAGGGTGTGGACAATAATAATGTAGTGTGTAATAAGGGCTCAAGTATAAAAGGGAACTATGAACCTAATGAGATATCAATCATTTTATTAATCAAGATTACACATCTTCTTGCTTCATGCAAGCTTCAATGATGTCCTTCTGAATGGCTGTCACATAGCCTGTCATCTCACTGGCTACATATCACCCATGATCTCACCAACCATGCCAGTGGTGTAAGTGTGGGGCGTATCGCCCAGGCAGGTCATCAGTGTCCACGGCCTCACTAGATGAGCTCGATATCTCAACATGACCAGCTGGGGGGATTACATCATTGACAAAGTGTTTGCCTTGGTCGATCAGCTTGATTGGGCAATTGAATCAGTTGATGATCATCTCATAGAGGAATTTGGTAGTGGAGTTGGTCGTATTATCCCAGAGAGCTCGAGCTTCCACCCACTTAGTGCTATAGTTAGTTGCCCCACTAGGGTGGTATACTTGTTACCAATGAATTGGGTTGGTAGCTTGAATGGACCCACGAAGTCGAGGCCCCATTTTTGGAATAGTTCTAGGGGAAGGATTGGATTATGAGGCATTTAGTCTCTGTGAGTCGTTGGTGCAAGATGCTGGCAAACATCACAATGTTTGGCCCACTTGTAGGCATCACCTAGTACTGACGGCCACCATAGACCAGCTTGGAGGATCTTCCTTCATGTTACTTCTCCTACAAAGTGACCTCCGTTGATTCCTTAATGGGCTTCTCTAAGGATAGCTTCTTGTTTATGAGGTGGAATGCACCTCTAGAGGATCTGATCAATGCCTTTTTTGTACAACTAGTCGGCTATTACTTGAAAAGACTTGCTTTGGACAATTATCCACTTTCTCTAATCTCGAGAAAGGCTATCCTCCATCAAACCTGTGGCCACAAATGCCAACATTTCATTATACCATGTATGGGGAATTGGGATGACTGCTTCTGCTATGAACAACTCTACATCAGGTAGATCACCCTTCCTCTACTCCGATCAGGGCTTCACCAAACTCGAGTCAGGACAAGTAATCTGCCACTTATGGTTTGCGCCCAGGGTGTGCACTATGCTGAACTCAAATTCCTATAGGCTCAGCATCCAACTCGCCATTTTTCCTATTAAGCTTATCCACTAGAAGTTAAAGAAAGATAGAATGATCCACATGGAAGGTGAACTTGTTGCCCAACAAATAGTAGCTATTAACCCGTGTGCGCGCACTCCACGTGAAACACCCTTAGTTACCATTAATCCTTCACCTACCCTTAACGGCCACTTATCCAGGCTCAACACAAGAGTTTAATTTAGATGAAGAGGTATCTCAACTTAAGAATTTAGATGAAGAGGTATCTCAACTTAAGAATTTCATGTTGATGAGGAAGTAAAGGGATGTTGATTCCATGGCTTCAAATGGTTAATTTAGCTTCTCTAATCGATTGCTTCAAGAGTGACTTCAATCCTCTTCCAATTTGCACAACTTCATCTCTTCTTGAGAAGAAGCAATGTAGAGGCTTGTTGAGGATAAAGAATCCATGAAATTGATTCTTAATCTTGACAAATCAATGCAAGAATCAAGACTTATCAAGAGTATGTATGATCAAGCAAGGTTAACTTCCCCAAGAATGCATGTGTTGATGAAATTATTGATAGAAATCCTTCCAAATGGTTTTAAAGTTAAAAGGATCTTGGAAAGCACCATTACCACCACAACAGATTCAACCCACTCACAGCTTACACCCATTATGGCCAAGACAGCTCCCGGCAGCATATCTCCATTTTCCTCAGGTTGTTGCGACAGCTTCGTCACTCTCATGATCACACCAAGGTATTCAATGGATGTAGAAATCTCTTCATAGACACGAGCTCACCACTAATAGGATGAATGGCTCCCAGCAGCGTATCCTCAAGGAAGATTCTAATAGAATTTCCCCTTCCCACTCAGTTGCAAACCACCGCAACATCCCCTATATGCCTGACAGCAAACCTCAAACTCACCTTAGAAATGTTTTCTACGTTACAATAGCTACAGTTTGCTCTCGCCTTCGCAAGGAAACGAATCTTAATAGTTGAATAACCACCAAAAAAAAACACCACAGTACACCAACAACAAACTTAAAACTAAACAACAGAATATTGTCGCCTTACCCTCATCAATGGCCAAGAGGCCTTTGCTATCTCTCACTCTGGCCTGCAATTTGATTTCTAGAGCAATTTGAGCAGCATTTCCCCATCATTCTCCAGATGCAACTCTCCCTAGCGGTCCCCATATGCCTCATCTTATAATCGTTGGCACTGTCAACTACACCCATGCCACAAGCTTCCAATAGCAGCCCACACTGCATGATATCCACGTGGACCTTACTATGACCTTTGCAAACACCTCCTCCATCTAGGTCGATACCATCATCCAAGCCATTTCACGAGATTACCCTTCACGGGATTACCTTTCACGGTTCCAAGCCATTTCACGGGATTACCTTTCAACGGTTCCAAACCATTTCACGAGATTACCCTTCACGGTTCCAAGCCATTTCACAGGATTACCCTTCACGGTTCCAAGCCAATTCATGGGATTACCCTTCATGGGATTACCTTTCATGGTTCCAAGACATTTCACAAGATTACCCTTCACGACTCCAAGCCATTTCACGGAATTACCCTTCACGATTCTTAGCCATTTCACAGGATTACCTTTCACGGGTTTAAAACATTTCATGGAATTACCTTTCATGGGTTTATACCATTTCACGGGATAACATTTCACGAAATTATCTTTCATGCGTTTAAACCATTTCACGAAATTACCTTTCACGGGTTTAAACCATTTCACGGGATAACCTTTCACGGCCAAGCCTTTCACGAATTAAGGGTATCATGCCTTAAGACCTCACGCCATCATTTTTTTTAAATATACCCCTATTTAGAGGCTCATCTCCTAAATCATATATCTGATGAAGGTGCTCTAGGGCTTACCGAAAAGCTGGTAACATCGAGCCCTTAAACTTTGGTCTTGGCCATCCATAATCAAAATTGATCGTTTTGGCCTCCGACTAGAAGCCTCAAAATTCAACCCAGAAATCGAGGCAAAAACAGTCCGAAAAGTACGAAAAATCGTAAAAACGTCAAACTATATTCGGGCTACTTTTTGAGGATCTAAATGACAAAATCACGAATGACTCAGGGAAACAAAGTTGTAATACTTCAAAAAGACTACAACTCTCATACATAGTTTTTTGAAATTCCTTTTGGAACACCCTAAAAAACATGCTGCAAAATAGGGAAAATATTCTTGAAACTTTTTTTCGTCTTGAGACAATGATGGAATAGGTTCTAGAATCTCCTCTTCCATCTAGGAAGTTACTAGTATGCACTTTTTGCGAAAAAATATCTCTATTTATCTATTAAAGGGTAGACAGTAGCTTAAACTTTATAAGAGCTAAGACCCCCTATCTCCATCATTATTGGTTCACGTCCTTTCGCTGAAAAGTTTGATGGGGATAAATTTCACACTTGACAGACCAACATGAAAGTTAGCTTGATGTGTGAAAGGCCTTTGGTGAGGGGGAAGTAAATTTTCCTGATGAAAGGAAAGGTGTAGCACTAAAATACTAGAAGCTCAAAGACTAGAAAGCCTTTGAGTTGTAGCACTAAAATCTTGGAAGATACTAGAAAGCCTTTGGGTTGTTGTAGCCCTAGGTTTGTTTAATAACTTCATACATTATGTAGCAAATCTCCTGACTTCTAAGGAAGATGATGAGATGCTGGATAATATCCTCAAAAGAACTCCAAGGTTTCTCTATAGCTTGAGTTCTATATGGACTCATGATATAGTCACATGAGAGCTTCTATGCTCATGTGAATAAGATGAAGTCCCTCATGAACCAGCATAGCACTCAAAGCTAAAGTGGAGAAACACGTGGCTGTATTTGTGCTTATCAAGTTTATGTCAGAAGAACCCTATCACACACTAAAACATCTCCTGATACTCACCCTAGAAGGAGTCATAAACTCTTTTAAGGAAGAAGAAAAGAATTTCAAAGACAAAGGAGCAGGAGGGAATAGATCCTTCTATACAAATAAGTAGAACTGTAAGGGTTAAAGGTGCACAATCTATGGCATGACCAACCACACTCACAAAGATTGTTTTTTGAGGAAGTTGTGGTAAGGAAAATCACCATAAAAATAATTGTTATCATAAAGCACAAGTATATGTCACCCAATAGGAAGAAGACTATAAAGAAGAAGCAAACTTTATAGAGTATGAAGTAGAGTAGGATTTCTAAAATCCCTCAAAAACAAAGAAGAAGTTGGCTTGCCAAAGTACCTCTTCATCAAGGACTACACCAGCCATAACATTCAAGTGAAACTAAGTCACAGGCTTTGATTAATCCAAGAAAGTAGATAGTAGGAAACGCTTGAGGAGGGTATTGAAAGTAAGCCTTAAATCCCAGTACAAATGTTGTTGGCATGTACACAACCTCTTAGTAAGTGTTTGTGTGTTTGTGTGTGAACCACCTCTTAGAGGGGGTATCAAATAAATATCTATATATTTGTGTGTGAGTGACATAAGCAGTAATGCTGGGAGGCAACCTTTGTAACCTATAAAGGTACTTGTACTTTCATTGAAATATTTAAAAAAAACTTCACATCATTTGGTCATGTAGTATCTCTCTTTATTTATCTCTCTCTCTCTCTCTCTCTCTCCCCAATGCCATAGCCATGTTTAAGTATAAGCCATCATATCTTAAGTGTAGAAACTAATCCTAGGCTTGTTTGCAAGAGATGTATTAGTCTCTTTTTGTTAAGAGACTACTACATCTCTTAAGTGTAGAAACTAATCCTAGGCTTGTTTGTTGCAAGAGATGTATTAGTCTCTTTTTGTTAATCTTAAGGTGAAAGTATTTTAACTTTGTGTAGAGGTGATTGTCTATACAAGGTCATCTAGTACATAGCCTATACTAGAGGATGACCCAGACTTGTGAAGTTTATACATGGCACATGACACTTGAAACTAATTTAGCTAGTGGTACAAAGCATATTTCTTGCATGCCACTAGCTTATCCCTATCGTTTAGACTAGCCTATGTGCCGGATACTTCTTCGATTTTACAAATCCCTCTGTCTCTTATCCTTCATCCCACCTCTCTCTAGACCCCTCTCACATCCACTCTGCTAACTTCTCTCCCCTCTGTTCTCCTCCAACAGCCCGAGATACCCTCTCCTCCTCCGAGCCTCCCACTACCTATGCTAGACCCCTCTCACATCAGTGCATAGCCATATCCTGCATGTGGTTCCACCTCTCATTGCCAATCAAGTAGTGTCAATGCAAGTGGTTCACAAAGTCTGTGTCATTCTAGTATACAAGTGTTGTTGGGGTGGAGGCCTTGGTTATTTAGGATCAGGTGAGAAATCTCGCCTTCACCTGCACATGCCAATGTGTAGGTGAGAAGTCACTTGCCTCACCTACATGTGACAATTATGAGCCCAGGGATGGTACTACTTATTTTTCCTTGGGCGATGATGGTGGCCCATTTATAGATTACATAGGGAAGAGGCTTTCCTATAGCTTCTGCTACCAAGTGGTGAATCAAACATGCAAGAATTCCTTTAAACTGTGGGGGAAACAGAGAGACAATAAAGACTTTGTCTATGTTTTCTAATGCATGAGCGTCTTCCTAATCCCCCTCAATGAAGCGGCTTCCTAATCCCCCTACAATGCATTTTTTTGATATTGGACAAGAGACCACATTATAAAGATATTGAACAATAGGAGGTTATGCATATAGAGATGTATGAGGAAAGGAAGAGACTTATAAGATTAGTGGTCAATGAAAGAATGGAAGAAGGTAATCAAGGATGTAAGGATGACAAGAAATACCCAAAACAAAAGGCAGTGCACTATTTGCAATTGGAGAAGTACAGCACCACAAAATATAGTCCTATAGGAAAGGCAGCTGGAGAGACGGAAAACTCTCACTTGTAGCAAGAGTAGTATGATCCACATGTAGCTCAATCCAATGGGATGTGCATCCCTTTCGGAGCTAGGGATTCAACCCGTACCGGTGCACAAAAGCTTATCCATTTGATGGAGAGAATGCTAAGAATACTACTACTATTGACATAGACTTAACACACACACAAGCTCAATCTTGCTATTGCTCACTCACTCATCATCCCACTCATTCATGCATCCAACACAAGAAGAAAGCTAAGCTATTGCATACACAAGATCAAAGCATTCTTCATTCTCAGCACTCATTTCCCTAGCATGCACACAAACCTTGAAGCTATCAACAAGAAACATGCACACTAGAGAATTGACATGAGAAGAGAGACAAACATCAACTCATTGCATTGAATTAACAAAAATAGAACTTACAATAATGTAGATGGGGAGAGAGAAGAGCTTGCACCTCTATGGGAAAAGAGGGAGAGCTAGTCTCAAGAGAGCTCAAACATGAGTTTAGCCCAATGTGTCCATAAGCTCTCAAATGAGCCACTTTTTATACAAAAACTCTAAAACTCCCAAAAGTTCCCATGTGGGATTATTCTTAAGCCCACTCCCACACTCATCTACAACTTGGAACTCTTTACAAGAGCCCTAAGCATCTTTTTGTTGCATCCTTGCATTGATCTTCACTCGTCCACTCGTCACGCAACACTCCCCCCTTCCTATTTTGTGCACGTCCTCGAGCGCGGTAGAAGCAAAAGCTGCAAAAAAAAAACAAAGGATACAAGTAAAGCTTTTTATTGAAGAAAAGAAAAGAAACCAGCAATGACAATCTCACATGTGAGCATACAAGTGAAAGGCCGATTAGAGTTTTAAAGAGTGCTAAAAGAGGTGAGTAAAAACTAGTCAAAGTGAGACTAAGTGGTAGATAGTGCTATGCAAAGGCAAGTGTACTTGCACACCACAGGTTATGACCGCAGTCTCAATGTCCTACAAGTATTTTAGTTATTCCTAAGTGGCAAACGTACTCCTAAATATGAGCAATGGTGATTGGACAACTTTTTTTTTTTGACGAGTGTATAAAAGATGATAAAGAGGAAGGTTCCATCCCAATGAGACCCAAGCAATGGCCAAGAGACCTCCGCCAAGAGAATCTGAAGGCCGCTAAGTATCTCAAGGGCGACAGACCCTTTTCTTTCTTTTGTGACATAAGGAGTACCCCATGAAGATGAGGGCATTGGTCTTGAGGGCCCATAATGTATCCCAGAGTCCTACCAACATCTATCAAGGCGATAGAGTCCTTGAAGGTCTTTTTCTGAAGCTTTTAGATGTCAGTGTTCACCCCATGGAAACCAAGGCATCGGCCCCAAGGTGCTAAGACAACCCCAAGTCCTACCAAGCATTCCACATGGCTGTAGACACGTCATCTCTCGATTCACTTGTATATATTTTTTAGGGCATATTTTTCGTAAATTTTTTTATTAATCCTAGCACCTAGCCCATACCTAAGAGGTAGCTACCACTAGGGATAACTAATATACTTCGAGAGCATAAGAACTTGGCATACTCCGTTGGTATATATCCTACATTGTCTTCAAATAAAAATACCTTCTACTAAGTCCTCTAAGAATCTAGAAATTACTCACCACATGGTAACAACTCATTTAAAACTTAAACCAGCCAACTATGTGTGAACATGCAAACAATGTATCCAAAAGTTAAAAGCACATGAAGAAGAAAAGATTATGATTTGAATACACCTGTTGTTGTAGAGCTCGTTGATGTTGTGTGTTTGCATTGATGCATTGCTGATGTTGTGCAAATTGCTTCTCTTTGCTCTTTGTAGGCATTGCATGTCTCCCCCCTTCCTAATTTGTGTGCACGGTAGGTGGACTATTGGGGCGTGGTTGTATGCTCTTGTTTGTAGGCATTGCATGTCTCCCCCCTTCCTAATTTGTGTGCACGGTAGGTGGACTATTGGGGCGTGGTTGTATGCTCTTGTTTAGCTGAGATCTCTGCAAAATGTTTATTAACAACCAAGAAAAGAAAAGAAAGGAATAAAATTTGTTATTGGTGCCAATCACCGAATATAGCCGAGGGAAAAAACCCAGTGGGAGAAAAGTGCCCTGGCTTGTTGATCTTATTGTGGAGTCGATAAGCTTACCCTTACGCTGGTGGTGGATCCATGTCCACTTCTGCTGGAAAGATGGTATCAATGACCTCAGGATGCAAGGACAACCCTGCACAAAAACCGGCCTCTAGAGAAGGTGGTAGAGGAAGGAGTGCTTCCTCGCTAAAATATGGCATTGGTTCGATGGGAAGGTTAAGCAGACAATTTCGATTTTGGAACTGCTCGATGTAGGTACTCATATTGATCCAAAATTGACATGTTGAGGCTTGTGGAAGGAGGGCTTACGAGATAGGTGGTTGCAAGTCATTTAAGCATGTATCCCTCCATTGTTGTGCTTGAACCTCCTCAGGTAATCTACGTTGATTTGGTCCTCTCTCTGGTATTCTCACATTAAGAAGGTTATGGCGTCGGGGTGTAATTCCCACAATTTGTTTCATTAAGCCTGTGCCATATCGTCTAAAGTAAGAGTGGCATATCTAACAAATGTGTGAAGCTTCTCCTAATACGAGTCGTGCACACTCTTGACAATGTGGAAATGGGTGATGCTGTTGATAGAATAACGTGACAAAGTGATGCCCACAGCAATTTTCACCTAAGGGAGCATAAAAGTACCTAGAATGAGTTTGAAAAGGAGGAGCACTATAACCCCCACGATGTTTAGGTCGAGTAATATCAAGGTCAATGCATGGTGGACATGTATCGCACCAAGTATCCATAAGGAGGTATCTGGGCGTAGAACAATGAAATTTAGAACACTCATATCCATCATTACAATCCCAATCAAAAACATTGTAGACAAGATCATCTCAAAAAGAACACAATCCTCTAAAGGCATAAGGAACCACATTAGTAAATGTGAGACTATTCAAACACTGATCTACCAAAGAGCTTCAATTGTAGTGTTAATGCCTTATCTTTGGTTTTGGGTATGTCCTTCTTAAGAGGTGGGAAGGTTAGCAATTGTCGAGGAATTTGAGCAAGATAAGAGAATTTAGGCACTGAAGTGCTAGAATCTATGCTCAAAGGAGACTCATGTAAAGTTGGACTTGTCTTAGGTACACAAGTTGATGGTGGAATTATGTAACCAGGAGAAATTGGGACAACTGGTGATTCAATACATGTTTTGGGAAGGTCAACACAAGGAGATTTGTAGGTGCTATCACAACCACCTATCCTATCTTGAAGGAGTTGTGTTGATTTCCTTTGCACCCACTGATATGGAAAACCAAGGGTGGCTTTTGGAATCTTACTGATACACACTTTTACCTCTAGCAAACCATGGCATTTGGGAAGCCAAAGTGCTGTTGCACCCTCATAATAGCCTTGTGCTTTAAGAACATGCTTTGGGAACCAACGAGTAACAATCTGAGGTTTAGGCTTGGAAAAGATGTGCTTTTTAGGAGGCTTAGCAACTACGCTAGATGGTACAAGTTTGTACGCATCTTTGGGTAGCCAAATTAATAATTCCTTCTTGCCTGGCCTTCTTTGAGCACTGACTAGAGTAGTTGGAACATGCCAGCAATGGCCCTCACTGGAGGACTCATCGATTATCCACATCATTTGTGTTGGAGCTTCAAGAGCAGATTTTGAAAGTGGGTTGTGTAGGGTAGAAACACCACCGTTTTGACATGATAAAGCTCGTGGAGTAGCAGATCCCAATACGCAATCAGAATCAATTTGCAATTTGTATTGTCTATTCTTCCAATCTAATGAACAATTGGTAGCACTTAACCATGATCGACCGAGAACAGCCTCTACCACTGCCTTGGACTTACTTGCCACATAAAAGGGCACTAACATCTTGTGATCCTGAATGGACATCATAATGACACATTTTCCCTCTATAGGGTTATCTTCACCTGAGAAGCTTCGTAAGTCAATAGGAATGTGCACAAGTGTTGGTTGTCCCAAGGCTATCCATGTGTCAAACGAGAGAACATTATAATCTGCACGAGAGTCAATTAAGGCAGAGACAAAGTAGGTAGTCTCATGAAGATGAAGGCACACTTGAATATTGAAAGGATCGACATATGGTTCATCAGTAGCCAACTGTAAGGTCAACATAGAAGCCTTGCGACGCTCCTTGGCTTTTGCAACTCTAGCTTTAGCCTCTTCTTGAGCCTGACGTTTAAGTAGGTCATGTGCTTCTTTCTGTGTGTGTGCAGCATGCATTTGTTGGAGCATGGCTTTAGTTAATGGTTCATTGTATTTCTTGAGACGACTTCCATTAATGAAGTTAGGCATTTGCTCACCTTTTAGTGTCTCTAAACGCACTGCACCACTTGGAGTAAGCTCATTAATCACAAACGGTCCTAGGCCACGTTTCTTGAGCTTTCTCTTATGCTTCTTAAGTGTGTACAAGAGCACAAGGTCCCCTTTTTTGAATCGGCCAGTTGTTACATTTCTATCATACCATTTCTTTTGTCTCCTCTTCTCGGCATACATCCCCATTACCGCCAATAAGCGGGTCTCATCAAGCTTTTCCAATTCATCAATGCGTTATGAAAGCTCATGACCAGTCCAGTCCAGTCCAATTGTTTAGCAACTCGTAGAGTAGGTACAAGAAATTCAATGGGAAGAATTGCATCTAGCCCAAAAGCAAGCTCAAATGGGGTTGTGCCCACAGATGTTTTATAGGCTGTCCTATATGCCCAAAGAACTGAGTGCAACTTTTGCTCACAATCCGTCCTATGTCCCTCAACAATCTTTGTGAGTGCTGTGGAGAGAATCTTGTTAGTACTCTCAGCTTGTCCATTGGTCTGGGGATGATAGGGTGCAGAACGCTTGTGAATTACCATAAATTCTTGAAGCAAAAACTCTATGACCTCATTCACAAAGTGCACACCTTGATCACTAACAATTTCAATAGGTAAGACATAGCGTGTAAACACGTACTCATACAAGAACTTGGCTGTGGTTCTGGTATCATTTTTAACTGTAGCCTTTGCCTCTACCCATTTGGTCAAATAGTCAGTTGCGACTATAATATATTCAGCATGCATGTGACGAGCTGGAGGTTTAATGGGACCGACAAAATCAATACCCCATTTTGCAAAAGCACGTGTGCTTAACATAGGCCGCAATGGCATATTGTCCTTAGTGATGGGAGGTTTAGTCCTTTGACAATCGTCACAACGTTTCACATATTCTTCAGCATCCATTTGTAAGGTTGGCCACCAAAGCCCAGACCACCTAATCAACTTAGCTGTGGTATTGCCCGAAAAGTGGCCACCCCCAACACCTGCATGTGCATGAGTCAAGATTTTCAAGTAGTCAGCTTCACATACACACATGCGTAAGTTGCCATCCTTGCCCCTCTTGTAGAGTTGATTCTCTATCAACATATAGTTTGCCGCTTCAACTTCAATAGCACGCTTTCGATGTTTAGCAATTTTTTGATCAGTATGACCATGCTGAAGATAGTCCACAATATACTTACTCCAACTTGGTGTAGTTGAAATTTGGAATAATGTGACATTATGAATTGGCTGTTGAATTTGACATGAAAAAACAAACAAATTTTTCAGCATCCGCATGCATGGTAGGCCACCATTGCCCATCCTGAGATATACGTCACACACAAGTAGTAGCTGATGCATGGATTTCATCGATACCCGCATGTGCCCATTCCAAGATCTCCTCATATTGGTCAGGGTTAGGTATAAGCCGCAACACTCCATCATTACCCTGACGATATAATCTCCCTGAGATTAACTTGAAATGTCGCCATAGGTCCACATTAGGACCCGCTAGTTGTATCTGCCCACTTGTCAAAATTTCTAAGATGGATTCAGACCATTTAGGAGCTGTCTCTATAAGGAAAAGTGTTGAATCTAACATATCATCATCCACACCCACAGGAGCTTCGCTAGAGGTTATTCGAGACAAATGATCTGCCCTAAGATGAGTTGTTCCTTTTCGGACTGGCACTTAATCAAACTCAAGAAGGATGATAAACCACCTCACAATCCTTCCGGTTGCACAAGGCTTATTCACCAAATATAGCAGTGCTTGTTGATGGTCCACAAAAAATATGAATTTGTTTGCCAAAAGGTAATGGCGAAACTTTTTCACTGGATATATCATGGACAAACCTGCTCTTTTTGTTGTGGTATAATTCTTCTCAGCATTGTTCAACTGTCGACTAGCATATGAGATTGGGAAATCCTTATTATGTTCTCCCGATTGAGCCAAAATACATCCAATTGCAAAGTTTGAAGCATCAATATGGACATGAAAGATTTGGTTCCAATTTGGTGCCCGTAAGATGGGTGCAGTCACTAATGCTTGCTTCAACTTTTCAAAGGATTCCTCACACTCATCAGTCCAATTAAACTTTACAAGAAGAGCATATAATGGTCTGGCTAGGACAGCGTACATGTAGATGAATCGACGATAATAGCCACAATGTCCCATGAATGTTTGTACCCCTTTAGGGTTGATAGGCCAAGGTAATGAGACAATGACATCAATTTTATCCATATCTGTTGAAATCCCATTTCGAGAAACAATATGGCCCAAAATTTTCCCTTGTCTTACCATGAATTTGCACTTGTCAGGATTCAAGCATATACGATAAACCTGACACTTTTGAAACACAAGTCTGAGGTGTTCTATATGATCATCACGCTCTTGTGAGTGAACACATAGGTCATCCATGAAGATCTCAAGAAATTGCCTAAGGTACTCCTTGAATACATGACTCATTAACCGTTGAAAGGTTGCTGGTGCATTTGTTAGACCAAATGGCATAACACGATAGGCAAAGATGCCATCTTCAGTATAGCAAAGGCGGTCTTGTGTTGATCCTTTGGATCAATTGACACTTGATTGTAACCGGAGAATCCATCCAAGAAACTATATGCCTTTTTCCCTGCAACTCGTTCCAGAACATGATCCGCGATTGGAAGTGGGTAATGATCACGTACAGTAGCTGCATTTACCTTCTTGAGGTTTACACATACTCGAAGTTTTCCATTTTTCTTGGGCACCACTACAATAGGGGAGACCCATTCCGTGTGTTCAATCTCATAGATAAATTTTGCCTCTAAGAGCTTGTCTATTTCTTCTTTTATCTTTCGTGCAAAATTCTCATTGTAAGTATAAGGACGTTGCTTGGAAGGCTTTGCATCCTCTCGCAATGGAATTGTATGCTGACATATGCTTGGATCAACTCCTTTGAGGTCTTTATAACTCCAAGCAAAAACATCACGATACTCCTTTTTATTGTTTGAATTAATAACTTCTCCTCATCTAAGGACAAGTCTGTGGCAATCCACACATAGCGAGGCTCTTCTCCTGGCTTAGCGATATCAATCTCTTTTGCATCTTCTGGGCCATCATATGAAACCCCTGGCACGCTTGGTTTTTGTCGCATGGGCTGTTGAAGAACAATCTTCCGATCTTGAAGAGTGTACTGTGTGAAGTTGGGGGGAACATTGAAACCTTGTTCTTATCCACTTGAGTCTTCACTCATTGAAGACCATGCGGTTTTGAGCTCTCTGTTGCAATCTTGCATCAGATTTTTTTGTTCAACCGTTATCTTTGCACTTCCGACACTCTCTTTTGAATCGGTTTTAGACTTGAGTTTTGGTTTTTGTTTCTTCGTTTTTTTGCCATTTTTGCTAACAGTTTTTAGCTTTTCTCCTGCTTAGAATCCATTTGATCATTTTACTTGGTCTTTGATACTATCTTGTGCTTGGACATAGTATAGATATCTGTTCTTTCTTGAGAAGTGAGGTGGTGGTCGAGAGAACTCCTCCTTTTCGTTTTGTAGTCTCTCACGTCGTTCCCTCTCATCTTGTTTACGGATTCTCTTATGGCTCTTACAGCATTTACGTTTGGGTCGGCTTCGAGGGATCTCTACTTGAACCTCCCTTCCTCTCAAGAGGAGGCCCTTTCCTAACTCTTCCTCAGAGATTATCACATCATTATCAAAATCAGAGTCCCATCCATCTTCCTTATCAGCATCATTAGCAGATTCGAGTGTTAAATCCTCCACTGAGACTTCCTCTACATGCATTGCTGTTGTGGATGCATCCCCATAGTACAAAACATCTAGAAGGTCATGTGGTTGTACCATTCGTATAGGAATAATGTCATATCCATCTGAGTCACAAAATTGAATTGGCTTAGGTAAAGCACATGTCGATAATGTTGCAAGGACATGACTCCATTCTAGTGGATCAATTAAGTGCTCAAGGAAGGGTTGTGGAATGTATGCCTCGTCTGATACACTCCGATTACCCTTAAGTCTCTCAGTGTTGAAATCCCTACATGAGGCTCCACACATCCACAGATCTTCTCGCCCATCTGACAATGTAACTCTTGAGCCCTCAGATGAAGCAGAATCAAACTCATCTATTGGAGACCTTGTTACATCACGATAGGAGTGATTCTTTAGGTTGACCCTTGTGATGACAGAATCATGTCGGAGGTACAAATAATTGTATCCCCAATCTTGAATCATTTTAAATTGTCGCATGAATGGTCTACCCAATATCACTTCATAGTTTGGATGTTTTTCAAAATCCACTACTCCAAAGGTGTGCTCATATTCAATCCCACATGTGGTGACCAATATGTTCTCAAGCAGCCCAAGGGGATGTTCTAAGCTTCCATCTGCTAGCTGCAAGCGCATCCTAGTACTCCTAATAGCTGGTTTGCCCCACTTTTCCCAAATGGACCTTGTCACAATGCCCACTCCTGCACCACTATCAAGTATTGCAGTTGAAGCTACTTTTCACACTTCTAATGGGAGGGTAGCATTTCCTTGATCGTCCTCATAAAATTTTCCTACTTTGTTGATAGGAACTGGCATAACATGCTTTGTCTCAGGGTGTATAGTACAATGATGGTGACCCTTTTGTAGTAATACCTGCTCTGACAAACATGTGGCAATATCATTCCACAACTCAGGTCAAAGCTTTATCAAATCAAGCAAAGGTAAGGTACAAGCCACTGGTGCTGACAAAATAGCTTGCACGATACCCATATCCATATCCTTTGTCAACCTTTTATGCATGGAGGGTATCCTCAAGGTTTGAGAACAGTTCTCATATTCTCCCAAATATGATGGTAAGGTTTTCATTGTATGCTTACTTCTAGGAGAAACAATTGTTTGAACTTCCTCCTGCATGCTTGGGCGTCTAAAGTTGTTTTCTGTGCCCCTGGTAAAATCCACCTCAGAGAATGGAGGTGAACTAATAGAGGACATTAACTTTCTCATGAACTGCTGCCCACATCTCATTTGCCATATCCTCGTTAGCATCAATAACTTCATCATTGCATGGGAAGACAAGGCTGGGTGGTGGAAGAATACCTTCTTTCAATGGGGTGGCAATTGGTGCAGACCTCTCGCTATGAGCTTGTGAGATGAGCTCACTTTTCATTTCCCGCCTTGATGACACTTCTGGTATGGTTTCTAATGTTGGCTTAAGAGAGGTTGGGCCCCGAGGAATAGGTGGAGGTGGTCCCTCAAGTATTGATTGAGCTTCCCTAATGAGTTGCTGATGTATAGCGAGATTGATCTTCTCCTCACGAGGGTTTGGGTATTCTTGAAGCTTCTTGGGTAGCTCAGATAAAGCTGCAATGCGACTTCTATGAGCATCAATGATGGCATCTAGAGTCTCATTCACCTTATCCACAAAAACAGAACCCCCAGAACTATCCTCGGTCGTACTAGCCTCATCTTGTTTAGAACTAGGCCCAGGTTGAGGTTGATGCTCCTCATGCACTTCTTGGGATGTAAAAGTTTGATCCCTCATGTTTTGTTTAGAGACTTCCTGAGAACTAGTGGATGCACTTTTAGTTCGCTTGTTGCGGTTCTTTTTCCTCCTAGTGGTCCTTTTTCTATTGGAATGTAGGGTCTTGTCCACTAGATTTGCCTTTGCATCCCTAGTTCGAGGTGTCTCATCAGTTTGCATTTCGGCATTTCGTGTCTGTGATCTAGTCATGACTCTAAGTGGCACGACATCCTCATTCTCTGATGAAGGTGGCGATGGAACTGCCCCTACAAAGTTGAGTGAGACCTTTGGTTGAGAGGTGCCTTCCTCATGTGGTTTCACTAAACAATCCTTTGGGAAGTGTTCTACACAACACCCTAGACAATATCTTTCAATTGGTGGAAACTGTGGTACTGTTGTATTGGATCGAGCTGCTTGCCTTGAGCGATGTGGACAATCACGAGCCCAATGGGGTTCTCCGCACTCATAACAGGGGCCCATCAGTTTGGCTTCTACTTTCCTTTGCTGCCATTGACCTGAGGGGCCTGGAGTCCTAGGTTGGTAGCCGCCTAGCAACATCAAAGAATTTTGTCCCGCTAGTTGAGCCTCCAGTGCTTGGCTTGGATATGCGGGACTTTCAAAGAGATTTTCCTTGGATGAATATGATGCATATTCCTCCTCCACATAGCCTGGGTTTACCAAGTCTCTACACATATTTGAATTGTCGTAGTCAACAACCCTCACATGAGCAGTCCCAGGAGCAGGAGGTTGAGCTCCAAGAATAGGTCGTGCTTGCTCTTGTGCCATCGGTGGCTTACGTTCAAAATTAGTGTACTCTTGATGCATTTGTGGAGCCACTCCACCCCTTTGCTGCTCACGCTCCTGTCTCATTCTTGCAATGCGAGTACATTCCTATGTGGTGTGGGTAAAGTTCCAAGCACAGGCTTGGCACCACTTCTTTGTGGTCAATAACAATTTGTTGTGAAACTCCATGCAACTTGAACACATGATCCACAAACTGTTTTACAACCATAGATGTTGGAAATTTGACATTGGAAGGAATAAAATGCACCACTTTTGTCAAGCGGTATACCACCACATATATGCTACCCCATCCCCTCCTTGTATGAGGAATCCCCATGATGAAATCCATGGAAATTTATGTCCATTTTCTATCAGGAATAGGCAAAGGCTGAAGTAAACCACAGGGCTTATGTGTGGGATCTTTGTTTTGTTAACAAGACAAGCAACTTGTCACAAACGTTGTTGCGTGATGAGTGGTGATCAATGCAAGGATGCAACACAAAGATGCAAGCAGGAAAACAAGAGACTTGACATTCTTATTTAGGGCTCTTGTAAAGAGTTCCAAGTTGTAGATGAGTGTGGGAGTGGGCTTAAGAATAATCCCACATGGGAAGTTTTGGGAGTTTTAGGAGTTTTAGTATAAAAAGTGGCTCATTTGAGAGCTTAGGGACACATTGGGCTAAACTTATGCTGGAGCTCTCTTGAGACTAGCTCTCCCTCTGAATCATAGAGGTGCAAGCTCTTCTCTCTCCCCATCTACATTATTGTATGAGCAATGCTCTTCTAATTCCACGCAATGATATGAGGTTTTTCTCTCTTCTCATTTCTATTCTTGAGACTAGCTCTCCCTATGAATCATAGAGGTGCAAGTTTTGGGAGTTTTAGGAGTTTTAGTATAAAAAGTGGCTCATTTGAGAGCTTAGGGACACATTGGGCTAAACTTATGCTGGAGCTCTCTTGAGACTAGCTCTCCCTCTGAATCATAGAGGTGCAAGCTCTTCTCTCTCCCCATCTACATTATTGTATGAGCAATGCTCTTCTAATTCCACGCAATGATATGAGGTTTTTCTCTCTTCTCATTTCTATTCTTTAGTGTGCATGCTTCTTTGTTGATGCTAGTGGATTCTCTATTAGGCTTTGTGTGGTAGTGGATTCAAGCTTAAGCTTCTCCATAGCTTGTAGCTTATCCATGGGCAAGGCATTGCTTGAGTAGTGATTGAGAATGCATGTTTATTTCAAGTTCCATTAAGCTTCAAGGTTTGTGTGCATGCTAGGGAACTAAGAGCTTGAGAATGAAGTATGCTTTGAGCTTGTGTATTGTTGAAATATACAAGTGAAAAGGGTGTGTGTGGGAACAAGCTCTTGGATAGAGGTTGTAAAAGAGGAGATGTAATTGTGAAAGAAACTGTGAAAAGGTGAGAAGAATCTACTGGGAGAGAATAAAGGGTAGCATGAGAGAATTTAGGAGTGTGGAGATATTCTGGGAGATATTCAGGGAAAAGAGAAGAGGTGGAGAGAATCAGGCAAAAGGTGGAGATATTCTGGGAGTGAATCATGGAGAAATCAATGGGATTTGATGCTTGATGTAAACTCTATAAATTGAGGCATAGCCCTAATGAGAATTTGCTGGTTTTTGAGTATCCATGCCTACATTAATCTATCTGCTAATTATTCACTAATTACGTCTTAATCATTTGCTAATCACTTTGTTAATCATGTTGATTCTAGTGTATGATCCACCATAGCTCATCATTATGCTCAAATTTCAACATGGTATCAGAGCCATGCCTAGAATCAACCAGATTTATGAGCCCATTAGTGAATTAATCAGGATTAGTAAGTAATTAGCAAAAAAAATCAGTTTTTAGTGAGTTTTCACTCTTCCCCTTCACCCTCAGCCAGTGGAGGACTCTATTCTCCATGCACAGTCAATATTAGGCTATGCCCTCTTAACACAAGCTAGCTAACACATCTAGCTACAAGCACATCAAACGGCGCAGCAAAACGCGAAAGCGTTTAGGAGAAATCGACGTTTTTTCCAGCGCTGAATTTTCTGAGTAATTTGCAGATCTTGAGCTCATCAAATCAAATTGAGCTAATTCCTCTTAGCACAAAGGGTAATCAAGCATGCTCTACAAGCTGGTGAAGACAGAAATCAATTTCATCAAGTCTACAGAGAGATCCAAGCTCTTCATCAAATCTGCAGGTGACTTTGGTAAAACAGAGATTAAGCTTTCATTATTTGGTCAAATCTTGTGTTTCTTGGCTTAATCCTCTACTAGACTCATTGCTATTGATACCTTTGAAAGCATTTGAGCTCATTTGAAGTGGAAGGCACCAGATCTGAGCTCCCCGCATACTCTGTTTTCTGCACACAAACCAGAGCATTAATTTGCTAATCAGTGATTAATCAGTGCTAATCACTATACTTTGGTACAATTGAGGGTTCAAATTAACCATTAGGTATCTGATACAGATCCCTATAACTTCAGATTTCAAATCGGAGTTGGTTTGATACTCCAACCATCCCGTACAAATTGGTTACCCTTAATTTAGTGTAATTTCTGGAAAATTGTGCTGATAAAAATTGTGAAAATCATCATTTTGCATTTAACCCTTGGTTAATGCCTGTAAATCTCACTCAAATTCAAGATTATTCACAGCCAGAGTTGCGTTTGGAATGTGCATGAGAATGAATGCTATACGCATTATGTATTGGGCACATTTTATCAGTGTAAAAATGGGAACAGACACTGCCCTTGTCCAGATTAAGGCAAGAGGTAAGACCTCCCGCATAAATTTGGGTTTGCATTGCATAATGATACAAAATAAACATAAAAAGCCCAAAGGAACTGTCAGCAAAACATTGAAACATGTTGCTCACATGGAGCAAAATGACCTGACGGACGAGCTCATGGCCCCAGCCATGGAAGAAGAAGAATATCTCTTCCCAAGAAGAGGATCCACAGCGAGAAGAAGATCTGAAGGAAGACATGGACATGAGAAGAGAAGCTGCCACAAGAAGAGAAGCTGCCCCGAGAAGACTGGAAGAAGAGACGGACACGTGGAGAGAAGCTGCCACGACAAGAAGACTGAAGACAAGAGAAGATGTGAGGCTCCAAAGAGTGAGGAGCCATGTGAAAATCTCTGAGAGAGAGAGAGAGAGAGAGACCCCACAACCCAATGTAACCTGCCCCAATAAAGTAAAACCACCTCTGAGCCACCGATGATGTAGGCCAAGTGGTAGATGTATGTGTGAGCACTTTAGTCAAGGTCGCGGGCACTTATAGTAGCCTTGGACACATAGAGAGAGAGAGTGTTAAGGACTATGGAGTTTAGGGACTTGAGGCACTGGTCGCGGACTGTCAAGTAAGAAAGAAACTTGATACAGGGTCCAGGTGTGCTGAGATAACTTGAGGGGAGGAATAGACACTGGTCACGGACTACCAAGTAAGGGGAGGCAAACTTGGTATAGGGTCTAGGTGTTCTAGGAGTATTCACTTGAGGGGAGGTGTTGAAATATACAAGTGAAATGGGTGTGTGTGGGAACAAGCTCTTGGATAGAGGCTGTAAAAAAGGAGATGTAATTGTGAAAGAACCTGTGAAAAGGTGAGAAGAATCTACTGGGAGAGAATAAAGGGTAGCATGAGAGAATTTAGGAGTGTGGAGATATTCTGGGAGATATTCAGGGAAAAGAGAAGAGGTGGAGAGAATCAGGCAAAAGGTGGAGATATTCTGGGAGTGAATCATGGAGAAATCAATGGGATTTGATGCTTGATGTAAACTCTATAAATTGAGGCATAGCCCTAATGAGAATTTGCTGGTTTTTGAGTATCCATGCCTACATTAATCTATCTGCTAATTATTCACTAATTACGTCTTAATCATTTGCTAATCACTTTGTTAATCATGTTGATTCTAGTGTATGATCCACCATAGCTCATCATTATGCTCAAATTTCAACATGTATGCATTAGCTTAGCTTTCTTCTTGTATGGATGCATGAATGAGTGGGATGATGAGTGAATGAGCTATGGCAAGATTGAGCTTGTGTGTGTAAAGTCTATGTCAAGGTAGTGGTGTTCATAGCATTTTCTCCATTCGTGGATAAGCTTTTGTGCACCGGTACGGGTTGAATCCCTAGCTCCGAAAGGGATGCAAATCCCATTGGATTGAGCTACACACAGATCATACTACTCATGCTACAAGTGAGAGAGTCTTCCGTCTCTCCATTGGCGTCGCTGCCGGGGAGAAGACTCAAAACCGGTTGAGAAGCTTGCATTACTACCACTATTTCTTTTTGTTTTTAGGTTTAGGGTTAGCACGAGTGTGGAATCTGGGAGCTAGTGATTAGAAAAGAAAAACTAGATTAGTACTTACTTGTGCGGTTGAGATCTACTCCCGCTAATGTTTTCTCATTCATGTTTATGCTTTCCATGGTTGTTTTCATTGTTGTGTTCATGTTTTGTTCATCGATTAGAAACGAAATTTGCATAATACATTAAGCTCAATGCATTATGTGTGAGCTTATTTATTATGCATTAAACTTGTGCTTAATGTATTATTGCGTTATGGCATAAGCTGAAAGCATGAATGCATAATGTAATAAGGATAAAGCTTATGCAATAATGCATTAAGCAGAGCTCAAATAAGGCATGATTAGAGTCTCAAAATCTTAGTTTCTTTACTTGAGATCTGGCACCTGATATGCATTCAAAGGGTCGTGTACAGGCAGGCCTTTTCAGCCCACGAGCACCCAGCTATACATAGCTGAAACAACCCTTGCATACCCACACAGGCTCAGCCGATTGCTCATATACCTGCGCTCTTTCACCTGCACACCCCAGCATCAACACACACATACACCACAATCCTAGGCTTCCTAGCCGGCTCCCACAGTCAACAACCCACGCCCTTAGGCTTCCACACACATCCAAGCACCGAATCCAGAGGCACACGGCCTGCTACATAGTAGCTAGGCGTCACCAACGTTCGTAACAAAAAGAGCTCCAAGGGTTGAAAAACAGGAAGAGAAGGCAGCGAAGGTGACTGCAGAAGGTGGAGGCCGCGCCGACGGGAGAAAGAGAAGGCGGCCGGCGAAGCAAAGGTGGCCAACTGCATCTGAGGAGGCCGGCGGAAATAAACGCAGGAGACGAGGACGGAGTCAGTGACTATAGCAAATGTGAGGACTGGCCGAGCGTCAGCTGCACAAGAAGGCGAAGAGCCAGGCGGGTGGTGTTCGTTGAGTAGCTTCAGCTACTAGGCCGGCGGTGGTGAGGAGAGGCAACAGTCGATAAGCAAGGAGTCGAAGGTGCAGCTGTGTGAGCTGGCCATTGAAAGCGGAGGTGAGCTGGCCGTTGAAAACGGAAGAGGAGCGAGGAGGCGAAGCACAAGGTGCCGGCGCACAATCCGGAGGCGATAAGGCAGATAAGGTTAGTATTTTTATTTTTATTTTTTTCATGTTTTTTGCATTTTTTTTGAAAAAAATAACAATAAAAATAAAAAGAAAAAAAAACAATAAAACAATAAAACAATTAAAAAATAAAAAAATAAAAAAAAAAGAAGAAAAGAAAAAATAAGAGAAAAGAAAAGAAAAAGAAAAATTCTGTAAATTATGTGTTTTATTTTGAGTCCATATTTTCTGCATATTTTGCATCTTTTTTTAAATTTTTGTAATTTTGTGCATAATTAGTATTTTTGTGTAATAAGTAAAAAAGTAAAAAAATAAAAAAAAATAAAAAAAAAGATAGTTACACACATATTCATGTTAGTTGCATTTAGTGGTTACGTAGAGTTAAATATATATATATATATATATATATATATATATATATATATATATATATATATACATAAATAAATATATATATATATAAAACCTTAAAATTTGACCTTATGTACTTGCGGTCGGGACGTCATATAGACACTGCCATAGGGCCTAGGGCACCTTCTAGAGTACCTACGCAGGAAAGTGGGACCCAATCGGGAGGAAATTTGGCAGATATTGCTGAAACCTTTTCCGAATCCCAATCTGATACCCTTTCCAGAACAACTAGCTCATTGTCCATGGACAATCTAGGGCCGTCAAATAGTCCTTAGCCCCAAATAGGACACCCACAAGATCTTTTAATCCATTTGAAGCCGACACCATGGGGTTACCACTCAATGTGAGACTTCAATATGTCTACAGGAATGCTCAAGGAGCTGAGATCTTTAGGGATCCACAACAACGGTATCTTGTTAAGATCGCAGACTTTTTCTCAGAGCTTGATAGAGCACCTCTAGTCAATGACCAGGGTAACATGTACATGGGTGGAGATGGTGTTCGCTCTACAAAGTCACCTATCATCCAGAGAATGTAGACAAATTAGGGGAGCTCTCTAAAAGCGAGTTCTTAGACGTATCAAAGCTTTCCAGAGCAAGGGAGTCTAGAGATGATTGGCTCATTGAGCTGGACATGCTTGGACCATCCAATGCCCAGTCCTCAAAGCCATCCATAGATGATTTACTTTTTGTAGATCTAAATTTGGAAAGGGATAGGAAAGGCAAGAGCAAAATGGATCAGGGGGCTGAGAACCAATGGGAGTTTGTACGACAAATTCCAGTGACAAAGGTCTTACAGGATGACCCACTTCAAGAGGTCTATAAGGACTCTTTAGAAGGATATTATGCCACAACTAGATTGCCAGAGCTAGATCTTCCTCTAGCACTTGTGGTGGTAGTCGAGAAGCTTGCAGAATACAAGAACCGAATCGTTGATAAATGGGCCAATGAATACCGAACCTTAGATTGGAAGGAGATTCGGGAGCTCAAGTGAAAAGGACAACCATTATTCATGGAAGTGTTCTCAACAAATACAGCTAAACCAGGAGAGACAGCCTTTCTTGGAGAAACTGCTGCTCCGCCCCTACGAGAGTTCACTAGAGAGGGACCCTCAACATCAAAGTGGACCACTGCTAGTAGCCCAACTCTACACCAAAAGTGCGACCACAGATCACACCACAACAACGTTTCTCTCACTATGACAATCGGAGGGTAGGGGAGCCAACTCGGCCTCCCATAAATGCACCTCCTGAAATGCGGGTAACAAGATCTTTGGAGGGGGTTGGTGAGGTAGGTAATAGGGGACCCACACCAATTTGGGATGCATGTGGACCATCTTACCAAAGAGAGGAACAATTCCCACTGAGAGTGAGAGGCCGTAGGCCCTATGATGAGTATTCAAGACAAGTAAGGCCATCAACTCTTCAGAAACTGGTAAAGAAGTACGAAGGGTCGGGAGATCCATATGACCATGTGGCAGCATTTAGGCAAGCAGTTCGAGCTGAGCAAGTGACTGACAAGCATACGCAAATTGAAGGATTTAGGCTCACTCTTGAGGGAAAGGCCCTTGCTTGGTTTCAGGCACTAGAGGCTTCAGACAAATCTTCTTTACGAGTTTTGGAAGAGAGATTCATTGCTGCTTTTTCCTTGATGGGGATTCAACATGACACGGTAGCAAACATCTACTCTTTCAAGCAAGGCGAGACTGAGAGTGTTAGAGATTGTGTAAATAGGATGAAGCAGAATATTAATCGTTGCCCAAAAGATGAGAAGCCCACCCAGAGTCGATTAATTTCTCTCTTCTTAAAAGGACTCAAAAATTCAACACTGCATACACATCTCTATGCAAAGAAGCATACAAATTTCAATGAGTGTTGCCATGATGCTACGGATTTCACAGATAACTTCAAATTCCAAGATGGTTCTGGCCCTGAGGTGCAACCTAGGGATCAGTGGGGTGATGACCAAAGTTCAGGGTCTAGTGCGCTAGTAAATCCAGACCAGATAGCTAACCTAGTACTAAGGAGATTGGGACAAACCTATCGCCCACCCATGCAGCCACAACAACAGCAGCACAGCAGCGAATGAGGAGTGTACTACCTACAGGTCCTCATCTTTGTGGAGCATGTGGCGGTAACCATAAAATTGAAGAATGTAATACCTTTTCTCCTCTAGTCAAAAACCAACCCACAAAGAAGTGGTGCCAGGCCTGTGCTTGGAACTTTACCCACACCACACAGGAATGTACTCGCATTGCAAGAATGAGACAGGAGCGTGAGCAGCAAAGGGGTGGAGTGACTCCACAAATGCATCAACAGTATACTAATTTTGAACGTAAGCCACCGATGGCACAAGAGCAAGCACGACCTGTTCTTGGAGCTCAACCTCCTGCTCCTGGGACTGCTCCTGTGTGAGGGTTGATGACTACGACAATTCAAATATGTGTAGAGACTTGGTAAACCCAGGCTATGTGGAGGAGGAATATGCATCATATTCATCCAAGGAAAATCTCTTTGAAAGTCCCGCATATCCAAGCCAAGCACTGGAGGCTCAACTAGCGGGACAAAATTCTTTGATGTTGCTAGGTGGCTACCAACCTAGGACTCCAGGCCCCTCAGGTCAATGGCAGCAAACGAAAGTAGAAGCCAAACTGATGGGCCCCTGTTATGAGTGCGGAGAACCCCATTGGGCTCGTGATTGTCCACATCGCTCAAGGCAAGCAGCTCGATCCAATACAACAGTAGCACAGTTTCCACCAATTGAAAGATATTGTCTAGGGTGTTGTGTAGAACACTTCCCAAAGGATTGTTTACTGAAACCACATGAGGAAGGCACCTCTCAACCAAAGGTCTCACTCAACTTTGTAGGGGCAGTTCCATCGCCAACTTCATCAGAGAATGAGGATGTCGTGCCACTTAGAGTCATGACTAGATCACAGACACGAAATGCCAAAATGCAAACTGATGAGACACCTCGAACTAGGGATGCAAAGGCAAATCTAGTGGACAAGACCCTACATTCCAATAGAAAAAGGACCACTAGGAGGAAAAAGAACCGCAACAAGCGAACTAAGAGTGCATCCACTAGTTCTCAAGAAGTCTATAAATAAAACCTGAGGGATCAAGCTTTTACATCCCAAGAAGTGCATGAGGAGCATCAACCTCAACCTGGGCCTAGTGCTAAACAAGATGAGGCTAGTATGACCGAGGATAGTTCTGGGGGTTCTGTTTTTGTGGATAAGGTAAACGAGACTCTAGATGCCATCATTGATGCTCATAGAAGTCGCATTGCAGCTTAATCTGAGCTACCCAAGAAGCTTCAAGAATACCCAAACCCTCGTGAGGAGAAGACCAATCTAGCTGTATATCAGCAACTCATTAGGGAAGCTCAATCAATACTTGAGGGCCCACCTCCACCTATCGGGGCCCAACCTCTCTTAAGCCAACATTAGAAACCATACCAGAAGTGTCATCAAGTTGGGAAATGAAAAGTGAGCTCATCTCACAATCTCATAGCGAGAAGTCTGCACTAATTGCCACCCCATTGAAAGAAGGTATTCTGCCACCACCTAGCCTTGCCTTCCCATGCAATGATGAAGTTATTGATGCTAAGGAGGACATGGCAAATGAGATGTGGGTAGCAGTTCATGAGAAAGTTAATGACAATATGTCCTCTATTATTTCACCTCCATTCTCTGAGGTGGATTTTACCAGGAGCACAGAAAACAACTTTAGATGCCCAAGCATCCAGGAGGAAGTTCAAACAATTCTTTCTCCTAGAAGTAAGCATACAATGAAATCCTTACCATCATATTTGGGAGAATATGAGAACTGTTCTCAAACCTTGAGGATACCCTCCATGCATAGAAGGTTGACAAAGGAGATGGATATGGGTATCGTGCAAGCTATTTTGTCAGCACCAATGGCTTGTACCTTACCTTTGCTTGATTTGATAAAGCTTCGACCTGAGTTGTGGAATGATATTGCCACATGTTTGTCAGAGCAGGTATTGCTACAAAAGGGTCACCATCATTGTACTATACACCCTGAGACAAAGCATGTTATGCCAGTTCCTATCAACAAAGTAGGAAAATTTTGTGAGGACGATCAGGGAAACGCTACCCTCCCATTAGAAGTGCGAAAAGTAGCTTCAACTGCAATACTTGATAGTGGTGCAGGAGTGGGCATTGTGACAAGGTCCATTTAGGAAAAGTGGGGCAAACCAGCTATTAGGAGTACCAGGATGCGCTTGCAGCTAGCAGATGGAAGCTTAGAACATCCCCTTGGGCTGCTTGAGAACATATTGGTCACCACATGTGGGATTGAATATGAGCACACCTTTGCAGTAGTGGATTTTGGAAAACATCCAAACTATGAAGTGATATTGGGTAGACCATTCATGCAACAATTTCAAATGATTCAAGATTGGGGATACAATTATTTGTACCTCCGACATGATTCTGTCATCACAAGGGTCAACCTAAAGAATCACTCATATCGTGATGTAACAAGGTCTCCAATAGATGAGTTTGATTCTGCTTCATCTGAGGGCTCAAGAGTTACATTGTCAGATGGGCGAGAAGATCTGTGGATGTGTGGAGCCTCATGTAGGGATTTCAACACTGAGAGACTTAAGGGTAATCGAAGTGTATCAGATGAGGCATACATTCCACAACCCTTCCCTGAGCACTTAATTGATCCACTAGAATGGAGTCATGTCCTTGCAACATTATCGACATGTGCTTTACCTAAGTCAATTCAATTTTGTGACTCAGATGGATATGACATTATTCCTATACGAATGGTACAACCACGTGACCTTCTAGATGTTTTGTACTATGGGGATGCATCCACAACAGCACTGCATGTAGAGGAAGTCTCAGTGGAGGATTTAACACTCGAATCTGCTAATGATGCTGATAAGGAAGATGGATGGGACTCTGATTTTGATAATGATGTGATAATCCCTGAGGAAGAGATAGGAAAGGCACGCCTGCTCTTGAGAGGAAGGGAGGTTCAAGTAGAGATCCCTCGAAGCCGACCTAAACGTAAATGCTGTAAGAGCCATAAGAGAATCCGTAAACAAGATGAGAGGGAATGACGTGAGAGACTACAAAAAGAAAAGGAGGAGTTTAAGAATGAACACTCTCGACCACCACCTCACTTCTCAGGAAAGAATGGATATCTATACTATGTCCAAGCACAAGATAGTATCAAAGACCAAGTAAAACGATCAGATGGATTCCAACCAGGAGAAAAGCTAAAAACTAGCAAAAATCATAAAAAAACGAAGAAACAAAAACCAAAACTCAAGTCTAAAACCGATTCAAAAGAGAATGTCGGAAGTGCAAAGATAACGGTTGAACAAAAAAATCTGATGCAAGATTGCAAAGGAGAGCTCAAAACCGCATGGTCTTCAATGAGTGACGACTCAAGTGGACAAGAACAAGATCTCAATGTTCCCCCCACAACTTCACACAGTACACTCTTCAAGATCGGAAGATTGTTCTTCAACAGCCCATGCGACAAAAGCCAAGCATGCCAGGGGTTTCATATGATGGTCCAGAAGATGCAAAAAAAATTGATATCGCTAAGCCAGGAGAAGAGCCTCGCTATGTGTGGATTGCCACAGACTTGTCCTTAGATGAGGAGAAGTTATTAATTCAAACAATAAAGGAGTATCGCGATGTTTTTGCTTGGAGTTATAAAGACCTCAAAGGAGTTGATCCAAGCATATGTCAGCATACAATTCCATTGCGAGAGGATGCAAAGCCTTCCAAGCAACGTCCTTATACTTACAATGAGAATTTTGCACGAAAGATAAAAGAAGAAATAGACAAGCTCTTAGAGGCAGAATTTATCTATGAGATTGAACACACTGAATGGGTCTCCCCTATTGTAGTGGTGCCCAAGAAAAATGAAAAACTTCGAGTATGTGTAAACCTCAAGAAGGTAAATGCAGCTACTGTAGGTGATCATTACCCACTTCCAATCACGGATCATGTTCTGGAACGAGTTGCAGGGAAAAAGGCATATAGTTTCTTGGATGCATTCTCCGGTTACAATCAAGTGTCAATTGATCCAAAGGATCAACACAAGACAGCCTTTGCTACTGAAGATGGCATCTTTGCCTATCGTGTTATGCCATTTGGTCTAACAAATGCACCAGCAACCTTTCAGCGGTTAATGAGTCATGTATTCAAGGAGTACCTTAGGCAATTTCTTGAGATCTTCATGGATGATTTATGTGTTCACTCACAAGAGCGTGATGATCATATAGAACACCTCAGACTTGTGTTTCAAAAGTGTCAAGTTTATCGTATATGCTTGAATCCTGACAAGTGCAAATTCATGGTAAGACAAGGGAAAATTTTGGGCCATATTGTTTCTCGCAATGGGATTTCAACAGATATGGATAAAATTGATGTCATTGTCTCATTACCTCGGCCTATCAACCCTAAAGAGGTACAAATATTCATGGGACATTGTGGCTATTATCGTCGATTCATCTACATGTACGCTGTCCTAGCTAGACCATTTTATGCTCTTCTTGTAAAGTTTAATTGGACTGATGAGTGTGAGGAATCCTTTGAAAAGTTGAAGCAAGCATTAGTGACTGCACCAATCTTACGAGCACCAGATTGGAACCAAATCTTTCATGTCCATATTGATGCTTCAAACTTTGCAATTGGATGTATTTTGGCTCAATCGGGAGAACATAATAAGGATTTCCCAATCTCATATGCTAGTCGACAGTTGAACAATGCTGAGAAGAATTATACCACAACAGAAAGAGAAGGTTTGTCCATGATATATGCAGTGAAAAAGTTTCGCCATTACCTTTTGGCAAACAAATTCATATTTTTTGTGGACCATCAAGCATTGCTATATTTGGTGAATAAGCCTTGTGCAACTGGAAGGATTGTGAGATGGTTTGTCATCCTTCTTGAGTTTGATTTTGAAGTGGCAGTCCGAAAAGGAACAACTCATCTTAGGGCAGATCATTTGTCTCGAATCACCTCTAGCGAAGCTCCTGTGGGTGTGGATGATGATATGTTAGATTCAACACTTTTCCTTGTAGAGACAGCTCCTAAATGGTCTGAATCCATCTTAGAAATTTTGACAAGTGGGCAGATACAACTAGCGGGTCCTATTGTGGACCTATGGCAACCATTCAAGTTAATCTCAGGGAGATTATATCGTCAGGGTAATGATGGAGTGTTGCGGCTTATACCTAACCCTGACCAATATGAGGAGATCTTGGAATGGGCACATGCGGGTATCGGTGGAATCCATGCATCAGCTACTACTTGTGTGCGACGTATATCTCAGGATGGGCAATGGTGGCCTACCATGCATGCGGATGTTGAAAAATTTGTTCGTAACTGTGCTTCATGTCAAATTCAACAGCCAATTCATAATGTCACATTATTCCAAATTTCAACTACACCAAGTTGGAGTAAGTATATTGTGGACTATCTTCAGGATGGTCATACTGATCTAAAAATTCCTAGATATCGAAAGCATGCTAGTGAAGTTGAAGCGGCAAACTATATGCTGATAGAGGGCCAACTCTACAAGAGGGGCAAGGATGGCAACTTACGCATGTGTGTATGTGAAGCTGACTACTTGAAAATCTTGACTCATGCACATGCAGGTGTTGGGGGTGGACACTTTTCGGGCAATACCACAGCTAAGTTGATTAGGTGGTATGGGCTTTGGTGGCCAACCTTACAAATGGATGCCGAAGAATATGTAAAACGTTGTGACGATTGTCAAAGGACCAAACCTCCCATCACAAAGGACAATATGCCATTGCGGCCTATGTTAAGCACACGTGCTTTTGCAAAATGGGGTATTGATTTTGTTGGTCCCATTAAACCTCCAGCTCGTCACACACATGCCGAATATATTATAGTCGCAATTGACTATTTGACCAAATGGGTAGAGGCAAAGGCTACAGTTAAAAATGATGCCAGAACCACAGCCAAGTTCTTGTATGAGTACGTGTTTACACGCTATGGCTTACCTATTGAAATCGTTAGTGATCAAGGTGTGCACTTTGTGAATGAGGTCATAGAGTTTTTGCTTCAAGAATTTATGGTAATTCACAAGCGTTCTGCACCCTATCATCCCCAGACTAATGGACAAGCTGAGAGTACTAACAAGATTCTCTGCACAGCACTCACAAAGATTGTTGAGGGACATAGGACTGATTGGGAGCAAAAGTTGCACTCAATTCTTTGGGCATATAGGACAGCCTATAAAACATCTGTGGGCACAACCCCATTTGAGCTTGCTTTTGGGCTAGATGCAATTCTTCCCATTGAATTTCTTGTACCTACTCTACGAGTTGCTAAACAATTGGACTGGACTGGTCATGAGCTTTCACAACGCATTGATGAATTGGAAAAGCTTGATGAGACCCGCTTATTGGCGGTAATGGGGATGTATGCCGAGAAGAGGAGACAAAAGCAATGGTATGATAGAAATGTAACAACTGGCCGATTCAAAAAAGGGGACCTTATGCTCTTGTACACACTTAAGACGCATAAGAGAAAGCTCAAGAAACGTGGCCTAGGACCGTTTGTGATTAACGAGCTTACTCCAAGTGGTGCAGTGCATTTAGAGACACTAGAAGGTGAGCAAATGCCTAACTTCATTAATGGAAGTCATCTCAAGAAATGCAATGAACCATTAACTGAAGCCATGCTTCAACAAATGCATGCTGCACACACACCAAAAGAAGCACATGACCTACTTAAACGTCAGGCTCAAGAAGAGGCTAAAGCTAGAGTTGCAAAAGCCAAGGAGCATCGCAAGGCTTCTATGTTGGCCTTACAATTGGCTACTGATGAACAATATGTCGATCCTTTCAATATTCAAGTGTGTCTTCATCTTCATGAGACTACCTACTTTGTCTCTGCCTTAATTGACTCTAATGCAGATTATAATGTTCTCTCGTTTGACACATGGATAGCCTTGGGACAACCAACACTTGTGCACATTCCTATTGACTTACGAAGCTTCTCAGGTGAAGATAACCCTATAGAGGAAAAATGTGTCATTATGATGTCCATTTAGGATCACCAGATGTCAGTTCCCTTTTATGTGGCAAGTAAGTCCAAGGCAGTGGTAGAGGCTGTTCTCAGTCGATCATGGTTAAGTGCTACCAATTGTTCATTAGATTGGAAGAATAGACAATACAAATTGCAAATTGATTATGATTGCATCTTGGGATCTGCTACTCCACGAGCTTTATCATGTCAAAAGGGTGGTGTTTCTACCTTACACAACCCACTTTCAAAATCTGCTCTTGAAGCTCCAACACAAATGATGTGGATAATCGATGAGTCCTCAAGTGAGAGCCATGGCTGGCATGTTCCAACTACTCTAGTCACTGCTCAAAGAAGGTCAGGCAAGAAGGAATTATCAATTTGGCTACCCAAAGATGCATACAAACTTGTACCATCTAGCCTAGTTGCTAAACCTCCTAAAAAGCACATCTTTTCCAAGCCTAAACCTCAGATTGTTACTCATTGGGTCCCAAAGCATGTTCTTAAAGCACAAGGCTATTATGAGGGTGCAACAGCACTTTGGCTTCCCAAATGCCATGGTTTACTAGAGGTAAAAGAGTGTATCAATAAGATTCTAAAAGCCACCCTTGGTTTTCCATATCAGTGGGTGCAAAGGAAATCAACACAACCTCTTCAAGATAGGATAGGTGGTTGTGATAGCACCTACAAATCTCCTTGTGTTGACCTTCCCAAAACATGTATTGAATCACCAGTTGTCCCAATTTCTCCTTGTTACACAATTCCACCATCAACTTGTGTACCTAAGATAAATCCAACTTTACATGAGTCTCCTTTGAGCATAGATTCTAGCACTTCAATGCCTAAATCCTCTTATCTTGCTCAAATTCCTCGACAATTGCTAACCTTCCCACCTCTTAAGAAGGACATACCCAAAACCAAAGGTAAGGCATTAACACTACAATTGAAGCTCTTTGGTAGATCAGTGTGTGAATAGTCTCGCATTTACTAATGTGGTTCCTTATGACTTTAGAGGATTGTGTTCTTTTTGAGATAATCTTATCTACAATGTTTTTGATTGGGATTGTAATCATGGATATGAGTGTATAAAGTTTGAAGTTTCTAAATTTCATTGTTCTACGACCAGATACCTCCTGATGGATACTTGGCGAGATACATGTCCACCATGCATTGACCCTGATAGTACTCAACCTGAACATCGCGGGGGTTATAGTGCTCCTCCTTTTCAAACTCATTCTAGGTACTTTTATGCTCCCTTAGGTGAAAATTGCTGTGGGCATCACTTTGTCACTTTATTCTATCAACAGCAACACCCATTTCCACATTGTCAAGAGTGTGCATGACTCGTATTAGGAGAAGCTTCACACATTTGTTGGCTATGCCGCTCTTACTTTCGACAATATGGCACGGGCTTAATGAAACAAATTGTTGGGAATTACACCCCAATGCCATAACCTTCTTAATGTGAGAGTACCAGACCGAGGACCAAATCAACCTAGATTACCTGAGGAGGTTCAAGCACAACAATGGAGGGATATGTATGCATAAATGACTTGCAACCACCTATCTTGCAAGCCCTCCTTCCCCCAGACTCAACATGTCAATTTTGGATCACTATGAGTACCTATATTGAGCAGTTCCAAAATCAAAATTGTCTGCTTAACCTTCCCATAGAACCAATGCTATATTTTAGTGAGGAAGCACTCCTTCCTCTACCACCTTCTCCAGAGGCCGGTTTTTGTACAGGGTTGTCCCTGCATCCTGAAGTGATTGATACCATCTTTCCAACAGAAGTGGACACGGATCCACCACCAGTACAAGGGTAAGCTTATCAACTCCACAATAAGATCAACAAGCCAGGGCACCTTTCTCCCATTGGGTTTTTCCCCTCGGTGATTGGCACCAATAACAAATTTTATTCCTTTCTTTTCTTTTCTTGTTTGTTAATAAACATTTTGCAGAGATCTCAGCTAAACAAGTCATACAAACACGCCCCAATAGTCCACCTACCGTGCACACAAATTAGGAAGGGGGGAGACATGCAATGCCTACAAAGAGCAAAGAGAAGCAATCTGCACAACATCAGCAATGCATCAATGCAAACGCACAACATCAACGAGCACTACAACAGGTGTATTCAAATCATAATCTTTTGTTCCTTATGTGCTTTTAACTTTTGGATATATTGTTTGCATGTTCACACACAGTTGGCTGGTTTAAGTTTTAAATTAGTTGTTAAAATGTGGTGAGTGATTTCTAGATTCTTAGAGGACTTAGTAGAAGGTATTTCTATTTGAAGACGGTGTAGGATATATACCAACGGAGTATGCCAAGTTCTTATGCTCTCGAAGTATATTAGTTATCCCTAGTGGTAGCTACCTCTTAGGTATGGGCTAGGTGCTAGGATTAATAAAAAATTTACGAAAATCATGCCCTAAAAAATATATACAAGTGAATCGAGACATGACGTGTTTACAGCCATGTGGAATGCTTGGTAGGACCTGGGGTTGTCTTAGCACCTTGGGGCCAATGCCTTGGTTTCCATGGGTGAACACTGATGTCTAAAAGATTAAGAAAGACCTTCAAGGACTCTATTGCCTTGATGGATGCTGGTAGGACTCTGGGGTATATTATGGGCCCTCGAGACCGATGCCCTCATCTTCATGGGGTACTCCTTATGTCAAAAAGAAATAAAAGGGTCTGTCGCCCTTGAGATACTTAGCGAGATTCTCTTGGCGGAGGTCTCTTGGCCATTGCTTGGGTCTCATTGGGATGGAACCTTCCTCGTTATTCAACTTTTACACACACACACCAAAAAAAAAAAGATCCAATCACCATTGCTCATATAGTCGGGTTACCACGTAGGAATAACTTAAACAATTGTAGAACATTGAGACTGCGGTCATAACCTGCGATGTACAAGCACACTTGCCTTTGCATAGCACTATCTACCACCTAGTCTCACTTTGACTAGTCTTTACTCACCTCTTTTAGCACTCTTTAAAACTCTAATCAGCCTTTCACTTGTATGCTCACGTGTGAGATTGTCATTGCTGGTTTTTTTTTTCAATAAAAGGCTTTACTTGTATCCATTGTTTTTTGCAGCTTTTGCTTCTACCGCGCTCGAGGATGTGCACAAAATAGGAAGGGGGGAGTGTTGCATGACGAGTGGTGATCAATGCAAGGATGCAACACAAAGATGCAAGCAGGAAAACAAGAGACTTGACATTCTTATTTAGGGCTCTTGTAAAGAGTTCCAAGTTGTAGATGAGTGTGGGAGTGGGCTTAAGAATAATCCCACATGGGAAGTTTTGGGAGTTTTAGGAGTTTTAGTATAAAAAGTGGCTCATTTGAGAGCTTAGGGACACATTGGGCTAAACTTATGCTGGAGCTCTCTTGAGACTAGCTCTCCCTCTGAATCATAGAGGTGCAAGCTCTTCTCTCTCCCCATCTACATTATTGTATGAGCAATGCTCTTCTAATTCCACACAATGATATGAGGTTTTTCTCTCTTCTCATTTCTATTCTTTAGTGTGCATGCTTCTTTGTTGATGCTAGTGGATTCTCTATTAGGCTTTGTGTGGTAGTGAATTCAAGCTTAAGCTTCTCCATAGCTTGTAGCTTATCCATGGGCAAGGCATTGCTTGAGTAGTGATTGAGAATGCATGTTTATTTCAAGTTCCATTAAGCTTCAAGGTTTGTGTGCATGCTAGGAAAGTAAGAGCTTGAGAATGAAGTATGCTTTGAGCTTGTGTATGCATTAGCTTAGCTTTCTTCTTGTATTGGATGCATGAATGAGTGGGATGATGAGTGAATGAGCTATGGCAAGATTGAGCTTGTGTGTGTAAAGTCTATGTCAAGGTAGTGGTGTTCATAGCATTTTCTCCATTCGTGGATAAGCTTTCGTGCACCGGTACAGGTTGAATCCCTAGCTCCGAAAGGGATGCAAATCCCATTGGATTGAGCTACACACGGATCATACTACTCATGCTACAAGTGAGAGAGTCTTCCGTCTCTCCAAACGTATACACATCTTTCAGCATTCCCTCCTAATAAAAACTCTTTTGCACCTTCTTAAAGGTCTTAAATAGCCCCATGTACCCCAACAATGGAGAAGAATGCATCTCTTCTAACACCCTCTTCTTGTAGCTTGATGTAGGTACAAGGTAGACTTTGCCTTTATAGTAGATCAGTGTAATATTCTGCCACAATGGTGCCACTCCCTCATCCATAGGTACTCTTCTTGGATATTCAAAATCCAATCTTTATGTACCTCCAAAATTTCCATGCATCTACATGTCCTTATGTGTGACAATGCATCCACCACAACATTCTCTTTCTACTTCATGTAAGAGATCTCAAAGTCATATTCTGCAATATTATCCACCCACCTTATTTGCTTGGTAGAGAGTGTAGGTTGAGAAAAGAAGTATTGAAGCACTCTATGATTAATCATACAAGAAATGACTCCCATACAAGTAATGATGCCACTTCTTTATTGCATGAAGTATTGCCAACACCTCTTGAGGGATCATAGACATGCATAACCATTTCCTTCTCATCAAGCTTTCGACTCTCAAAAGTGATCACTCCATGTTCTTGGAACAAAACAACCCTAATGCCTCTTCCACATGCATCGGCTTGAACCACAAATGGCTTCGAGAGAAGTCCGGGCATACAAGTATAGGGGGTGGTGTGAGCATCTCCTGGAGCTCTTGAAATCTCTTATCGGCTATAGCATCCCAAAAGAAAGCATTTTTCTTAATCTGGTGAGAGGTGCAGCAATATGAGCATACCTCTTAATGAAGCTCCTATAAAATGATGACAAGCCCAAGAATCCCCTTAATTGAGTGGTATTTGTTGGCATGGGCCAATTCTTAACACAATCAACCTTTGTAGGGTCCACCATAATGCCTTCTTTGCTCACTATGTGTCCAAGATACTCAAACTTTCGTGCCATAAATCTACATTTTCTCTCCTTTGCATATAAGTTGTTGGCTCTTAAAACATCCAAAATAGCCCTTACATGCATCAAGTGCTCCTTCTCCCCTTTGCTATATATCAAGATATCATAGAATACAAGCACCCATTTGTAGAGGAAAGGTCCAACCACCTTATTCATTAAAGCTTGAAATGTTGTCGGTGCATTGCACAACCCAAACAACGTAACCAAATAGTGGTAAAGACCTCTCTTGACCAGTTCGAAATGCCATTTTGTACTCATCACCTTATTTGATTCTCAATTGGTGATAACCTGATCTCAAATCAATCTTGGAGAAGAAACATGCATCTTTCAACTCATCAAGCAAGTCATCAATTTGTGGATTGGGGAATCTATTCTTGATTGTAGATTTGTTCAAGTCCCTATAATCCACGCATATGCGAAAAGTGACATCCTTCTTCTTGACCAAGAGTACAGCTAATGCAAAAGGTGATTGGCTAGGAGTAACCAATCCCATATACATAAGCTCTTGCACTTTCTTTGCCACTTCATCCTTCTCCACTTTTGACAATCTAAGAGGTGGTTTGTTGACGGGCTTGGTATGTGGATCAAGCTCTATCCCATGATCCACCTCCATTTTTGGTGGAAAAAATTTTGGCATTTGGAACACATCCTCTTACTCCTTCAACAATTCCTTCATACCTTTATGCATAACCCCATCCTTTTGTTCATTGATTTCTTCTTTCCAAAGCTGTAAAACATATATGCATCCCATCTTGAGTTGTGTGGCATTGATCATCTTGGCACTTGGCGCATGAGTTCCAGTCAATGTAACCTCATGGGTTCTATGCATAAAACTTATATACCCTTACTGTAAATTCATGTGAAACAACCCAAGAGTTGCCAACCAATCACATCCCAAAACAAATGTCAATGGGACCCATATCCAATACAAGTAAATCATCTTTGCAAGTATAATAATTTGTGAGAATCAACCTCGCATCCTTGCATACCATTGAGAAATCCATCTTTGCCCCATTATCTACTTGGACCTCATGCCACAAGGATAAAGCTACGGGCTGTAATTTGAGACTGCACATGGATTTGGTGTTAATAAAGCTATGTGTTCTTCCACTATCAATCAGAACATGTGTCACCCTTCCATTAATGCATGCCTTCAACAACCAGCATAGGCATCACCTTAATGTATTGGCTCCTTTACAACCAGCATAGGCATCACTTGAAATATTGCATAGAGTAGCCATATTGTCTTTGTCATGAAATAAGCACACATAGGCATTGGTAGTTGTTTGTTGTTGCATGAGCAAAGCAGTTTTTCTCCATTCCTGTGAGATCTCTGTCTCCACCGCGCAACAGATTTAGGGTGCTAGCAGCGGAAGTAACACTTCTTACGCACGAGCAGGATCCCACACTCGGGGCCTCGCCTACGGATATCCGAACAAGAGACTAATCCGTCAGTTTATCCAAAACCAAACCCGGAAAAACTTCCTTTACCCGGAAAGCAAGGGCGATTCCACCAGGATAATTTTTACTCTAACGTAGTCAAGACCATTTCTGATCAAGCTGATCAGACTGTATCTATAAAGATACTTGGTCAGATCAAGGAAGAAACTTGCACTTGGATCATTGGGATCAACGCTTTTTTCCCCATCAAGAGGCACAGCCGTTGATTCCTATCCATAGAACAATTACTATCCGGGATTTACTTTATCTATCGTAGTAACAGAATTTGAGTCTCGATTTACGGATCCATCAGTCCAGCCTAACCCCATCCAATCCAATGGGTTAGCCAACCGCCCAACCACTGTAGTGATGGGATCCAATTAGGAATTTGGTTAGGTTTTGTCCCGGGTACCAAGGAAAAGAGTTCCAAGGCCCCCTAGCCGGAAGTTCATGCAACATAAAACTAGTCACACCACTTACACACCCAATATGAAATTGCCTTTTCCTCAGCATCAGCTAACTTTAAAACTAGTCACACCACTTACACATAAAACTAGTCACACCACTTACACACCCAATATGAAATTGCCTTTTCCTCAGCATCAGCTAACTTTAAAACAATCCTTTAATGAAACCATTATGTCACTGATGACAATCTTCCAAATTATCCGGTGGATTCTTAATTTTCCATCATTCCTTCATTAGAGTATCTATGGCATCATTGGCAACCAGAATGCTCACCACCTGTCCACTCAGGGGCCTTTTCAATAGTTCCTAGCCCATAATACTCGGCAATATAATCACTTATAAAAATCAAGATGGACTCTCGTTGAAGATCAGCAAGATCAACCAACAGATCCATATAAAGAGCCATGGACTCATCCATTGAAGACCAGCAAGGTCAATCAACCAGATCCATGCCCGGTTTCAGAAAACAACTCTTACTCCTTGTTCCAATATCTTCCTCGACGCACGTGTGGGTATCCTAGGCGACCTAGAGCCCGAGCACCGTATGGTCAGCACCCTCTAGGATCCTTCGCAGGTGACCTAGCGCTTCACCCATAGGCCGCTTCCTTGGTCCCTCATCCACCGTACCGGAAGCTCACCATTTAAATCACACCAAGGCTAGTCAAGACCTCGGCCGACCTTGCTATGCGAGACGTCCTCCATTGACTCTCCGTCAGCAGTTGCAACTTTATCAGTTAGGTCTCCATGACCTTAATCCACAAGACGGTCAAAATGCTTTCCCAGCATTCTCGACATAAAACAGTCATTTACAAACAGTCACAAAATAAAGTTTCTATATCGAACTCTCATCTTTCCACATTATCCCTCCTCAATCCACATTACTTAATCCACATTCCATTCAATGTGTATTCATTTTCATCCATTTACTCATATCGACGACACATTATTTTTCCATACACATTCACATTCCTTATTCTACATACTCATCCATGCATACATCCATTTTCACATCCACATCCACATCTACATACATAACCATCCATCAATATCAATAATCACATTCACATCCATACATCTACATCTACATGCGTACATCCACATCTCCATGCATACATCAACAACTCCATGCTTATATCCACATCCATAATCACATTCACATCCATACATCTACATCTACATGTATACATCCACATCTCCATGCATACATCAACATCTACATGCATCTATCCACATCCATAATCACATTCACATCCATACATCTACATCTACATGTATACATCCACATCTCCATGCATACATCAACATCTCCATGCATCTATCCACATCCATAATCACATTCACATCCATACATCTACATCTACATGTATACATCCGTTTTCACATTCATACATCCACACTCCCATTTCCACATCCACATACATACATCCATTTTCTCATTCCCATTCATATAGCCCCATACACCTTCACATCTATTCTTTTACATCACATCCATTCTCGCCCTATGACAACCCATATACATCTTATCTCATCACATACACTTCTTATCTCATCCCATACACATTTTATCACATCTTAACTCATCTTATCACATCCTAACTCATCTCATATGCATCTTATCTCATCTTATCACATCTCATACACCTCTTATCACATCCTAACTCATCTTATCACATCCTAACTCAACTCATATACATCTTATCCCATCGCATACACTTCTTACCTCATCCCATACACATCTTAACTCATCTTATCACATCCTAACTCATCTCATATTCATCTTATCACATCTCATCACATCTCATACACCTCTTATAACATCCTAACTCTTCTCATATACATCTTATCACATCTTATCACATCTCATACATCTCTTATCACATCCTATCCCTTCACATATCTATTTATAGAATACAAGGGAATTCTTATATTTGATATAAGATTTCTTTACGCATCTAATTATGCATAAATTCCATTTAAGGAGACTCACTTTCGAATTAAAAATCAATCTTTTACGCATCTTCCTATGCATAAACTCATTTTAAATGAGAATGACACCTTGAATTAAAATTCAATCTTTTATGCATCTTCTTATGCATAAATTCAATTTAGATGAGAATGACACTTTTGAATTAAAATCAATCTTTTATGCATAAATTCAATTTAGTAGGAATTTCACTTTAAGAATAAAAGAATTTCTCTTATGCATCTAATTTATGCATAAAATCCATTTATGATGAAAATCACAAAATATCTTTTATGCATGCCTCTATGCATGAAATCCAATTATGAGATAAAAGTAACATTTTTACAATATAATAATCATCTTCTATGCATACCTCTATGCAAGAATTTCAAATGTGATAAACGTATCACTTTTACAATAAAATAATCATTTTTTTGTAATATTTTTAATAAAATAATAATTTATTTTTTTTCACCTCTATGCATGAAATTCAATATGATAAAAGTAATATTTTTATAATAAAATAATCTTTTTTTACAATTTTACAATAAAATAATCATTTTTTTTTCATACCTCTATGCATGAATTTCAATATGCTAAAAGTAACACTTTTATAATAAAATATTTATCTTTTATGCATACCTCTGTGCATGAAATTCAATTATGCTAAAAGTAACACTTTTATAATAAAATATTTATCTTTTATTCATACCTCTATGCATGAAATTCAATTATGCTAAAAGTAACACTTTTATAATAAAATATTTATCTTTTATGCATACCTCTATGCATGAAATTCAATTATGCTAAAAGTAACACTTTTATAATAAAATATTCATCTTTTATGCATACCTCTATGCATAAAATTCAATTATGCTAAAAGTAACACTTTTATAATAAAATATTTATCTTTTATGCATAATAATAAAATAATCATTATAAAAACTTGACATTAATCAATTAACCATTCACCTAGGATAGAGAATGGTTGGTTTTGTTAGAAAAGAGAGGGAAATACCTTTTTGTAATGAGGTATAACATTTTTAGAGAAGACATAAAACATAAGAACCATTAAGTCCATAAAAACCATAAAATAAGTGAAAAGAAGAATCACCAATTTACTAATGACTTTGAAAGCTTTCCTTTGGCTTGATGGTTTGAGGGTTCAACTCTTGTTTGGACAAGAGTGGCCAACCAATCTTTGGAAGAGGGAAATGTCAAAAAACTAATGAATTATTAATAAATTCATAGTTCTTGGCTTGGGTGAAATAGAGTAACAATGCACTAAACACTATATATTTTCAACAAAGGGGGGGGCTTCTATTTATAGGAAAAATTGAGCTCCTAACCAAACAAACTGATTCTAGAATTTTCCAAGTCAGTTTGGTCAATTTTTTACCTATTTTTCGGTCAGTTAAGCTAACTTTTTGGAACTAGACTTGAATGAGGAGAGAGGAGAGATGAAATATCTCAAATTTTTATGATAAAAAACTCAATTTGCCCATGTGAAGTAGGCGCCTCATTGAAGGCCCTCCCCTTCCTTACATATGTGTCAAAAATGGAATCATTATACTCAAAATATCTCATATTTTTAATATTTCTCATAGTTTCTTATTAATTAACCTTGTACATATTCAACTCTTCACCTTATGTGAGAATTGAAGGGACTCCCCTTCCTTACATATGTGTCAAAATGGAATCATTATACCCAAAATATCTCATATTATTAAAATTACTCATAGTTTCTTATTAATAAACCTTGTACATATTCAACTCTTCACCTTATGTGAGCATTGAAGGGACTCCCCTTCCTTACATATGTGTCAAAATGAAATCATTATACCCAAAATATCTCATATTATTAAAATTACTCATAGTTTCTTATTAATAAACCTTGTACATATTCAACTCTTCACCTTATGTGAGCATTTACTCATTTTTGGGTATCTTCTTTTACAAAATTGGATTTATCTCCTCCCCACACATGGATTGATCTTATTGGCCCATAGGAACCTTAATTGGACCATAATCCAAGAATTTCTAAAAATTTAGACCCTTAAGCTAAGGTCCTTTATACCCATTTTCAATTAATTCCAGTTGCACATTGGAAAGTTCTTTTTGAATTTCTGTTTCAGGGGAATTCATTTTACTAAGATGAGATATTTTTCTATCCAAAAATATTAAAAATCTGAATATTCTCTTTCTAGAATATTTTTTCTCTCTATGTCAAAACCGGTAGAGACGAGATCTCTTATATTTCTGAAGAGGGAATTGATTACAGTGGAAGATACTAGACATCGAAAAGGGGTTGGGGGAGGAATCTTACATTCTACCCCACTTAAAAAACACGAGATGTCCTCATCTCGCAGGTGGGGTATGATCTCTTTCATCTTCTTCTTCTTCTTCAATCACTTTCAACGTTACGCCTTGGAAGTGGACGGCCGATTTTTCCTTGGTATTCTGCTGGAGTATGGATGACTTGAGAACTGTCGGTTAAGCCCTTGGTTTTCAATTGCGGTATAGATCTGCCCTTTTTTCCTCTTCTACTTCTTCTGAAATTGTGACTGCTTTGGCTGCTGCAGTTTGAGGTGGAATTTTTTCTCTTTGGTTGCCCCTGTTCTGGAAAGGAGTTTTGAGGTTACTCTGGACAGAGGCAGATGGTTGAGGTGGAGTTCTTCTGGGGTTACCCTGGCTTGGGCAAGATGGACCCTGATTAGACTGGTATGAAGGGATTGGTCTCTGAATTTGGGGTCGTAGACTTCCCTGTCCCCTTGACATGGCAGGAGTTGGGCAGTCTTTTAACTGATGACCAAAACCTTGGCATCCAAAACACCGGTTCTCACTTCTAAGCTCATCGTTCTGAATCCTTAAAATAGGTGGTCCTCCTGAGAAAGTATTCTGGGGGAAGGGTCTTCCTTCACTTTGGAATCTTCCTGCATCTTGATTCTGAATCGGCCCTTGCTGCCTCTTTGGGGGTGGAAAGTTTGAAGTACTTTCCTGGGCTTGGAATCTTTTAAAGTTAGAGGGTGCAGGCTTTGGCGGGACCTTTACTACAAAGGCTTTGGCAAAATCCTTTGCCATTTTTACTGCTTCAGCCATGGACACTGGTTTGGCATTTTTGACCAGTGTGTCCAAGGGTTCGTTCATTGCCCGAATGAACCTGGCCATGAGCTGTTCTTCATCTAGAGGTGGTGAGTATTTGAGTAGAAGAGCAAAGGCCTGGTGATATTCTTCAATGGTTTTGTTCTCCTGCTTTAGCTCTAAAAATTCGTTCATTTTGGTTTCCAAAAATCCAGGTGAACAAAATCTCTTTCTCAAATAGGTTTTTAGGTCGTTCCAGGATTGAGTATTTCTGCTGAGACGGTTGGTGTCACAGTGGTTCCTCCATGCTACCCTGGCTGTTTCCACTATTTTCAACCAGCCAAGAGCCATTTTGCTTAGCTCATTATAACCTGTGATGTCAAAATACTCTTCCATGGCTTCCACCCATTTCTCCACAGCCTCACCCAGATTCTCCCCTTCTCCTTTGAAGGGTCTTGGCTGAGTCCTATGAAGAGCCTTACGTACATCAGGGTTAAGTTCGTCATCTTCAGAGACAGGGTCTGGCTGCTGACGGCCACGATTTTCTCGTCTCATGATTCTATCAAAAATTTATATATTAGAGAGAGAATAGTTATAAGATCAGAAAGGAAGATTCTTACTCCTGTATACCTCAAAGGCTGGGGGAAGAATCTTACATTCTACCCCACTTAAAAAAAAATGCAAGATGTCCTCATCTCGCAAGGTAGAGAACAACTCTTTTTCTTAAGATCCAATTTATTTTGGGTTCCTTATATTCTGGTCAACCCAACAAAATACTGGGATAAATATCCCTTATATAGAACTCATCATTAAATAACAATTCATTCAGATCATATCATTCATATCTTTAACACGATAATGGTCCATTAGACCGAAAAAATTCTTTTTGAACATTTTCCCACGGTAATTTCAGTCAAGCAAGTTCTCAATTTGTCATTCCTTAACTTGATCTACCGTGTTGAGTGTTAACAGTAGCAATTTATAGCACAATCCACTAATCTCATAGTGATTTGCTGAAATCATTATCATCATTCCAGTTATGAATATCATCACAAGGACTCGTCCCATTCATCCTCATTGTGGTTTCGGTCAGCTTTTATTACATTTCAACTAAATTTCAGAATTCATCATTTTCCAATCAGAATCCAAATCAATTTCATTAGTTCTCAAACAGAATTAAAAATCATATCAACCACATTCGAATTCATCAACTGGATAGCATTAATTCTTATAATTTCAAGTCTTAGATTTACTCGTATATACTGCCGGTAAAGAGGTGCCGTTATACCCTCGGTATATACGGGTAGTCATGATACTTGGAACTATAAGGTAAATACCATCATGTCTAGGCCTCAAGCAAGTCAGGGTTTCATATAATTGCGGTACTTCCATTTGAAGACCCAATTACTAATTTACGAATTTTCAATTTGAATATCAAATTGTATGTATTATATCACACAATTACAACCTTTTTGTGCTTCTTGATTTTTGACATATTTGGCTTCTCAGTTGATCTTTATTAGCCAATTTGCTCTGATACCAACTGTGAGATCTTTGTCTCCACCGCGCAACGGATTCGGGGTGCTAGCAGTGGAAGTAACACTTCTTACGCGCGAGCAGGATCCCACACTCGGGGCCTCGCCTACGGATATCTGGACAAGAGACTAATCCGTCGGTTTATCCAAAAGAGAACCCGAAAAAACTTCCTTTACCCGAAAAGCACGAGCGATTCCACCTGGATAACTTTTACTCTAACGTAGTCAAGACCATTTCTGATCAAGCTAATCTGACTGTATCTATAAAGATACTTGGTCAGATCAAGGAAGAAACTTGCACTTGGATCATTGAGATCAATGCTTTTTTTCCCATCAAGAGGCACAGCCATTGATTCCTATCCATAGAACAATTACTATCCGGGATTTACTTTATCTATCGTAGTAACAGAATTTGAGTCTCGATTTACGGATCCATCAGTCCAACCTAACCCCATCCAGTCCCATGGGTTAGCCAACCGCCCAACCACTGTAGTGATGGGATCCAATTAGGAATTTGCTTAGGTTTTGTCCCGGGTACCAAGGAAAAGAGTTCCAAGGCCCCCCAGCCGGAAGGTCATGCAACATAAAACTAGTCACACCACTTACACACCCAATATGAAATTGCCTTTTTCTCAGCATCAGCTAACTTTAAAACAATTCTTTAATGAAACCATTATGTCACTGATGACAATCTTCCAAATTATCCGGTTGATTCTTAATTTTCCATCATTCCTTCATCAGAGTATCTATGGCATCATTGGCAACCAGAATGCTCACCACCTGTCCACTCAGGGGCCTTTTCAATAGTTCCTAGCCCATAATACTCGACAATATAATCACTTATAAAAATCAAGATGGACTCTCATTGAAGATCAGCAAGATCAACCAACAGATTTATATAAAGAGCCATGGACTCATCCATTGAAGACCAGCAAGGTCAATCAACCAGATCCATGCCCGGTTTCAGAAAACAACTCTTACTCCTTGTTCCAATATCTTCCTCGACGCACGTGTGGGTATCCTGGGCGACCCAAAGCCCGAGCACCGTATGGTCAGCACCCTCTAGGATCCTTCGCAAGTGACCTAGCGCTTCACTCATAGGCCGCTTCCTTGGTCCCTCATCCACCGTACCGGAAGCTCACCATTTAAATCGAACCAAGGCTGGTCAAGACCTCGGCCGACCTTGCTACGCGAGACGTCCTCCATTGACTCTCCGTCAGCAGTTGCAACTTTATCAGTTAGGTCTCCATGACCTTAATCCACAAGACGGTCAAAATGCTTTCCCAGCATTCTCGACATAAAACAGTCATTTACAAACAGTCACAAAATAAAGTTTCTATATCGAACTCTCAACTTTCCACATTATCCCTCCTCAATCCACATTACTTAATCCACATTCCATTCAATGTGTATTTATTTCATCCATTTACTCATATCGACGACACATTATTTTTCCATACACATTCACGTTCCTTATTCTACATACTCATCCATGCATACATCCATTTTCACATCCTCATTCATACATCCACATCCACATACATAACCATACATCCACATCTCCATGCATACATCACATCCATAATCACATTCACATCCATACATCTACATCTACATGCGTACATCCACATCTCCATGTATACATCAACATCTCCATGCTTATATCCACATCCATAATCACATTCACATCCATACATCTACATCTACATGTATACATCCACATCTCCATGCATACATCAACATCTCCATGCATCTATCCACATCCATAATCACATTCACATCCATACATCTATATCTACATGTATACATCCACATCTCCATGCATACATCAACATCTCCATGCATCTATCCACATCCATAATCACAGTCACATCCATACATTTACATCTACATGTATACATCTGTTTTCACATTCATACATCCACACTCCCATTTTCACATCCACTCATCCACATACATACATCCATTTCCTCATTCCCATTCATATAGCCCCATACGCCTTCACATCTATTCTTTTACATCACATCCATTCTTGCCCTATGACAACCCATATACATCTAATCTCATCACATACACTTCTTATCTCATCCCATACACATCTTATCACATCTTAACTCATCTTATCACATCCTAACTCATCTCATATGCATCTTATCTCATCTTATCACATCTCATACACCTCTTATCACATCTCATACACCTCTTATCACATCCTAACTCATCTTATCACATAATAACTCATCTCATATACATCTTATCCCATCGCATACACTTCTTACCTCATCCCATACACATCTTAACTCATCTTATCACATCCTAACTCATCTCATATTCATCTTATCACATCTCATCACATCTCATACACCTCTTATCACATCCTAACTCATCTTATCACATCCTAACTCTTCTCATATACATCTTATCGCATCTTATCACATCTCATACATCTCTTATCACATCTTATCCCTTCACATATCTATTTATAGAATACAAGGGAATTCTTATATTTGATATAAGATTTCTTTACGCATCTAATTATGCATAAATTTAAGGAGACTAACACTTTCGAATTAAAAATCAATCTTTTATGCATCTTCCTATGTGTAAATTCATTTTAAATGAGAATGACACCTTGAATTAAAATTCAATCTTTTATGCAATGTGTCAAAATTTTATTGCTCATAGTTTTTTTACGAATAAACCTTGTACATTTTCAACTCTTCATCTTATGTGAGCATTTACTCATTTTTGGGTATCTTCTTTTACAAATTGGATTTATCTCCTCCCTACACATGAATTGATGCTATTGGCCCATAGGAACCTTAATTGGACCATAATCCAAAATTTTTTGAAAATCTAGACCCGTAGACTAAGGTTCTTTATACCTATTTCCAATTAATTCCAATTGCACATTGGAAAATTCTTTTTGAATTTCTGTTTCAGGGGAACTTATTTTAATAAGATGAGATATTTTTCTAAACTGGGATAATTTCGCAAGATGCACGAATATGAGACTTAGAGAAAAATTTTAATCAAGATTAACCACCAAGAAAAGTCTTAAAGAAAGCAAGATAAGAACAAGATTTAAACTTTATTCATTCTCGGAACTTATACAGTAAAGATAGAAGAACTCTTTACACTTTCATAAGCCCGTCCATCATATGGTCACAAAAGCAGCACTCACAAGCTGCACAAGTATAGGGTAACTCATCTATGGGAATGATTCTGCTGGTTATTGCCGCACCTATCTCAGTGGTATGAGGTGATCTAACAAAAGGACCTCTGAGAGGTAAGCCAAAAACGGGATAAAGGCATATCTTCTCATGAGGAAGAAAACACGCCAGTAAGAAGACCTGCTCAGAAAACCCAAGATGCCTTGATCTCATGACGCAGTAGTATCGGGGACCCAAACCCAAAGCTTCAATAACCATGGCCAAGCGGCCATTGTTACGAAAGTGCTGCTGACCCCAGGGTGTTACCCTAGTTATGTTTTGATAGGTCCGCCATTTGGTTTGAGCTACAGAAGTTCCTAGGTGAGGAAAAAGTGAGCGCTCATACTGTTCTATAAAGTCTTTCTTCACAGACTCTCTTACGTCTTGAAGGTGAGAAATCATCAGGGATAAAACTAATTCCTGTTGCCAAGCCATCAACGAGATTAAGAAAGAAAGGAGATTGATGGGAGTAAGATTACTGTGAGCGGCAAGTAAAAGTTACGACTTATATAAAGGAAGGAGCTAGCATAACCTAGAAGCCAACGGTAACTTGCCACTGAAGTTTTACCGTCTTTCCATGATTTGAGTTTGACACATTTTTCTATAGAAGGCATTAAGAATTTTGAGATGAGGAGATAAAAGAAGCTTGTAGGCTAAGTCACCTACTTTCATTGAATTCAGATATAAGCGTCACAATATCTGGGGGATAACTTCTTATACTCCCCAAGAGATAAAGAACTTCTTTTGGGCCGTACTCGAATGAAAACCAAAACCTTGGTATCCAAAACACCGATTCTCACTTCTGAACTCATTGTTCTAAATCTTTAAAACAGGTGGGACTCCTGAGAAGTATTCTAGGGAAAGGGTCTTCCTTTTTTTAACAGAAACTTTCTTTTATTTTAGAGAGGGAATAATTATAAGATTAGAAAGGAAGATTCTTACTCCAGTATACCTCGAAGGTTGGGGAGGAATCTTACATTCTACCCCACTTAAAAAGTGCGAGATGTCCTCATCTCGCAAGGTAGAGGACAGCTCTTTTTCTTAAGATCCAATTTTATTCTGGGGTTCCTTATATTCTGGTCAACCCAACAGAACACTGGGATAAATATCCCTTATATAGAACTCATCATTAAATAACAATTCATTCAGATTATATCATTCATATCTTTAACATGATAATAATGGTCCATTAGACCGAAAAGTTTCCTTCGGAACATTCCTCCACGAAAATTTCAGTCAAGCAAGTTCTCAATTCGACATCCCTTAACTTGATCTACCGGTCAAGTATTAACAATAGCAATCTAACAGCACAACCCACTAACCTCATAACGATTTGCTGAATTCATTATCATCATTCTAGTTATGAATATCATCACAGGGACTCGTCCCATTCCCCCTCATTGTGGTTTCATTATATTTCAACTAATTTTTAAAAATCAACATTTTTCAATCAGCATTTTCAATCAGAATCCAAATCAATTCATCAATTCTCAAACAGAATTAAAAATCATATCAATAACATTCGAAATCATCATCTAGATAGCATTAACGCTTATAATTTCAAGTCTTAGATTTACTCGTATATACTGTCAGTAAAGAGTATACTCTCGGTATATACGGGTAGTCACGGCCCTTGGAATTATAAGGTAAATACTATCATGTCTAGGCCTCAAGCAAGTCAGGGATTCTATATAATTGCGGTACTTCCATCTGAAGACCCAATTACCAAAATTACGAATTTCAGTTTGAATATCAAATTGTATGAATTATCTCACACAATTATAACCTTTTTGTGTTTCTTGATAAATTTTTGACATATTTGTCTTCTCAGTTGATCTTTATTAACCAAATGCTCTGATACCAACTGTAAGATCCCTGTTCCCACCGAGCAACAGATTCGAGATACTAGCAGCGGAAGTAGCATTTCTCGGCGGGACAGGGGTCCCACATTCGGGGCCTCACCCACGGATATCCGGATAAGAGACTAATCCGTCGGTTGTTCCAAAACCGAGCCCGGAAAAACTTCCTTTACCGGAAAGCACGGGCGATTCCACCAGGATAACTTTTTACTCTAACGTAGTCAAGATCATTTCTGATCGAGCTGATCCAATTACATCTATAAGATACTTGGTCAGATCAAGGGAGAAACTTGCACTTGGATCATTGGGATCAACGCTTTTTTTCCCATTCAAGAGGCACAGCCGTTGATTCCTATCCATAGAACAGTTACTGTCCGGGATTTATTTTATCTATCGTAAAAACAAAAGTTTGAGTCTCGACTTACGGATCCATCAGTCCAGCCTAACCCCATCCGATCCCATGGGTTAGCCAACCGCCCAACCACTGTCGTGATGGGATCCAATTAAGAATTTGGTTAGGTTTTGTCCCGGGTACCAAGGAAAAGAGTTCCAAGGCCCCCTAGCCGGATGTTCATGCAAAAATAAAACTAGTCACACCACTCACACACCCAATATGAAATTGCCTTTTCACAGATTCAACCAGTTTAAAACAATCCTTTAATAAAACCATAGTATCACTGATCACCATCTTCTAATTTATCTAGTTGATTCTTAATTTTCCCATCATTCCTTCATCAGAGTATCTATGGCATCATTGGCAACTAGGATGCTCACCACCTGTCCACTCAGGGGCCGTTTCCTAATTCCTAGCCCATAATACTCGGTAATATAATCACTTATCCAGATGGACTCTCGTTGAAGATCAGCAAGATCAACCAACAGATCCATATAAAGAGCCATGGACTCATCCATTGAAGACCAGCAAGGTCAATCAACCAGATCCATGCCCGATTTCAGAAAACAACTCCTACTCTTGTTCCAATATCTTCCTCGACGCACGCGTGGGTATCCTAGGCGACCCAGAGCCCGAGCACCGTATGGTCAGCACCCTCTAGGATCCTTCGCAGGTGACCTAGCGCTTCACTCATAGGCCGCTTCCTTGGCCCCTCATCCACCGTACCGGAAGCTCACCATTTTAATCGCAGCGAGGCTGGTCAAGACCTCGGCCGACCTTGCTACGCGAGACATCCTTCATTGACTCTCCGTCAACAGTCTTTATCATCACGACCTTAATCACAAGACGGTCAAAATGCTCCCCCCAGCATTCGTGACATAAAACAATCATTTACAAACAGCATTTACAAACAGTTTACAAATACAATTTCTATATTAACTCTCATTTTTCCACATTATCCCTCATCAATCTACATTACTTATTCCATATTCCATTTATATGTATACTCATCCCATCACATCATTTCCATCTCATCACTTTAGATTCCTTCACATCACATATCGTATATTCACATCCATACATCCACATCTATATGCGTACATTCACATCTACATGCATACATCCACATCTCTATGCATACATCCACATCCACATTCACATTCACCTCCATACATCTACATCTACATGCATACATCCACCTCCACATTCACATCCACATCTATACATCTACATCTACATGCATACATTCACCTCCACATCTACATCCACATCTACATCTACATGCATACATCCACCTCCACATCCACATCTACATCTATACATCTACATCTACATGCATACATCCATATCTCCATTCCCATCTACATCTATACATCTACATCTACATGCATCCATCCACCTCCACATTCACATCCACATCTATACATCTACATCTACATGCATACATCCACCTCCACATCTACATCTACATGCATACATCCACCTCCACATCCACATCTACATCTATACGTCTACATCTACATGCATACATCCATATCTCCATTTCCATCTACATCTATACATCTACATCTACATGCATCCATCCACCTCCACATTCACATCCACATCTATACATCTACATCTACATGCATACATCCACCTCCACATCTACATCCACATCTACATCTACATGCATACATCCACCTCCACATCCACATCTACATCTATAAGTCTACATCTACATGCATACATCCATATCTCCATTCCCATCTACATCTATACATCTACATCTACATGCATCCATCCACCTCCACATTCACACCCACATCTATACATCTACATCTACATGCATACATCCACCTCCACATCTACATCTACATGCATACATCCACCTCCACATCCACATCTACATCTATACATCTACATCTACATGTATACATCCACATCTCCATTCACATCTACATCTATACATCCACATCTACATGCATCCATCCACATCTCTATTTACATCCTCATCTACACATCTATTTCTACATGCATACATCCACATCTCCATGCATACATCCACCTCCACATCCACATCCACATCCACATCCACATCTACATCTATACATCTACATCTACATGCAAACATCCATATCTCCATGCATAATAATATTCTTTTAATTAATCTAGGATGATAGTTCCTAGAATATGGTAGGAAGTCCTCTTTTTATGCTTTGAATGAAATTATTTTATGCGTAATTTCTATAAAAATTTTGCCATAGCTCCGCTACTATGACTGATAAGTCTCAATTTTTTCTAAGGGATAAGGTTTATCATTAAGGAAATAATTAGAATGGTCTCTAATTGGATCATCAATCCATAATGGATTGAATCATCGATATACATAAACTAAAAGTATAGAAAAAAGCCATTAATTTGGCCTCAAGCATAGCTTAATCTTGGATTAAGGAAAAGCCTTATGAAAAGCTTCATTTGGATTGAAAAGGGTCATGAGTATGACCATTTCTTAAGTGAGAGAGAGAAAGACCAGGAGTGTATCTGCATGTAAACTATCTCCGAATACCATTCTTCTAAAAAATTCAAAGAACTCATTGGAGAAGTACTCTCCCCCTCCATCTGACCTTAGGCACTTTACATATTTCCATGTTTGCTTTTCAACCAAAACTCTGAAATTCTGAAAGTGAGTGAACACCTCACTCTTCTCCTTCATGAAATATACCCACACTTTCCTTGTGTGGTCATCAACAATGAATGTCACATAATACCTACAGCCTCCTATAGACATGGTCTTCGTGTAGGACCCCATACATCTGAATGCACAACATCTAGTGCATTTCTGCTCACATATCTGTTACGTGGAAATACATGCTTTGTTTGCTTTCCAAATTGGCATGCTTCACATATTCTCTGCATACCTTCCACTTTAAACTTTGGTAGTCCTGTCACAATTCCTTTAGTCTGCATAGACTTCATTCTCTGCACATTCACATGTCCAATTCTTTTATGCCAAATGTCTGTGTCTGCAACAATTTCTGAACCATTTGTAAACATCGCAGCACTCATTTCAGGCATGTCTACATTCAACGTAAACATTCTGCCCACTCTGTTGCCTTTTGCAACCAACCTGCACTTGTCTTTAAAGTCTTCAACATAACAACCACCATCAGGGTTAAACCGAACCTGCAAACCCTGCTCAATTATCTGGCCAACTGAAACCAGATTCTTTGTTATGTTCGGAACGTGAAGTACATCTGCAAGGTACTTCACTTTGCCATCCTGCATAGACAATGGCACATCTCCAACATGGGCAATTGAATGAGTAGTGTCATCCCCTGTTTCCACAAAACCTGGTCTTTCAAGGTTTTTCATCTCCTTGAACCACTCCCCATGACTTGTCATGTGGTTCGAAGCACTTGAATCCACATACCATACATCATCTTTTTGTGCTGCTTCAACATTTTCAGACATGGCATTCACGACATGCTGCATAACAAACAACCTTTCATTATCCTCATTGTTTCTGCTTGAGGATGCATAGTTGTTCTGCTGCACTTTCCCATTTTGCATGTCAGCCTGCTTCTTATAACATTCTGCCTGCACATGTCCAGGCTTACCACAATAAAAGCATTCACGTGCATCATTATATTGCCTTTGCCAATTTTCACGTCCTCTTTTACTCCCCCTACCTCTGAATTTGCCTCTTCCACCTGTGCGTTTTGATGTTGTTGTTGTGTATTATGGGACTGTTGTTGTTGCTACTACTGGCCATAATTTTGATTACTTGTTCGGCCACCTCCGTGACCACGTCCACGGCCTCCTCTACCTCGTCCTCTTCCTGAACTTGTGTAAAAGGTTTGTTGCTCTCAACTGTTTTTGTTTTGTGAAGACTGTTGGTCTTCACCCAAGCTCTTCTCTTCTATAATCAGCATAGACACCAAATCTGTAAAGTTGGGAATGTTTTCCCGAATCTGAATAGACGTCTTGTATTGTGGCCCGAGACCACGTAGACAGACTTCCACCTTATCATCATCATCTACTGACACACCAATAGATGCAAGGGATTCCACAATACTCTTTATCTTCAATGCATAGTCATTCATAGACATGCTCTTTTTCTCAACAGTATGAAGTTCATTCTTCAACTGTATCTTACCAAGGTGTCCCATGCCTCCTTGGGGGACTTGGCATCCTGAATGTGCCCAATCATGGTGTCTTGTATACTAATGGAGAGCCAATACATAACTTTCCTGGCTCCTTGGTTCCAGTCTTTAAACTCTTTCACATCTGCAACAGTCAGATTTATGTCCGGTATCTCCGGTGCCTCTTCATTGCTCACCTTCTATGTAGTCCCAAGAGCCCTTTCCCATCAGGAAATTCATCAACCTGAACCTCCAAGCATGTAAGTTGTTCTTATCAAGCTTCTCAGCCATAATTTGGGTTATGCCATCATTTGAAATCTTGCCAGACACACAATATAAATAGAAACAGCACTTTGGTTTGTCCTGCACAAACTGCTGTATTTTCTGCAGCGGTACTGTAGTACTCTCAAATGTCACAACCAGTGACTTTAATATGCATACATACACCCAATGGAAACTCTTGATCTCTTTGCAGCACACACTGTGTCTGCACAGCCAATCTGTCTTCCTGCAGTTTATGAAGTTTTCACTTCATATGGAAGGTTTGAGTGAGGAGTACAAATTGAGGAAGTTTATCAAAGGGCTGCAAAACAACATCACGGTGGATGTGGATGCTCAAAGGCCTGACACCATCAAGGAGGCCATGCTTCTTGTTGCGAAGATCTATGAGGCAAAATATACACATGCTGGTGGATCAAGGAATGGATGTAGGGCTGATATTGGCACTTCAACTTTGGGCAAATCTTCAAGTGGAGTTGCTTATCACATAGGTCCTCCTAGATTCCCAATCGTCTATGGAAAAGGTGGAAGAGGAAATTTCAGATTTGGTAACACTTTTTCTCGACCTCCAAATGGTGATGGGAAGCAAGTTGATGCAAAAGCATCCAACAAGGGTAAGGTTTTAGGAGAAGATCATGTTAATGACTTGAAGGACAAGGGTTTGTGCTTCAAGTGCGGTGACAAATAGAACAAGGATCATTGGAAGGTTTGTAAGGCCAAGAAAATAACCCTAAGCATGATTCTCACCGAATCTTGCCATGAAGACATTAGGGGGGATGTGGATGAGTATAAGGAGTACTTTGAAGATACAAACAATGAAGTTGAGGATGTAGAGAAGGATGGTGAATTTCCCTTTGATCTAGGTGGATTAAAAGAGGGAGATGTTGACTATCATGATGGACTACTGTTTGGGGTAGACCTTAGGCGGATTATTTTTTCAAGTTATATGTATGGATTTTTGGTATTTTTGGTATTTTTGGAAGTGGGTTAGCTTTGGGATCTTGGAAGGTAGAGAGTCGTGGGAAGTCTATAAAGGACGAGTGCCAAGAAGATGCAGAGCAGCAGTACAAGTGATGGTTGTAGAGGTGGTTATGTTTTCTTGGAAGTCAAATGCTAGGCGGTAGTTCGGGCTGGAGAATTCGCAGCAATTTCTTCATTCATATTTCACAAGGTGGGCAGCGAGGCGGCAAGGTTTGCAGCAAGCAGAAGATGATTGGAATCAAGAACGAGGTGACGAAATTGGAGTCGAGGGTCGACAAATCTGATTTGCAGACAAAAGTCAGAATTTGTAGTCAGTTCTACAGTCAAAATTCAAAAACAATATCTGAATCATAGATGACATTTGATTTGCAGACTGAATCTGCTTTGCAGCCAGAAGGTAACTTTTTATGGCAATTTTTCCAAGGAGAAATCATAATATTATCAATTTAAAATATTTCAATCAATTTTAAGTAGCCAATTAAATGAACTTTGCGGATCCCGGTACAGCATCCGTGGCTCTCCGTTTAGCAAACTTAATGGGTCTCGGATTGGTGTAATGCATCTTTCTTGAGGGCTGAATATGATTGTTGTATTTTAATTATGTGAGTGTGTCATGGGGGGTAAGAAGAAGAAGAAAAAATGTGAGGTTTGCATGAGTCGGAAGCATGATCTAGAGGATTGTCCGTGTGCAATTGATGAGTGCTCAAAGGGAGATGCATGTAGAAAATGGTGTATGGTTGACCTATGCACAAAGTTTCATAAAATTATCCATAAAGTGCATACAGCATCAGCTTGGGAGGAAATGAAGAATGCATTGGGAAGGTTAGATGACTTTGAGGATGTCTTGGAGAGTGCATATGAATGGTTAGCTAATCACAAAGGAGACAGCTGAAAGTCATGTTCCAGTAGGAAAAGCATTGGGAAGTTACAAAAAGGATGTGAGAAGTTGAGAGATGCATATGCGGATGAGTTTGAAGGGGAGTCAAGTGATGATGATGACATTTGGATTGGCATGGATTTTGAAAGTCATCAAGTGGGAGTACCAAAGATGGTGGAGAAGGAGGTGCAAAAGGAGCTTGGCCAAGAGAGCCTCAAAGAGCCCTTAGTAGATACCCCTAATCTACCACTAGAGTATGCTCATGCAGTGACTGTGGAATTTCTGTCAAACATATCTACACAAGAGAATTTGCAGTTGGAAGATGTTGCGGGATCGATACATGAATCCCATAAACAGATTTTGAACTTAGAAACCCAAAGTGCTGAATAAACCTTACAGGAGTTTACACATGCTGATTGTGATGGTTTGCGAATTCAAGCAAAAAGTCAGACCATTGTGTCTGATGTTGCCGATGATCACGGAAATCAAACTTTTGATTTTGAATGTTTTGAAGGACATATTTTCAATTGCAGAGAGAATTTGAACAAGCGGATTGCTTTTTGTTTTGGACTGAATTGGGCTGAATCACATAAAGGTCTTATCGATCAGATTGAGCAGGGGGATTGTCAAGAGCAAGTCATTGAAGAGTATAAAGCAGGTTTGACAAGTTTGGAGGATCGGCATATGATGTTTGACATGCAAGATGATGCAATTTCAAGCTTTAGCTCGATGGATGTGCATTCTGAACGAGATGTGGGACAGGTTGTTGTCAACCCAAACATACTTTTGTCAGAGGATGTGTGTTTTAAAGCTGATGAGCTAAAATAGAAGTGGATTCTTATAGAATGGGTTGTCAGATGTGGATGACGGGTTGTCAGAATTCAGATTTTCATATGTTTCCAATTTTGTGGTTGCAAGTTGGGTTTAAAAGAATGCATTACAAGGTGCAATGTGATCAAAATTCACTGTTTTCAAATCAGATTTCACTGTTTTAGTGTCAAATTTCAAAGGATGATGAGGAGGAAATTCTGTCAGGTTCAGAAAAATTGCCCAAAGGTGTGAAATATGTAGATGACACTTTGTATAGTTCAGAACTAATGTCAGATCATTTCAGACAGAAAAAACAGATCTTGGAGGATTTTTTGATTGTCAAGGCAGACTTGTACCTAGTTTTGCAGTTTTTAGAGGACAAAACAGCTGAAATATGCTATTTCAAAGGTGGAGGATAGTCAGAGGATTGCTAATCCAATCTTAGATCATGCAAAAGTGTTAAATCGGATTCAGGAGGATTTTCAGAAAAAGATTTTACCGAATGATTCGACAAAAATTCTGCCAGGTGTTCAGGTGTTCAGAGAATTCCACCCCATGTTTTGGAAGTATTTAGAAACTTCTTCTTTTCAAGGAGATTCAGATCAAAGACTGAGAAGTGCAGGGAGGAGGATTCAGAATTTAGATTTTCATGTGTTGCAGACTTTGAAGTTGCTGATTGGGCAACGAAGAATGCATTATAGGATGCATAGTGATCAGTTTTTATGGTTTGTGGATCAGATCACATCTAAACAGGTTCAGAGGATTCCAAAGGATTACATGCGGATTATTTGCCTAGTTTTTATGAAATTTTTAGATTTCAGAGCAAACTTGGTTTGTATACATCTCAGTAGGTTTCTTGCATATTGGTGTCACATTTTCATATAGCAGATGGCCAAATAAACCTACAGGAGCTGATTGAGGCTGATTTTGATGGTTGGAGGATCCACGCGGAATGCCAAATTCATCAATGTGGGAAGTTGCAAAAGTTGTTGAGGGGGTCAAAGTTTTGGTTTTGAAGTGTCTCAATCTCTGATTTTGCTGTCAAAGGTTCAATCTAATCTTAAATATGTTTTCATTGTGAAGAAAGTTGGTGATCAAATTGACTATTTGGCAGATTTGGGTTCAGATTTATTTGACAAAGGTTGTTTTGATAGCATTCAACTTGGAGGATGTCAAGTGCAGATATTTGATGGATGTGAAGCAAGTTTTACAAATCTGACTATGTCACAACAGGTGTGGAAGATTAGATCGGATTCAAGGTAGAATTATGTGGTGAAATTTTCAAGTGTTCCAGAAGTGTTGTCTAATTTGCCAATCAAGTTTCTTTCATTCAGCTTGACAAGGGAGTATGGTTCGATTTTCAAAATGCGGAGGAAGCAATATTTCAATGAACGGATAGGAAGTCAGATCAGCAAAAAGTCAGTAGTGCAGCAGATTAGTCAGAAATCAATAGAGCATTATGTTTCAAATGGAAAGTCAGCGGCGGCGGATATGCAAAATTTCAAAGAGGAGGATGTTCAGATGGCGTTTATGCTCATTTTGTTTTATCTTTGCAAGATTCTTTGCTTGTCTAGTTTACGGATCAAGGGATTGTGGGTCCGATGTCAGCCATTGGCTTAAGCCACCCAGCTGTGCCAGGTTTTGTTCCAAGAACATGGAGTGATCACTTTTGAGAGTCGAAAGCTTGATGAGAAGGAAATCGTTATGCATGTCTATGATCAAGAGGTGTTGGCAATACTTCATGCAATAAAGAAGTGGCATCATTACTTGTATCGGAGTCATTTCTTGTAATGATTGATCATAGAGTGCTTCAATACTTCTTTTCTCAACCTACACTCTCTACAAGCAAAGAATGTGGGTGGATACATTGCAACATATGACTTTGAGATCTCTTACATGAAGCAGAAAGAGAATGTTGTGGTGGGGATGCATTGTCACACATAAGGACATGTAGATGCATGGAAATTTTGGAGGTACATAAAGATTGGATTTTGAATATCCAAGAAGAGTACCTATTGGATGAGGGAGTGGAACCATTGTGGCAGAATATTACATTGATCTACTACAAAGGCAAAGTCTACCTTGTACCTACATCAAGCTACAAGAAGAGGGTGTTAGAAGAGATGCATTCTTCTCCATTGTTGGGGTACGTGGGGCTATTTAAGACCTTTCAGAAGGTGCAAAAGAGTTTTTATTAGGAGGGAATGCTGAAAGATGTGTATATGTTTGTGACAAGTTACTTGTCTTGTTAACAAAACAAAGATCCCACACATAAGCCCGGTGGTTTGCTTCAGCCTTTGCCTATTCTTGATGGAAAGTGGACATAAATTTCCATGGATTTCATCATGGGGATTCCTCATACAAGGAGGGGATGGGGTAGCATATATGTGGTGGTATACCGCTTGACAAAAGTGGTGCATTTTATTCCTTCCAATGTCAAATTTCAGCAAGGCGGCAAGGTTTGCAGCAAGCAGAAGATGATTGGAATCAAGAACGAGCTGATGAAATCGGAGTCAGAGGGTCGACAAATCTAATTTGCAGACAGAAGTCAAAATTTGTAGTCAGTTCTGTAGTCAAAATTCAAAAACAATATCTGAATCACAGATGACATTTCATTTGCAGACTGAATCTGCTTTGCAGCCAGAAGGTAACTTTTTATGGTAATTTTTTCAAGGAGAAATCATAATATTATCAATTTAAAATATTTCAATCAATTTTAAGCAGCCAACAATTAAATGAACTTTGCAAATTTCGGTACCGCATCTGTGGCTCTCTGTTTAACAAATTTATTGGGTCTCGGATTGGTGTGGTGCATCTTTCTTGAGGGCTAAATATGATTGTTGTATTTTAATTATGTGAGTGTGTGGGTCTCAGATTGGTGTGGTGCATCTTTCTTGAGGACTGAATATGATTGTTGTATTTTAATTATGTGAGTGTGTCATGGGGGGTAAGAAGAAGAAGAAAAAATGTGAGGTTTGCTTGAGTCAGAAGCATGAGGTAGAGGTTTGTCCGTGTGCAATTGATGAGTGCTCAAAGGGAGATGCATGTAGGAAATGGTGTATGGTTGACCTATGCACAAAGTTTCATAAAATTATCCATTAAGTGCATACAGCATCAGCTTGGGAGGAAATGAAGAATGCATTGGGAAGGTTAGATGACTTTGAGGATGTCTTGGAGAGTGCATATGAATGGTTAGCTGATCACAAAGGTTGAACTTAGAAACCCAATGTGCTGAACAAACCTTACAGGAGTTTACACATGCTGATTGTGATGGTTTGCGAATTCAAGCAAAAAGTCAGACCATTGTGTCTGATGTTGCCGATGATCATGGAAATCAGACTTTTGATTTTGAATGTTTTGAAGGACATATTTTGATGTCACAGGTTGATATTCAACAAGGAGATGTTTCAATTGCAGAGAATTTGAACAAGCGGATTGTTTTTTGTTTTGGACTGAATTGGGCTGAATCAGATAAAGGTCTTATCGATCAGATTGAGCACGGGGATTGTCAAGAGCAAGTCATTGAAGAGTATAAAGCAGGTTTGACAAGTTTGGAGGATCAGCATATGATGTTTGACATGCAGGATGATGTAATTTCAAGCTTTAGCTCGATGGATGTGCATTCTGAACGAGATGTGGGACAGGTTGTTGTCAACCCAAACATACTTTTGTGAGAGGATGTGTGTTTTACAGCTGATGAGCCAATAGAAGTGGATTCTTACAGAATGGGTTGTCAGATGTGGATGATAGGTTGTCAGAATTCAGATTTTCATATGTTTCCAATTTTGTGGTTGCAAGTTGGGTTTAAAAGAATGCATTACAAGGTGCAATGTGATCAGAATTCACTGTTTTCAAATCAGATTTCACTGTTTCAGAGTCAAATTTCAAAGGATGTTGAGGAGGAAATTCCGTCAGGTTCAGAAAAATTGCACAAAGGTGTGAAATATGTAGATGACACTTTGTATAGTTCAGAACTAATGTCAAATCATTTCAGACAGAAAAAACAGATCTCGGAGGATTTTTTGATTGTCAAGGCAGACTTGTACCTAGTTTTGCAGAGGACAAAATAGCTGAAATATTCTATTTCAAAGGTGGAGGATAGTTTGAGGATTGTTAATCCAATCTTAGATCATGCAAAAGTGTTAAATCGGATTCAGGAGGATTTTCAGAAAAAGATTTTATCGAATGATTCGACAAAAATTCTGCCAGGTGTTCAGGTGTTCAGAAAATTCCACCCCATGTTTTGGAAGTATTTAGAAACTTCTTCTTTTCAAGGAGATTCAGATCAGAGACTGAGAAGTGCACGAGGAGGATTCAGAATTTAGATTTTCATGTGTTGCAGACTTTGAAGTTGCTGATTGGGCAACGAAGAACGCATTATAGGATGCATAGTGATCAGTTTTTATGGTTTGTTGATCAGATCACATCTAAACAGGTTCAGAGGATTATATGTGGATTATTTGCCTAATTTTTATGGAATTTTTAGATTTCAGCGCAAACTTGGTTTGTATACATCTCAATAGGTTTCTTGCATATTGGTATCACATTTTCATAGCAGATGGCCAAATAAACCTACAGGAGCTGATTGAGCCTGATTTTGATGGTTGGAGGATTCAAGCGGAATGCCAAATTTGTAAGATTCCTCCCCCAACCCCTTTTTGATGTCTAGTATCCTCCCCTATAATCAATCCCTCATCAGAAATATAAAGACCTTGTTTCTAACTGTTTTAGCCTAGAGAGAGAAAATTATTCTAGAGAGAGAATATTCAGATTTTGAATATTTTTGGATAGAAAAATATCTCATCTTATTAAAATAAGTTCCCCTGAAACAGAAATTCAAAAAGAATTTTCCAATGTGCAATTGGAATTAATTGGAAATAGGTATAAAGAACCTTAGTCTAAGGGTCTAGATTTTCAGAAATTTTTAGATTATGGTCCAATTAAGGTTCCTATGGGCCAATAGCATCAATCCATGTGTAGGGAGGAGATAAATCCAATTTGTAAAAGAAGATACCCAAAAATGAGTAAATGCTCACATAAGATGAAGAGTTGAAAATGTACAAGGTTTATTAGTAAAAAAACTATGAGCAATAAAATTTTGACACATATGTAAGGAAGGAGAGTTCTTTAAAGAAGGTGCATATTTCACATAAGATGAAGAGTTGAAAATGTACAAGGTTTATTAGTAAAAAACTATGAGCAATAAAATTTTGACACATATGTAAGGAAGGAGAGTTCTTTAAAGAAGGTGCATATTTCACATAAGATGAAGAGTTGAAAATGTACAAGGTTTATTAGTAAAAAAACTATGAGCAATAAAATTTTGACACATATGTAAGGAAGGGGAGTTCTTTAAAGAAGATGCATAATTCACATAAGATGAAGAGTTGAAAATGTACAAGGTTTATTAGTAAAAAACTATGAGCAATAAAATTTTGACACATATGTAAGGAAGGGGAGTTCTTTAAAGAAGGTGCATATTTCACATAAGATGAAAATGAAGAGTTGAAAATGTACAAGGTTTATTAGTAAAAAAACTATGAGCAATAAAATTTTGACACATATATAAGGAAGGGGAGTTCTTTAAAGGAGGTGCATATTTCACATGCTTGAATGAGTTTTTAACTCAAAAATAATGTGATATTTTTATCTCTCATCTCTCTTGAACCAAACCAAATCAAAATGGAACCAAATCAAATCAAAAAGTAACCAAACTAGGTCCAAATCTAGTCCAAATTCAACCAAACTGACTTGGAAAATTCTAGAATCAGTTTGTTTGGTTAGGAGCTCAATTTTTCCTATAAATAGAAGCCTTCCCTTGTTGAAAAAAATATAGTGTCTTATGCATTGTTACTCTACTCCACCTAAGCCAAGAACTGTGAATTCTTTAATAATTCACTAGTTTTTGATACTTCTCTCTTTCTTCAATCCCCATTGGTGGCTCCATCAACATACTAAACCAATTGATTGGTTGGGGGCCTCTACCGTGATCAAAGAATCAAGCAAATTATAAGATAAGTATAGTGAATTTTGATCTTTTCTATAATTTCTCAATGATTCTCTCTTCTCAACCCCTCTCAAGCTTGAGAAGCTTAATTGATATGGTTTTTGAAATGCTATTGAAGTTAATTAATTAATGATAGTAAAGAATTACATAAAATTCTATTTATATTTAATATTTGCCCTTAGATTTCATTCGTAATATGGAGGAAGATGTTACCCTCTGGTTATGCTCAGTAGACGTGTAGTGTCTAATTATTTAGTAACATAGATTAAGTGATTAATGATACCATTAAAGCATGATTAGTATAAATCTCCCCCTTAGAAGGATAGGTAGAAAACAAGTGGTTTTCGAGGAAGAAATTAAAGCACTAAATCAAGAGGGTTTTGAGAAATAATAAAATGGCATGTAATAGAAACTCCTTGTAAGATTCCTTCCTCCAGATTTTGAGGTGTAAAGGTGTAAGAACCTCCCCTTCTATTCTTGTAATTATTTCCCTCTCTCAAATAAAAGAAAGATCTTGTTTTACCCTATTTTGGCCTAGAGAGAGAAAATGTCTAGAGAGATAATCCAAAATTGAGATATCTTTGGATATAAAAATCCTCCTAGTGTATGAAAAGGTTTCCCGTGAAACAAAAGTTCAAAGTGAACTTTCTAATGTGCATTAGGAATGCAGCAAAATGGAGTTGTTGATGAGCGAAAAAACAGGCACATTGCTGAGATTGCGTGAGCATTGATGGAAGAGAAGAATATGCCGTATAGCTATTAGGCTGAGGCTGTTTCTACAGCAATATACATCATGAACAGGACTCCAACTGCAGCCATACATGATGTAACTCCAGAGGAGAGGTTTACTAGCAGAAAACCTGATTTGTCTCATCTGAAAGTCTTTGGATGCATTGCATATGTGCATGTGCCAGATGAGCTGAGAACTAAGCTGGATCCAAAAGCTGAAAAATGTGTGTTTATTGGATATTCCCTTGAGCAAAAGGGATACAGGTGTTATAACCCTGCTACATGTGAGTTGAGGGTAAGCAGGGATGTTGTCTTTGATGAGATGAGCAGCTGGTATGCTGCTGAAAAAGAAGCTGTTGGGACTGATGTGAGTGGAAGTGTGGTTACACAGAATGCATCAGCAATCACAGTCTTTGAGTGGACCAGGAGAGTCCTCATCTAGTGGGTCTGTTGACAGACCATGGAGTGGCAGGCTGCATCATAATAACAGTCCTGCAAATGTGATTAGTACATCACGTAAAGGAAAAGAGAAAGTGGTTGAGCCCCTTGGTATGCCTGACATTTCTGCAGGGCATTCTCATGTTGATGGAGAGTCTAGTGGCTCAGATATGAGCCTTGATGAGGAGCTTGGGATCCCAGCTATGAGAACACCTAGTGTAAAGAAGGCTATGGAAGCCATGAATGAAAAGCTGCAAAGATCTGGGAGAGTGAAAAACCCTGTGCAAAGGTTTACCTACGATGGTTATGTGGCACATCACTATGCATATATGGCAAAGGTTGTGCAGGTTGTAGAGCCCACATGCATTGATGAGGCTATTGGAAATGTGTGTTGGGAGAAAGCTATGGATGAAGAGATGGATGCACTATATGAAAATGAGACTTAGGATTTAGTGCAATTGCTTGAAGGCAAGAAAGCCATTGGATGCAAGTGGGTGTACAAAGTAAAACATAATGGTGATGGAAGCATAAACAGGTATAAGGCTAGATTGGTAGCCAAAGGATATGTGCAGACATATGGCATTGACTATGAAGAAACTTTCAGCTCAGTTGCCAAGATGGCAATAGTGAGAGTTGTGATAGCAGTGACTGCGTCAAAGCAATGGTCTTTACATCAGATGGATGTAAAGAATGCATTCTTGCATGGGGATTTGCAGGAAGAGGTGTATATGTTGCAACCACTCGGTTATGAGGATGTGAGTCACCCCGAGCATGTTTGCAGGTTGAAGAAAGCCTTGTATGGCTTAAAGCAAGCACCAAGAGCATGGTCTGACAAGATTTCTGAATATCTTGTCACTGTTGGCTTTCATGTAGCCAATGCAGATTTCTCACTATATGTGAGACATGGTGATAGAGGGGATGTGCTTGTTGTCATCTATGTAGATGACTTGATCATTACGGGGGACCATGATGCAGAGATCTTTGATGTAAAGATCTTGCTTAGACAGAAGTTTGAGATGAAAGATCTGGGGGAGCTCAGATATTTCTTGGCCATTGAGGTGATTAGGTCACCACATAGTATTGGATTACTGCAGAGACAGTATGGCTTGGACATGTTGTCCAAGTATGGTATGACAGGATATAAGCCTATTTCCGTGCCATTGGATCAGAATGGCAAATTGAGTGCAAATTCAGGAGAGATTTTGGAGGATCCTACTATGTATAGGCGCATAGTAGGAAGTTTGATCTACATGACGATCATCAGACCAGATTTGAGCTATGTTGTGGTCAAGGAGACCTCAAAAACTAGGTATGCCTGACACTGAGAAATGTGTTTGAGCGAGCTTTCATCCACATGGAAAAATATATTCTCAATTAGTGAGCAAGCCCGTCGGAGCGATTATCATGTGTCGGGCGCTTCACTAGATTAAAATGCACACGTTCCAGTGAATGGTGGGTTACTGTCTCAAGGATCTCCACTAACCTCATTTTCGTTTTCATGCTCATAATGTGCCTGTATATGAGATGTCCAGAGGAAGGACACTGTATGTGGAGTTCAGTCAAGGAGACCTCAAAAACCAGGTATGCCTGACACTGAGAAATGTGTTTGAGCGAGCTTTCATCTACATGGAAAATATATTCTCAATAAGTGGTTTATCACTCTTGAAGATGATAAGTGGTAAATACTTTCCTGGTGCACAATGGATAATTCCTAAAACTAGGAACGGATGGACTCTGCTAGAGCTCAAGCTATTTGGAAGTGCCTCAAAATTTCGGACGTAGCTGATATCTGAGATATTAGAAAGGTCTTCTAACACCATATTGGGGAATATGGGAATTTTCCACAAGTTTGGGACACGTGGTCAAAAGTTTGGATTAACCATAACTTGAACACCACTAATCCAAAATGAGCGCTTTATAGCTCTTTAGATTCCATTTTTCAAGCGCTTTCCAACGATAGGTCATATGATAGGGTTTTGAGAAACTTACAAACATGTTATCCATGTCCCCTTTTTTAAGTATTCAAAAATGGGAATTGAAAAATTTCCAAATTCACTAATATGGTGTTTTCTTCCGCAATCAGTACATAGAGGGGGAAGCAGCCAGGTACTTTCTCAATGAGCCATTACATCAAATTGAAGGAATTTGACTCTCTTTGCTTAATTGTGTCTTAAAAGAAGAGACCAAAATTAAGAGTCTAATAAATCTCTTATTTTAGATTAATTTACACATTTGTTGATGCAGCTAGCTTAGCATTGGTCGATTAGTGGTTAATTAGAGGACTCGATTAGTGTAAAAGAAGGAAAGATTAGTAAAAGGATTAATTCTTGATTAGTTCTTAATCACCTTTTTACATAACTCATTAAGGCTAATAAGCATTCAATGAGTAGATGCTCATGAGTTGTCAAATTGTCCATTTTGGAGGTCATTTATGAAGGGTATAAGGGGTGTCATAAAAAGGTTGACTTTTTTATTCCCATGCATCTTTTTGGGAAAATGCCAATATATCTTTAAATTTAAATTCAAAAAATATCCCCCCCAAACAAGAAAATTTGTATTTCCCACTAGACTCCCCAAAAAAAACAAAAATTTAAAAAAAATTTCATAAATTCAAAAAAAGAATGAAAATTCAAAAAAAGAATGAAAATTCAAAAAAAAGTTGAAATTTAAAAAAAACGCACGAGACAAGACTTTCACGGCCAAGCCTTTTATGGCCAAGAGTTTCACGATTCCAAGCCATTTCACGAGATTACCCTTCACGAGATTACCCTTCACGATTCCAAGCCATTTCACGGGATTACCTTTCAATGGTTCCAAACCATTTCACGGGATTACCCTTCACGGTTCCAAGCCATTTCACAGGATTACCCTTCACGGTTCGAAGCCAATTCATGGGATTACCCTTCATGGGATTACCTTTCATGGTTCCAAGCCATTTCACAAGATTACCCTTCACGACTCCAAGCCATTTCACGGAATTACCCTTCACGATTCTGAGCCATTTATCAGGATTACCTTTCATGGGTTTAAAACAATTCATGGAATTACCTTTCATGGGTTTATACCATTTCACGGGATAACATTTCATGGAATTATCTTTCATGGGTTTAAACCATTTCACGAAATTATCTTTCACAGGTTTAAACCATTTCACGGGATAACCTTTCATGGCTAAGCCTTTCACGGATTAAGGGTATCACGCCTTAAGATCTCACGCCATCATTTTTTTTAAATATACCCTTATTTAGAGGCTCATCTCCTAAATCATATATCTGATGAAGGCGCTCTAGGGCTTACCGAAAAGCTAACATCAAGCCCTTAAACTTTTGGTCTTGGCCATCCATAGTCGAAATTGATCGTTTTGGCCTCCGACTACTAGAAGCCTCAAAATTCAACCCAGAAATCGAGGCAAAAACAGCCCGAAAAGTATGAAAAATCATAAAAACGTCAAACTATATTCGTGCTACTTTTTGAGAATCTAAACGACAAAATCACGAATGACTCAGGGAAACAAAGTTGTAGTACTTCAAAAAGACTACAACTCTCATACATAGTTTTTCGAAATTCCTTTTGAAACACCCTCAAAAACATGCTGTAAAATAGGAAAAATATTCTCGAAACTTTTTTTTGTCTTGAGAGAATGATGGAAAATAGGTTCTAGAATCTCCTCTTCCATCTGGGAAGTCACTAGTATGCACTTTTTACGAAAAATATCTCTAAAAGGTGGTTCATGTGCATATAGCGCCTAAGCTAGTTAAGGCGAACAGACACTCATTTGACCCAACAAAGAGAACGCTAAGCCTCTTGAGGCTATAATAACGGGCTGTAAGAAAATATAAAAATTAAAAAAAACACGTGCTTTCTCTCATTAAGGAGAAATCAGGCCATTAGACATGGCAATGATAAGAGGGATTGCCAGGGATCACACAAGGACTGAACCCAATGGCTGATATCTTTGAGCCATTGAGATCTATGCCACAAATGCACCTCCTAATACCATTGGCCATGCCTATAACAAGCATGTCATAGGGTTTGACACCCCCTGTCACGTTGATCCCATCGGGCTTTTGTTCCTTACCTAACATTTCCACCAATCTTATAAGTACTAACCCCTTTCAACCCTTGGTGGATGCCCACACCTTAGATATACTAACTAGTCTAGGAAGGGGGGTTGCCCAAGGACTCAGTGAGTCTTTCCCAAAACAAGAGCACTCACATACAGCCTCGGTGACTCATCCAAAAATACGACCGTACAAATTTCTAAAATTATGGGCAAATACGACAGCACAACTGATCCTATTTAATTTATACAAATGTTTGAACAGAGATGTGAAGCCTTTGGAAACCCAAACTGCCCCACCAAGGTACATGTGTTGAACCTATGCTTAGAGAGAAAATCTAGTCAATGGTTGCTCGGTGATCAAGACCAACTTCAAAACCTTAAAAACAACCTTTATCCACGGTTTTTCAAGACAAGGTGATCGGTGGAGTGCAGCAAAAGAACTCTATTCAATTGAGAATAACCCAAATGAAACCATTAGACTTTATCCTTCAGATAAAACTCTTGGGCTCACGATGAGGTGGAATATAACAACCACCTACAAATACCAGAAGGTAAGTGGGAAATTATTTCTTTGGATTTCATAGTAGGACTACCCCAAACAAATAGAGGGAATGAATCAGTGTGGGTAGTAGTGGATATGTTAAGCAAGCTGGTACAATTTATACCAACTAAAAAAGAAAGTAAAACATCAGAATTGGCTAGAATGTTTATCCATCATCTATATAGATTGTATGGATTAGGAGAAGATATAGTAAGCAACTGAGATATAAAGTTTACAATCCATTTTTGGAAAGAAGCGTTTAAAAAGTTAGACACCAAACTTAGTATGAGTACATCTGAACCTCCACAAAGCGATAGAGAGACAAAAAGGGGTAATAAAGTGCTAGAAGATATGCTTCGAGCATATCTTGTAGGACATATGCTTCAAGCATATGTTAATGTAACGTACTCATATGTACGTATTTTTGGATCCATTTGACTCGGTAATTTTTTAGCTTAAACATTTAATGTTGAAAAGTGGAAAATAGTTAGAGGACATAAAATATTAAGTTTGGTCACAAATTTAGTAATTTTAGAGATGTCAATTTTTGGTTAATTTTGGGGCTTTTAATGCATGTTTTGTGGTGTCGTTTGTAAGTGATTTCTATTATATACTTAACCATGTTAGATAATGTATAAGAGGGTCATAGTGAGTAGTTTAGCCTAAAGGAAACTCATATGGGCGGGTTTACATAGTAAATATAACTGCACAACGGGTACTCGAAACATGGCTCGGACACCAACTTGACCCTTAATTCTCAGTAACAGCCTTGCATAAGGGTGTGGATCACTTTATTTGTCATACAGACGTATTAAAGAAAGTTAGTTCATCACAAGAAGAATAAAGTCCGTGTTCGGATAATTGGAAGATTCGGCATGGGGTGGCTAGTGTTTGCGAAATGAATTCGACACCACTTTCCAATGTTTATATATAAAAAAACAAACGTATCATCTCTAATTGGGTTCAAGATCATGTTTTTATAAGGAATTTCTATCTTTAATGTTTTTGTGCATGATAATCTACTAATTCTTGTGGGATTTTTTTTGGCTTCTTCCAGAGCCTTGAGGTGATTTTTGTGTAGGATAGAGAGAGAGATTTTGAGATTCGGCCCGTCGTCCTTAGACAGGGAACACCGGATAGAGAACGTGATTTATGTCCTCTTGGAGCCATTTGGTAGAACCCAAAGTGGACAAGATTTAGAAGAGGCATACGCATGATAACCCGTGACATCCAATGTGGTGGTTGGGTGGACGGGCGTCGGAGGAAAGTCCTATTGGCTATATTTTTTTGTTGGTGATTCTCTCTCTGATTTTGAGATTTTATATTGGCGATTATTATTGTTACTTTGGATTGTCAACGATTATGGTTTTGAAATCTCTTCGTTTGTTGAAATATGATGTGATTTTTTTTCGTATAAGTTTTGACAAAATTTTGTGCATAGATCATGGAAAAAAATATGGGTATATTTTAGCTAATTATCTTTCATTATTAGAATTGTCTTACAATAGTGCTACTCATTTTAGTCCATTCATGCTACTCATTTTAGTCCATTCATGCTAATGTATGGATTCTAACCTAGAGCACCCATAGAAGTTGGGTTACAAAAATACAAATTGCAGTGTAAAAGACTTTCTCAAAGACATGGAAGACATACTAAATGTTGCAAAAAGCAATGTTAAAAGAGCGCAAGATCGTTCTATTAGTATGAGAAAGGTAAAAGAAGACCAATTAATTTTGAGGAAGGTGAGTTAGTTTATGTAAAAGTTTTTGAAAATTTAGAAACTTTAAAAAGTGGAAAAGTTCTAAAATTAAGTCCAAGGTATTGTGGTCCTTATACAATACTTAACAAAATTGGAAGTGTAGCTTACAAGGTAGCTTTACCTGAAGGATCCAAAGTACATCCTGTGTTTCATGTTAGTAGACTGAAACACAAGATGGGAAACAATGACAACATCATTGGAAAAGAAGAAATAGTTGATTTTATAGAACCACCTATTCTTCCACATGAGCCTAAAAAGAGTCTCAAATATCAAGAAAAGAAAACTAGACATTTTGTGTTTAAAGAATATTTAGTAAATTGGAAAGATAGAAAGATTAACTTGGGAAAGAGTGGCTACACTAAAGACTGAAAAGGTTTCCTGAGATTTTTTTCAAGGACAAAAACGTTTCTTTCAAGGGGAAGGAAATGTTATGAGCCTAACAGGAAACACTGAAAGGTAAGACTAGGAAAGATTATTTATATGTAAAAGGTTTGTATATAAATAAGGTTCAGGGGATTTCAAATAGGAAATACCTAAGCAATGATTAATAGGCATTAAAGTTAAAATAAAAAGGGAAGTAAATGGTACACAATGGAAGCCCAAGGGATGCAGATGAGGGATCCCCCTTCTAGGGGTATTTAAAAAGGCATTGGTGAATGAAAAGGCAATGTTTAACTGATGAAAGGTCAAGGGGCTGAAGTTGGAAGGTCACGCACCACTTAGGTCTATATAAGCATGAGTTTAGGGTTTATTTGGGATATGGTTGGGTGGATAACCAAAGTACTAATCTTACAAGTCCTCAAGCTTATAATGTAAGGAGCATCCTCCTCATCATCATTTGTATCCTTGAACTCCCCCCACCACCACCTTCACCTTCATCCTAGCCACTTTCTTTCTCCTCCTATGAAACATAATGAAAAATCATACATTTTTAGTTCTAAAACAAGCTCAATATATAAATATTCAAAGAAATTAAGTGCATGTGAGATCAATTAATCATTGCATAGCTACATCGGGTTCTCTAGATGTCATGATTTATTTAAGCCACTCCCAAGTTTTGGCTTTTGTATAATGTTTGCATCCCATTCTCTTGGGGTGCGACCAACAACTGTCATTTTTTACAATTACAAACATGTTTGAAGGCATGAAATTAAATGCATAAAAAACATGACACACATTTAGTAATGTATAATAACTAACATGTTTAACAACTTACGAATCTGTTGATCTAGGTTGCCTTTCCTATAGGACTATATTTTGTGGTGCTGTACTTCTCCAATTGCAAACAGTGCATTGCCTTTTGTTTTGGGTATTTCTTGTCATCCTTACATCCTTGATTGCCTTCTTCCATTCTTTCATTGACCACTAATCTTATAAGTCTCTTCCTTTCCTCATGCATCTCTATATGCATAACCTCCTATTGTTCAATATCTTTATAATGTGGTCTCTGGTCCAACATCAAAAAAATGCATTGTAGGGGGATTAGGAAGCCGCTTCATTGAGGGGGATTAGGAAGATGCTCATGCATTAGAAAACATAGACAAAGTCTTTATTGTCTCTCTGTTTCCCCCACAATTTAAAGGAATTCTTGCATGTTTGATTCACCACTTGGTAGCAGAAGCTATAGGAAAGCCTCTTCCCTATGTAATCCATAAATGGGCCACCATCATCACCCAAGGAAAAATAAATAGTACCATCCCTGGGCTCATAATTGTCACATGTAGGTGAGGCGAGTGACTTCTCACCTACACATTGGCATGTGCAGGTGAAGGCGAGATTTCTCACCTGATCCTAAATAACCAAGGCATCCACCCCAACACCACTTGTACTAGAATGACACAGACTTTGTGAACTACTTGCATTGACACTACTTGATTGACAATGAGAGGTGGAACCACATGCAGGATATGGCTATGCACTGATGTGAGAGGGGTCTAGCGTAGGTAGTGGGAGGATCGGAGGAGGAGAGGGTATCTCGGGCTGTTGGAGGAGAACAGAGGGGAGAGAAGCTAGCAGAGTGGATGTGAGAGGGGTCTAGAGAGAGGTGGGATGAAGGATAAGAGACAGAGGGATTTGTAAAATTGATCCGGCACATAGGCTAGTCTAAACGATAGGGATAAGCTAGTGGCGTGCAAGAAATATGCTTTGTACCACTAGCTAAATTAGTTTTAAGTGTCATGTGCCATGTATAAACTTCACAAGTCTGGGTCATCCTCTAGTATAGGCTATGTACTAGATGACCTTGTATAGACAATCACCTCTACACAAAGTTAAAATACTTTCACCTTAAGATTAACAAAAAGAGACTAATACATCTCTTGCAAATGCCTAGGATTAGTTTCTACACTTAAGAGATGTATTAGTCTCTTAACAAAAAGAGACTAATACATCTCTTGCAAACGCCTAGGATTAGTTTCTACACTTAAGAGATGTATTAGTCTCTTAACAAAAAGAGACTAATACATCTCTTGCAAACAAGCCTAGGATTAGTTTCTACACTTAAGATATGATGGCTTATACTTAAACATGGCTATGGCATTGGGGAGAGAGAGAGAGAGAGAGAGAGAGAGAGGGAGGGAGGGATAAATAAAGAGAGATACTACATGACCAAATGATGTGAAGTTTTTCTTAATTATTTCAATGAAAGTACAAGTACCTTTATAGGTTACAAAGGTTGCCTCCCAGCATTACTGCTTATGTCACTCACACACAAATATATAGATATGTATTTGATACCCCCTCTAAGAGGTGGTTCACACACAAACACTTACTAAGAGGTTGTGTACATGCCAACAACATTTGTACTGGGATTTAAGGCTTACTTTCAATACCCTCCTCAAGCATTTCCTACTATCTACTTTCTTGGATTAATCAAAGCCTGTGACTTAGTTTCACTTGAATGTTATGACTAGTGTAGTCCTTGATGAAGAGGTACTTTGGCAAGCCAACTTCTTCTTTGTTTTTGAGGGATTTTAGAAATCCTACTCTGCTTCATACTCTATAAAGTTTGCTTCTTCTTTATAGTCTTCTTCCTATTGGGTGACATATACTTGTGCTTTATGATAACAATTATTTTTATGGTGATTTTCCTTACCACAACTTCTTCAAAAAACAATCTTTGTGAGTGTGGTTGGTCATGCCATAGATTGTGCACCTTTAACCCTTTAAGTTCTACTTATTTGTATAGAAGGATCTATTCCCTCCCTGCTCCTTTGTCTTTGAAATTCTTTTCTTCTTCCTTAAAAGAGTTTATGACTCCTTCTAGGGTGAGTATCAGGGGATGTTTTAGTGTGTGATAGGGTTCTTCTGACATAAACTTGATAAGCACAAATATAGCCACGTGTTTCTCCACTTTAGCTTTGAGTGCTACGCTGGTTCATTGAGGCTCTCATGTGACTATATCATGAGTCCATATAGAACTCAATCTGTAGAGAAACCTAGGAGTTCTTTTGAGGATATTATCTAGTATCTCATCATCTTCCTTAGAAGTCAGGAGATTTGCTACATAATGTATGAAGTTATTAAACAAACCTAGGGCTACAACAACCCAAAGGCTTTCTAGTATCTTCCAAGATTTTAGTGCTACAACTCAAAGGCTTTCTAGTCTCTGAGCTTCTAGTCTTTTAGTGCTACACCTTTCCTTTCGTCTGGAAAATTTTCTTCCCCCTCACCAAAGGCCTTCACACATCAAGATAAACTTTCATGTTGTTCTGTCAAGTGTGAAATTTATCCCCATCAAACTTTTCAGCGAAAGGATGTGAACCAATAATGATGGAGATAGGGGGTCTTAGCTCTTATAAAGTTTAAGCTACTGTCTACCCTTTAATAGATAAATTAGGGTTTTTTTAAAGTATAATTTTCAAAAATGAGGGTTTCTAGAGTTGGGTTATTTTGAAAATGATTGTATAGTAGGCTATAGCAACATGTTAACATCATGTATGTACTCTCAATTTTTTAAAATGATGTAAACTTTAAGATTAATGTCCTTATTTATGTAGGTTTGCAAAAAAAATAAAACTTCTAGTTTATTAATTTTTATTTGATAAAATGAAGCTGTTTGATTTGAGCTTATTATGTAGTGTTGTGGATTTGATGTTGGCGATTGATTTGTCTTCAAATTGCTACTCTTATTGATCTTTTTTGTTTAGAAGTAGGTGTTTAGTGTGTGCAGAAGGCTCTCACTCTCAGTTGTAAATAGAACACGATGTTCCATATAGCACGTGGCCCTCTTTTTATTATATCATAAGGTTAGTACCTTATAAGGTATTAAGATATTTCAACGGGGACTCGCAATGGTAGCTTCATTGAGAAGAGTTGATGGCACTTCAATAAAAGGTATGCAGTAGCTACCAAAAAATTGATAGTAGTGGGTTATCTACACAGTACTACGCATAGCAAAGGGGAGTCATGGGAATGAATCTTTGATAGCAACCACTATAAACAAGCCTAGGATTAGCTCCTGCACTCAAGATATGGTGGCTTGCTCTAAAACATGACTATGGAATTAGAGAGAGAGAGAGAGAGAGAATTAAAGGCACAAATAAACAGAGATAATGCACGACTAAATTATGTCGTGGTTTTCTTGATTATTTCAATAGAAGTACAAGTACCTTTATAATTACAAAGGTTGCCTCCTCACATCAGTGCTTACATCACTTATACACAAATATCTAGATATTTATTTAATACTCATCTAAGAGGTGGTTCACACAAACACGCAAACCCTTACTAAGAGGCTGCTTACATGTCAACAACATTTCTAATGGGATTAAAGGGTTTCTTTGAGCAACATCTAGGCTTGTGTGTAGATCTACATACTTTATTGAGCTTGGAATTCTCCTAGGTGTACAGAGCAACCTACACTCCATGGCCACATCTAATAGCATATATATTAGAGTATAAGAACAAGCCTTATTCGTGATATAAATGCATGAGCATTATGTATATGCCTTATTTATATGTGTAATATGTTTAAAAAAAACACCAAAATATCATACATTCACATTGGGGAAAAGGCAATATGGTTCATAGGTCTTATAGCCATGATATACTTGGTAGACTATTGTCGAATGGGCATCTAAATCAACATATTCTAGGCACCTAGCTCAAGTGGAGGAGGATCTTTCTTTCCCTCAAATCTAAGCAATGGGTGGTCACCAAGGGTTTCTTAGGGTTTTGCTTAAGGGTTAATCATGCCCTAATCTCTTGTATTCTAGCTTATATAAGAGGCTCATATCTAATGGAAGAGAAAAACACTCTCTTTCACTTTATCATCATCATGTTGGCATTAATCCTAATCCCATATGATTGGTCAAGTGTCTATTGTCATGATGAACATTATGGATCGTCGCTCGAGGGCTAATCGTTGCGCGTTTGCGCTTAATATCATTGCCTGTAGGGAAATCCAACCATATCATGATAGAATCTTCCAAAGGAACCATGGATGTTTCAGTTTTTGTTTCAGCTTCAGATCTTGTCTTGGTTTCATATTCCCATTCACTTTCGTCCTCTTTTTGGCTCTCATATTTTTCAAGAGTACCCAATGTGTACACTGGCACACTTGGTCCTTTGAAAATTCAAAATGAGGACTGTTTGTAAACTTACGAATCTTCACGGTCCTATTCTATGGAGTTCGGTATAACTCATGTTGAGCCCTTAAATATGCAAGTGTTGATGTTATGCTGGCTTCACCACCATGAGAGAAGAGAATTCCTCCAAATAAGGTTTTGAGAGACTACTTTAATTTTGTAAGGGAATTATCGAATTCCTCACGTTCTTTCTCAATCACATAATTCATGCACTCTGTCTTGAATGACTCTTCTGTAGAGAGTATGTCTTCCTCTTTGAAAGGGGAAGAAGTAATCCTCTGGGCTCTGTATTGTGGTTGTTTTTTAAGGTTTGGCATTATTACGCTTAATCACAACCGGTGATCCTGTAAGACACTCAACCAAGCTAAACATGTTCTCCTAAGCTTGCTTTTTGCATTTCACATATGTCATGTGATCATGATTTTCTATTTGGGTGGGTGGTTGGGTGGGTGGTTGGGTGGGTTCTTGTTTCTTGATTAGTCTATTAAGTGCACTGAGTGACGAATCAAAACATGTTTCATTCTCACTAAGTGACGTACTAGAACTTGTTTCATCTTCTGAATTTCTTTGGATCGTTAGGTTTTCTTTATGTTTACCCATGTGATGAGATCGAATTCTCTTTTGGGATTTCGTATCGTGTGTTGCACATATGGGTTTTGTGGTTTGTGTGGTGGCTTTTGATGTGGATGCTTCTACATCATGTGTAGCTTTTGGCTCTTTTGGGTTTATGTCCTCCACAGGTTCCTTTTCCAAGTCCTTTACTTCAACCTTGGTTTTCATAGTTTGTTGTCCCTTGTTTTTCTTGGGTTTAGAAGGTTTTTCTTTTTCTTTTGGGTTCTGCTTTAAAGCATGTTCTTTTACCCATGTTGAGGTATTGTCTTTTGCGTTCTTTTTGACCATTTCTCGTGCCTTGGCTTGTAAGCATGTAAGCACATTCAAGGGTACCGTGGACAATTGCCCGTTTTGTACACTCAAGACGTTAAGGGTTATATTTTGTGAGACTAGTTGCATTGAAGAAACTCATCTTGGGCAATCATGGAACATGTGATCAATGCCACATCGTTCACACATGGGGTGCAAAGTGTCAGTGAATATGGACACATGGAAGTATTCCAAACTGTGCAGTCTGCCACTTTGTGAGGTCCACAATAATAGAAACATTGAAGTGTTCGATTAATTGCTTCTTGAGCAGTTTCTACCCTTTGGACTGTTTCTGTTTGGTGCACGGGAGATGGAGGTTTTGAGCTAATTGTTGCTGATGAATTGGGACACTTTTTAGGTGCTCAGCTTTATTTACTTAACACTTAGGGCATTTTATAACATAATTCTAGAGGTCTTTGTTTAAACCTACCCAATGAGACTGTCTTTCAATGAGCACATAGGTCTTAGAAATTATCGGGTGCCCACACTTATATTATCTTGACATTCTAGTAAAATATTTTTTTCTTTAGGTAGACAAAAGCGACTATTATATAACAAGTATCTATTATTAATATTTTCTTCTTTAGGTACACAAATGCAACTGTTATATAACAAGTACCCATTATCAATGGAAACCTTTAGGTACACAAATGTGAGTATTATATAACAAGTACCCATTCTTAATATTTTCTTCTTTAGGTATACAAATGTGACTGATATAACAAGTACCCAACCATTATTAATATTTTCTTCCACAGGTACACAAATGCGACTGATATAACATTATTACTATTTTCTTAATTACAAATGCGACGGATATAACAAGTATCCATTATCGATGAAAAATGTTTTCCAACGACATTTTTCACTTATTCACTTGTCTTTAGGTGATTCCTTTGAACCACTATCTTTTTTAAGTGGCACCCTTTTATCACTAGCTGCATTCTCTTTACTCTCTATTTGAGAGTTATCTTTTTTAATCAAGTAACTCTAAAACTACTTGATAGGTAGGATCATTAGAATATTTTTCTTTTAAGTGAGCCAGCAACTCACTTTCTAGTTGAGTAAAACTCAACTTATTTATGATGGGTGCTCGACTTAGAGCATTGCCACATGACATTAAATTTCCTTTTCTATATCTAATTTGAAAATTAAATGGTTGTAGGATTTTAGACCATCTAGCCTTCCTACCTTTTAACTCCTTTTGATTATTTAACCATTTAACACTTTCATGTGGTTAGACAAAACTTCAAAACTGGCACCATACAAATAATGACACTGAAAGAAAATGGCAACCTAGATTTAGCCTTATTAGCCTAGGATTAAGGAAAGCATGAGAGATTAGTCTAGGATTAGAAAAAGAAGAGAAATAGAAGGACTTGTGTAATCTTGATTATCAAAATGTACCAAAAATATGGTGTATATGACATATTTACATGACCTCCATTTCACACTATCATAACTATTATCCAGGGCATGGTCAATTAGCCTTGGTCCCATTATTCATATGAGACCATTCCACTTTGTTACCAACCATCCCCACCCAAAAGGTTTTGTCCTCAAAACCATCAATATGTACAATTACAATTTCCATGAATGGAGTATATATCAATGGACTAATGTAAATATTGAAGTTTATGCTCAGCCCATGTATGGGATATCAAAATCACATGTATATGGCTGTAAAGTGCTCAAAAGGCCCTCAAAACAAGCCATAATTTATTTCTCATAATGTCATAAGAACCTTAAGTAGCTTCCAATCATTATGCATCCAATTTCGAAAGGTATAGGGCTGCCCACAATGAAATTACAGTAATTTCTAGCAAGTTAATTCACTATACATTATGACCCTCGTTGGACTTCCAAAATGCATCCAACAACCCTTCAAATCCTTCCAATGTAGAGGTGGCTTTTGAAGAAGCTTCTTCCTTAGGTAGCCCTCGCCATTTGATCAAGTACTCCACTAATGTACGGTTGTGAAGGACTCTTTCTCTTGTACCCAAAATTGCTTCCGGCACATAATCATTTCCTCTTCATCCACTAGAGGCAATTCATCTTGCACAAATACCTCCGGCCCAAGGTAAGATTTGAGATATGATACATGGAACACATCATGAATCTTTGAGGTTGATGGAAGTGCCAGTTTGATAAGCAACTTCACCAACACATCTCACCACCTTGTATGGCCCATAGTAGCGATGAGCTACCTTGGTATTTGTCGTGCCCTTGAGAGAACCATATCTTATCATGAGAATCCTTAAGAATACCCAATCACCCTCCATGAATTCCAATGGACTCTGATGAAAATTAGCATAATGCCTCATCCTTTCTTAAGCTTTTTCATATTAGCTTTGCATTGTTGTAAGAGTGCATCCAACTTTTCCATCTCCTCTTTTGCATTAGGATTCACCCCTTCTTGCTTTTGAACCATCATTGGCATATTCAATTTGTACCCACCATAAAGTTCCTCAAAAGGTGACATGCCAATGCTCTTATGATGCATGCTATTATGAGCAAACTCGACAAGCGGAAACCACTCATCCCAAACACCTTGTGTATCATGGCAATAGTGCCTTAAGTAAGTTTCCACCTACTTATTCACCCTCTCGGTTTGTTCGTCAGTTTTGGGGTGATAAGTGGTGCTAGGTGTCAAAACAATCCCCATGATCTCAAATAATATCCTCCAAAATGAACTCATAAACTTCACATCTCAGTCAATAACAATTTGTTGTGAAACTCTATGCAACTTGAACACATGATCCACAAACTGTTTTGCAACCATACATGTTGGAAATTTGACATTGGAAGGAATAAAATGCACCACTTTTGTCAAGCAGTATACCACCACATATATGCTACCCCATCCCCTCCTTGTATGAGGAATCCCCATGATGAAATCCATGGAAATTTATGTCCATTTTCCATCAGGAATAGGCAAAGGCTGAAGCAAACCACCGGGCTTATGTGTGGGATCTTTGTTTTGTTAACAAGACAAGTAACTTGTCACAAACGTATACACATCTTTCAGCATTCCCTCCTAATAAAAAATCTTTTGCACCTTCTTAATGGTCTTAAATAGCCCCACGTACCCCAACAATGGAGAAGAATGCATCTCTTCTAATACCCTCTTCTTGTAGCTTGATGTAGGTACAAGATGTAGGTACAAGGTAGACTTTGCCTTTGTAGTAGATCAGTGTAATATTCTGCCACAACGGTGCCACTCCCTCATCCAATAGGTACTCTTCTTGGATATTCAAAATCCAATCTTTATGTACCTCCAAAAATTCCATGCATCTACATGTCCTTATGTGTGACAATGCATCCACCACAACATTCTCTTTCTGCTTCATGTAAGAGATCTCAAAGTCATATGTTGCAATGTATCCACCCACCTTCTTTGCTTGGTAGAGAGTTTAGGTTGAGAAAAGAAGTATTGAAGCACTCTATGATCAATCATTACAAGAAATGAAGCACTCTATGATCAATCATTACAAGAAATGACTCCCATACAAGTAATGATGCCACTTCTTTATTGCATGAAGTATTGCCAACACCTCTTGATCATAGACATGCATAACGATTTCCTTCTCATCAAGTTTTCGACTCTCAAAAGTGATCACTCCATGTTCTTGGAACAAAACAACCCTAATGCCTCTTCCACATGCATTGGCTTGAACCACAAATGGCTTCGAGAGAAGTCTGGGCATACAAGTATAGGGGGTGGTGTGAGCATCTCTTGGAGCTCTTGAAATCTCTTATCGGCTATAGCATCCCAAAAGAAAGCATCGTTCTTAATCTGGTGAGAGGTGCAGCAATATGAGCATACCTCTAAATGAAGCTCCTATAAAATGATGACAAGCCCAAGAATCCCCTTAATTGAGTGATATTTGTTGGCGTGGGCCAATTCTTAACACAATCAACCTTTGTAGGGTCCACCATAATGCCTTCTTTGCTCACTATGTGTCCAAGATACTCAAACTTTCGTGCCATAAATGTACATTTTCTCTCCTTTGCATATAAGTTGTTGGCTCTTAAAACATCCAAAATAGCCCTTACATGCATCAAGTGCTCCTTCTCCCCTTTGCTATATATCAAGATATCATAGAATACAAGCACCCATTTGTAGAGGAAAGGTCCAACCACCTTATTCATTAAAGCTTGAAATGTTGTCGGTGTATTGCACAACCCAAACAACGTAACCAAATAGTGGTAAAGACATCTCTTGGTCCGAAATGCCATTTTGTACTCATCACCTTATTTGATTCTCAATTGGTGATAACCTGATCTCAAATCAATCTTGGAGAAGAAACATGCATCTTTCAACTCATCAAGCAAGTCATCAATTTGTGGATTGGGGAATCTATTCTTGATTGTAGATTTGTTCAAGTCCCTACTATAATCCACGCATATGCAAAAAGTGACATCCTTCTTCTTGACCAAGAGTACGGCTGATGCAAAAGGTGATTGGCTAGGAGTAACCAATCCCATATACATAAGCTCTTGCACTTTCTTTGCCACTTCATCCTTCTCCACTTTTGACAATCTAAGAGGTGGTTTGTTGACGGGCTTGGTATGTGGATCAAGCTCTATCCCATGATCCACCTCCATTTTTGGTGGAAAACATTTTGGCATTTGGAACACATCCTCTTACTCCTTCAACAATTCCTTCATACCTTTATGTATAACCCCATCCTTTTGTTCATTGATTTCTTCTTTGCAAAGCTATAAAACATATATGCATCCCATCTTCTTTATCTCCCTTTGAGTTGTGTGGCATTGATCATCCTGGCACTTGGCGCATGAGTTCCAGTCAATGTAACCTCATGGGTTCTATGCATAAAACTTATATACCCTTGCTGTAAATTCATGTGAAACAACCCAGGAGGTACCAAACAATCACATCCCAAAACAAATGTCAATGGGACCCATATCTAATACAAGTAAATCATCTTTGCAAGTATAATAATTTGTGAGAATCAACCTCACATCCTTGCATACCATTGAGAAATCCATCTTTGCCCCATTATCTACTTGAACCTCATGCCACAAGGAAAAAGCTACGGGCTGTAATTTGAGACTGCACATGGATTTGGTGTTAATAAAACTATGTGTTCTTCCACTATCAATCGAAACATGTGTCACCCTTCTATTAATGCATGCCTTCAACCTTAATGTATTGGCTCCTTTACAATCAGCATAGGCATCGGTTGAAATATTGCATAGAGTAGCCATATTGTCTTTGTCATGAAATAAGCACACATAGGCATTGGTAGTTGTTTATTGTTGCATGAGCAAAGCTATTTTTCTCCATTCCTAGGTCTGACATTTCACAATGACACTCACTCTGACAAACCAACACAATTTCATCTTACTCCGAATTTCACTACAACTCTACACACCTGTCTCACACAACACTGTTGCACTTGCACCACTCTCAATACACAGAATACAGAATGAAAATGACTAGAAGAGATGAAGCACAAAACCTGTCAACTATATTGTCATTATAGAATCCACCATAGCTACACATAAAATCTGCCAAGAACCATATTCATGTACCAACCTTTGTTCAAATAAATCTGAACCCAAATCTGCCAAATAGTCAATTTGATCACCAACTTTCTTCACAATGAAAACATATTTAAGATTAGATTGAACCTTTGATAGCAAAATCAGAGTTTGAGACACTTCAAAACCAAAACTTTGACCCCCTCAAATACTTTTGCAACTTCCCATTCATGAATTTGGCATTCCGCTTGGATCCTCCAACCATCAAAATCAGCCTCAATCAGCTCCTGTAGGTTTATTTGACCATCTGCTATATGAAAATGTGACACCAATATGCAAGAAACCTACTGAGATGTATACAAACCAAGTTTGCTCTGAAATCTGAAAATTTCATAAAAACCAGGCAAATAATCCACATATAATCCTCTGGAATCCTCTGAACCTGTTTAGATGTGATTTGATCCACAAACCATAAAAACTGATCACTATGCATCCTATAATGCATTCTTCGTTGCCCAATCAGCAACTTCAAAGTCTACAACACATGAAAATCTAAATTCTGAATCCTCCTCCCTGCACTTCTCAGTCTTTGATCTAAATCTCCTTGAAAAAAAGAAGTTTCTAAATACTTCCAAAACATGGGGTGGAATTTTCTGAACACCTGAACGCCTAGCAGAATTTTTGTCGAATCATTCGGTAAAATCTTTTCTGAAAATCCTCCTCAATCCGATTTAACACTTTTGCATGATCTAAGATTGGATTAGCAATCCTCAGACTATCCTCCACATTTGAAATAGCATATTTCAGCTGTTTTGTCCTCTGCAAAACTAGGTACAAGTCTGCCTTGACAATCAAAAAATCCTCCAAGATCTATTTTTTCTGTCTGAAATGATCTGACATTAGTTCAGAACTATACAAAGTATCATCTACATATTTCACACCTTTATGCAATTTTTCTGAACCTGACGGAATTTCCTCCTCAACATCCTTTGAAATTTGACTCTGAAACAGTGAAATCTGATTTGAAAACAGTGAATTCTGATCACATTGCACCTTGTAATGCATTCTTTTAAACCCAACTTGCAACCACAAAATTGGAAACATATGAAAATCTGAATTCTGACAACCCGTCATCCACATCTGACAACCCATTCTATAAGAATCCACTTCTATTTTGGCTCATCAGCTTTAAAACACACATCGACTGTGGAATTTCTGTCAAACATATCTACACAAGAGAATTTGCAGTTGGAAGATGTTGCAGGATCGATACATGAATCCCATAAACAGATTTTGAACTTAGAAACCCAAAGTGCTGATAAACCTTGTAGGAGTTTACACATGCTGATTGTGATGGTTTGCGAATTCAAGCAAAAAGCCAGACCATTGTGTCTGATGTTGCCGATGATCACGGAAATCAAACTTTTGATTTTGAATGTTTTGAAGGACATATTTTGATGTCACAGGTTGATATTCAACAAGGAGATGTTTCAATTGCAGAGAATTTGAACAAGCGGATTGCTTTTTGTTTTGGACTGAATTGGGCTGAATCAGATAAAGGTCTTATCGATCAGATTGAGCAGGGGGATTGTCAAGAGCAAGTCATTGAAGAGTATAAAGCAGGTTTGACAAGTTTGGAGGATCAGCATATGATGTTTGACATGCAGGATGATGCAATTTCAAGCTTTAGCTCGATGGATGTGCATTCTGAACGAGATGTGGGACAGGTTGTTGTCAACCCAAACATACTTTTGTTGCATGAGCATACTCTAGTGGTAGATTAGGGGTATCTAAGGGATCTTTGAGGCTCTCTTGGCCAAGCTCCTTTTGCACCTCCTTTTCCACCATCTTTGATACTCCCACTTGATGACTTTCAAACTCCATGCCAATCCAAATGTCATCATCATCACTTGACTCCCCTTCAAAATCATCCGCATATGCATCTCTCAACTTCTCACATCCTTTTTGTAACTTCCCAATGCTTTTCCTACTGGAACATGACTTTCGCCTGTCTCCTTTGTGATTAGCTAACCATTCATATGCACTCTCCAAGACATCCTCAAAGTAATCTAACCTTCCCAATGCATTCTTCATTTCCTCCCAAGTTGATGCTGTATGCACTTTATGGATAATTTAATGAAACTTTGTGCATAGGTCAACCATACACCCCTTCCTACATGCATCTCCCTTTGAGCACTCATCAATTGCACATGGACAATCCTCTACCTCATTCTTCCGACTCATGCAAACCTCACATTTAATTGGCTGCTTAAAATTGATTGAAATATTTTAAATTGATAATATTATGATTTCTCCTTGAAGAAATTTAAAAAGTTACCTTCTGGCTGCAAAGCAAATGTCATCTGTGATTCAGATATTGTTTTTAAATTTTGACTGCAGAACTGACTACAAATGACATTTGCAGATTCAGTCTGCAAATCAAATGTCATCTGTGATTCAGATATTGTTTTTGAATTTTGACTGCAGAACTGACTTACAAATTCTGACTTCTGTCTGCAAATCAGATTTGTCGACCCTCTGACTCTAATTTCGTCACCTCGTTCTTGATTCCAATCATCTTCTGCTTGCATTAACAAGATCTTCTCCCAAAACCTTACCCTTGTTGGATGCTTTTGCATCAACTTGCTTCCCATCACCATTTGGAGGTCAAGAAAAAGTGTTACCAAATCTGAAATTTCCAGGCTTCCACCTCTTCCATAGACGGTTGGGAATCTAGGAGGACCTATGTGATAAGCAACTTCACTTGAAGATTTGCCCAAAGTTGAAGTGCCAATATCAGCCCTAAATCCATTCCTTGATCCACCAGCATGTGTATATTTTGCCTCATAGATCTCCGCAACAAGAAGCATGGCCTCCTTGATGGTGTCAGGCCTTTGAGCATCCACATCCACCTTGATGTTGTTTTGCAGCCCTTTGATAGACTTCCTCAATTTGTACTCCTCACTCAAGCCTTCCATATGAATTGAAAACTTCATAAACTTGTGCACATAGTCCTTGACATTGCCCGTTTGAGTGATATCATCCCATTTCTCCACCATCCTTGATCTATTGAGGGCTGAAATAAAGATTCTCCTCATTTCAAGCTTGAAATCATCTCAAGTAATGATCAAATTACCATGAGCATTCAAGTTTCACCACCACCATGCATGGGCATAACCTTGTAGATGCAAAGTTGAAAACAAAACCTTGGCCCTATCACTACGAGGAGTAAAGCTCCATCTTGTCAATCCATTCTTCAAATTCATCATTCAATGAATCCTCTCCTTTGAACTTAGTGAAGGTAATATTATCCTTAACACCCTTGAACTCCTCATCATCATCTCTATGATCACATGGTCTTGGATGAAAAGCACCCATATCATTGAATTGAGGTGGCCTAATGTAATGAGGTCCCAAACAACTGAAATGATGACTTGTCCCCGAATCATTGATGAAACGGCCACCCAAGTCATTGGAATGATGATCTTGAAAACTTGGAAGAAGAATTCCAATTGCCAAATGGAATGGAATACATTTTTCTCTTTCCAAACTTCTCCCTTGCATATTGGAGATAACCCATGCTCCAATGTACTTGCCATATTAGCATTCCCTTGATGCATAGGCATATTTGGAGGCTGGTCAAGACCTCGGTTGACCTTGCTACGCGAGATGTCCTCCATTGACTCTCCGTCAGCAGTTGCAACTTTATCAGTTCGGTCTTCATGACCTTAATCCTCAAGACGGTCAAAATGCTTCCCCAGCATTCTTGACATAAAACAGTCATTTACAAACAGTCACAAAATACAGTTTCTATATCGAACTCTCGTCTTTCCACATTATCCCTCCTCAATCCACATTATCCCTCCTCTTTCCACATTATCCCTCCTCAATCCACATTACTTAATCCACATTCCATTCAATGTGTATTCATTCTCATTACTTAATCCACATTCCATTCAATGTGTATTCATTCTCATCCATTTACTCATGTCGACGACACATTATTTTCCATACACATTTACGTTCATTATTCTACATACACATCCATGCATACATCTATTTTCACATCCTCATTCATACATCCACATCCACATACAAAACCATACATCCACATCTCCATGCATACATCCACATCTCCATGCATACATCCACATCCATAATCACATTCACATCCATACATCTACATCTACATGCATACATCCACATCTCCATGCATATATCCACATCCATAATCACATTCACATCCATAAATCTACATCTACATACATATATCCACATCTCCATGCATACATCAACATCTCCATGCATACATCAACATCTCCATATATACATCCACATGCACATTCTCATTCACATCCATACATGTACATCTACATGTATACATCCGCATCCACATTCTCATTCACATCCATACATCTACCTCTACATCCACATTCATATTTATACATTCATTTCCACGTTCCCATTCATATAATCACATACGCCTTCACATCTATTCTTTTACATCACATCCATTCTCGCCTTATCACAACCCATATACATCTTATCCCATCACATACACTTCTTACCTCATCCCATACACATCTTATCACATCTTAACTCATCTTATCGCATCCTAACTTATCTCATATGCATCTTATCACATCTCATCACATCTCATACACCTCTTATCACATCCTAACTCATCTTATCACATCCTAACTCATCTCATATACATCTTATCCCATCACATACACTTCTTACCTCATCCCATACACATCTTATCACATCTTAACTCATCTTATCACATCCTAACTCATGTCATATACATCTTATCCCATCACATACACTTCTTACCTCATCCCATACACATCTTATCACATCTTAACTCATCTTATCACATCCTAACACATCTCATACACCTCTTATCACATCCTAACTCATCTTATCACATCCTAACTCATCTCATATACATCTTATCCCATCACATACACTTCTTACCTCATCCCATACACATCTTAACTCATCTTATCACATCCTAACTCATCTCATATGCATCTTATCACATCTCAGCACATCTCATACACCTCTTATCTCATCCTAACTCATCTTATCACATCCTAACTCATCTCATATGCATCTTATCACATCTCATCACATCTCATACACCTCTTATCACATCCTAACTCATCTTATCACATCCTAACTCTTCTCATATACATCTTATCACATCCTAACTCATCTTGCCACATCCTAACTCATCTCATATACATCTTATCACATCTCATACATCTCTTATCACATCCTAACTCATCTTATAACATCCTAACTCTTATCATATACATCTTATCACATCTCATACATCTCTTATCACATCCTATCCCTTCCCATATCTATTTATAGAATACAAGAGAATTCTTATATTTGATATAAGATTTCTTTACGCATCTAATTATGCATAAATTCCTTTTAAGGAGACTGACACTTTCGGAATAAAAATCAATCTTTTATGCATCTTCCTATGCATAAATTCATTTTAAATGAGAATGACACTTTGAGTTAAAATTCAATCTTTTATGCATCTTCCTATGCATAAATTCAATTTAGATGAAAATGATACTTTTGAATTAAAAATCAATCTTTATGCATCTTCTTATGCATAAATTCAATTTAGTAGGAATTACACTTTTAGAATAAAAGAATTTCTCTTATGCATATCTCTATGCATGAAATCCAATTATGATAAAAGTAACATTTTTACAATATAATAATCATCTTTTACGCATACCTCTATGCATGAAATTCAAATGTGATAAAAGTAACACTTTTACAATAAAATAATTATTTTTTTCTGTAACATTTTTATAATAAAATAATAATATTTTTTTTCATACCTCTATGCATGAAATTCAATATGATAAAAGTAACACTTTTACAATAAAATAATCTTTTTTTTTACAATTTTACAATAAAATAATCTTTTTTTTTCATACTTCTATGAAATTCAATATGCTAAAAGTAACACTTTTATAATAAAATATTCATCTTTTATGCATACCTCTATGCATGAAATTCAATTATGCTAAAAGTAACACTTTTATAATAAAATATTCATCTTTTATGCATACCTCTATGCATGAAATTCAATTATGCTAAAAGTAACACTTTTATAATAAAATATTCATCTTTTATGCATACCTCTATGCATGAAATTCAATTATGCTAAAAGTAACACTTTTATAATAAAATATTCATCTTTTATGCATACCTCTATGCATGAAATTCAATTATGCTAAAAGTAACACTTTTATAATAAAATATTCATCTTTTATGCATACAAATAATCATTATAAAAACTTGACATTAATCAAATAACCATTCACTTAGAATAGAGAATGGTTGGTTTTATTAGAGAAGAGAGGGGAATATCTTTTTGTAATGAGGTATAACATTTTTAGAGAAGACATAAAGCATAAAAAAACCATTTAAAGCCATAAAAATCATAAAATAAGTGAAAAGAAGAATCACCAACTTACTAATGACTTTGAAAGCTTTCCTTTGGCTTGATGGTTTGAGGGTTCAACTCTTGTTTGAACAAGAGTGGCCAACCAATCTTTGGAAGAGGAAAATGTCAAAAACTAATGAATTATTAATAAATTCATAGTTCTTGGCTTGGGTGAGATAGAGTAACAATGCATTAAACACTATATATTTTCAACAAGGAGGAGGCTTCTATTTATAGGAAAAATTGATCTCCTAACCAAACAAACTGATTCTAGAATTTTCCAAGTCAATTTGGTCAATTTTTGACCATTTTTAGGTCAGTTAAGCTAACTTTTTGGAACTATCTAGACCTGAATGAGGAGAGAGGAGAGATGAAATATCTCAATTTTTATGAGTTTAAAACTTATTCAAGCATGTGAATTAGGAGCCTCATTGAAGGCCCTCCCCTTCCTTACATATGTGTCAAAAATGGAATCATTATACTCAAAATATCTCATATTTATAATATTGCTCATAGTTTCTTACTAATAAAGCTTGTACATATTCAACTCTTCATCTTATGTGAGAATTGAAGGGACTCCCCTTCCTTATATATGTGTCAAAAATGGAATCATTATACCCAAAATATCTCATATTTTTAATATTGCTCATAGTTTCTTACTAATAAACCTTGTACATATTCAACTCTTCATCTTATGTGAGAATTGAAGGGACTCCCCTTCCTTACATATGTGTCAAAATGGAATCATTATACCCAAAATATCTCATATTTTTAATATTGCTCATAGTTTCTTACTAATAGACCTTGTACATATTCAACTCTTCATCTTATGTGAGAATTGAAGGGACTCCCCTTCCTTACATATGTATCAAAATGGAATCATTATACCCAAATTATCTCATATTTTTAATATCACTCATAGTTTCTTACTAATAAACCTTTTACATATTCAACTCTTCACCTTATGTGAGCATTTACTCATTTTTGGGTATCTTCTTTTACAAAATTGGATTTATCTCCTCCCCACACATGGATTGATCTTATTGGCTCATAGGAACCTTAATTGGACCATAATCTAAAAATTTCTGAAAATCTAGACCCTTAGGCTAAGGTCCCATTTCCAATTAATTCCAATTGCACATTGGAAAGTTCTTTCTGAATTTCTGTTTCAGGGGAATTCATTTTAATAAGATGAGATATTTTTCTATCCAAAAATATTCAAAATCTGAATATTCTCTCTCTAGAATATTTTCTCTCTCTATGCCAAAACAGGCAGAGACAAGATCTCTTATATTTCTGAAGAGGGAATTGATTACAAGGGAATATGCTGGACAATTTGAGAGGCTGGGGAGGAATCTTACATTCTCTCCCAGTTGAAAAACACGAGATGTCCTCATCTTGCAAACTTGGGATAATTTCGCAAGATGCACGAATATGAGACTGAGAGAAAATTTAATTAAGATTAACCACCAAGAAAAGTCTCAAAGAGAGTAAGACTCAAGACACGAACAAAGATTTCAACTTTATTCATTCTTGGAACATATACAGTAAAGATAGAAGAACTTTTTACACTTCCATAAGCCCGTCCATCATATGGTCACAAAAGCAGCACTCACAAGCTGCACACGTATAAGGTAACTCGTCTATGGGAATAATTTGGCCGGTTATTGCAGCACCTATCTCATTGGTATGAGGTGACCTATTAAAAGGACCTCTGAGAGGCAAGCCAAAAACGGGATAAAGGCATATCTTCTGATGAGGAAGAAAACACACTAGTAAGAAGACCCGCTCAGAAAACCCAACATGCCTTGATCTCATCACGCAATAGTATCGGGGACCCGAACCCAAAGCTTCAATAACCATAGCCAAGCGGACATTATTACGAAAGTGATGCCGATCCCACGGTGTTACCCTAGTTATGTCTCGATAGGTCCGCCATTTGGTCTGAGCTACAGAAGTTTCCAAGTGAGGGAAAAGTGAGCGCTCATACAGTTCTATAAAATCCTTCTTCACAGACTCACTTGTGTCTTGAAGGTGAGAAATCATCATGGATAAAACCAAGTCTTGCTGCCAAGCCATGAAGGAGATTCAGAAAGAAAGGAGATCGATGGAAGTAAGATTACTGCGAGCGACAAGTAAGAGTTACGACTTATATAAAAGAAGGAACTAGCGTAACCTAGAAGCCAACAGGGTATCTTGCCACTGAAGTTTTACCGTCTTTCCATGATTTGGGTTTGGCACATATTTCTATAGAAGGCTTACATGAAATACATTATGAACTTTGAGATGAGGAGGTAAAAGAAGCTCGTAGGCTAAGTCACCTACTTTCTTTGAAATCAGATATGGCCCACAATATCTGGGGGATAACTTCTTATACTTCCCAAGAGATAAAGAACTTCTTTTGGACCGTACTCGAACGAAGACCATATCTGCTTCTTTGAATTCTCTGACTGTCCTCTTCTTATCTGCATACTGCTTCTGTCGATCCTGGGCAGCTTTTATATCTTTATGAATTGCCTGCATCTGCTGCTCCATGTCATCAAGCATTTGTCTGGACATCTCGACCCTAATCAATGGATCGAACCTAGTTAATGGAGTTAAGCAATCTTGTCCGAGACGGACCCTGATTAGATTGGTATAAAGGAATTGGTCTCTGAGTTCGGGGTTCTTGACTTCCCTACGCTCTTGAGATGGCAGGAGTCGGGCAGTCTTTTAACTGATGACCAAAACCTTGGCACCCAAAACACCGGTTCTCACTTCTGAATCCTTAAAACAGGTGGGCCTCCTGAGAAAGTATTATGGGGAAAGGGTCTTCCTTTTTTAAACAGACTCTTTCTTTTATCTTAGAGAGGGAATAATTATAAGATCAGAAAGGGAGGTTCTTACTCCTGTATACCTCGAAGGCTGGGGGAAGAATCTTACATTCTACCCCACTTTAAAAAAAATGCGAGATGTCCTCATCTCGCAAAGTAGAGGACAACTCTTTTTCTTAAGATCCAATTTTTCTGGGTTCCTTATATTCTAGTCAACCCAACAGAATATTGGGATAAATATCCCTTATATAGAACTCATCATTAAATAACAATTCATTCAGATCATAACATTCATATCTTTAACACGATAATGGTCCATTAGACCGAAAAAATTTCTTTGTGAATATTCCTCCACGGGAATTTCAGTCAAGCAAGTTCTCAATTTGTCATCCCTTAACTTGATCTACCGTGTCAAGTATTAACAGTAGTAATTTGACAGCACAATCCACTAATCTCATAGTGATTTGCTGAAATCATTATCATCATTTATCATCACAGGGACTCGTCCCAATCATCCACATTGTGGTTTCGCTCAGCTTATTACATTTCAACCCATTTTCAGGGATCATCATTTTTCAATCAGAATCCAAATCAATTCATCAGTTCCCAAAGAGAATTAAAAATCATATCAACCACATTCGAATTCACCAACTGGATAGCATTAATGTTTATAATTTCAAGTCTTAGATTTACTCGTATATACTGCCGGTAAAGAGTTACAGTTATACCCTCGGTATATACGGGTAGTCATGGTACTTGGAACTATAAGGTAAATACCATTTTGTCTAGGCCTCAAGCAAGTCAGGGTTCCATACAATTGTGGTACTTCTATTTGAAGACCCAATTATTAATTTACGAATTGTCAGTTTGAATATCAATTGTATGAATTATATCACACAATTACAACCTTTTTAGGATTCTTGATAAATTTTTGACATATTTGGCTTCTCAGTTGATCTTTAATAGCCAAATGCTCTAATACCAACTGTAAGATCCCTGTCCCCACCGTGCAATGGATTCGGGATGCTAGGCAGCGGAAGTAGCACAACTAGCGCGGGGCAGGGGTCCCACATTCGGGGCCTCGCCCACGGATATCCGGACAAAAGACTAATCCGTCGGTTTATCCAAAACCAAACCCGGAAAAACTTCCTTTACCCGGAAAGCACGGGCAATTCCACCAGGATAACTTTTTACTCTAACGTAGTGAAGACCATTACTGAACAAACTGATCCGACTACACCTATAAAGGTACTCGGTCAGATCAAGGAAGAAATTGCACTTGGATCATTGGGATCAACGCTTTTTTCCCCATCAAGAGGCACAACCGTTGATTCCTATCCATAGAACAATTACTATCCGAGATTTACTTCATCTATCATAATAACAGAATTTGCGTCTCGATTTACGGATCCATCAGTCCAACCTAACCCCATCCAGTCCCATGGGTTAGCCAACCGCCCAACCACTGTAGTGATGCGATCCAACTAGGAATTTGGTTAGGTTTTGTCCCGGGTACCAAGGAAAAGAGTTCCAAGGCCCCCTAGGCGGAAGTTCATGCAAACATAAAACTAGTCACACCACTTACACACCCAATATGAAATTGCCTTTTTCTCAGCATCAGCTAACTTTAAAATAATCCTTTAATGAACCCATTATGTCACTGATGACAATCCTCAAAGTCTCTGGTTGAATCCTTATTTCCAGTCATTCATTCATCGGTATACTTATGGCATCATTGGTAACCAGAACGCTCACCACCTGTTCACTCAGGGGCCTTTTCCATAGTTCCTAGCTCATAGTAACCGGCAATATATTCATATAACAAAATGGAATCTCCGTGGAATATCAGCAAGATCAACGCACAGATCCATATAAAAGAGCCTTGGACTCATCCGTTGAGGACCAGCAAGATCAATCAACCAGATCCATGCCCGGTTTCAGAAAACAACTCTTATTCCTTGTTCCAATATCTTCCACGATGCACGTGTGGGTATCTTCGGCGACCCAGAGCCCGAGCACCGTATGGTCAGTACCCTCTAGGATCCTTCGCAGGTGACCTAGCGCTTCACTCATAGGCCGCTTCCTTGGTCCTTCATCCACCGTACCGGAAGCTCACCATTTAAATCGAACCGAGGCTGGTCAAGACCTCGGCCGACCTTGCTACGCGAGAAGTCCTCCATTGACTCTCCGTCAGCAGTTGCAACTTTATCAGTTTGGTCTTCATGACCTTAATCCTCAAGACAGTCAAAATGCTTCCCCAGCATTCTTGACATAAAACAGTCATTTACAAACAGTCACAAAATACAGTTTCTACATCGAACTCTCGTCTTTCCACATTATCCCTCCTTAATCCACATTACTTAATCCACATTCCATTCAATGTGTATTCATTCTCATCCATTTACTCATATCGACGACACATTATTTTCCATACACATTCACGTTCATTATTCTACATACACATCCATGCATACATCTATTTTCACATCCTTATTCATACATCCACATTAATATACATAACCATACATCCACATCTCCATGCATACATCCACATCCATAATCACATTCACATCCATACATCTACATCTACATGCGTACATCCACATCTCCATGCATACATCAACATCTCCATGCATATATCCACATCCATAATCACATTCACATCCATACATCTACATCTACATACATATATCCACATCTCCATGCATACATCAACATCTCCATATATACATCCACATCCACATTCTCATTCACATCCATACATGTACATCTACATGTATACATCCGCATCCACATTCTCATTCACATCCATACATCTACCTCTACATCCACATTCACATTTATACATTCATTTTCACATTCCCATTCATATAATCACATACGCCTTCACATCTATTCTTTTACATCACATCCATTCTCGCCTTATCACAACCCATATACATCTTATCCCATCACATACACTTCTTACCTCATCCCATACACATCTTATCACATCTTAACTCATCTTATCACATCCTAACTCATCTCATATGCATCTTATCGCATCTCATCACATCTCATACACCTCTTATCACATCCTAACTCATCTTATCACATCCTAACTCATCTCATATACATCTTATCCCATCACATACACTTCTTACCTCATCCCATACACATCTTATCACATCTTAACTCATCTTATCACATCCTAACTCATCTCATATGCATCTTATCACATCTCATCACATCTCATACACCTCTTATCTCATCCTAACTCATCGTATCACATCTTAACTCATCTCATATGCATCTTATCACATTTCATCACATCTCATACACCTCTTATCACATCCTAACTCATCTTATCACATCCTAACTCTTCTCATATACATCTTATCACATCCTAACTCATCTTATCACATCCTAACTCATCTCATATACATCTTATCACATCTTATCACATCTCTTACATCTCTTATCACATCCTCCTCATCTTATCACATCCTAACTCTTCTCATATACATCTTATCACATCTTATCACATCTCATACATCTCTTATCACATCCTATCCCTTCCCATATCTATTTATAGAATACAAGAGAATTCTTATATTTGATATAAGATTTTTTTACGCATCTAATTATGCATAAATTTCATTTAAGGAGACTAACACTTTTGAAATAAAAATCAATCTTTTTTGCATCTTCCTATGCATAAATTCATTTTAAATGAGAATGACACTTTGAGTTAAAATTCAATCTTTTATGCATCTTCCTATGCACAAATTCAATTTAGATGAGAATGATACTTTTAAATTAAAAATCAATCTTTATGCATCTTCTTATGCATAAATTCAATTTAGTAGGAATTACACTTTTAGAATAAAAGAATTTCTCTTATGCATATCTCTATGCATGAAATCCAATTATGATAAAAGTAACATTTTTACAATATAATAATCATCTTTTACGCATACCTCTATGCATGAAATTCAAATGTGATAAAAGTAACACTTTTACAATAAAATAATTATTTTTTTTTGTAATATTTTTATAATAAAATAATAATATTTTTTTTCATACCTCTATGCATGAAATTCAATATGATAAAAGTAACACTTTTACAATAAAATAATCTTTTTTTTATAATTTTATAATAAAATAATCATTTTTTTTCATACTTCTATGAAATTCAATATGCTAAAAGTAACACTTTTATAATAAAATATTCATCTTTTATGCATACCTCTATATGCATGAAATTCAATTATGCTAAAAGTAACACTTTTATAATAAAATATTCATCTTTTATGCATACCTCTATGCATGAAATTCAATTATGCTAAAAGTAACACTTTTATAATAAAATATTCATCTTTTATGCATACCTCTATGCATGAAATTCAATTATGCTAAAAGTAACACTTTTATAATAAAATGTTCATCTTTTATGCATACCTCTATGCATGAAATTCAATTATGTTAAAAGTAACACTTTTATAATAAAATATTCATCTTTTATGCATACCTCTATGCATGAAATTCAATTATGCTAAAAGTAACATTCAATTATGCTAAAAGTAACACTTTTATAATAAAATATTCATCTTTTATGCATACCTCTATGCATGAAATTCAATTATGCTAAAAGTAACACTTTTATAATAAAATATTCATCTTTTATGCATACCTCTATGCATGAAATTCAATTATGCTAAAAGTAACACTTTTATAATAAAATATTCATCTTTTATGCATACAAATAATCATTATAAAAACTTGACATTAATCAAATAACCATTCACCTAGAATAGAGAATGGTTGGTTTTGTTAGAGAAGAGAGGGGAATACTTTTTTGTAATGAGGTATAACATTTTTAGAGAAGACATAAAGCATAAAAGCCATAAAAATCATAAAATAAGTGAAAAGAAGAATCACCAACTTACTAATGACTTTGAAAGCTTTCCTTTGGCTTGATGGTTTGAGGGTTCAACTCTTGTTTGAACAAGAGTGGCCAACCAATCTTTGGAAGAGGAAAATGTCAAAAACTAATGAATTATTAATAAATTTATAGTTCTTGGCTTGGGTGAGATAGAGTAACAATGCATTAAACACTATATATTTTCAACAAGGGGGAGGCTTCTATTTATAGGAAAAATTGAGCTCCTAACCAAACAAACTGATTCTAGAATTTTCCAAGTCAGTTTGGTCAATTTTTGACCATTTTTAGGTCAGTTAAGCTAACTTTTTGGAACTAGACTTGAATGAGGAGAGAGGAGAGATAAAATATCTCAATTTTTATGAGTTTAAAACTCATTCAAGCATGTGAATTAGGCGCCTCATTGAAGGCCCTCCCCTTCCTTACATATGTGTCAAAAATGGAATCATTATACTCAAAATATCTCATATTTTTAATATTGCTCATAGTTTCTTACTAATAAACCTTGTACATATTCAACTCTTCATGTTATGTGTGAGAATTGAAGGGACTCCCCTTCCTTACATATGTGTCAAAAATAGAATCATTATACCCAAAATATCTCATATTTTTAATATTGCTCATAGTTTCTTACTAATAAACCTTGTACATGTTCAACTCTTCATCTTATGTGAGAATTGAAGGGACTCCCCTTCCTTACATGTGTCAAAATGGAATCATTATACCCAAAATATCTCATATTTTTAATATTGCTCATAGTTTCTTACTAATAAACCTTGTACATATTCAACTCTTCATCTTATGTGAGAATTGAAGGGACTCCCCTTCCTTACATATGTGTCAAAATGGAATCATTATACCCAAATTATCTCATATTTTTAATATCACTCATAGTTTCTTACTAATAAACCTTGTACATATTCAACTCTTCACCTTATGTGAGTATCTACTCATTTTTGGGTATCTTCTTTTACAAAATTGGATTTATCTCCTCCCCACACATGGATTGATCTTATTGGCTCATAGGAACCTTAATTGGACCATAATCCGAAAATTTCTGAAAATCTAGACCCTTAGGCTATGGTTCTTTATACCCATTTCCAATTAATTCCAATTGCACATTGGAAAGTTCTTTTTGAATTTCTGTTTCAGGGGAATTCATTTTAATAAGATGAGATATTTTTCTATCCAAAAATATTCAAAATCTGAATATTCTCTCTCTAGAATATTTTCTCTCTCTATGCCAAAACAGGCAGAGACAAGATCTCTTATATTTCTGAAGAGGGAATTGATTAGAGGGGAATATGCTGGACAATTTGAGAGGTTGGGGAGGAATCTTACAAGTAAGGTGGAGGATTAGGTACCGATGGTGAAGAAATGGTCCCAATTTGTGCCTAGTTTCGGCCTAGGTGTACGCCTAGGTGTAAGAGGGTGGGAAGAGCTTGGCCGGGAGATCGGTAAGTTTCAATGCTCTACATCGACTTCCGAGTGCCTATTGTAGATGCATTTTATTTGGCAAGGATTTGGCAAGCATGAGATTTAGTATTGCAATTGATTTCAATTGATTTGATATTGAGATTTGATTGCAAAAAAAAAAGGAGATGCTACCAAATTTTTTGCAAAAAGCACTTATGCAAGCCACTTGAGGTTACATGTGGATGCCAAGATACAAATTGATGAGATGCATGCCTTCAAATAAGGTCCAAGACATTGCCAATGCAAAAGGGAAGTGCGGATTGAATTGGAGAGAAGTTTGATAGTTTTATGCTGTGGCACTAAACTCTAATTTAGTCTGAGAGGGTTAGGGATTCTTTCAAGGTGTTTGCTTAGTCTCATTCTACTCTCAAACGGCTACGTTTAGAGCCCTCAAGTGTTCGATTCGTACTCCATTTACTTCTCCACTTGGCAAGTCTACTCGCAAGACAAGAAGATTGCCCAGTTAAAAACAGCACTTCATTTTGGCAAAGTGAGCATAGGGCTAGATTTCCCATACCCTAAGCTTTCCATCTAGCCTAGACCTCACCATTCAGACACAGGAGAGCTGTCCGCTACATCCATTTTTCCACTGGATACCCTTTTTCTGTAGAAATTAGGATTTTTTGGATTGAACCTATCTTGACATCATAGCTAGATAGTAGGCTCTTCTCTCATTCTAGCAAGCTAAAAACTTCAAGATTTGGACCCCGTTTGCTTGGTCAAAGTGGCAAATTACTCACCGATTGACTTCTCAAAGAAGTAAAAAAAACAGAGAGTCCTTATGCATTGACTGTGGTCAAAGTGATCATACATGGGTGTTCTACACGTCATTTCCTCTCCATAGAGCTAAAGAAATCATAAATCGGAGTTTGAGAACATATCTAACATGAAATTGGTCATTTTCCAATGGCATCCAAGTCAAAGGCCAAGGCTACTTTCAAGGAAGTAGTTGAACATGAGAGTGGTGTTCCGAAAACAAGGCAAGATGTTTAAGAGCATGTGTAAGGTAATGTTGACTTGCATCAAGGGTCAAACTTACCCCACAAGGTTCCATTGAGAATCTAGGGATGATGCAATGGATGGAGAAGATGTTCCTTGAGCAACAAAGGACTAACCTTGAGCAACAAAGGACTACTATGAGAAAATTGGTACAACTTATGGAGAACCCCAAAGAAGCAAAATGCAACCCCCTTTTCTTGCATAAATGATGTCATTTCCCCTTTCTTGCTTATGTAACAAGGCTCACAATAGCTTTGTTAAGCATAAACATGATGATTAATCTCAAAATTAACATGTTATCACAAGTCAAAAACGCACAGGCTGTGAGGAGAAAGAAACAACCAAATCGGTGTTGAAGTCATCCATACAACCTCACGGCAGCCCCAATAGCTCTACAGCCCATCCATACGGCATCGCGCAAACACCCACAGTTCAATAGCTCGTCCACACAATTTCGTGCAGCTTCCATGGCTTCATAGCTTACCCCACGAGCAATGAGTGTTGGTTATTTTTGGTAGAGGGAGACTAAACCAAGCTTTTCCAAGCTCTAAACCATGTCATGGCTAAAGATTGCACACAATTTGGCTCCAATGCAGTTCAGATTCCCGCAACTTGTTGGGAAGGAAATCTTTATGAAAATAGGTATCATCTGGCTTGGATTGATGCTATGATCTTGCTCAATCAAAACCCTAGGTCAATGCTAATCATCCCCAAGATTAAGCATGAAGAAGAGAAGGATTAAAAATGTTTTTAGATTAACTCACTAATCCCAATTAGTAAATTTTTCCCAAAAATATGGTGTATATGACCTATATACATGACCCCCATTTCACATTATCATACGTGTTGTCCATGGGCATGGTTAATTGGCCTTGGGACCATTATTCATATGAGACCATTCCACTTTGTTATAGATACCATTTTTTAAGAGCATGCACAATTACAAATAGTTCTTTTTCATAAGTTAAATAGTTACTTTGAGCTTTGTCCAACTTTTTACTTTCAAATTCAAATGGCCTTTCCTTCTCCAATAATATTGCTCCTACAACAAAATTACTAACATATGTTTCCAATAAAAATGGTTTATTTGGATCCACTATTTGTAAAATAGGAGCAGTATAGCTATTACTAATTTAATTTTTTCAAAACCAGTTTCTTGATCATGAGTCCAACTAATTTGTTTTCCTTTTCCTTTAAGCTGGTTCATCATTGCAACAGCTAAAGTATAGTGTTAATCATGTTCATAAAAGTAGCGGAAGCATTAGTTAAACCAAAAGGCATAACTAAAAAGGATGAAGTATAGTGTTCATCATGGTCATAAAAGTAACGGGAGCATTAGGTAAACTAAAAGGCATAACTAAAAACTCATAGTGCCCAAAAGATGTCCTAAATGCTATTTTGGGCACATCATCAATTCTAATTCTTACTTGATGATATCCAAACCTTAAATCTATCTTACTAAAATATTTAGCACCTTTGATCAAACAACTCATCTATCCTGGAATAGGAAATTTATTTTTTATTATGATTGCATTCAAATCATGATAATCTATGCACAAGCGCATAAATCCATCCATCTTTTTTCTTCACCAATAATATTGGTTAAGCCCAGGGACACTTACTTGGCCTTATAAAGCCTTGTTCTAAATATTCAACTAACTCTTTTAACTTCTTGTCTTTCATTCAAACTTACTCTATAAGGTGGCTTACTAATTGGCTTTGAATCCTTTAAAACTTTAATGGGATGATTTATTTCTCTATTCAGAGGTAAACCTTTAAATGGCAATGTTTTCGAAAAAACATCTTTAAATTCTTCTAATAAATTCTACAAAGATGAATTAACTACTTCACAAATAGTTGAATCAAGCTTTTCACAATGGTTTTTAAATTGAGGCATTGCATATAACAGAAAAGCATTTGTTCCATTTCATTACCTTGATGAAGCTTTTAGAGCTCAATATTACATATCAAAACAGAATATGCTACATTATGCTCTCCTTGCAATGTAATAAGTTTTCCTTTATGCTCATATGTTAGTGTATTATGCAAATAGCTTCTTGAAAGCATTTTCCCCAATCAAAATAACCATTCTCTTCCTGAAAATTACATCTACAATCGATAGATGCATCACTTGAAAATCCAAAAGTGCTTCATACTCTTGAATATTTTTCCCAACTTAGTTTACCATAGTATCCCACTCTTCTAATGATACTATATACTTATGAGAACTTTGGACTTGAGGTAACTTAACTTTCTTAACCAAGTTGTAATTTAAAAAGTTATGTGTGGCCAATAATCTATGAGGATTCTAAAATTTTTATCCTTAATATTTCCATGAACGCGAACCAAATAATGTGGTCCAAATGATGATTCCCACATATATTTTGCCACCATACAAAATTCTTTTCATCAGAATAACAAACCTTGACCGATTTATATTAAGGAGAATCGGTAAGTGTCAGCACTTGAATAGTTTGCATTGATTTTCCTTTAGGTTTATCATTACCATTCCCAGTAAGTTTGTGTTCTTGGGACTTAGGATAATGCTTTTTACCATGTCTCGGATCAAGACAAGAGAAACAAAGTCTTTCTTTAACCTCTCTCTCAAAATGTTGCTTTTTTATAAACTTACTAGGATTGGATTTTTGCTTTTTTGAAGGTTCTTCCTTTTTAAAGAAAAAACCCTTTCTTTTTTAAGAGCCAGAATTTCTCCATGAGGCTTATATATATAAAAATTATCTTTTTCTTTACGATTACCATTACCCATGGTATTGTCAAAATTTTTTGTAAATTTTATACCCTTATCTAAGTTTTTTAGCTCTTTAGAGCGAACTTCCTTCTCGTACTCCCTTTTCAGGCCTGTAATGAAGCCTCTTAATTTTTGAAAATTGTTTATGCCCTTAAGTTTTAAAACAATTTCTCTATAGCAATCTATATATTGAGTGAGATTTAAATTCATTTGTTGCATAGAACAATTATCCCACTCCTCCCAATTTCAATCTTCTTCATTTTCAGGAAGATATTCCTTTAAGAGTAATTTCTTGAACGAATCCCAAGAATCAGGTACTTGCCTAGCTTTCTCTAAACTCATCTATAACTTTATCAGATTTGCCTTGTAAGGATAGGCTAGCTGCAATGGGCCGGTTATGATCAGGCACGTTTCTTAAAAGATGTAAATCTTTCCATTTTTGTAGAAAAATATGGAATCGCATCTTTATTTCTCTCCTTCTCTTCTCCACTAAAAGTGGGTGCCTTTAAATCTTTGAATACCATACCCTGGTCTCTAGTTTTGGGACCCTCTTCAATTATGATTTCATTTAACCCTTTTTCTAGAGTTTTTCCCATCCCTCACCAATGTTATTTTTAGATATATTTTTTACTCCCAATCCTTACCCTCCCATCAAGGAGCTAAGCAGACCCAACATTTCTCAAGTTCACTTTCTATATTAGAGTTTTTTTCTTTCATTTCATTTATTTCTATATCCTCCTAATCATTAAGGTCTAAATCTCACATATCTATTTTATTTTTCTTTGTAGTATCCTCTTCCATGTGAAAAGAGGACATTAGGTTTTCCCCCTTCTCACAATTTTCATCCTTCCCACCTTGAGAAGCCATTTATTCTAACACTAGGCAAAATGTAAATTTTTTTATAAAGCAAAAAAAAAAATGCAACACAATGAACTTACTTGGTTGGGTAATTATGAATTGTCCCGAATGATGTGAAGAACAACTCCATTGATCCCCCCTTGTTGATATTGGCTACTAGAATACAACCAATGGCAAAAGGTGAGGACTCATTGTGCACGTGAAAAACCACCTCCCATCTTGGTGGTGAGAATCATAGCTGAAGAATGCCATTTTTAACTTCTGAAATGCCTCCTTGTATTCTTAAGTCCATTCAAAGACAATGAACAATATTTACAGTGGTCGTTCTAGATCTGTGTACATGAAAATAAATCTTTGATAGTATCCAAAATGTCCCATGAACTTTTGGACACCCTTAAAGTTAAGGGGTCATTAAAGTTCCATGATAACATTGACCTAGGTTTCATCAATTGGTTTTATGTTAGGCATAAAGGAACTTCCAGAGGTTCCTTCTCCAATTGAGCCTGATATTCCTTGAATGGATCTTGAGTGGCCTTCAGCCTACTTTTCTCTGTAATTAGTTTGGATATTCAGACAACTTCCTCGGTAGATGATTGGGGTTTATTTGCTCCCTTGTTTGAGTGGCAAATGGTAGTATCTTTTCTTCATCAGATGAGGAAGATGACACATTCATAGTTTTCCACTTGTCGTATCTACTCAAAAAACAAAAGATTAAAGAAAACAAATAAGATAAGAATATGGTACATACCTTGATAGGAGGAGGGCTTGTGAAGGTGGGAAGGGCGAAGATGAGGAGGGCTTATGAGGGAGAAGAGAAGAAGGGGTTGTGAAGGTGACAGAGAAGGGTTGGAGATTAGTTAGCCTACGACATAGTAAAGGAGTAGTACACGCAAGAATATGAAATCACGCGGCGCAACATGCCGAAGGGAGGTATCTAATGTTTTTTCCTAGTATGCAAAAATGGGCGCGACTATGGGCACCGCTAGATGGTGTAGTGCATGGAGGGAAATATCCGATTTTTTTCCCAATACATTGTGAGGGATCTACATGATGGCCTTTATAACAACACTAGACTCCACACAAGTGAGAGATATACAGATACAAGAAATTGGGTCTCACAAATCACCTACTCCAAAAGCACCTATCAACCCAAATGATATCACTTGAGTCCTTGTGAATCAAAAAAGGCCTAAACCAATTGTTTTTACCTCTTTGGAGGGGTGGATGAAGTCCACCCCTTGTGAATCAAAAAAGGCCTAAACTAATTGTTTTTACCTCTTTGGAGGGGTGGATGAAGTCCCTTACACTCCATTATTTCTCTCTATCAATGGACTTCCAACCTCCTTAAACTCCAAAAAAACTCTATGAGATGATAGCCTACACTTTAACCACCTTTTGATTGTAAATCAACCTTCTTATTCAAACTCAAAAACTGTCTAGAACCAGATGTTCCCTCTTCTTTTATTCCCTAATGTTTGTAGTCTCACTACCCTTTCCAGCTTCACAACACTCTAGAATAATTGTTACCCTAGTTGGACAAACTTTAACTCTATACAATACCTCAAATTCAGGATTAAATCTGTCTTGCCTCACAGTCTTGTGGATACCAAGTTTGTTCCTAGTTGCTCCCCTTCTTGACAATACAAAGAAATCCACGTTCTTTTCTCCTTATTTCTAGGTCCTCTTTGATCCACTCTAGCTCAAACCCGTGGACCACTTAGTCAACAGATGCTCTGGCCCTCCAATACACCTGTGCCGCCTTAAAGTGTACATCCACCGTTTATCTGGTTCAAAATCGCACACAGACCCAAATTTTCCAAATACCTCTGCAATTTCCAATCACAACCTCTGATATTAATGCTTCCTCTTCAATTCAGCTTTAATTTAGTCTCTCTAACCATTCAATTCTTCATCCCTTATTGCCCATATCTATGTTCATTCAGCACCTCATCTCTCTCTCCTCTGTGTGTAAAATTTTATGTTTTTTTCCTTTGTCCCCTGCTGCTATGCACCTTGCATGCCAAATTAGCAACCACACCCTCCTCCTATTCTCAAAACCAGCTTTTTGCTCTTCCGCGACTGGTGGTTCCCTCTCTCCATGCCAAGTGAACTGCCACTTATGTATAAACATGGGATGTGCATACCGATGCCTCATCCCTATGCACATGACTAGCCACCATGAGTCATTCTTGCTACCATCATACATCCATTCACTTATTTCCCATCATCCCTACATCATAGATGGCAACATTCCATTGATAGGTAACACAGAGATGGCAACATTCCATTGATAGTACGTAACACAGAGTCCTCTCCATAAACCAGATGAAAGGGTGTAAACCCTATTGCATGCTTTTCTCAAACCCTGTAGGCCCATAATACTTTATCCAGATACAGATCTTAGTCTCTAGAGTGATCCTCCATAAGCTAGAATAGTAGCCTCTATAAAACCTCATTGAAACTCTCTACCAACCCATTACACTGAGGGTGGTAAGGTGTGGTGAACATCTTTTTCATGTGCAACAACCTAGTCACATCCTAGATCAAATTGGCTCTGCACTCCTTGCCCAGATTTGTCACCAACTCCAAGGGAACCCCAAATCTAGAGAAAATCATCTCACATAGAAATTGACTTACCTGTCCTACATCTTCTTTAGTGGCTTCCCTTGCCTTTGACCATCTAGTCAAATAGTCTACTGCAGTGATGATAAATAGCTTCTCATTTTGCTTTATGGAAGAGGTCCAAATAGAGATACTCAGCTAACATGCAGAATGATTTGGGCAAATATCTCCCCTTTTGAATGAAGCTATTGGTATGGTCTTGGGTCTGTCCATCTGTTATAGACTGTCAACATTAGATGGGTCAGGGGCTATCCCATTCTCACTAACCTCATGCCTAAGAAGCACTGCCCTTACTCTTGCCAGCTTACACTTACCTGGATTCAATTTAGCCCCATCCTCATCAAGTCTCTCAAAAACAATATCTAGCTTTTTAACATGAAGTAGCATGTCACTGTACACACATATGTCATCCATAAATACCCTTAGAAAAGTGCCCAAATAAGGTCCAAGTATCTTTTTCGTCCAACTCTAAAATCTTGGATAGGCATTCAAGAGTCCAAAGGGCATCACTCTATTTCAAAACACTCCCCATGGAGTAATGAAGCTTGTCTTCTTTTAATCCTCTCGAGCTATTCTGATTTGAAAGTATTGTTATGAGGATGAAATCATGGAATATTTTATATATTCCTATGTTGTGAAAATTATGGATTCTTAAAAGGATTCATGGAATATTTATATTCCCAGGTTTTTCTGTTATGAATTCTCCTAGATAGGTTTGGATTGGGATGCCTTTCTAAACTTGGACGATTGTAGCTTACTTTACGCGTAAGAAGGTGAATCCGTAGATGCGTGGAAAGTATTGGTTGCATTGTCTTGTCGATATTAAATTTTATATGGATGTTATTTTTAATCAATTAATTTATCTCAACCAAAGCCTATTAGTCACAACACTAATACTGCAAAGAAGCCTCACCCTACATGTTATAAATGCAACCAACTAGGCCACTTTGCAAATACTCGATGTTGAAAGAATCTTAGACCAACAAGTGCTCAACTACATAACATCGAAAATGTGCCCAATGATGATGGTGATTATGCTCTACATTGGTCCGAAGACATATGATGATGGTAATCCCGAACAAAGCGATATGCCAAGTAACCCTATTTCATTCTATTCTTTGCTTAAGAGATGAAGGGTAAAAGCAATGGTCATGTAAAAGCGATATGCCATGTAACCCTATTTCATTCTATTCTTTGCTTAAGAGATGAAGGGTAAAAGCAATGGTCATGATATTATTGTGTTCCATGATGATGGAAGTATGCATGATTTTATTTTAAAATGTGTTGTTAAAAAGCTACAATTAGAAACACACCCATCACTTTATATGCATTCCAAGGTACACGTTACAATGGAACCAAGGAAATTAGGCAACTAGAAACTATCATTGGTCCTTATAAAGAGAAAAGGGATTTCTTAATTACACCATTGCACATTAGTGACATACTTTTGGGTATGCATTTCCTTCATCAATTCAATCCTCAAGTTGATTATGATACACACACGATGTGGGTCACACATTAAAACAATTCAACATGATGCCAAAAATGTACTCTTTCCACTTCTATCACACACACAAGCTACATGTGTTTTACGTTGATAGGTTTTTTCCGGTCATGGTAGAAGACGTCATGGTGTGGTCACATGCTAGATGCAATCGACAAGGAGTGGCATGCATGCTTTGTGTTTTTCCGTGTTGCAAGAAAGGCAAGGGAGATGATAACAACAACACGGTCCCTTCTCTTCTCGTGGCGGCTGAAGAACACTCCTTGAGCAATGGCAATGAAGATGGAGAAATATTGGTAGTCTTGGATCTTTCTTGAAGCCTTTGAGGTATGGTAATGGAAGCCCCAGAATCGAGATTATGGGTGTTGGAACCTTGGCTATGAATGAGTGGTACAAACTCAAGCTATCGTTAATTAGGCATTAGCCAAGTGGAGAAACCAAAGGCATGAGGACATTAGGCAAAGAATCAAACTGCAAAGCTCTAGGCTTTGAAGCTTAGAGAGAAAAGGGCTTCACTGCATTGCCGACAGCTGTCGCTGATTTTGGAAACCAGATGGATGATGGTATCGACCTGGATGAAGGAGGATGTTTGGACACGACAGTAAGGGCTATCATGCAGTGTGGGCTGCTACTGGAAGCTTGTGGCGTGGGTGTAGTCGACAGAGCCAACGACTATAAGAAGATGAGGCATATGGGGACTGTTACGGACAGCTGCAGCAGGAGAATGACGGGGAAATGCTTCTAAAATTGTTTCAAAAATCAAACTACAAACCACAGTGAGGGTAAGGTGACAGTTGTTGTTGAGCTTTTAGTTTGATGGTTATTAGACTCGTTTCCTTGGAAAGCTGCGAGCAGCCTGTAGCTATTGTTATGTAGAAAACATTTCCAAGGTGGTTGTCAGGCTATTGCGGTGGTTTGCGGGGAAACTCTATCAGAATTTTCCTCGAGGATACGCTGCTTGGAGCCATTCATCCTATTAGTGGTGAGCTCGTGTCTGTGAAGAGATTGCTGCATGCGTTGAAGACCTTGGTGTGATCGTGGGGGTGAAGAAGCTGTGACAACCTTAGCTGCTGGGAGCCGTGTCTAAGATCGATCTGCAGACCAAAAACAAAGGCGACTTGGCCATAATGGGTGTAAGCTGTGAGCGGGCTGAATCTGCTGTGGTGGTAATGGTGCTTTCCAAATGAATTAAACCTGGTTGTTAGGCAGATTGGGTGCCCTATCCTTTTGATCTTCGAAGAGAGGCCATAGGTGTTGTCTTCGCAAAACTCTTTTCCAAAATGATATACTACATGATTGCATTGATGAGGTCATGTGTTGGTGACCTGGCAAGCTTGTACCCATCTCTCCAAATTGAAAAGGTGTTTAGAACTCCCAACGTTTGGATTGTATTGTGCAGAGTGTGATTGTCAAGCTTGATGTAGATGATGAGGATTAATGAGACATGCATCACTCATCATGTAAATCTATAGCATGTGCATATTTGCATAGTTTTTGTCTTTAAAAGCTGGTTAATCTCAAATATAATCATGTCTTTGATGGTTCAACTTGTCAGTGTTTACATTTTCTCATGATGATGTAGAGGTGTTTCTGTTTGTTCGTTGTGGTTTTGTTTGTGTTATGGTCCTAGTATATTATTTTTTTCCAACGTGGTGTTTTGGGAAGGAACTATAGCAGCAGGCTTTCCCCAAAGCATCATTGTTTTGGTGCCCCTGTGGAGGGCTTTCAAGGCACCCTTCAGTTTGCTCTTGGTTCATATCAGGCAGGTTGGTGCTGATGGAGAAGCCAGAAGTTTTCAATGGACGTGGCTATGAGGATGTGCATGATTTTGTTCGTCTTGTAGTAAAGAAGAAGTGTAGACATGCAGGGATTAAGGATGACAAGGCTCGAGGGCACAAAGGATTTCAGGACCTGCAGTTTTTTAGTACTCTTCTTTGCCAGATCATGTAAGAGATAGGTGGAAGCTGTTGTCAAAGGCTTTGCTTCATAGATTTTCACTGGAGGGAGACAGGAAGGAGTCTCGAACACACCTTACAAACCTCAGGCAGTATGAAGGGGAGCTGATTGCTGATTTCCAAATCAGGTATGAAGATGCTTGGTTGGAATACATTGATCTCTTTGACAATATGGATATATTCATGTGTTTTGTGGAGGCTTTGGGCCTAGTATGGCAGCTGAGAGTAGTTAGACACATGTGATAGTTATGCAAAAGCCATATATTATGCAATTCGGCGGGAGACCAAATCGTTGAAGAAAGAGTTTTCTTGGGAGCTGGCTGATTCAGTCAAGGATGTCTGAAATAGTGATGAAAAAGATGCAGTCATCAAGGAAGGTAGCATGGACTCCAGCTTTGATATGACATCTCGGGATATACAAGATATGGAAGGAAGCTCTGGATCTATGGATTTAGAAGCTCTGGATCTATGGATTTAGGGGGGTCATTCACCCTAAGGAGTAATGACATGTCAGCTGAACATGATACCGAGGATTCTGATGAAGAGGTTTTTTTGAAGCTCTGGTCAATGATGATTTCCTAGATAGGAATTTTTGTGTGACAGCCCAATTGGTGAGTGACTACATACGAGCTTTGAAGGAGAAGTGCGTGGTATCACAAGCCCGTTTGCTAAAATCAGCAACCATGGAGGTGTGTCCATGGTTAGAATAGGAATTTCCAACCATGAACATGATACTGAGGATTCTGATGAAGAGAATGGTTTTTTTGAAGCTCTGGTCAGGAATTTGTGTGTGACAGCCAATTGGTAAGTGACTACATATGAGTTTTGAAGGAGAGGGGTGTGGTATCACAAGCCCGTTTGCTAAAAAGCATATCAGCAACCATGGTGGTGTGTCCATTATGACTCCTCAAAGTCATATAACCATCAAAATTTTGTTATGAGACAGTTGAAGAAGATATGTACCTTGAAGATCTGTGTATGGATTTGTAGACAGATGTTGAGATTGCTGATGTAACTGTTCGAGGTGACCAAAATGTAGCTGGGGAATTGGACATACAGTTGGAAGATACCTAGACAGTATGTGGAGGCAATGATACAATAATTTTTCTCAACATCTCAGGCATCCATGGGTCTTGGTATGAAGGACAAGGAGCCTTTTAGTTTGCGCAAGTGGGCTAAGGACTTGGAAAACAAGGTTGAGGCGCATGACAGTTTGGAGGGAAAATATAATCTAGTAGATGATGTAGTGCCACGAAAGTATCGAGAGGTTATAGTTGATAAATGTCATGTGCATCATAGATGCCATGGACATTCTCAGGGCTAGATCCAGAAGAGGCAGCCAGATAAAGAGTAGAACCGAGATGAAGGAGTACAGAGCACTTGTGGCAGAGTAGACTGGCATGGAGAACAAGCTGAAGATCAGAAGTGTGTCGGCTGCTGCAGGACATTGGTGCTGGCTGCATAGAAAGGACTGTCGGCTGCTCATGGAGGTGGTCGGCTGAACCAGCATCAGGCGCATCAAGATCAAGGCATCAGGCGCATCAAGATCAAGGAGGACCACCCAGTCGGCTGAATTAATAAGCATTTAATGCATTAATACTGGCCGACCAGCAGTCGGCCAGTCTACCCTTTGTCCAAGGGACCTGTCATGGCCCTGTGAAAATGGAACAGTACAAGTGTGGGCATGGTGGTTGCAGAGTCAGAATATTTTATGATTCACATGGGGGGTGCCCGGACAGTGTTTAAGATGTGTGGACATCCCTAGGTGTGAAGGGGGGAACTAAAAACATTAAACTTTAATGTTTAATAAAGTTTGCCCCTAGGCCTTAGTGGCCCTAGGAACTTATTAAAGTTTGGGGCCCTAGGGATTAATTTGGGGGAGGAGTGTTTCTCTCTCCTCTCTCTCTCTCTCTTCCCTTTTTGGGGAGTCGTGTAGCAAAAGTGGAGAGTTTTCTCAAGCGCATGTACACAAGCGTGGAGAAGCTGAAGAGCAAGTCGACTGCAGATTTCTGGAGGGCTGTTGCTGTTTTTCTGAGTGGAATCAGCCGTATAGCACTGTACGGCCAGAACTGTGCAAGTACTCTCTCTCTTTCTCCTCTGTTGCTGGCTGCGCATAGAAGCTGCTGCAAGGATTCCCTGTGCACAGGCCCTGTACAGGCTGTACCAGCAAGTACACAGCCAGTACAGCACTGTACGGCTGCCGTACAGTGTACGGACAGCTAGGTACAGCAAGTACAGTTGCTGCAGGCTGCTGCAGGTGGCGCAAACAGGTGCTGGACAGACTGTATACTCTGATTCAGGCAGGTACAAGAATGGACAGCCGGCTGTTTGTGCAAGTACAACTCCTGGCACGTATCCCGAGGCCGTACAGACGGGTACAGTGCTGATTTTCAGATCTGTATTTTCAAGGACAGCATAAGAGTGAACATCAGGAGGAGGATACAGGCAAGTACAAGCACACGTGTGAAGCAGGGGTGTGGATACAAGTGCCTGCAAGTACAGATTGGTGCTGTTGCTTCCTCCAGTGTTGTTTCACGAGCTGAACTTGGTAAGCTCTGTTTCTGTTCATCTATCTCTCTTTCTACTGCTTGATGTCTGTTGCAGATATGTGTTATTTGGCCCCTTGTGAGAGGAGGGGTATGGCAGATCGACAAGGGTTGAGACAGAGTTTGGACAGCACATGTATGTTTGAGCTGAGAAGATGTATCATGCACTTGAGTTATGCCAGATGTATGCCCATGGCTGGCCTGCTTTGTGATCTTGGCTGAACAGAGGGAGGCACAGTGTGTTGCTTGAGGACACAGATCTGTGTGCATAGATCCTCTGTGCTGAGAAGGATTTGTGGGCCGTCAGATTGGACTTACAGGTGTAAACTCTTGGCTGATCTTTGTGTTGTACTCAGCCATTCATGTTATTATAATTGAATAAAGAAATACCGCAAGGGGCGCCAAGCTTTGGGGCCAACAGGTGTCGCTGTGTTTTCAGATTTGGGCACTCTAGCTCCAATCTGTGTTTTGTTTCTCATCTAGACTACAAGTGGACGGGTGATTGCTTCTACCGCACTCTGGTTTTCTATCAGAGGCCGGTTTCAAGGTTCCGTCCCCGGGACCAATCATCAACTTTTTGAAGGGGGTGAGCTCGTGGTTGCTTTGAAGAAAGCCATCGCTGAAAATTCAGCAATCATGTCTGATACAGAGGAAGAGTACTTCTATCATGAAGAAGAAGAGCAAGAGACTTCTCCTGAAAGAGATGTATCTGAGGATATTTTTGCAGGAGAACAGGCTGCAGATGTTGAGCCTTATGAGGATGTAACACAGCCAGAAGATGTGCATGGTAAAGAGGATGATGATGCTCGGTTCAAAGATCGCTTGGCTAGTGTTATGGATACTTTTATGCAGCTCACACAGAGTGAGAGATTTGCTGAATTTATGAGATCTCGCTTAGAGCCCCGCACAGAGCCCCAGAAAAAGAAGAAGAAGGTTCGTTCGAAGAATCTTCCTTAGGGTCATAGTGGTGCCATCCCACAGGAACCATCTTTTGGCCAGTTTCCGAATATGCAGCATGCTTATGGTGCAAACTCTCAGAGTTCCTTCTATGGACAGCCACCTATTCCTCAACAGAATATGCATCCAGGTTATTTTGGTGGTGGCTCGGTGTTCCAATCCATGACTGGGGGTTATCCTCAGGGAGGCATGGGTATGTATGGGCCTTTTGGAGTCAATTTTCAGCCTGGTATGCAAGGGAATATGTATGGTGGTATGCAGTCCGGTATGGCTGGAAATATGTTTGCAGGCATGCAACCTGGGATGCAAGGCAATATGTTTGGTGGCATGCAGCCAGGTATGCATAATGGAATGTTTGGAAACATGGCTGGGATGTATGGTATGCCTGGTGTTGGAATGGGAAATGTTGACCCAATGATGGGTATGAATGTTGGGGGCAGCAATCTCACGAAACCACTTCCAAATGATAATCTAACGCCTATGGGAAAGGCGAAGGATTACAAGGAAGGGGGAGCTGCAGTAAAGTTTGACACTTTCAGTGGGGCCAAGGATAAACTTAAAGCACTTACCTTTTTACAGCAGTTTGATGCTGCTTTTTCTGGTGGGAATTACACAGAGTCTTCTAAGGTGAGGAAAGCTGCCACTTTTCTCAAGGGCAATGCTTTGCAGTGGTGGTCTACTCTTCTTTTGCAGGGCATAGCACCCACCACATGGGTCCAATTCAAACAGGTTTTCTCTTCCGGTTGGCTCACATCTACATTCGAGGTGGATGTTATGACCGCATGGCACAAGCTGGATGCTTCAAAGTGTGATAGTTTGGAGGATTATAACAAGAAGTTTTGGGAAGCTCTACTCCCAGTGACTTCTTATCGTGCCGTGCCATTATCTGAGCAGGTAGAGAAGTATTGTTGTGGGCTGCCCAAAGAGGTACGAGATTATTGTATAAAGACAAGAGTAACGAACATGTCACAGATGATTGAGAATGCTATGACAGCTAATGCGTTACTCACAGGTGGTTCATCTGGGTTTAAAGGCAGTAAGAAATTGGGCAAGAAAGCTGAAAAATTTGGGCATGCTTCTCGTGATACTAAAGGGTCTTCAGAGACAAAGTATAAGAAGTTGCCAATGCCCAAAAGGACTTCTGAGGAAAGACAGGCTTTGAGAGATGCTCAAAAGTGTTTTTACTGTACTGAAGAGGGGCATATGTCATTCAATTGTCCCAAAAGAACGTCCAAAAAGGACCCTGACAATAAAGGAGAGTCCAAGCCAAAGAAACCAAAGCCTTCTGCAGGCTTAGTTCCTGATCTTGTGGGGGAGCAGCTAGGTGGTGAAGCTACAGAGTTGTGCAGGGCATGGGGCAAAGTGAGAGATCAGAATGCTTTGATCTTCTTTGACACAGGTGCTAGAGCCAACTTCATTTCACCAGATTTGGCTGGCCGATTGGGGATTCGCGCAGAGGAGATGGGGCCGTTACATGAGGCAAATATGGCTTGTCCAGGGTATGCAGAACCCGTTACTCCTATTATTGGGAAGCTTCGGCTTCATTTGCAGGGTTATGTGGACAGCGAGGAGTTCTTCATCATGCCTTTGGATGGCTGTGATGTTTTGTTGGGGATGCCATGGTGCCACAGGGTACATGCGGTGGTGGATACTTACAATAGGACAATTACTCTGACTCATAGAGGGAAAGAGCATGTATTGGATGTAAAACTCAAAGGGGAATCTGTTCCTATTGTATCCGCTTCGGCAATTTCATCAGTAATGAAAAAGCATCTTTCCGCGTACTTGATTTATGTAAAGGATGCACAGGATGATGAGTCTAAGTCTAATTTGTCAATGTTAGATAAGGACAGGGCTGATTTCTTAAGTGGGTTTCAAGACTGTTTTTCCGAGTCATTGCTAGAGGAATTACCTCCTGAGAGGCCAGAAGATCATGCCATAGATCTGATTCCTGGTAGTACTCCACCGAATAGACCGCCGTATCGTGTTAGTGCAGCCCAACAGGAAGAGATTATGAGTCAGGTGCAGGAGCTATTGAATAAGGGGTTGATACAGCCTAGCTCATCACCCTTTTGCTCACCTGTGCTCTTAGTGCAGAAGAAGGATGGTTCTTGGCGCATGTGTATAGATTACAGGGCGCTGAATAAGAATACCATCAAGAATCGATTCCCCATACCGAGGATCGATGACATCTTGGACCGCTTACAGGGCTCCACAGTTTTTAGTCGTATTGACTTGAAAAGCGGGTATCATCAGATACGCATTAGACCCGAGGATGTGCATAAGACAGCATTCCGAACCACGTTTGGGTTGTATGAGTTCTTGGTTATGCCCTTTGGTTTAACGAATGCGCCTGCCACATTTAACAGAATGATGGACAGGATTTTCAGGCCTCATAGAGAGTTTGTGGGCACATTCTTTGATGATATGATTGTGCATTCACGAACTGAGGAAGAGCATAGAAGGCATTTGGCCATTGTGTTTGCAGAACTCAGAAACCATAGGTTGGTGGTTAATGGCAAGAAGAGTGAGTTTTTCTTGCAGGAGATACATTTCTTGGGGCATATTGTGTCTGGTCATGGAGTCCGTATGGATCCAACCAAGGTGGAAGCAATACTTAATTGGCCAGCTTTGAGGACCGTGCATGATGTACGCAGCTTTCTAGGATTGTGTTCCTATTACAGGCGTTACATAAGGCACTTTGCTGAAATTGCTTCGCCTCTTCATGCTTTGACGAAGAAAGCAACTCCGTTTAGATGGGCTGATCGGGAAATTACAGCATTCAAAAAGCTCAAAGAAAAGCTTACTTCGGACCCAGTATTGGTGTTACCGGACCTCCGAAAGGCTTTTGTTGTCCAGTGTGATGCATGTGGAAGTAGCATTGGTGCAGTTCTCATGCAAGAGGGACATGTGATAGCCTATGAGAGTAGAGTTTTGCAAGATGCCGAGAAGCATTTACAGGTTTATGAGAAAGAGATGTTGGCTGTAATTCACGCTCTTTCTACTTGGAAACACTACTTGCTTGGGGCTGATTTTACTGTACAGACAGATCATCAGACCTTGCGTTATTTCCTCACGCAGACTAAGCTTTCAGAGAAGCATATGCGTTGGGCAAACTTTTTGTCAATGTTTCACTTCCAGATTGTGCATGTGGAAGGCAAAAAGAATGTAGTGGCAGATGCTTTGTCACGCAAGCCACAGGTCTCTGCAGTTTCACTTGCTTATCATCATGAGCTTGATGAAATGAAAGAGCAGTATGCCCATGATGAGGATTTTGAAAGGTTGTATGATCAGATGTCTGAGGGTCAGCGGCATGAGCATTACACTCTCAGAGATGGGTTTTTATTGATGCATGGCAGACTGTGCGTTACCAGGCCATTGCGACTCAAGGTTATGATTGAAAGTCATGCTCCACCGTATGCAGGTCATAGAGGTATTGACGCCACGGTCAAAGCAGTGGAGACTTTCTTTTATTGGCCAACCTTGAGAAGAGATGTTGATGCCTTTGTGAGCCAATGCATCGTATGTCAGAAGGTAAAGTTTGACCGTCAGAAGACACCAGGGTTATTACAGCCTTTACCTATTCCGGATAGACCTTGGGAGAGTATTGCCATGGATTTTGTATTTGATCTTCCACGGACACAAACGGGAAATGATGGCATCTGGACTATCATATGCAGGTTCAGTAAGCAGGCTCATTTCATTCCCGTGCGGAAGACAATCAAAGTGGATCATATGGTGAAGTTGTTCATGGCGAACATCTTCAAGTATCATGGCTTGCCTACGTCTATCATTAGTGACCGTGATCCACGGATGACGAGTTTGTTTTGGAGAGGGTTGTTTGACAACATGGGTACAACTCTCAAGTTTTCATTGTCATTTCATCCACAGACAGATGGTCAGTCAGAAGAGGCTAACTCTACAGTGTTGGATCTTCTCAAGTGTTATGTGTCAGAGCACAAGCAACAATGGGAAAAGTATCTTCCTTTGGTGGAGTTTGCATATAACAACACTGTACATAGCTCGACAGGCAAGGCGCCTTTTGAGATTGTAGAAGGAGGGAAGAAGGTTCCACCCATTTTGCATACAAAGGATAAGATCTTTGAGGCTGATCAGTATGTGGAGAGCTTGGATGAAGCTTATCGGAGAGTTAAGTTGGCCCTCCAGAAAACTCAGCAGAAGCAAAAGAAAGCCGCAGACCGTCACAGACGTGATTTACAGTTTGCATTGGGTGATTGGGTTCTTTTGCGCTTTGAAAAGGCTAGACTCAAGAAGATGAAGGGTAAAGAGCGCTTATTCCCTAAGTTGAGCATGCGATATTATGGGCCTTTTCAGGTTTTGGAAAAGATTGGTGAGGTAACCTATCGTTTGAAGTTACCAGATCACTGGAGGATTCACAATGCTTTTCACGTGAGTCTTCTTAGACCTTTCCGTGGGGATGTGCCTGAGGATGTATCAGATGAGGCTCAGCCGGAAGTTGAGGAACTTGATGAGGTTCTGATTCCAGAGCAGATACTGGCACATAAAGAAAGGAAGGTACGAGGTAAAGTTTCCCGTCGCTATCTTGTGAAGTTCAAGAACTATTCACCGATGGATGCGAAGTGGATGGAGGAAGGTGACTTAACAGATTCACCTCAGGTTTTGCAGCTTTATCTCGATGCCTTTGAGTTAGAGCCGACTCTTATTGTGGCTCATTCAGGTTCAGCAGAGCATGGGTCTGGAGCATTACCTGATGCTCAAGAGGGGGGTAGCACCTCCACTCCCTTGATACAGACAGGCTCAGATGACATCTATGATATATGTGTACTAGTCACATGGAGATTTTTGTGGATATGTATGGTTCACAGTGGTATACAACTTGGACTATTACTATGCCATTGGTTTGCAGTGAATATTGATACATGTGTATGGCTCAGAGAGATTGGGACGCTGATCTTGCCATATTGTATATTTCACTTTGGATATTTTGATGCATCACCAGAATGCAATCGAGGACGCTTGCCATTTTTCAAGAGGGGGGTATGTCATGGCCCTGTGAAAATGGAACAGTACAAGTGTGGGCATGGTGGTTGTAGAGTCAGAATATTTTATGATTCACATGGGGGGTGCCCGGACAGTGTTTAAGATGTGTGGACATCCCTAGGTGTGAAAGGGGGAACTAAAAACATTAAACTTTAATGTTTAATAAAGTTTGCCCCTAGGCCTTAGTGGCCCTAGGAACTTATTAAAGTTTGGGGCCCTAGGGATTAATTTGGGGGAGGAGTGTTTCTCTCTCCTCTCTCTCTCTCTTCCCTTTTTGGGGAGTCGTGTAGCAAAAGTGGAGAGTTTTCTCAAGCGCATGTACACAAGCGTGGAGAAGCTGAAGAGCAAGTCGACTGCAGATTTCTGGAGGGCTGTTGCTGTTTTTCTGAGTGGAATCAGCCGTACAGCACTGTACGGCCAGAACTGTGCAAGTACTCTCTCTCTTTCTCCTCTGTTGCTGGCTGCGCATAGAAGCTGCTGCAAGGATTCCCTGCGCACAGGCCCTGTACAGGCTGTACCAGCAAGTACACAGCCAGTACAGCACTGTACGGCTGCCGTACAGTGTACGGACAGCCAGGTACAGCAAGTACAGTTGCTGCAGGCTGCTGCAGGTGGCGCAAACAGGTGCTGGACAGACTGTATACTCTGATTCAGGCAGGTACAAGAATGGACAGCCGGCTGTTTGTGCAAGTACAACTCCTGGCACGTATCCCGAGGCGGTACAGACGGGTACAGTGCTGATTTTCAGATTTGTATTTTCAAGGACAGCATAAGAGTGAACATCAGGAGGAGGATACAGGCAAGTACAAGCACACGTGTGAAGCAGGGGTGTGGATACAAGTGCCTGCAAGTACAGATTGGTGCTGTTGCTTCCTCCAGTGTTGTTTCACGAGCTGAACTTGGTAAGCTCTGTTTCTGTTCATCTATCTCTCTTTCTACTGCTTGATGTCTGTTGCAGATATGTGTTATCTGGCCCCTTGTGAGAGGAGGGGTATGGCAGATTGACAAGGGTTGAGACAGAGTTTGGACAGCACATGTATGTTTGAGCTGAGAAGATGTATCATGCACTTGAGTTATGCCAGATGTATGCCCATGGTTGGCCTGCTTTGTGATCTTGGCTGATCAGAGGGAGGCACAGTGTGTTGCTTGAGGACACAGATCTGTGTGCATAGATCCTCTGTGTTGAGAAGGATTTGTGGGCCGTCAGATTGGACTTACAGGTGTAAACTCTTGGCTGATCTTTGTGTTGTGCTCAGCCATTCATGTTATTATAATTGAATAAAGAAATACCGCAAGGGGCGCCAAGCTTTGGGGCCAACAGGTGTCGCTGTGTTTTCAGATTTGGGCACTCTAGCTCCAATCTGTGTTTTTTTTCTCATCTAGACTACAAGTGGACGGGTGATTGCTTCTACCGCACTCTGGTTTTCTATCAGAGGCCGGTTTCAGGACCTATAAAAAGGCCCAAGTACTCATAGAATTAATGATTCAAACCCACTAGGCGTTGGGATCACTAGAGGTCCCATAGGGGACAGGTTTTGGTGTTTTGCCACCTTTTCAAGAAGGCAGCCAAGGGCTGCAAGATATGTACCTTTTTGTACCATAGTATATACTGAATTTCCAGCACTTCTTACTCTCTCTCTCTACTCTCTCTCTACCTGCGTTTTGGCATCAGATGGTGCGTTTTGCATCAGAAGGTTTCCAAGAGTGTTTAGGGCTGAAAGAAGACTACCCAGAGCTTCCGCATGTTACATTGGTATCAGAGCATCAGGCTCAGCAAAGCTAAACACTGATTCAGTCCCAGATGATGGTGTACAGGTCCAAGGTACAGGAAAGTACACGGATTCGAAGCCCAAGGCGGGAACACAGATCGGTAAGAACTCCCAGGAGGTTTGTTGGTGGTGTTCCACAGTGCCAGATGGGGATGGCAGTTCTGTGAGCCAGATAGGTTCTCAGGTAACGGTCCCAAGGGAGGTTGATCCTCCAAGGGTGATGTGAGAGTGCCAGACTCAGTTCCAGGAATGAAGACCAAGACGGTGTTCAGAGTCAGGGCAGGAATGGATGGTGGACTAGAGGAAGACCAAATGCATAGATCTTTATCAGAGACCGAGTGGTTTGGAGAACACGCCGGGATTTCAGAGAAAAGGGTTTGCCATGGATGGATGATGACAGAGGGACTTCGGGACACGATTGGGATGATGACAGTCATCCAAGAGCAGGTTGGATTCCCGTCATCAAGTTTAGCAGAGGGGGATGTCATGTGCATCATAGATGCCATGGACATTCTCAGGGCTAGATCCAGAAGAGGCAGCCAGATAAAGAGTAGAACCGAGATGAAGGAGTACAGAGCACTTGTGGCAGAGTAGACTGGCATGGAGAACAAGCTGAAGATCAGAAGTGTGTCGGCTGCTGCAGGACATTGGTGCTGGCTGCATAGAAAGGACTGTCGGCTGCTCATGGAGGTGGTCGGCTGAACCAGCATCAGGCGCATTAAAGGCATCAGGCGCATCAAGATCAAGGAGGACCACCCAGTCGGCTGAATTAATAAGCATTTAATGCATTAATACTGGCCGACCAGCAGTCGGCCAGTCTACCCTTTGTCCAAGGGACCTATAAAAAGGCCCAAGTACTCATAGAATTAATGATTCAAACCCACTAGGGGTTGGGATCACTAGAGGTCCCATAGGGGACAGGTTTTGGTGTTTTGCCACCTTTTCAAGAAGGCAGCCAAGGGCTGCAAGATATGTACCTTTTTGTACCATAGTATATACTGAATTTCCAGCACTTCTTACTCTCTCTCTACCTGCGTTTTTGCATCAGATGGTGCGTTTTGCATCAGAAGGTTTCCAAGAGTGTTTAGGGCTGAAAGAAGACTACCCAGAGCTTCCGCATGTTACAATAAATGTTTTTGATGTTATGCCTGATGCTTTGGAAGATGCTCATAAAGTATTAGGTCTTGCTGAGCCACAACAGAGAGTGTGTGGAATCGTATATCCACCATGAGGATGAGGTTGATGACGACCTGCTTGCTATTCATAATCATGCATTGGATGGGTTTGTGAACCCTGATTTTTATACCAATGCCTTGGAGGAGGCTACGGATACAGTAAGGGAAGGTATGCCCGGAGTGTTTGATACAGGAAGGGAAGGTATGCCCGGAGTGTTTGTGGAAGAGGACACATGGGAGATTCTTGTAATACTAGATGTTGCTGAGCAAGTTAATGCCCTGGTGGATACTAAAGGGACGTGTCAATGATTTTGAAGATGGTGTCCCAGATGTAGTTGGGTCGTTTTCTTGTGCTGATGAGAATTTGTGCCGATAAGATTTGTGGCCACGAATTAAGGTGAAGACTTAAGCTAAAGCTACGGTGGAAAAGGAGGTAGTTATATAGTCTTGTGGGTTAACTACCATGAGTATATAACATGCACGTTCCTGAAAGGTGAACTTGGGCATGTTTCCTGGATTCATCTAGATATATATATATATATATTACGCAACAACATATCTCAAAAAGGGACATGATATATCTGTAAGGGACCACACAAAGACCACTGTGAGGCGGAAACAAGGAAACAAACACAGGGCCTCTATAGCCTTCCGGCTCACAAACTTTGAATATAACAACAAAATGGGGGCGCCAGAGACGATATCATACACGTCTCACCACATCTCTCTCTTATCCCACACGCAAACCAAAGAAAAGACAGCTTCAAACGGCTCACACATCTCATTATCAAGGCCTTTTATCTGTCAACAAGGCTAGGCCACTCACATATCATCAACACAAAACCCTATTAGTCCATTTACAAGGGGTCATCCATCACACATAGCTTTTTATCAATTTACAAGCTTCAACCCACTCTTCCTTGCACAACAAACAACTCACACACACTGCTGCCCAAAGCTTTCTCTTGGTCACACACCAGAGGCCTCGAAACAAGCGGCTACCACACCCCTTTTTCTGCAGCTGTATTACCCGCCAGCCCCCTTCGCTCAACCCGCCTTTTCTATCCGCTCTGCACTCTCCCTTCTGTGTCTCTGCCAGAGGGCGACTCCTCTTTGTATGTCTACCACCCTGCTTTCCCTTAGGCTTCAACGGTGGCCTACCAGCCACCCTGCGCACACCAGAGAAAAAAAAACCCGATCACCTGTGGCCTCACCTTGCGCCAGTTAGCTGCGCACTTTCATAGTTCCTTGCAAGCTGCTCGGCGCCAGCCACTCGCCCTGCATGCCTTCTGTCACCAGCCTGTCCCGCTGCTCCAGTCACACAACCACCAAGGCTTCCACGTCGGCGTCTCCAGTCGCCCACCTTCACGTTGTCGCTAGCCTTGTTGCCTTTGACCCAGCAGCTGCGCCCTGCGCAACCTCTTCACAAAACCAGCCGTCTATCAGCAGCACCACTCAGAGCTACAAGGCGGCTGTTTCTCTCGAACGCCTCAGCCTCTGCAGTATCACCAGCCAACTGACGTCCCCTCACAGCGTTGGCTCTCTCATGATCACACCAGAGGCCTCATGGTCGGCGCCTGTAGCCAGCCTTCTCTGCGCATCCAGCCCTGCAGCTCTTCGCACCACCCACGCGGCTCCCTCTCTCGTCTGTGCCCCTGGCTCCAAAGGCGGCTCCGTGCATTCAAAAGGCGTGTCTCTCTCTCTTTCCCCGTCGGCTCACTGTCAGCTTTTTTCCTCTCCTGATCAGCCTTGCACTCCACAAAGAGAACCTCCTCGTTAGCTCTTTTTTTTTCCAAGAATTCTCTGTCCAAGCGGCAACCGCCCTCTTCACCTTTCGCCAACCTTCATGAAGGTCGCGTTGGTGGACAAGGTGGCAGCCAAAGGAAGCGCCAGCTGGTTCCTTTGTTGCTCGCCACTTGGTGGTGTTTTTTTTATTATATATATATATGTATATATACTTTTTGAAGGTGGTTCCCATGCCATACTTCAATGCCTATCAAGGCCTTCATCAAGATCTTTTTAAACCCTGGAATCCACACAAATACCACGTCTCATCACCATGGCTATTACGCCCAAATCCTCTGTGATGTGGAGACATACGGCCATTCCAAATCTGCACAATACATCCAGACTCAAGCACAAAGAGCAAATTATATTTAGCTGGCGTTCCTTGTAGATTTCAACATTTACAGTCCAGATTGGGCTCTCTCTCCACGTAAACCAACATATGTACATCTATTTCCACCAGAGGCTCATCAAAACCCTATCATTGACACCCTCATGCTCTTCCACCTCTTATTTGCACACATCCAAAACACCCTCTTGACAAATAAAAAGCTCATATAATAAAAACCTCAAGTCTCAAACAGCTGCTCCAAAGAAAAATGCATGCACTAACTCACTCCAAAGCCATTCAGTCTGTACATTTGCCAGGGCATTCAGGGCAAAGTTTTATTGCATACCATGCATCCCATATGTACACGGACTCAAAACACCTTTACAGAATTTTGCCTGACATACTTTGCCCAACCCCCAGCCTGCTGAATCATTCATGATCAGCAGTAAAAAACATTTCAAGACCTAAATCCATATCCAAAAACTGCCCTTCATCTAAAATCTCATCTTCAAATACTGCATCCTGTACAATCACCATCAAACGTGTATAATACTTCTTCAGCCTGTATCCATTTACCCTGGAAGCATGTAAAGTCCCATCTAAATCTGCCAATTGATAGGTACCATTTGCCAATCCTTGCATCACCAAGAAAGGTCCCTCCCACTTAATTTGAAACTTCTTATGAAAGGAATTATCCAGCCTGCTATTATAACGTAATACCAAGTCATCCTTCATAATTCCTTTGCTTTTAATCTTCTTGTTGATCTTCTCCAACGTCCTTGCCTGCATATCTTCATAATGCTTCAAAGCATTATCCCTGTTCAGTTGTGCTTCTTGTAAATATAACAGCCGCTCTTTAAGGGCATCTTTAGGCTCTTCCAAAAGCTTTTCCAACATTTTAACAGCTGGTATCTTTACCTCAATAGGCAATAAAGCTTCTTTCCCATAAACAAGATGAAATGGAGTGAAACTAGTACCAGTCTTAATTGCTGTCCTGTATGTCCACAAGGCAGCAGGCAATTCCAGATCCCAATTCTTGCCTTGTCGCTCTGTCACCTTAGATAAAATCTTGATCAATTCACCATTGAAACGCTCATTCAAGCCATTACACTGTGGATAGTAAGGTGTGGTAAAACTGCGACTGATCTCCATCTTGGTACACAAATAGTCCATAAGCTCTGCTCTAAAACCTGGGCCCTGATCAGAAAGCAATTCCAATGGCACACCAAACTTACAACAAATATCATGATATACAAACTTTGCCACCTCCTTAGCAGTAATTTGTTTCACTGCCTTTGCTTCCGCCCATCTAGAAAGGTAATCAACTGCAGTCAAGATGTAGCACTTCCCTCGGCTAGTAATAGGCAAAGGTCCCACAGCATCAATTCTCCATTTTTTAAAAACATCATAAGCAAGAATTGTCTTCCTCATTTCAGGCCTTAATATCCGTCTACTGTGAGCTTGGCATTGTTTGCATGACCTGCACCAGTGATTAACATCCTTATGTACACTTGGCCATACATAACCTTCTTGCAACACTTTATGCAAAGTAATCTTTGAGGCAAAATGTCCACCGCATGTCCCTTCATGGTTTTCCTTAAGAATTTTGTAGATTTCTTCCTTCCAAGGTACCCGTCGCATTATCAAGTCAATTCCCTTCAAATACAAAGCATCACCAACCATCACATACCTTGCAGCTTTCCTGATGAAACCATATTTTTTTGATTTTTCAAAACCACTAGGAATCATCCCTGTTAACAAAAACTCCTCAACATCCTGTAATTTCTCCCTGTCACAATAAAATGATGCATGAGCTTTAAGAACAAAAACTTCACCAATCATTCCTTGGGCTGCTTCATGAGCCTCCTCATTATGGCCTCGATCCACATGCTTAAGACTCCAAGCTTCAAATTCCTTCAACAAACCTTTAATCTTGAAACACATCTCTTTGAGTGACCTATTCTTTGACTTCCAGACTCCCAACACCTGTTTTACCACAAGCAATGCATCTCCTCGAATGCGAATCCTGTGTATACCATGCTTTAAACATATTTGCAATCCAACTTCCAAAGTTAGATACTCCGCTTCATTGTTGCTATGTGCATCCACCTTAACACCCTTCTTAAAAACAAGGCAACCCTGTGGATCATAAAGCACCAAACCTCTTGAGGCTGCATCATGGCTTTTCCTGTAGGAACCATCAAAATATAATAAGTGTGCATTCACCAACTCAGCCGCATCCGCAACTGGCTTCTTGATGGTCTCCTCCTTTATAAGAAGAGGACTCTCCTACATAAAATACCTGTTCCCAGTTAGGCGCCTGCATTGTAGGAATAGCACCCAACACCTCTTTCACTTTTTGAAAAACTACCTCACACTCCTCCGACCAATGTAAAGGATCATGCTTTGCTGCTTGCTACAAAGGATATAACAACTGTGAAGATAGAGATGAATCGAGCCATATACTTCACCTTGAGTCTACCCAGAAGCAGTAGATATAGCTTACCGAAAGGCACCAAACATAGCAACATGATGCCAATGTGAGGGAAATGCAGCGCATGCAGAGAACTCCAACTTGCACCGAGAAGGTGAATCTTGGCGAGGCGTGAAGGGCGTGCACACCTGTTTCGCGCATCCAAAAAACTCCAGAGAAGAACAACCTACGTCGAGAACACGAATCCCGGTGAGGTGTGGAGCATGCATGCTTGCGAAGCAGAAGTTCCATCGAGAAGGAGAATCTCGGCGAAGCATGAACAGCATCCAGAGAACTCCACCCTGCATCGAGAACACGAATCCCGGAGATGCATGAAAAGCATGCAAAAGATGATGCGGACACGTGTAAAGAGCACATGATGCTACTCACACGTGTCAGCATCATGCACTCTTTGAATTTTCAATTAAGGGTAGGAAATGGAATCGATGTCGCATCATATTTGTTAATTAAATAATACGAGCGCAAAACAACATTTGTGCACATATTTGCAGCAGTTGATGCTAAGCCTTTGGAGACGGCAGATGAAGATACGCAGACAAACGGTTATGATGTGATAGAAAGCTGTGATTTGTGTGATATAGAGAGTTTGAAAGCCACCCAAGACTTGGATGATTGGAATGTTGTGAAGAGTAACCATAATGGTGTGCATCCGGATTCTGTTTGGTTTGAGAAGGCTTATATGCTGGAGGAAAATCATCATGCTTACATGGATGTTTGTAGTACTTTTTCTATGCCCAAGGTCTCTCGTTAATGTTCTGGAATCTGGATGAATAGATCTTTAACGATGGAGAGGCAGGGCGTAGGCTGGATGATAAGCTTTCCAGTATGTTTCAGCCAGTTGCTATAGGCAAATATCTGAGGTTGTTCCAAGACAGTGTGTAGGTGTTTAATCCCGGTGGGTAGATCAATTAAATTCGAAGACTAGGGGTGTTGTACCCGTTTGATCTAGGTGGAGGATTCTATTGTTGTGATGGTACAAATCAACAAGTAAGAGTTTGAGATAGGTGTAGAGTTTGAGGAGTGAATAAGTGGTTGAGCATAAATGCTCTAACCAAGGGGGGCTTTGCAAACTATGATGGGTTTTTTTCGATCATTGTAAAAGACATCATAGTGTGGTCACATACTAGATGCAGTGAACCAGCAGGAGTGGTATGCATGCTTTGTATGTTTCGGTGTTGCAAGAAAGGCAAGGGATATGATAACAACAAAACAGTCCCGTCTCTTCTCATGGCTGAGGAACACCCCTTGAGCAATGGCAACGGAGATGGAGCAATACTGGTAGTCTTGGATGTTTTTGAAGCCTTTGAGGAATGGTAATGGAAAGCCCTAGAATCAAGATATGGGTGTTGAAAGCTTGGCTATGCATAAGTGGTATAAACTCAAGCTATGGTTAATTAGGCATTAGTTGAGTGGAGAAACCAAAGGCACGAGGACATTAGGCAAAAAATCAAACTTCAAAGCTTTAGGCTTTGAACCCTAGAGAGAAATGGCTTCATTGCATTGCCGACAGTTGTTCGCCAATTTTGGAAACCATATGGATGATGGTATCGACCTAGATGGAGGAGGTGTTTGGAAAGGTCATAGTAAGGTCCACGTGGCTATCATGCAGTGTGGGCTGCTATTGGAAGCTTGTGGCATGGGTGTAGTCGACAGCGCCAATGACTATAAGATGAGGCATATGGGGATTGCTACGGAGAGTTGCATCTGGAGAATGATGGGGAAATGCTGCTCAAATTGCTCCAGAAAACAAATTGCAGGCCAGAGTGAGAGATAGCAAAGGCCTCTTGGCCATTGATGAGGGTAAGCGACAATATTATGTTGTTTAGTTTTTAGTTTGTTGTTGGTGTACTGTGGTGTTTTTTTTGGTGGTTATTCAGCTATTGAGATTCGTTTCCTTGCGAAGGCGAGAGCAAATTGTAGCTATTGTAATGTGGAAAACATTTCCAAGGTGAGTTTGAGGTTTGGTGTCAGGCATATAGGGGATGTTGCGGTGGTTTGCAACTGAGTGGGAAGGGGAAATTCTATCAGAATCTTCCTTGAGGATACGCTACTGGGAGCCATTCATCCTATTAGTGGTGAGCTCGTGTCTATGAAGAGATTTCTACATCCATTGAATACCTTGGTGTGATCATGAGAGTGACGAAGCTGTCACAAACCTGAGGAAAATGGAGATATGCTGCCGGGAGCCGTCTTGGCCATAATGGGTGTAAGCTGTGAGTGGGTTGAATCTGTTGTGGTGGTAATGGTGCTTTCCGAATGAATTAAAACTAGTTGTCAGGCAGATAGGGAGCCCTGGAAATAACGTGATACTATCGTTTTGATCTTGAAAGAGAGGACCATAGGTGCTGTGTTTTGGTGGCTTGTGTGCATTGATGAGGCCATTTGTTGGTGCCATGGCAAGCTTTCACCCTTCTCTCCAAATTTAAAAGGTATTTAGCACTCCCAACTTTTGGATTGTATTATGCAAAGTGGCTCAAGAGAGTACTTCCTTGCCCCCCTCATTTGATCATGATTTTCTAGATTGTTGGATTCTCAAGCTTGATGTAGATGATGAGGATTAATGAGACATGCATCACTCATCATGTAAATCTATAGCATGTGCATGTTTGCATAGCTTTTTTCCTTTGTCTTTAAAAGTCTTTAAAAGCTGGGTAACCTCACGCATTATGAAGGGGAGCTGATTGCTGATTTCCAAATCAGGTATGAAGATGCTTGGTTGGAATACATTTATCTCTTTGACAATATGGATATATTCATGTGTTTTGTGGAGGCTTTGGACCGAGTATGGCAGGTGAGAGTGGTTAGACACATATGTGAGATATGCAAAAGGCATATACTATGCAATTCGGCGGGAGACCAAATGGTTGAAGAAAAGAGAGTTTTCTTGGGAGCTGGCTGATTCAGTCAAGGATGTCTGAAATAGTGATGAAAAAGATGCAGTCATCAAGGAGGGTATCATGGACTCTAGCTTTGATATGATGACATCTTGCATATTATATTGCATTTTTCCAAAAAGGACATGATATTGCACAATATATCTGTAAGGGACCCACACACAAACCACGACATAGGGCCGACATTTTATTCATAGCAAAACACATGGAACCCACACACAGTTCACGACATAGGGCCCACATTTTATTCATAGCAAAACACATGGAGAAAAAAACATCTCCTGTAGAGACCATACAGATTATTTATTTACAACATAGTGGGGTAAAACGACTACACTATAGAAAGGCCTCGCCACCACTGAGATCATGCCGTGGGGGAACGGGTATAAATTCTTCCCCTTCGCTCACAGCTTTGAGGAATTCAGTGGCCCTCTCCTCAGAGGAATTGATGTACGGATCCTTGGGTTCGACGTCCATTGGACTTTCCTCGACAAAGATAGGATTGGCCAGACCACCAAGTTGGTCGCTTGAGAGGTTATCAAACTGCTCCTCCAATTGGCCATCTCTATGCTTTGCTTGCTCATCTTTCTCTTGATTCACAATGTAGTGATCACAGAAGAAGACCTTTCTCATATCTCAGATATCAGCTAAGTCTGGAGTCTCGAGGCACTTCCAAATAGCTTGAGCTCTAGTAGAGTCCATGCCGTTCCCAGTTTTAGGAATTATCCATTGTGCACTAGGGAAATATTTACCACTTCTCATCATCTTCAAGAGTGTGACGCCAAGAGTGATAAACCACTTATTGAGAATATATTTTTCCATGTAGATGAAAGCTCGCTCAAACACATTTATCAGTGTCAGGCATACTTGGTTTTTGAGGTCTCCCTGATCGACGAACTCCACATTCAGTGTCCTTCCTGTGGACATCTCATCTATATACACATTATGAGCATGAAAATGAAAATGAGGTTAGTGCAGATCCTTGAGACAATAACCCACCATTCACTGGAATGTGTGCATTTTAATCTGGCGAAGTGCCCGGCACATGACAATCGCTCTGACGGGCTTGCTCACATTCCACATGACGTGCTGCTTGACACACTTACCAACAGCAATGATAGAAGTAGACAGGATGCGAGCCACCATCTAAAAGTGCAAATGGTGAAGCGTTCCACCTCTTTCAAGGGAGAAAAGTGCTTTTGTACACTGTTACCGAGAAAACTTGACCAGGTTATCCCAGAAAGAAGTGCTAACATTGGTGTTGTCGATGCCAATGGTCATAGACACCTCGAGTATCTTGAGATTGCCACGAGTCGAGAACTTCGGATAGGGAGGAGCATTGGTCGAACGACCAGTTCACGAAACGGATAAGTCCTCCACCTTCTTTCTCTTTGTCGTGGCACATAATGTGTCGCTGCTGCTTGCGATCCACATACACATACAATCGAAGATTGAATGCACAATATACATAATATATATTATACATGTAAAACTAAACAACACAACACAACACAACACAGTAGCACCTAAAGAACGGGGTCTCTGTTTGACACCTGTGAGATCCCTGTTCCCATCGAGCAACGGATTCGGGGTACTAGCAGCGGAAGTAGCACTTCTCGCGCGGGACAGGGGTCCCACACTCGGGGCCTCACCCACGGATATCCGGATAAGAGACTAATCCGTCGGTTGTTCCAAAACCGAACCCGGAAAAACTTCCTTTACCGGAAAGCACGGGCGATTCCACCAGGATAACTTTTTACTCTAACGTAGTCAAGATCATTTCTGATCAAACTGATCCAATTGCATCTATAAGATATTTGGTCGGATCAAGGAAGAAACTTGCACTTGGATCATTGGGATCAACGCTTTTTTCCCCATTCAAGAGGCACAGCCGTTGATTCCTATCCATAGAACAATTACTGTCCGGGATTTACTTTATCTATCGTAATAACAAAAGTTGAGTCTCGATTTATGGATCCATCAGTCCAGCCTAACCCCATCCGATCCCATGGGTTAGCCAACCGCCCAACCACTGTAGTGATGGGATCCAATTAATAATTTGGTTAGGTTTTGTCCCGGGTACCAAGGAAAAGAGTTCCAAGGCCCCCTAGCCGGATGTTCATGCAAAATAAAACTAGTCACACCACTCACACACCCAATATGAAATTGCCTTTTCACAGATTCAACCAGTTTAAAACAATCCTTTAATAAAACCATAGTATCACTGATCACCATCTTCCAATTTATCCAGTTGATTCTTAATTTTTCCATCATTCCTTCATCAGAGTATCTATGGCATCATTGGCAACTAGGACGCTCACCACCTGTCCACTCAGGGGCCGTTTCCTAATCCCTAGCCCATAATACTCGGCAATATAATCACTTATCAAGATGGACTCTCGTTGAAGATCAGCAAGATCAACCAACAGATCCATATAAAGAGCCATGGACTCATCCATTGAAGACCAGCAAGGTCAATCAACCAGATCCATGCCCGATTTCAGAAAACAACTCCAACTCTGTTCCAATATCTTCCTCGACGCACGCGTGGGTATCCTAGGCGACCCAGAGCCCGAGCACCGTATGGTCAGCACCCTCTAGGATCCTTCGCAGGTGACCTAGCGCTTCACTCATAGGCCGCTTCCTTGGCCCCTCATCCACCGTACCGGAAGCTCACCATTTTAATCGCACCGAGGCTGGTCAAGACCTCGGCCGACCTTGCTATGCGAGACGTCCTTCATTGACTCTCCGTCAGCAGTTGCAACTTTTTCAGTTAGGTCTCCACGACCTTAATCATAAGATGGTCACAATGCTTTCCCAGCAATCTTGACATAAAACAGTCATTTACAAACAGCATTTACAAACAGTCACAAAATACAGTTTCTATATTAACTCTCATTTTTCCACATTATCCCTCATCAATCCACATTGCTTATTCCACATTCCAGTTATATGTGTACTCATCCCATCACATCATTTTCCATCTCATCACTTGAGATTCCTTCACATCACATATCATATATTCACATCCATACATATATCTACATCCACATCCACATCCACATCCACATCCACATCCATACATCCACATCCATACATCCACATCTACATCCATACATCTATTTTCACATCCACATCTACATGCACATTCATGCATCCACATCCATACATCCACATCTACATGCACATTCACATCCATACATCCACATCTATATGCGTACATCCACATCTCTATACATATATCCACATCTCTATGCATACATCCACATCCACATTCACATTCACCTCCATACATCTACATCTACATGCATACATCCACCTCCACATCTATACATCTACATCTACATGCATACATCCACCTCTACATCCACATCTACATCTATACACCTACATCTACATGCATACATCCACATCTCCATTCACATCTACATCTTTACATCTACATCTACATGCATCCATCCACCTCCACCTCCACATCTACATCTATACATCTACATCTACATGTATACATCCACATCTCCATTCACATCTACATCTATACATCTACTTCTACATGCATCCATCCACCTCCACCTCCACATCTACATCTATACACCTACATCTACATGCATCCATCCACCTCCACATCCACATCTACATCTATACATCTACATCTACATGTATATATCCACATCTCCATTCACATCTACATCTATACATCTACTTCTACATGCATCCATCCACATCTCCATTTACATCCTCATCTACACATCTATTTCTACATGCATACATCCATATCTCCATGCATACATCCACCTCCACATTCACACTCACATCCATACCTCTACATCTACATGCAACCATCCATATCTCCATGCATAATAATATTCTTTTAATTAATCTAGGATGATACTTCCTAGAATATGGTAGGAAGTCCTCTTTTTATGCTTTGAATGAAATTATTTTATGCGTAATTTCTATAAAAATTTTGCCATAGCTCCACTACTATGACTGATAAATCTCAATTTTTTTCTAAGGGATAAGGCTCATTATTAAAGAAATAATTAGAATGGTCTCTAATTGGATCATCAATCCATAATGGTCTCTAATTGGATCATTAAGAAAATAATTAGAATGGTCTCTAATTGGATCATCAATCCATAATGGTCTCTAATTGGATCATTAAGAAAATAATTAGAATGGTCTCTAATTGGATCATCAATCCATAATGGATTGAATCATCAATATACATAAACTAAAAGTATAGAAAAAAGCCATTAATTTGGCCTCAAGCATAGCTTAATCTTGGATTAAGGAAAAGCCTTATGAAAAGCTTCATTTGGATTGAAGAGGGTCATGAGTATGACCATTTCTTAAGTGAGAAAGCGAGAAAAACCATTAGAATTAAATATAAATAGAATTTTATGTAATTCTTTACTATCATTAATTAATTAACTTCAATAGCATTTCAAAAACCATACCAATTAAGCTTCTCAAGCTTGAGAGGGGTTGAGAAGAGAGAATCATTGAGAAATTATAGAAAAGATCATAATTCACTATACTTATCTTATAATTTGCTTGATTCTTTGTTCACGGTAGAGGCTCCCAACCAATCAATTGGTTTAGTATGTTGATGGAGTCACCAATGGGGATTGAAGAAAGAGAGAAGTATCAAAAAATAGTGAATTATTAAAGAATTCACAGTTCTTGGCTTAGGTAGAGTAGAGTAACAATGCATAAGACATTATATTTTTTTCAACAAGAGGAGGCTTCTATTTATAGGAAAATTTGAGCTCCTAACCAAACAAACTGATTCTAGAATTTTTCAAGTCAGTTAGGTCACTTTTTGACCATTTTTAGGTCAGTTAAGCTAACTTTTTGGAACTAGACTTGAATGAGGAGAGAGGAGAGATGAAATATCTCAATTTTTATGAGTTTAAAACTCATTCAAGCATGTGAAATATGCACCTCCTTTAAAGAACTCTCCTTCCTTACATATGTGTCATAGTTTTTTTTTACTAATAAACCTTGTACATTTTCAACTCTTCATCTTATGTGAAATATGCACCTCCTTTAAAGAACTCCCCTTCCTTACATATGTGTTTTTTTTTTAACTAATAAACCTTGTACATTTTCAACTCTTAATCTTAGTGAGCATTTACTCATTTTTGGATACCCAAAATATCTCATATTTTTAATATTGCTCATAGTTTTTTACTAATAAACCTTGTACATTTTCAACTCTTCATCTTATGTGAAATATGCACCTCCTTTAAAGAACTCCTCTTCCTTACATATGTGTCATAGTTTTTTTTTTACTAATAAACCTTGTACATTTTCAACTCTTCATCTTATGTGAAATATGCACCTCCTTTAAAGAACTCCCCTTCCTTACATATGTGTTTTTTTTTTACTAGTAAACCTTGTACATTTTCAACTCTTCATCTTATGTGAAATATGCACCTCCTTTAAAGAACTCCCCTTCCTTACATGTGTGTTTTTTTTAAACTAATAAACCTTGTACATTTTCAACTCTTCATCTTATGTGAGCATTTACTCATTTTTGGATACCCAAAATATCTCATATTTTTAATATTGCTCATCCTTGTACATTTTCAACTCTTCATCTTATGTGAAATATGCACCTCCTTTAAAGAACTCCTCTTCCTTACATATGTGTCATAGTTTTTTTTTACTAATAAACCTTGTACATTTTCAACTCTTCATCTTATGTGAAATATGCACCTCCTTTAAAGAACTCCCCTTCCTTACATATGTGTTTTTTTTTACTAATAAACCTTGTACATTTTCAACTCTTCATCTTATGTGAGCATTTACTCATTTTTGGATACCCAAAATATCTCATATTTTTAATATTGCTCATAGTTTTTTACTAATAAACCTTGTACATTTTCAACTCTTCACCTTATGTGAGCATTTACTCATTTTTGGGTATCTTCTTTTTACAAATTGGATTTATCTCCTCCCTACACATGTATTGATGCTATTGGCCCATAGGAACCTTAATTGGACCATAGTCTAAAGATTTCTGAAAATCTAGACCCTTAGACTAAGGTTCTTTATACCTATTTCCAATTAATTCCAATTGCACATTTGAAAATTCTTTTTGAATTTCTGTTTCAGGGGAATTCATCTTAATTATATGAGATATTTTTCTATCCAAAAATATTCAAAATCTGAATATTCTCTCTCTAGAATATTTTCTCTCTCTAGGTTAAAACAGTTAGAAACAAGGTCTTTATATTCTGAAGAGGGATTGATTACAGGGGAAGATACTAGACATCAAAAAGGGGGTTGGGGGAGGAATCTTACATTCTACCCCACTTAAAAAATGCGAGATGTCCTCATCTCGCAACTTGTGATAAATTCGCAAGATGCACGAATATGAGACTTAGAGAAAAATTTTAATCAAGATTAACCACCAAGAAAAGTCTTAAAGAGAGCAAGATTCAAAATAAGAACAAGATTTAAACTTTATTCATTCTCGGAACTTATACAGTAAAGATAGAAGAACTCTTTACACTTCCATAAGCCCGTCCATCATATGATCACAAAAGCAGCACTCACAAGCTGTGCACATATAAGGTAACTCATCTATGGGAATGATTCTGTTGGTTATTGCCGCACCTATCTCAGTGGTATGAGGTGTTCTAACAAAAGGACCTCTGAGAGGCAAACCAAAAACGGGGTAAAGGCATATGTTCTGATGAGGAAGAAAACACGCCAGTAAGAAGACCCGCTCAGAAAACCCAAGATGTCTTGATCTCATGACACAGTAGTATCAGGGACCCAAACCCAAAGCTTCAATAACCATGGCCAAGCGGACATTGTTACGAAAGTGCTGCTGACCCCAGGGTGTTACCCTAGTTATGTTTTGATAGGTCCGCCATTTGGTCTGAGCTATAGAAGTTCCCAAGTGAGGGAAAAGTGAGCGCTCATACTGTTCTATAAAATCCTTCTTCACAGACTCGCTTGCATCTTGAAGGTGAGAAATCATCATGGATAAAACTAATTCTTGTTGCCAAGCCATGAAGGAGATTAAGAAAGAAGGAGATTGATGGGAGTAAGATTACTGTGAGCGACAAGTAAAAGTTACGACTTATATAAAGGAAGGAGCTAGCATAACTTAGAAGCCAATGGTATCTTGCCACTGAAGTTTTACCGTCTTTCCATGATTTGGGTATGGCACGTATTTCTATGAAATACATTAAGAACTTTGAGATGAGGAGATAAAAGAAGCTCGTAAGCTAAATCACCTACTTTCTTTGGTCCACAATATCTGGGAGATAACTTCTTATACTTTCCAAGAAATAAAGAACTTCTTTTGGGCCGTACTCGAATGAAGACCAAAACCTTGATATCCAAAACATCGATTCTCACTTCTGAACTCATTGTTCTGAATCCTTAAAACAGGTGGGACTCTTGAGAAGTATTCAGGGAAAAGGTTCTTCCTTTTTTAAACAGAATCTTTCTTTTATTTTAGAGAGAGAATAATTATAAGATCAGAAAGGGAGATTCTTACTCCTGTATACCTCGAAGCTGGGGGAGAATCTTACATTCTACCCCACTTGAAAAGTGCGAGATGTCCTCATCTCGCAAGGTAGAGGACAACTCTTTTTCTTAAGATCCAATTTATTCTGGGGTTCCTTATATTCTGGTCAACCCAACAGAATACGAGGATAATTATCCCTTATATAGAACTCATCATTAAATAACAATTCATTCAGATCATATCATTCATATCTTTAACACGATAATGGTCCATTAGACTGAAAATTTTCCTTCTGAACATTCCTCCACAGGAATTTTAGTTAAGCAAGTTCTCAATTTGTCATCCCTTAACTTAATCTACAGTCTCAAGTGTTAACAGTAGCAATCTGACAGCACAATCCACTAATCTCATAGTGATTTGCTGAAATCATTATTATCATTCCAGTTATGAATATTATCACTGGGACTCGTCCCATTCATCCTCATTGTGGTTTCGCTCAGCTTATTACATTTTAACTAAATTTCAGAAATCGTCATTTTTCAATCAGAATCCAAATCAATTTCATCAGTTCCCAAATAGAATTAAAAATCATATCAACCACATTCGAATTCATCATCTGGATAGCATTAACGCTTATAATTTCAAGTCTTAGATTTACTCGTATATACTGTCAGTAAAGAGTTGCAGTATACTCTCGGTATATACGGGTAGTCACGGCCCTTGGAATTATAAGATAAAAACCATCATATCTAGGCCTCAAGCAAGTCAGGGATTCTATATAATTACGGTATTTCCATCTGAAGACCCAATTACCAAATTACGAATTGCAGTTTGAATATCAAATTGTATGAATTATATCACACAATTATAACCTTTTCGTGCTTCTTGATAAATTTTTGACATATTTGGTTTCTCAGTTGATCTTTATTAGCCAAAGGCTCTGATACCAACTGTGAGATCCCTGTTCCCACCGAGCAACGGATTCGGGGTACTAGCAGCGGAAGTAGCACTTCTCGCGCGGGACAGGGGTCCCACACTCGGGGCCTCACCCACGGATATCCGGATAAGAGACTAATCCGTCGGTTGTTCCAAAATCGAACCCGGAAAAACTTCCTTTACCGGAAAGCACGGGCGATTCCACCAGGATAACTTTTTACTCTAACGTAGTCAAGATCATTTCTGATCAAACTGATCCAATTGCATCTATAAGATATTTGGTCGGATCAAGGAAGAAACTTGCACTTGGATCATTGGGATCAACGCTTTTTTCTCCATTCAAGAGGCATAGCCGTTGATTCCTATCCATAGAACAATTACTGTCCGGGATTTACTTTATCTATCGTAATAACAAAAGTTGAGTCTCGATTTATGGATCCATCAGTCCAGCCTAACCCCATCCGATCCCATGGGTTAGCCAACCGCCCAACCACTGTAGTGATGGGATCCAATTAATAATTTGGTTAGGTTTTGTCCCGGGTACCAAGGAAAAGAGTTCCAAGGCCCCCTAGCCAGATGTTCATGCAAAATAAAACTAGTCACACCACTCACACACCCAATATGAAATTGCCTTTTCACAGATTCAACCAGTTTAAAACAATCCTTTAATAAAACCATCGTATCACTGATCACCATCTTCCGATTTATCCAGTTGATTCTTAATTTTTCCATCATTCCTTCATCAGAGTATCTATGGCATCATTGGCAACTAGGACGCTCACCACCTGTCCACTCAGGGGCCGTTTCCTAATCCCTAGCCCATAATACTCGGCAATATAATCACTTATCAAGATGGACTCTCGTTGAAGATCAGCAAGATCAACCAACAGATCCATATAAAGAGCCATGGACTCATCCATTGAAGACCAGCAAGGTCAATCAACCAGATCCATGCCCGATTTCAGAAAACAACTCCAACTCTGTTCCAATATCTTCCTCGACGCACGCGTGGGTATCCTAGGAGACCCAGAGCCCGAGCACCGTATGGTCAGCACCCTCTAGGATCCTTCGCAGGTGACCTAGTGCTTCACTCATAGGCCGCTTCCTTGGCCCCTCATCCACCGTACCGGAAGCTCACCATTTTAATCGCACCGAGGCTGGTCAAGACCTCGGCCGACCTTGCTATGCGAGACGTCCTTCATTGACTCTCCGTCAGCAGTTGCAACTTTTTCAGTTAGGTCTCCACGACCTTAATCACAAGATGGTCACAATGCTTTCCCAGCAATCTTGACATAAAACAGTCATTTACAAACAGCATTTACAAACTGTCACAAAATACAGTTTCTATATTAACTCTCATTTTTCCACATTATCCCTCATCAATCCACATTGCTTATTCAACATTCCAGTTATATGTGTACTCATCCCATCACATCATTTTCCATCTCATCACTTGAGATTCCTTCACATCACATATCATATATTCACATCCATACATATATCTACATCCACATCCACATCCACATCCATACATCCACATCTACATCCATACATCTATTTTCACATCCACATCTACATGCACATTCATGCATCCACATCCATACATCCACATCTACATGCACATTCACATCCATACATCAACATCTATATGCGTACATTCACATCTACATGCATACATCCACATCTCTATGCATACATCCACATCCACATTCACATTCACCTCCACACATCTACATCTACATGCATACATCCACCTCCACATTCACATCCACATCTATACATCTACATCTACATGCATACATCCACCTCTACATCCACATCTACATCTATACACCTACATCTACATGCATACATCCACATCTCCATTCACATCTACATCTTTACATCTACATCTACATGCATCTATCCACCTCCACATCCACATCTACATCTATACATCTAAATCTACATGTATACATCCACATCTCCATTCACATCTACATCTATACATCTACTTCTACATGCATCCATCCACCTCCACATCCACATCTACATCTTTACACCTACATCTACATGCATCCATCCACCTCCACATCCACATCTACATCTACATGTATACATCCACATCTCCATTCACATCTACATCTATACATCTACTTCTACATGCATCCATCCACATCTCCATTTACATCCTCATCTACACATCTATTTCTACATGCATACATCCACATCTCCATGCATACATCCACCTCCACATTCACACTCACATCCATACCTCTACATCTACATGCAAACATCCATACCTCCATGCATAATAATATTCTTTTAATTAATCTAGGATGATAGTTCCTAGAATATGGTAGGAAGTCCTCTTTTTATGCTTTGAATGAAATTATTTTATGCGTAATTTCTATAAAAATTTTGCCATAGCTCCGCTACTATGACTGATAAATCTCAATTTTTTTCTAAGGGATAAGGCTCATTATTAAAGAAATAATTAGAATGGTCTCTAATTGGATCATCAATCCATAATGGTCTCTAATTGGATCATTAAAAAAATAATTAGAATGGTCTCTAATTGGATCATCAATCCATAATGATCTCTAATTGGATCATTAAGAAAATAATTAGAATGGTTTCTAATTGGATCATCAATCCATAATGGATTGAATCATCAATATACATAAACTAAAAGTATAGAAAAAAGCCATTAATTTGGTCTCAAGCATAGCTTAATCTTGGATTAAGGAAAAGCCTTATGAAAATCTTCATTTGGATTGAAGAGGGTCATGAGTATGACCATTTCTTAAGTGAGAGAGAGAAAAACCATTAGAATTAAATATAAATAGAATTTTATGTAATTCTTTACTATCATTAATTAATTAACTTCAATAGCATTTCAAAAACCATACCAATTAAGCTTCTCAAGCTTGAGAGGGGTTGAGAAGAGAGAATCATTGAGAAATTATAGAAAAGATCATAATTCACTATACTTATCTTATAATTTGCTTGATTCTTTGTTCACGGTAGAGGTCCCCAACCAATCAATTGGTTTAGTATGTTGATGGAGCCACCAATGGGGATTGAAGAAAGAGAGAAGTATCAAAAACTAGTGAATTATTAAAGAATTCACAGTTCTTGGCTTAGGTAGAGTAGAGTAACAATGCATAAGACATTATATTTTTTTCAACAAGGGGAGGCTTCTATTTATAGGAAAATTTGAGCTCCTAACCAAACAAACTGATTCTAGAATTTTCCAAGTCAGTTAGGTCACTTTTTGACCATTTTTAGGTCAGTTAAGCTAACTTTTTGGAACTAGACTTGAATGAGGAGAGAGGAGAGATGAAATATCTCAATTTTTATGAGTTTAAAACTCATTCAAGCATGTGAAATATGCACCTCCTTTAAAGAAGTCTCCTTCCTTACATATGTGTCATAGTTTTTTTTTACTAATAAACCTTGTACATTTTCAACTCTTCATCTTATGTGAAATATGCACCTCCTTTAAAGAACTCCCCTTCCTTACATATGTGTTTTTTTTTTTTACTAATAAACCTTGTACATTTTCAACTCTTAATCTTATGTGAGCATTTACTCATTTTTGGATACCCAAAATATCTCATATTTTTAATATTGCTCATAGTTTTTTACTAATAAACCTTGTACATTTTCAACTCTTCATCTTATGTGAAATATGCACCTCCTTTAAAGAACTCCTCTTCCTTACATATGTGTCATAGTTTTTTTTTTACTAATAAACCTTGTACATTTTCAACTCTTCATCTTATGTGAAATATGCACCTCCTTTAAAGAACTCCCCTTCCTTACATATGTGTTTTTTTTAACTAATAAACCTTGTACATTTTCAACTCTTCATCTTATGTGAAATATGCACCTCCTTTAAAGAACTCCCCTTCCTTACATATGTGTTTTTTTTAACTAATAAACCTTGTACATTTTCAACTCTTCATCTTATGTGAGCATTTACTCATTTTTGGATACCCAAAATATCTCATATTTTTAATATTGCTCATAGTTTTTTACTAATAAACCTTGTACATTTTCAACTCTTCATCTTATGTGAAATATGCACCTCCTTTAAAGAACTCCTTTTCCTTACATATGTGTCATAGTTTTTTTTTTACTAATAAACCTTGTACATTTTCAACTCTTCATCTTATGTGAAATATGAACTCCCCTTCCTTACATATGTGTTTTTTTTAACTAATAAACCTTGTACATTTTCAACTCTTCATCTTATGTGAGCATTTACTCATTTTTGGATACCCAAAATATCTCATATTTTTAATATTGCTCATAGTTTTTTACTAATAAACCTTGTACATTTTCAACTCTTCACCTTATGTGAGCATTTACTCATTTTTGGGTATCTTCTTTTTACAAATTGGATTTATCTCCTCCCTACACATGTATTGATGCTATTGGCCCATAGGAACCTTAATTGGACCATAGTCTAAAGATTTCTGAAAATCTAGACCCTTAGACTAAGGTTTTTTATACCTATTTCCAATTAATTCCAATTGCACATTTGAAAATTCTTTTTGAATTTCTGTTTCAGGGGAATTTATCTTAATTATATGAGATATTTTTCTATCCAAAAATATTCAAAATCTGAATATTCTCTCTCTAGAATATTTTCTCTCTCTAGGTTAAAACAGTTAGAAACAAGGTCTTTATATTTCTGAAGAGGGATTGATTACAGGGGAAGATACTAGACATCAAAAAGGGGGTTGGGGGAGGAATCTTACAACACCCTTCAAATTCTACAAACCAGTCGAGCCTTCGGGCGATGTGAGGATGCGAGGAGGAATATTTTCCTTGTTGGCCTCACATAATGTGGCTTTACAAGGCAGGGTTGACAGTCGGAGGCATGGAGGGCACAAAAATGTCAGCAGGCACGAAAGGTGGGGGTACCACAGAGAGGACCATACATGCAGGAGAAGACTTCCCTTTTTTACGCACACTCTTGGACTGACCCATGACAGTAGAGCACGTGGACATAGCCCAAATGCCATGGACACAGTCTGCTCGGAAGCAGTAGATATAGCTTACCGAAAGGCACCAAACATAGCAACATGATGCCAATATAAGGGCAATGCAGCACGATGCCAATATAAGGACAATGCAGCGCATCCAGAGATCTCCAACCTGCATCGAGAAGGCGAGAATCCCGGTGAGGTGTGAAGGGCGTGCACCCCTGGTTCGTGCATCTAGAAAACTCCACAGAAGAACCTGCATTGAGAACACGAATCCCGATGAGGTGTGAAGAGCATGCACGCTTGCGAAGTAGAAGTTTCATTGAAAAGGAGAATCCCGGCGAAGCATGAAGAGCATCCAGAGAACTCCACCCTATATCAAGAACATGAATCCTAGAGACTCATGAAAAGCATGCAGAAGATGATGCTGCCACGTGTAAAGAGCACATGCTACTCGCACCACGTGTCAGCATCATGCACTCTTTGAATTTTCAATTAAGGGTAAAAAATGGAATCGATGTCGCATCATATTTGTTAATTAAATAATACGAGCCCAAAACAACATTTGTGCACATATTTGCAGCAGTTGATGCTAAGCCTTTGGAGTTGATGCTAAGCCTTTGGAGATGACAGATGAAGATACCTAGACAAATGGTTATGATGTAATAGAAAGCTATGATTTGTATGATATAGAGAGTTTGAAAGCCACCCAAGACTTGGATGACTGGAATGTTGTGAAGAGTAACTAATTGTGTGCATGCGGAATCTGTTTGGTTTGAGAAGGCTTACATCTGGAGGAAAAGCATCATGCTTGCATGGATGTTTGTAGTACTTTTTCTATGCCCAAGGTCTCTCGTAATGGTCTGGATGAACAGATCTTTAATGATGGAGAGGTAGGGCATAGGTTGGATGATAAGCTTTCTAGTATGTTTCAGCCAGTTGTGCTAAGGGCAAAAATCTAAGGTTGTTCCAAGATAGTGTGTAGGTGTTTAATCCCGGTGGGTGGATCAATTAAATTCGAAGACTAGGGGTGTTGTACCCGTTTGATCTAGGTGGAGGATTCTACTGTTGTGATGGTACAAATCAACAAGTAAGAGTTTGAGATAGGTGTAAAGTTTGAGGAGTGAATAAATGCTCCAACCAAGGGGGGGCTTTGCAAAATATGATAGGTTTTTTTCGATCGTGGTAGAAGACATCATGGTGTGGCCACATGCTAGATGCAGTCAAAACAAGGAGGAGTGGCATGCATGCTTTATGTGTTTCGGTGTTGCAAGAATGGCAAGGGAGATGATAACAACAAAACAGTCCCTTCTCTTCTCATGGCTGAAGAACACCCCTTGAGCAATGGCAATGGAGATGGAGCAATACTAGTAGTCTTGGATGTTTTTTTGAAGCCTTTGAGGTATGGTATGGAAGCCCTAAAATCAAGATTATGGGTGTTGAAAGCTTGGCTATGCATATAAGTGGTATAAGCTCACGTTATCGTTAATTAGGCATTAGTTGAGTGGAGAAACCAAAGGCATGAGGAGGACATTAGGTAAAAAAATCAAACTGCAAAGCTTTAGGCTTTGAACCTTATAGAGAAATGGCTTCATTGCATTGCCGAGGTGACGCCAATTTTGGAAACCATATGGATGATGGTATCGACCCATATTAAAACTAGTTGTCAGCCCTGGAAATAACGTGATACTATATCGTTTTGATCTTGAAAGAGAGGCTTGAATACCATAGGTGTTGTGTTTTGGTGGCTTGTGTGCTTTACCTTGCAGTGATGAGGCCATATGTTGTTGTGGCAAGCTTGTACCCATCTCTCCAAATTTAAAAGGTATTTAGCACTCCCAACTTTTGGATTGTATTATCTAGAGTGGCTCAAGAGAGTACTTTCTTGCCCCCCTCATTTTATCATGATTATCATCTAGATTGTTGGATTTTCAAGCTTGATGTAGATGATGAGGATTAATGAGACATGCATCACTCATCATGTAAATCTATAGCATGTGCATGTTTGCATAGTTTTTTTCCTTTGTCTTTAGAAGCTGGGTAATCTCTAATATAATCATGTATTTGATGGTTCAACTTGTCAGTGTTTACATTTGCTCATGAATGATGATGTAGAGGTGTTGTTGTTTCTTGGTTGTGGTTTTGCTGGTGTTGTGGTCCTAGTATATTGTTTTTTCTAATGTGGTGTTTTGGGACGGAGCCATAGAGGGAGGCCTTTCCCAAAGAATCAACGTGAACAAGATAAGGCCTACATGATATATGTAAGCGAAATAGAAGGAACTAAACCACACTTTATCACCTAGTAAACAACTCTTTCTAGATCAGTTCAAAGACTCTTTTGTGCTGATGATCTACCCCCAGGTCTGCCTACATCTCCTCTAGAAGACAACACAATTGAGATCATCCCTTGGTAATTGACCACCACACTAAGATCCTTATAGAAAAAATCAAATTCAACAAAAAGAGATTCAACGACAAATAGAAGAGCTTTTAGATCGAGGACTCATAAGGCCTAGTAGTTCTCCTTTCGGTTTTCCAGTACTTTTAGTACAAAAAAGAACCAAATCTATCATATGTGCATTGACTATAGAGCTTTAAATAAGATCACTATTAAAAATCGATATCCCATTTCTCGTTTTGATGATTTATTAGATAAACTTCATGGTGCATCTCTATTTAGTAAGATACATTTAAAATTTGAATGTCACCAAGTTTGAATGCACACATCCGGAGAGCTAAATTTTTGTTTGATGAAGTGGATTAGAGTTTTCACACTTGTAGTATTTTGTGAGTTTCTTTTTAGGTCCCCACCATGCATAGACGATCGTCGACACATTCCTCTTTCAATGATGATGAGGCACCCATGTGAAGTCGGCATGAGTGGTTACATCTGAAGATTCTATGTCTATGCAAGAGATGCAAGGGAGAAATCATTTGTTTATGTCGAATCACGATATTCGAATATGTGAGATTATGGCCAATTCGAATATGTACGACACGCGGCTAGTTCGGTGAGTATACATAAGTTCTTATGCACATGATTTAGTTATTCATAAAGTAGTCCATGTTTTTTAGGACGAGGAGGAGGAGGAGGTATGTCGTAGAATGAAGGAGTCTTTGCCTCATTACTCTACGTTTAGTGGATGACTATGTAAAGGCTTTAAAGGCCTCCATGATTCAATTGGGGTGAGCCCACGTGCTCGACATGAGGTGATGAAGATTTGGGCTTGAACGAGATAATGGATGACTTTTTGAGAAAGGAGAGGAGCCGCCCGAAGCCTCAATTGACAAAGATCAATTACGACAAGCTGTTTGCCCTCCACTGTACCTAAACTTGCAAACCATGTATGGTTGGAGCAATGCTAGTGTTACAAGCCTCTTTTAGTGAGTCCTTAACGCTTGTGGTTAGCAATTTATAATTTTGATATAACATACCTTTTATAAATAATATTTAAAATTCTCTCAAACCCTTTGTAGGATCATGAAGAATATGCTTCCTTTGAACAACAAGATGCCAAGAATAAGGCCACATTCTAGGAGAGTATTGATGGCACTTGGCATGGATTACAAATGTATAGATGCATGTGTCAATGATTGTGTGCTATTTCGGGGTGCAACTCAATGTCCGAAATGTGGAGTCTTGTTATCGAAGTGATTTCAGAGATATGATAATTCCTCAAAAGGTGATGTAACATACCCATCTTCACTAATAAAGAAATGTCCATGTACTAGATAAATTTATGAGTTTTTATGGTATAAAAATCAATGATTTTATTAAAATGAGCCATTTCTACTTAGAATCTTCAAATTCTGAGCCCAAATTTGGAATTTGCGTGTGATTTTACCCTAATATAGAATTTTACAACATCCAAAATGGACACCGAATCAAGCTTATACACAAATTTCAGTCATTTTTAGTTAAAAAGCGACGACGACCTTTAAACCTTAATAAATGCACGACCGGGCGTCCGATTGACGAACGGTCTGTACCCCAGCGACTAGGAGAACATCTCGGACAAAAAAAAATTTCGCCCCTCGCGGCGGTCTGGCACGCAAATCGAGGACGGCGTCCCAAATTTGGGGACCTTGCCCCAAAATTTAGACCCTACACACTTACCAGGGTGCTCATATGATGGCCGCACAAGAACCAAAGGACGGCCGTCCACTGTGTGTGGAGAGACGGAAAACTCTCTCACTTGTAGCAAGAGTAGCATGATCCACGTATAGCTCAATCCAATGGGATTTGCATCCCTTTCGGAGCTAGGGATTCAACCCGTACCGGTGTACAAAAGCTTATCCACAAATGGAGAGAATGCTTATGGTTACCATCACATGACACTAGACTAAGCACACACACAAGCTCAACTTGTCCTTATTCCTACACACCCATTCATTCACAAATACAAGCAAGAGGAACACAATCACTATGCACTCAAGCAAAGAGAAAGACCTCACTCCACTCCTATCTTCCTACAAGCATGCACACACTCAAGCATCAAGCTTCCATGAAAGCTTCAAATCAGCCCACATACATAAAAATGAAATACTAAAAGCATGCATAAGAGTAAAATGATTAGAGAAGAGTATGAGAAAGACTCATGACATTGCTATTGATTCAATGAAGAGATTTATCTTATACAAAAATGGATGGGGTGAGAGAAGAGTCTTCACCTCTATGGAGAAGAGGGAGAGTAGCTCTCTCAAAGGAGCTCTAGCATGAACTTAGCCCAAAGTGTACCTAAGCTCTCAAATGAGCCACTTTTTATACAAAAACTCTAAAACTCCCAAAACTTCCCATGTGGGATTATTCTTAAGCCCACTTCCACACTCATCTACAACTTGGAACTCTTTACAAGAGCCCTAAATAAGAATGTCACTTGTTTTCCTGCTTGCATCTTTTTGTTGCATCTTTGCATTGATCTCCACTCATCACGCAACACTCCCCCCTTCCTATTTTGCACACGTCCTCGAGCGAGGTAGAAGCAAAAGCTGCAAAAAACAATGGATACAAGTAAAGCCTTTTATTGAAAAAAAACCAGCAATGACAATTTCACACGTGAGCATACAAGTGAAAGGCTGATTAGAGTTTTAAAGAGTGCTAAAAGAGGTGAGTAAAAACTAGTCAAAGTGAGACTAAGTGAGATAGTGCTATGCAAAGGCAAGACTTGTGCTTGCACACCACAGGTTATGACCGCAGTCTCAATGTCCTACAAGTATTTAAGTTATTCCTAAGTGGCAAACCTACTCCTAAATATGAGCAATGGTGATTGGACCTCTTTTTTTTTTTGGTGTGTGTGTAAAAGATGATAAAGAGGAAGGTTCCATCCCCATGAGACCCAAGCAATGGCCAAGAGACCTCCGCCAAGAGAATCTAAAGGCCGCTAAGTATCTCAAGGGTGATAGACCCTTTTCTTTCTTTTTGTCATAATAAGGAGTACCCCATGAAGATGAGGGCATCGGTCTCGAGGGCCCATAATGTACCCCAGAGTCCTGCCAACATCTATCAAGGCGATAGAGTCCTTGAAGGTCTTTTTTTTGAATCTGTTAGACGTCAGTGTTCACCCCATGGAAACCAAGGCATCGGCTCTCAGGTGCTAAGACAACCCAAGGTCCTACCAAGCATTCCACATGGCTGTAGACACGTCATGTCTCGATTCACTTGTATATATATTTTTAGGGTATATTTTTCGTAATTTTTTTTTAAATTAATCCTGGCACCTAGCCCATACCTAAGAGAAGAGGTAGCTACCACTAGGGATAACTAATATACTTCGAGAGCATAAGAACTTGGCATACTCCGTTGGTATATATCCTACACCGTCTTCAAATAGAAATACCTTCTACTAAGTCCTCTAAGAATCTAGAAATCACTCACCACATTTTAACAACTAATTTAAAACTTAAACCAGCCAACTGTGTGTGAACATGCAAACAATGTATCCAAAAGTTAAAAGCACATAAAGAACAAAAGATTATGATTTGAATACACCTATTGTAGTGCTCGTTGATGTTGTGCGTTTGCATAGATGCATTGCTGATGTTGTGCAGATTGCTTCTCTTTGCTTTTTGTAGGCATTGCATGTCTCCCCCCTTCCTAATTTGTGTGCACGGTAGGTGGACTATTGGGGCGTGTTTGTATGCTCTTGTTTAGCTGAGATCTTTGCAAAATGTTTATTAACAAACAAGAAAAGAAAAGAAAGGAATAAAATTTGTTAGTGGTGCCAATCACCGAATATAGCCGAGGGAAAAAACCCAGTGGGAGAAAAGTGCCCTGGCTTGTTGATCTTATTGTGGAGTCGATGAGCTTACCCTTGTACTGGTGGTGGATCCATGTCCACTTCTGCTGGAAAGATGGTATCAATCACTTCCGGATGCAAGGACAACCCTGTACAAAAACCAGCCTCTGGAGAAGGTGGTAGAGGAAGGAGTGCTTCCTCGCTAAAATATGGCATTGGTTCTATGGGCAGGTTAAGCAGACAATCTCGATTTTGGAACTGCTCAATATAGGTACTCATAGTGATCCAAAATTGACATGTTGAGGCTTGGGGAAGGAGGGCTTGCAAGATAGGTGGTTGCAAGTCATTTATGCATGTATCCCTCCATTGTTGTGCTTGAACCTCCTCAGGTAATCTACTCCTCCTGATGGATCGAGCGATGGAGCCTGAGAAGGCGACAGGCCGGCTTGAGTCCTTGCCCCAGCGACCGACGAATGGTGTCGTAGGGTTTTGCCAGCATGTAGAGCCTGGAAGGCTGAATTCTAGATCATCGGCAGTTTAAAGGAAAAGAATAAGAGAGCCGGTTTGGCTTGTATGGAATTGATTCATGTATAAACCTTTTTTATAAATCTTGTCTTTAGCATTATTGTATTGTGGAAAAAGACTGTTTTAACAAACCTTTTGAAAAGGGCCTTAATTAAGGAACATGTTTATTTGTGTCAAATAGTGTGGTAGGATTAATTAGAAAATAAATTGACGCGTGAGTAGGGTGGAAAGTGGGAGGATAGAATGCCCCGACGGCACCATCCTACGAACGGGTGGACCCGATTAGTCGGGTAGCTTACCAACAGATTAAGTGAAAGCCCTACACTAGATAAATAGGTTCTTGGACAACTCTATTCTAGAAGACTAGGCCAGCGGTTGTGCCTTGCATGGATGAGGAAAAAAGCGTTGCCTCTAGAAATCAAGTCTAGTAGTTGCCCAATTTATGATCAATTACCCTATGGGTGATTTTATTTTTAGAAGATCAGACTCCCTCTACGGGATAGGACTAGGTCTTACCTATGAATCGTATCCTTGAATCTCTACATGGTCAAGGTGTCGATGAATAGGAAATTCTCTCCAAGTTAAGACTTAGTGGACTATCTTAAGTGTTTCCCCTATTTTAGAAGGGGGGAACCTTACAGGTGTTGAGGCATTTTCCTATCATACCCTGCATTCAACACATGTTCTGATACTAGTCTTTTTTCAAACTCATGACATGGCATGCACATAATCATTCCACCGATGGCATGATGAGGGTCCCTGTGGATCCATCGGCATGGCAACACATAGAAGAGGAGTGGTTGGAATTCAAGGACGAGCCACTTCACTTACAAACTATATTGGGTTTGGATGTCTAATATGTTTTATACTCTCAATCACCTTCCATTTGATTTGAATTATCTAATATTAGATGGATTTGAATATATTTTATTTGTGCATTGTGCATAATTAGGACTCACAACATCCGGTCACAATGCCATCGCTTGTTACATCATAGCCTATGTATCTCAAGAAGATCATGTATGAAGACTATCATCGATTTTTTTCATTTGATCATGAGAAGTTTGTTCCACCTACAAAGTAGTACCCCACATTCTTTAACAGTAGGAGATTGGGAAGTATTGTGGAGAGGATCGTCCCATACACCACCGTCGGGAATGACAAGGTACTCAAACTTCTTTTGTCTTCCATATTGGACAAAGCTAAGAATCAATCATCTATTAGATCTTATGAACATCATAAAAAACATAACATTGAATATTTGGGACCACATAACTGGCAAGAGAGATTCTTTAGCAGTTCGGAGAGTACTTGAGATTGATTGAACGCCTCCCCAACACTTGGACAATAGTTCAAGAGAACATGAATGCAATTTTACCTAAATCACATCGGATCTTGATAAATAATGAGGAGAATAGACTGAAGGATTGAATTTCCTTCTTTAGTACCCCTACAGGTGTCATGCATTCTTTAAAGGGGGTACTCACAAAAACAAAGAAGAAAAGCGCAACTCAATTATATGGTTCAAAAACGCATAATTGTCACAAGATGTTTCAGGTATGTTCAATTTACTTATATAAGTGGCATGATGGTCTTTTATTGTAATTGTATAACATTGATTGCAATGTTTTTTGTTATATAGTTCATTCTTCCCATATGCATTAGGGGGTGTGGAGATCAAAAAGTACGGGAGGCCATCTACAAAATGGAGGTGGTGGTGAGGTATGAAAAACTAAATTTCTAGCATGTTGTGCTAGTTTGTAAGACATGTCATGCTAATTAAATGGACTCAACTCCATCTTAGGTACATAATTTCTAAGGAGATCCATCCATCCACTATTGATGTAGCCTTAGTAATGGCAATAGAGGCAGTGTGCATGATAGAGGAGAACCTCCCAAGAACTATTCTCACTAGTCAAGATGATAGTATTGTTGTGGAGATCAAAAAGTACAGCAAGCCATCTACAAAATGGAGGCGGTGGTGAGGTATGAAAAACTATGTTTCTAGCATGTTGTGCTCATTTGTGAGACATGTCATGCTAATTAAATGGACTCAACTCCATCTTAGGTACATAATTTCTAAGGAGATCCATCCATCCACTATTGATGTAGCCTTAGTAATGGCAGTAGAGGCAGTGTGCATGATAGAGGAGAGCCTCCCAAGAACTATCCTCACTAGTCAATTACATCTTGTGGTACACTTGATAGATGAAGTGTTCATGTGCAGTGTTGTGCATGCTTAGTGGATGTTCTTCATTAATAATTTCATGAAGTCCTTTAAGGATTTTGTTAGGCAAAGAGTTCCGACAGAAGGAAGCATGGCAAAGGGTTGGTTAGTGCAAGAAGCATGTGTCCACATTTCAGAGTATCTCTCTCTCGAGTGGATCGCACAATGCCACAATTGTTGAGTAATGAGGAAGATGAGTGCATGGTGTCCCACCTACCACAAGGCAAAGGAAGAGAAATGAGAATTCACACATCAATGTTGAAGAAGGTGAATACATTTTGTATTCTTAATAGTGAAGTTATGAAGAGGTGGGTGGCAAGGTATGAAGAAGTGAGGAGAAGCCGATATGAGGAGAGACGAGCATTTAGGATGCCTTCAAGAGGCTTGCTATTTCCTTCGGATCTTGAATCACTTGAAAAATATTGTACTATTGATTGGATTTATGAAGAAATGGAAAAGGCAGAAGAACATGGAGAGATGGTGATAGAAGAAAAGTGGAGTATACTGAAAGAGGATGCGAGCAAAATGTAAGTGTCTCTACTTTGTCTTTTTTAATTCAAGTAGAATCTCATGATATGGTTATTCAATATCATAAATATATTTCATTTGGTGTTGGTGCTAGTATAAGGTATACCATTTCATGTGGTCTTCGAAGGAAAGCATTTTCACAGTCAACGTATAGATGTAAAGAGAAATACCCAAGATTGTGGGGTTATGGCAAACTTTGAGCAAGAAAGTGGAACAATTCTTGATTATTGTGGCATGATTCAAAACATCCTAAAGGTTGGATTTAGGACATTCTAAAATTTTATATTGGATGTGAAGTGGTTCAAGGATATGTGTGGAGGTGCTCAAGCAACCATGAAAAGGCATCCAAATGGATTTATGGTGATCAATTCCATAAAACTTTCACAAACATAGAGGGACACATTTGTGCTACCTCACCACAAGTAAATACTAACCATAAGCTTTTATTATATTATACTTATGCATGTTTAATTTACACTCAATTTGTTTCTTCTTATAAGGTTCTATTTCACACAGATATAAATGACAAGAAATGGTGGTATGTCATACAAGTCGCTCTTCATTCAAAGAGTATTTTTAAAGATATGGAGGTTGAAGAGATCATGGACGAAGTGGCAATAAAAAATGAACATGTGGAGGATCAAGTACAAGATGAAGAGCGCGAGATACCACCAACTAATCAAGATGAAGGTGTCTTTATCCAAGATAATGAGAAAGGAATTGAATCCGAGTATGAGAATGATGATGTTGAGTCCAGTGCTAGTGGGATAGATCTTTTTGTTGATCTTGCAATGGGACATATGAATCTTGAGATAGACTAGTTAACATGTATGGTTTTGATGGAAGATACAACAAATGTTGGGACAATCTCACCTTAATTCATTAAACAATTGCTCAATTTGCGATTCGTGATTTAGTCCATATTTGATTGTATTATAATATATTATAATATATTTGATTGTATTATAATATATTTAGTGCTTCTTCTTTTGTGATATTGGGATCACATTTTGTGCTTCTGCTTTTGTGATATTGGAAAATTTTCAGCTCTCGGGAATGCTATTTGGAATGTTTGGATTTTTTTCCTAGTATACGGCTAAACTTGTGGCTATACGTGCGAGAGCTACCCCTCTCTCTACTCTCTCTCCTCTTCACACGGCTATGCTCCCCATCTCTTCTAGTGAGGCCCACGTTATTAAGGAGTAGCCATTGTGGTGAGAACCCAAGAACCCAACCCAGGCACCTCCGATGTTCCAAGTTTAGACATTGCATAGTGGCCAAGTGTAGCTAAATGGTTAGGAGATGGCTTATGTAGGGACTTGGCACTCTACCAAAGTAGGGTGCAGGCTATGTGACCATATTAGTGAGTTCTAGATATAACAACAAATCAAAGACACACAATTCTCAACTTGTGAGGCTTGTTAGAGGGTCCAGATGGTCTTAGATGGCTATGGAAACTGCTCTTCTAGTCAGATGATGTAAGATCCCTGTTCCCACCGAGCAACAGATTCGGGATACTAGCAGTGGAAGTAGCACTTCTCGCGCGAGACAGGGGTCCCACATTCGGGGCCTCACCCACGGATATCCGGATAAGAGACTAATTTGTCGGTTGTTCCAAAACCGAACCCGGAAAAACTTCCTTTACCGGAAAGCACGGGCGATTCCACCAGGATAACTTTTTACTCTAACGTAGTCAAGATCATTTCTGATCGAGCTGATCCAATTACATCTATAAGATACTTGGTCAGATCCAGGAAGAAACTTGCACTTGGATCATTGGGATCAACGCTTTTTTCCCCATTCAAGAGGCACAGCCGTTGATTCCTATCCATAGAACAGTTACTATCCGAGATTTATTTTATCTATCGTAAAAACAAAAGTTTGAGTCTCGATTTACGAATCCATCAGTCCAGCCTAACCCCATCCCCAGTCCCATGGGTTAGCCAACCACCCAACCACTGTAGTGATGGGATCCAATTAAGAATTTGGTTAGGTTTTGTCTCGGGTACCAAGGAAAAGAGTTCCAAGGCCCCCTAGCCGGATGTTCATGCAAAAATAAAACTAGTCACACCACTCACACACCCAATATGAAATTGCCTTTTCACAGATTCAACCAGTTTAAAACAATCCTTTAATAAAACCATAGTATCACTGATCATCATCTTCCAATTTATCTAGTTGATTCTTAATTTTCCCATCATTCCTTCATCAGAGTATCTATGGCATCATTGGTAACTAGGACGTTCACCACCTGTCCAGTCAGGGGCCGTTTCCTAGTTCCTAGCCCATAATACTCGGCAATATAATCACTTATCAAGATGGACTCTCGTTGAAGATCAGCAAGATCAACCAACAGATCCATATAAAGAGCCATGGACTCATCCATTGAAGACCAGCAAGGTCAATCAACCAGATCCATGCCCGATTTCAGAAAACAACTCCTACTCTTGTTCCAATATCTTCCTCGACGCACGCGTGCGTATCCTAGGCGACCCAGAGCCCGAGCACCGTATGGTCAGCACCCTCTAGGATCCTTCGTCGCTCGCAGGTGACCTAGCGCTTCACTCATAGGCCGCTTCCTTGGCCCCTCATCCACCGTACCAGAAGCTCACCATTTTAATCGCACCGAGGCTGGTCAAGACCTCGGCCGACCTTGCTACGCGAGATGTCCTTCATTGACTCTCCGTCAGCAGTTGCAACTTTATCATCACGACCTTAATCACAAGACGGCCAAAATGCTTCCCCAGCATTCTTGACATAAAACAATCATTTACAAACAGCATTTACAAACAGTTTACAAATACAGTTTCTATATTAACTCTCATTTTTCCACATTATCCCTCATCAACCCACATTACTTATTCCATATTCCATTTATATGTGTACTCATCCTATCACATCATTTTCCATCTCATAACTTCAGATTCCTTCACATCACATATCATATATTCACATCCATACATATATCCACATCCACATCCACATTCACATCTATACATCCACATCTACATGCATACATTCATATCTACATGCATACATCCACAACTCTATGCATACATCCACATCCACATTCACATTCACATCTATACATCTACATCTACATGCATACATCCACCTCCACATTCACATCCACATCTATACATCTACATCTACATGCATACATCCACAACTCCATTCACATCCACATCTATACATCTACATCCATACATCCACATCTCCATTCACATCCACATCTATACATCTACATGCATACATCCACATCTCCATTCACATCCACATTTATACATCTACATCTACATGCATACATCCACATCTCCATTCACCTCCACATCTCTACATCTACCTGCATACATCCACATCTCCATTCACATCCCCATCTATATATCTACATGCATACATCCACATCTCCATTCACATCCACATCTATACATCTACATGCATACATCCACATCTATACATCTACATCTACATGCATACATCCACATCTCCATTCACCTCCACATCTCTACATCTACATGCATACATGCACATCTCCATTCACATTCCCACCTATACATCTACATGCATACATCCACATCTCCATTCACATCCCCATCTATACATCTACATCTATATGCATACCTCCACACCGAATGAAATTATTTTATGTGTAAATTTTTATAAAATTTTGCCATAGCTTCGCTACTATAACTGATAAATCTCAATTATTTTAAAGATAAGGCTTATCTTTAAGGGAATGATTAGAATGATCCCTAATTGGATCATTAGTCCTTAATGGATTAAATAAAAATAATCATAAATTAAAAGCATAGATAAAAAAAACTATTAATTTATTCTCAAGCATAGATTAATCTTGGATTAAGAAAAAGCTTTATGAAAAGCTTCATTTGGATTGAGAATGGGTCATGAGTATGACCATTTCTTAAGAGAGAGAGAGAGAAAAACCATTAGAATTAAACATAAATGGGAATTTATGTAATTCTTTACTATCATTAATTAATTAACTTCAATAGCATTTCAAAAACCATACTAATTAAGCTTCTCAAGCTTGAGAGGAGTTGAGAAGAGAGAATCATTGAGAAATTATAGAAAAGATCAAAATTCACTATACTTATCTTATAATTTGCTTGATTCTTTGTTCACGGTAGAGGCCCCCAACCAATCAATTGGTTTAGTATGTTGATGGAGCCACCAATGGGGATTGAAGAAAGAGAGAAGTGTCAAAAACTAGTGAATTATTAAAGAATTCACAGTTCTTGGCTTAGGTGGAGTAGAGTAACAAAGCATAAGACACTATATTTTTTTTCAACAAGGGAAGGCTTCTATTTATAGGAAAATTTGAGCTTCTAACCAAACAAACTGATTCTAGAATTTTCCAAGTCAGTTTGGTTGAATTTGGACTAGATTTGGACCTAGTTTGGTTACTTTTTGATTCGATTTGGTTCCATTTTGATTTGGTTTGGTTCAAGAGAGATGAGAGATAAAAAATATCACATTATTTTAGAGTTTAAAACTCATTCAAGCATGTGAAATATGTACCTCCTTTAAAGAACTCCCCTTCCTTACATATGTGTCAAAATTTTATTGCTCATAGTTTTTTTACTAATAAACCTTGTACATTTTCAACTCTTCATCTTATGTGAAATATGCACCTTCTTTAAAGAACTCCCCTTCCTTACATATGTGTCAAAATTTTATTGCTCATAGTTTTTTACTAATAAACCTTGTACATTTTCAACGCTTCATCTTATGTGAAATATGCACCTTCTTTAAAGAATTCCCCTTCCTTACATATGTGTCAAAATTTTATTGCTCATAGTTTTTTACTAATAAACCTTGTACATTTTCAACTCTTCATCTTATGTGAGCATTTACTCATTTTTGGGTATCTTCTTTTACAAATTGGATTTATCTCCTCCCTACACATGGATTGATGCTATTGGCCCATAGGAACCTTAATTGGACCATAATCCAAAAATTCCTGAAAATCTAGACCCTTAGACTAAGGTCCTTTATACCCATTTCCAATTAATTCCAATTGCACATTGAAAAATTATTTTTGAATTTCTGTTTCAGGGGAACTTATTTTAATAAGATGAGTTATTTTTCTATCCAAAAATATTCATAATCTGAATATTCTCTCTCTAGAATAATTTTCTCTCTCTAGGCTAAAACAGTTAGAAACAAGGTCTTTATATTTCTGAAGAGGGATTGATTACAGGGGAAGATACTAGACATCAAAAAGGGGTTGGGAGAGGAATCTTACATTCTACCCCACTTAAAAAATGCGAGATGTCCTCATCTCGCAAACTGGGATAATTTCGTAAGATGCACGAATATGAGACTTAGAGAAAAATTTTAATCAAGATTAACCACCAAGAAAAGTCTTAAAGAGAGCAAGATAAGAACAAGATTTAAACTTTATCCTTTCTCGGAACTTATACAGTAAAGATAGAAGAACTCTTTACACTTCCATAAGCCCGTCCATCATATGGTCACAAAAGCAGCACTCACAAGCTGCACAAGTATAGGGTAACTCATCTATGGGAATGATTCTGCTGGTTATTGCCGCACCTATCTCAGTGGTATGAGGTGATCTAACAAAAGGACCTCTCAGAGGCAAGCCAAAAACGGGGTAAAGGCATATCTTCTCATGAGGAAGAAAACACGCCAGTAAGAAGACCCGCTCAGAAAACCCAAGATGCCTTGATCTCATGATGCAGTAGTATCGGGGACCCAAACCCAAAGCTTCAATAACCATGGCCAAGCGGACATTGTTACGAAAGTGCTGCTGACCCCAGGGTGTTACCCTAGTTATGTTTTGATAGGTCTGCCATTTGGTCTGAGCTATAGAAGTTCCTAGGTGAGGAAAAAGTGAGCGCTCATACTGTTCTATAAAGTCTTTCTTCACAGACTCTCTTGCGTCTTGAAGGTGAGAAATCATCAGGGATAAAACTAATTCCTGTTGCCAAGCCATGAGGGAGATTAAGAAGGAAAGGAGATTGATGGGAGTAAGATTACTGTGAGCGACAAGTAAAAGTTACGACTTTTATAAAGGAAGGAGCTAGCGTAACCTAGAAGCCAACGGTAACTTGCCACTGAAGTTTTACCGTCTTTCCATGATTTGGGTTTGGCACATTTTTCTATAGAAGGCATTAAGAATTTTGAGATGAGGAGATAAAAGAAGCTTGTAGGCTAAGTCACCTACTTTCATTGAATTCAGATATAAGGGTCACAATATCTGGGGGATAACTTCTTATACTCCCCAAGAGATAAAGAACTTCTTTTGGGTCGTACTCGAATGAAAACCAAAACCTTGGTATCCAAAACATCGATTTTTACTTCTGAACTCATTGTTCTGAATCCTTAAAATAGGTGGGACTCCTGAGAAGTATTCTAGGGAAAGGGTCTTCCCTTCTTTTTTTTTTAAAACAGAAACTTTCTTTTATTTTAGAGGGAATAATTATAAGATAAGAAAGGGAGATTCTTACTCCTATATACCTCGAAGGCTGGGGAGGAATCTTACATTCTACCCCACTTAAAAAAGTGCGAGATGTCCTCATCTCGCAAGGTAGAGGACATCTCTTTTTCTTAAGATCCAATTTTATTCTGGGGTTCCATATATTCTGGTCAACCCAACAGAACACTGGGATAAATATCCCTTATATAGAACTCATCATTAAATAACAATTCATTCAGATTATATCATTCATATCTTTAACATGATAATGGTCCATTAGACCGAAAAGTTTCCTTCGGAACATTCCTCCACGGAAATTTCAGTCAAGCACGTTCTCAATTTGACATCCTTAACTTGATCTACCGGTCAAGTATTAACAGTAGCAATCTGACAGCACAACCCACTAATCTCATAGTGATTTGCTGAATTCATTATCATCATTCTAGTTATGAATATCATCACAGGGACTCGTCCCATTCCCCCTCATTGTGGTTTCATTATATTTCAACTAACTTTTAAAAATCATCATTTTTCAATCAGAATTTTCAATCAGAATCCAAATCAATTCATCAATTCTCAAACAGAATTAAAAATCATATCAATCACATTCGAAATCATCATGTGGATAGCATTAACGCTTATAATTTCAAGTCTTAGATTTACTCGTATATACTGTCAGTAAAGAGCTATAGTATACTCTCGGTATATACGGGTAGTCACGGCCCTTGGAATTATAAGGTAAATACCATCATGTCTAGGCCTCAAGCAAGTCAAGGTTCTATATAATTGCGGTACTTCCATTTGAAGACCCAATTACCAAATTACGAATTTCAGTTTGAATATCAATTTGTATGAATTATATCACACAATTACAACCTTTTTGTGCTTCTTGATAAATTTTTGACATATTTGGTTTCTCAGTTGATCTTTATTAGCCAAATGCTCTGATACTAACTGTAAGATCCCTGTTCCCACCGAGCAACAGATTCGGGATACTAGCAGCGGAAGTAGCACTTCTCATGCGGGACAGGGGTCCCACATTCGAGGCCTCACCCACGGATATCCGGATAAGAGACTAATCCGTTGGTTATTCCAAAACTGAACCCGGAAAAACTTCCTTTACCGGAAAGCACGGGCGATTCCACCAGGATAACTTTTTACTCTAACGTAGTCAAGATCATTTTTGATCGAGCTGATCCAATTGCATCTATAAGATACTTGGTCAGATCCAGGAAGAAACTTGCACTTGGATCATTGGGATCAACGCTTTTTTTCCCATTCAAGAGGCACAGCCGTTGATTCCTATCCATAGAACAGTTACTGTTCGGGATTTATTTTATCTATCGTAAAAACAAAAGTTTGAGTCTCGATTTACGGATCCATCAGTCCAGCCTAACCCCATCCAGTCCCATGGGTTAGCCAACCGCCCAACCACTGTAGTGATGGGATCCAATTAAGAATTTGGTTAGGTTTTGTCCCGGGTACCAAGGAAAAGAGTTCCAAGGCCCCCTAGCCGGATGTTCATGCAAAAATAAAACTAGTCACACCACTCACACACCCAATATGAAATTGCCTTTTCACAGATTCAACCAGTTTAAAACAATCCTTTAATAAAACCATAGTATCACTGAACACCATCTTCCAATTTATCCAGTTGATTCTTACTTTTCTCATCATTCCTTCATCAGAGTATCTATGGCATCATTGGCAACTAGGACGTTCACCACCTGTCCACTCAGGGGCCGTTTCCTAGTTCCTAGCCCATAATACTCGGCAATATAATCACTTATCAAGATGGACTCTTGTTGAAGATCAGCAAGATCAACCAACAGATCCATATAAAGAGCCATGGACTCATCCATTGAAGACCAGCAAGGTCAATCAACCAGATCCATGCCCGATTTCAGAAAACAACTCCTACTCTTGTTCCAATATCTTCCTCGATGCACGCGTGGGTATCCTAGGCGACCCAGAGCCCGAGCACCGTATGGTCAGCACCCTCTAGGATCCTTCGCAGGTGACCTAGCGCTTCACTCATAGGCTGCTTCCTTGGCCCCTCATCCACCGTACCGGAAGCTCATCATTTTAATCGCACCGAGGCTGGTCAAGACCTCGACCGACCTTGCTACGCGAGACGTCCTTCATTGACTCTCCGTCAGCAGTTGCAACTTTATCATCACGACCTTAATCACAAGATGGCCAAAATGCTTCCCCAACATTCTTGACATAAAACAATCATTTACAAACAACATTTACAAACAGTTTACAAATACAGTTTCTATATTAACTCTCATTTTTCCACATTATCCCTCATCAACCCACATTACTTATTCCATATTCCATTTATATGTGTACTCATCCCATCACATCATTTTCCATCTCATCACATCATTTTCCATCTCATACTTCAGATTCCTTCACATCACATATCATATATTCACATCCATACATATATCCACATCCACATCCACATTCACATCCATACATCCACATCTACATGCATACATTCATATCTACATGCAAACATCCACAACTCCATGCATACATCCACATCCACATTCACATTCACATCCATACATCTACATCTACATGCATACATCCACCTCCACATTCACATCCACATCTATACATCTACATCTACATGCATACATCCACAACTCCATTCACATCCACATCTATACATCTACATCCATACATCCACATCTCCATTCACATCCACATCTATACATCTACATGCATACATCCACATCTCCATTCACATCCACATCTATACATCTACATCTACATCTACATGCATACATCCACATCTCCATTCACCTCCACATCTCTACATCTACATGCATACATCCACATCTCCATTCACATCCCCATCTCCATTCACATCCCCATCTATACATCTACATGCATACATCCACATCTCCCTTCACATCCACATCTATACATCTACATGCATACATCCACATCTCCATTCACATCCACATCTATACATCTACATCTACATGCATACATCCACATCTCCATTCACCTCCCCATCTATATATCTACATGCATACATCCATATCTCCATTCACATCCCCATCTATACGTCTACATCTACATGCATACATCCACATCTCCATTCACATCCATATCTATACATCTACATCTACATGCATACCTCCACACCTCCATGATTACAATAAAATTCTTTTAATTAATCTAGGATGATAATTCCTAGAATATGGTAGGAAGTCCTCTTTTCATGCTTTGAATGAAATTATTTTATGTGTAAATTTTTATAAAATTTTGCCATAGCTTCGCTACTATAACTGATAAATCTCAATTATTTTAAAGATAAGGCTTATCTTTAAGGGAATGATTAGAATGATCCCTAATTGGATCATTAACCCTTAATGGATTAAATAAAAATAATCATAAACTAAAAGCATAGATAAAAAAACTATTAATTTATTCTCAAGCATAGATTAATCTTGGATTAAGAAAAAGCTTTATGAAAAGCTTCATTTGGATTGAGAATGGTTCATGAGTATGACCATTTCTTAAGTGAGAGAGAGAGAGAAAAAACCATTAGAATTAAACATAAATGGAAATTTATGTAATTCTTTACTATCATTAATTAATTAACTTCAATAGCATTTCAAAAACCATACTAATTAAGCTTCTCAAGCTTGAGAGGGGTTAAGAAGAGAGAATCATTGAGAAATTATAGAAAAGATCAAAATTCACTATACTTATCTTATAATTTGCTTGATTCTTTGTTCATGGTAGAGGCCCCCAACCAATCAATTGGTTTAGTATGTTGGATGGAGCCACCAATGGGGATTGAAGAAAGAGAGAAGTGTCAAAAACTAGTGAATTATTAAAGAATTCACAGTTCTTGGCTTAGGTGGAGTAGAGTAACAAAGTATAAGACACTATATTTTTTTTCAACAAGGGAAGGCTTCTACTTATAGGAAAATTTGAGCTCCTAACCAAACAAACTGATTCTAGAATTTTCCAAGTCAGTTTGGTTAAATTTGGACTAGATTTGGACCTAGTTTGGTTACTTTTTGATTCGATTTGGTTCCATTTTGATTTTGTTTGGTTCCATTTTGATTTGGTTTGGTTCAAGAGAGATGAGAGATAAAAATATCACATTATTTTAGAGTTTAAAACTCATTCAAGCATGTGAAATATGTACCTCCTTTAAAGAACTCCCCTTCCTTACATATGTGTCAAAATTTTATTGCTCATAGTTTTTTTACTAATAAACCTTGTACATTTTCAACTCTTCATCTTATGTGAAATATGCACCTTCTTTAAAGAACTCCCCTTCCTTACATATGTGTCAAAATTTTATTGCTCATAGTTTTTACTAATAAACCTTGTACATTTTCAACTCTTCATCTTATGTGAAATATGCACCTTCTTTAAAGAATTCCCCTTCCTTACATATGTGTCAAAATTTTATTGCTCATAGTTTTTTACTAATAAACCTTGTACATTTTCAACTCTTCATCTTATGTGAGCATTTACTCATTTTTGGGTATCTTCTTTTACAAATTGGATTTATCTCCTCCCTACACATGGATTGATGCTATTGGCCCATAGGAACCTTAATTGGACCATAATTCAAAAATTCTTGAAAATCTAGACCCTTAGACTAAGGTCCTTTATACCCATTTCCAATTAATTCCAATTGCACATTGGAAAATTCTTTTTGAATTTCTGTTTCAGGGGAACTTATTTTAATAAGATGAGTTATTTTTCTATCCAAAAATATTCATAATCTGAATATTCTCTCTCTAGAATAATTTTCTCTCTCTAGACTAAAACAGTTAGAAACAAGGTCTTTATATTTCTGAAGAGGGATTGATTACAGGGGAAGATACTAGACATCAAAAAGGGGTTGGGGGAGGAATCTTACAGATGATGTGGTTATTTAGTCATTTGGGACTAGGCCAATGTAGCCAACCTACATCCATATCGACCCTAGTTTGTTAACAATCCTAAAATGGGATTGATCATGGTGATAGACATAGATTAAGCAACATAATTAAGGTGGATTATACCACACTAAAAACTCCAGAGAGAGAGAGATTGCACACTCAACACTCAATTCTATTGCCTTATTGCATTCACAATGAAGCATACAATGATGTAGGTTTTCTAGCCTTATCCCACTTTACATGTCATCATCCATTTGGCAACTCCTTTTCCACTCCTTTTGGTCAACACTCACACACCATTCAATATTACATGTGGCATTCTTATCTTGCCACAATATCTTGCACCTGTAGGGTGCTTTCCCACATACACACAACACCCGATTACATCTCTCAACACCCCCTCTTAATCGAGGTGTTCCACAACTCACCCATCATCCATCACCCATATCAATGTAGCATTGCACAAACGCAATTGCTACCTCTCAACACTCCCCCTCAATGATACATTGGAGTGTCCATGTGTGTGTGTGTCTACCATCTTAGACACCAAGTCCATTTTGAACCGTCTCGCTCACAATGGAACCACTGAGTTCAATTTGAACATAGAAGTTCGGGTGGGAACCAACCCATGCACATGCACCTCACACGTGCATCTCTCATGCACACATCACCAACAACCATTTTGAGCTTCTAGGTGAGCTTGGGCAGGGCGACCCTCATACCATGGGTGAATACACATCTCGTTTTGAGCATGCAGGCTCGGGCACGGTTACCCTCATATACATGGGTGAAATAAATACAATGGCGGTTGGCCGAAGCCGGTTGGCCGAAGCCGAGCAACGGACCCTCGTACAAATATAAACATGGCTCCCAAAGTCACCATGTATCTCAATAGGGCTAAATCCATCCTTTTGTGCCTCTAAAATTTGAGCTCATCAATTTGTGGATTGAATGACCACATTGCACTCCTCATATCTTGCCATGAGAACACCACTTTGTGACCCAAATCGATCACCAAATAACCATTTATGATGGTGTAGATCTCCTCCACATGAACCTTCCTTTACCTAAGGCTCTTTATACCACACACCATAAGGTTCACCTTATCCTAGTATGTGTTTGCGCTGCCACACCTGTGATTCTGTCAGGACCTCGTTATGGCGGCTATGACTGTTGTGCAACTCGCAGCTCTTGCATCTCTCCTTGTCGCCAAGCTTGAAAAGGGAAAACATAGCTTGCACTCATCAACACAACTCTGCGTAGCAAGTAACACAGCTGAGAGAGAGAGAGAGAGAGAGAGAGAGAGAGAGAGAGAGAGAGAGAGAGAGAGAGAGAGGGTGTGCATGTGTGTGCATGTGTGTGTGTGTGTGTGTGTGTGTGTGTGAGAGAGAGAGAGAGAGAGAGAGAGAGAGTTTGTGTGTGTATGTATGCATGTGCATGCATGTGTAAGAGAGAGAGAGAGAGAGAGAGAGAGAGAGAGAGAGAGAGAGAGAGAGAGAGAGCATGCATGTGCGTACATCTGCATCTATGTGTGTGTGCTTGAGAGAGAGTGAGATGGGGTAGGCAGAGAGAGAGAGAAAGAGAGAGAGAGAGAGAGGTGTATAGAGGGAGAGGGTGAAAAGAGAGAGAGAGAGATAGAGAATAAAAAGTAGCTTTTAAAATACTTTAAATCAAAATAAAAATTTATATGTATATGTGTGTTTTTATTTACATTTATACATGCATACATACATATATATATCTATGTGTGTGTATAATAGATCCATCTATATAATTAAAATTGAGCACACCTTACCATGCATCTCTGCTTGCATTAAAATTTAATCAAAATTAATTAAAATGATGTATGTGTGTGTATTTATATTTTTAAATACACGTATATATGTGTATAAGTATATGTTTCTATTTATAGGTATATATATCTAAAATAATATATTGTATATAATAATATTTACATGTGTGTATGTGTGTGTTTGTGTGTGTGTGTGAGAGAGAGAGAGAGAGAGAGAGAGAGAGAGAGAGAGAGAGAGAAAGTGTAAGATTCCTCCCCCAACCCCCTTTTGATGTCTAGCATATTCCCCTGTAATCAATTCCCTTTTCTGAAATATAAGAGATCTTGTCTCTGCCTGTTTTGGCATAGAGAGAGAAAATATTTTAGAGAGAGAATATTCAGATTATGAATATTTTTGGATAGAAAAATAACTCATCTTATTAAAATAAGTTCCCTTGAAACAGAAATTCAAGAAGAACTTTCCAATGTGCAATTAGAATTAATTGAAAATGGATATGAAGGACCTTAGCCTAAGGGTCTAGATTTTCAGAAATTTTTGGATTATGGTCCAATTAAGGTTCCTATGGGCCAATAGCATCAATCCATGTGTAGGGAGGAGATAAATCCTATTTGTAAAAGAAGATACCCAAAAATGAGTAAATACTCACATAAGATGAAGAGTTGAATATGTACAAGGTTTATTAGTAAAAAACTATGAGTAATATCAAAAAAATGAGATAAATTGAGTATCCAAAAATGAGTAAATGCTCACATAAGATGAAGAGTTGAATATGTACAAGGTTTATTAGTAAAAAACTATGAGTAATATCAAAAAAATGAGATAAATTGAGTATCCAAAAAGGAGTAAATGCTCACATAAGATGAAGAGTTGAATATGTACAAGGTTTATTAGTAAAAAACTATGAGCAATATTAAAAATATGAGATATTTTGGGTATAATCATTCCATTTTGACACATATATAAGGAAGGGAAATTCTTTAAAGGAGGTAAGAAAAAGGCAATTTCATATTGGGTGTGTAAGTGGTGTGCCTAATTTTATGTTTGCATGAACTTCCTTGGAACTCTTTTCCTTGGTACCCAGGACAAAACCTAACCAAATTCCTAATTGGATCCCATCACTACAGTGGTTGGGAGGTTGGCTAACCCATGGGACTGGATGGGGTTAGGCTGGACTGATGGATCCGTAAATCGAGACTCAACTTTTGTTATTACGATAGATAAAGTAAATCCCGGACAGTAATTGTTCTATGGATAGGAATCAACGGCTGTGCCTCTTGAATGGGAAAAAAAGCGTTGATCCCAATGATTCAAGTGTAAGTTTCTTCCTTGATCTGATCAAGTATCTTGAAGATGCAATTGGATCAGCTTGACCAGAAATGATCTTGACTACGTTAGAGTAAAAAGTTTTTCTGGTGGAATCACCCGTGCTTTCCGGTAAAGGAAGTTTTTTCGGGTTCGGTTTTGGAATAACCGACGGATTAGCCTCTTGTCCGGATATCCGTGGGTGAGGCCCCGAATGTGGGACCCCTGTCCCGCGCGAGAAGTGTTACTTCCGCTGCCAGTATCCCGAATCCGTTGCTCGGTGGGAATAGGGATCTCACAGAAAGAGAGAGAGAGAGAGAGAGAGAGAGAGAGAGAGAGAGAGTGGGTGTGAACCACAATAGTAAAATGTTTAACATGATTATAAAACAAGAGTATCATTACAATAATCATGTTATTAGAATTATGAGACAATCTCTCAGGTAGTACACCATGTGTCCAAAAGCATAGACTACCAGATATTTGACAGGGTAGAATGTGTTACCTGCATCCATCCCACACCGACAACAAACAAATAGTTAGCCTCTCTGTGTGTCTTACAGGTGTCTTAGGCCATACTGTGGATGGGAAGCCAGGTCCTCCAAACTCCACCAAGAGTTGTCACCATCACCTCCAACATCTCCGACCACTCCGACCGCCAGTGCCCTCCGACCGCTCTGACCACTGTCACTGCCGGTGTGCTCCGACCACTCTGACCGTTGGTTCCCTCCGACTGCTCCAACCACTCTGACCACTGCGACCACGGTCACCACCGTTGTGCTCCGACCACCGGTGCCCCCTCTGACCACTCCGACTGCTGGTGTGCTTTGACCACTCCAACCCCCAGTGATGGCTCCAACCACCGTGGTGCCCTCTAATGACTCCAACCACTGTCACCGGCCAATGCCCTCCGACCGCTATCCCCATCGGTGCCCTCCGACTGCCAATGCTCTTTGACCCCTTTGACCGTTGGTCCCCTTCGACATCTCATACGTGCATGGCCAACTCCGATGGCACTCATGGAGGCAACACCCCTCTCCCTTTCCCAAGGCAAGGAGAGATCCTGAGCACCATATTACTTTCCCCTCTCCCTTTCCCAAGGTAGAGAGAGTGTCCTCTCCTATGAGAGTGTGTCCTAGACTTTGTGTATGCTACCGAGAGAGTGCTCCCCTTAACTCCTCCTTGGGTGTCCTCCTCCGCAGGTGGTGCTCAAGAGGATCTCGAAGAGGATCTCTCCCTGTCTTGGGAAAGGGAGAGGGGAAAGGAAGATGGTGCTCAGGATCTCGAAGAGGATCTCTCCCTGCCTTGGGAAAGGGAGAGGGGTGTTGCCTCCCCCATGAGTGCCATCAAAGCTGGCCATGCACATATGAGATGTCGCGAAGGGGACCAGCGGTCAGAGGGGTCAAAGAGCACTGGCAGTCGGAGGGTATCGATGGTCGGGGCGGTCGAAGGGAACTGGTAATGACGGTGGTCACCGGTGTTCAGAGCCATCGGAGGGAACCAAGGGTTGGAGTGGTCGGAGCAGTCAGAGGGCACCGGCGTCGATCGGAGTGGTCAGAGCACATCGGCGATGATGACGGTCGGAGTGGTCGGAGCACACCGGCGATAACGATGGTTGGAGCAGTCGGAGGGGTCGGAGATGTCAGAGGTGATGGTGGCAACTCTTGGTGGAGTGTGGAGGACCTGGCTTCCCATCCACAGGTCGCCCACTACTACTTAATTCACCATCCCGATGAATGCCATAGAACACAGGGGTTTCTTTGGCAAGCTAGCCTCCGGGCTAGCCTCTAGGCAACAAACAAAACATTTGGTAAGCAGGCTCCCAGGCATACCTCATACAATGATCCTTCTAGGAAAACCTTCTAGAGAGATACAAAATAAATAAAAATGAATCAACTAGTGTCCTGGGCAACTTCATCTAGCGAGCTGTAGAAAAAAGTGATTAAACAGGGAGCTCCTTGGGCACTTCATCCCAGCAAGCTATTTCTGAGAGCTCCTAGGCACTTCATCCAGCAAGCTATCACTAACTGTATTACCACTGTCATCCCTTGGGCAACGCATCTAACAGAAGGTTACCTCAACAAAAGCACAAAAACCAATCTAAACAATAACCATCACTGGCCACTTCATCCGCCGGGAAGAACTTTTGGCAGCACGAAGTCCAGCCATACAAGATACAAAATGAAATCTGGCCATTGCTAGTATATAAGAGATCCGCTTTTTTTAATTAACAAAAACGATTTGTTGCTCCCAAGCATCAGTAGCATGTGCCACGGTAGCCTCCAAGAGAACTTATGCTTCAGGGTCAAGATTGCTCATAAACTGCCACACGGAGATGGCCATACCAAGGGCTTTGCAGCCAAAGGGGAAAGCTGCACATGTACATGCTGTGTTATGGTATTGCAGGAGCGATGAAGAAGGGGTGTGCCCTTGAGAGTTTCTCTGCAACCTAGCTGCACCCTATGCCAAGAGCTCTTTAACACATTTAGATGATCCTCTATATGTGCTACAAAATGCAACGATGCGCTTCCAAAACCATAGCCGCTTCCACTAGATCTTGTAGGCGTTGCACACATGAGAGATACCTTACTTAAAAGCAAGCAAACTACTGTAGAATGGCTGGATCGGGCTACCAAGTTTAGAGGTGTAGCTCCACCTGTTTGTGCCACTATGGGCATCCGGACAACATCCAAAACTTGTTGGACACAATCAAAGTGGCCGCTCTTTACTGCATAATGGAAACATGTCCTCCCATTGGGAGCAGCAAACACGAGGATATCATCTCCCCATGCCACAAGCCGATCAATGCAAAATACCCTTCCATTTTTGTAAGCAAGCATGAGAGGCATCTGTCTCTATGATGATTCATTGCATTCAACGACACACCCTTCTCCAACAGCAACAAAAGTACCTTAGATTGGCCACGTGAGGCATCATAATGCAAAGGTGAGGTGGCGGTTATGAGAGAGGGTGTCGATGGGGAGTGACGGGAGGGGGACGATGACCGCACACGAAGGGAAGTGAGGGAAGTGAGAGAGGGGGAGGGGGTCGGGTAAGTTGATGAGACGAGTAAGGTAAGAGAGGGGGGTTGGTTAGGGGGGGGGAAGGCATGGTTGATGAGGGGTGAGGTAAGAGGGGGAGCAACCTCTTGGTGTGTTTGTTTTTTTTAATAACTATTATTATCATTTTTTTTGAGGGGGGGAATGGTGTGTTGGGGCGTCGCAGGAAGGTTTGCCCAGAGTACAAATCCAAGAGGCTAGTCAAAGAACTCAGCTTGACAATGTGCTAAAATTGATCAATCTCCTTTCTTTCTAAATGAACTGCCCTTAGTAAGCCGGGCACAGCCTCCTGTTAGCTCGCATAGGACAGTAGAACGGCTTCCACATAGCACAACACTCTGGGAGTGACTAAACACCGTGGTGAGGCTGAAACATCCTAACATTTCCCATCCATGAAGAAAGAATTTGGAGACTGCACAAGAGCATTCAATTTGTGTTTTTTTTCCCACCTCTGCTGGAGGGTGCAGTAAGTCAATGTCATTAGAGAGAACCATGATGATCGTTGGGGGCGGAAGGTTGAGGATAGCTCGTTAGCACTATTGCGATGGCCTACCGTGCCAACGAGCTCCTGCATGGTGCATAGCCGCCTGCAAAAGAGAGGAGGACAAAGGGGGTTGATTGTTGCACAGGGGAGGGGTGGGGGGCTGGTGCACGAGAGAGGGAGCGGGTGAGGCAAAGAAGGAGATGGGGGAGTGGGGGCGGTGAGTGCAACGAAGGGGGTGGGGGGTTGCACACATGAGACAGAGGACGGGTGAGGGGGCCAATGAGTTGGCAAAGGGGATGGCTAAGCACAGGGGGGCCGGTGAGGCGGGGTGATGAGTAAGAGGTGGCGGGCTAGTCGGTGGGAGAGGAGAGAGGGAGAGGGAGGTGAGGCGAGAGAGGGAGACTAGGGTGGTCGGTGAGGGGGGAAAGAGAGAGAGAGAGAGAGAGAGAGGGGGGAGGGGGGGTGGTCGGGTTGGTTGGTGAGGGGGAAAGAGAGGGTTAGTGAGCAACATTGGGGGGTGACGGTGAGCGATAGAGAAGGGGCGGTTAAGGTTCGGTGAGGTGGGGGATGCGGGAGGTGGGGTCGGTTAAGAGGGAGAGGGTGGTCGATGAGAGAGGGGGCATGGGTGAGTGAGCAAGGAGGGCTGGTCGGTGCGGAATGACGCGAGGGGGAGAGAGCTGTGGGGGGGAGAGAAGCAAGGGGGGGTGGGGCAGTTGGTCAGTGGGAGAGGAGTAAGGGATTGGGGGAGTGCGTGGTCGGTGAGGTGAGGGGGTTGGGGAGTGGTCGGTGAGGTGAGGGGGGTGAGGAGTGGTGGTTGGTGAGTGAAGGGAGGGGGTGGTCGGTGGGGTGAGGGAGGGAGAGAGAGAGAGAGAGAGGGAGAGAGGGGGTGGTTGATTGGTTGTTCAATGAGTTGAGTGTGAGGGGGGACGAGTTAGAGGGGAGTGGTCGGTGGGTGAGGTAAAGGGGAAAAGAGAGAAAGAGAAAGAGAGAGGTGGCAGGTGTTTTTTTTGGGGGGGGGGGTTTGTTTTGTTTTTTAATAGAAAAAAGACAACTAAGATGGGGGAGTCGATTTTTTTTGGGGAAAAAATGAATTTTTTGGAAAATAAAATAAAATAAAATTTAAGGGAGGGTTTTTTTTGGGAAAAAAAATACAAAGGGGAGATTTTTTTTTATTTTGCTTGATCGGGGAGAAGGGAAGGTTGGGTTGGTCGGTGAGGAGAATTGAGGGGAGAAGAGAGAGGGAAGAGGAGAAGAGAGAGGAAAAGGGTGGGTGACGAGTGAGAGATTGGTCAGTGAGGAGGTTGGGTGAGAGAGATTTTTTTTAATTTTTAATTTTTGCATCTTGTAAAAGAAGAAGGAAAAAAGAAACCGAAGAGGGGGATTTTTTGTTTTTTTGAGACAGAGACCCAATACCTGGCACTTCACAAACACTAGAGTGAGTTGAGACAGGCATTTCGCTTGAACCACCACCCTTGGCTAGCCACATCTTCTGAAGTGCCTTGATTGAGGGATCTGAAGTCTACACAAATTTTGATCTTCTTGGTCTTCTTTTTTGGAATCACCACTATAGGTGAACCACTCGGAGTGCTCAATGGGAACGATGATACTACCTGCCTCTTCCATCTTGTCTAGCTCTTTCTTCCCGCACTTCAAAATATTTTAGATTCATGCGGTAGATGCCCTTTGTGACCGGCCAACTGCCTTCTTTTTGTGAGTGTAAATGGCTCGGTCTATCCTTGGAAGATCCTTGTAAGTCCATGCAAACGCCTCTTGGTGTTCTTTGAAAAAGTCGGTGATTCTCCGAAGAGTGGAAAGGTCCTCTCAGACCCAAGCTGCCACTAAGATGGGGCGTGGCTCCTCTGATGTGCCGAGGTTCAGCTCTCTCACCTCCTCGTGTGGGTAAGTGGTGGGTGGAAGAGGAGCGGTGCCGAGTGCTGCTAAATATTTCTTGGATTGATAATCATTTGGAAGATGGCCTTGCGAGCTGCATACTGGGCACCATGGACTCGTCTTGGGATCTTTTACCTTGAGCTGCTCGATCTCCTTCCTGAGCACTGCCAACGGTCGCGTCCTCTTGTTGTGACCTTTTGAAATCTTCAAGCTCCTTCTTGAGCTTGGCTAGCTTGTCCATGTAAGCGGATGTAAAAGCTACCGTCGAGGCTAGAGGAACGATTGGAGGAGCGAAAGACATGCCGGGGATAAGTGGGGACCAAGAGGTACTGCGCTCCACCATGAGCAGAGTATTCTCCAGTTGTGTAGCTTTGTCTTGGAAGTCTTGCAAAGTGCCTTGGGGTGGAAAAGTCTCTCTCATATTCATCGCCGTTTGAGTAGGGAGTGCTTGAAGCACCCAATATTGAAGCATGTAGTTTCCAGGATCTTGGGGTAGCCGAGTGACCAAAACTTTAGCTCTTGTGTGACAAGTTGGGCCACTGACTCCCCCACCTTCATGGAGAGTTGGTTGAGCTCTTGAGTGATGAGGTCGAAGTAGTTCCCTGGCCAAAAGGTAGCCAGGAATTGTAGCTTGAGGGTGGCCCAATCTGGGAAGTGATTGATGGGAAATTGATTGTACCACCGGTCAGCACTTTCTTTCAGCGTTGTCGGGAACAAGACCAAGCGTACATCATCTTGGTTGAGACCTCTTGAGTCACACATAGTGAGGAACTGCCACACATGGTCTTCCGCTTCTTCAGTGATGGTACCTTTGAAGGTTGGTAGCTTAACTTGCACGCGGTTAAGGATAGTAGCCAATGGCTCTGGCCCTGGAGCTACCAATAGGGTTAGAAGAGGAAGATGCTAAGGGAAGAGGAACGAGGAAGAACCCTATGACTAGTTCGAAGAGGAGAACGAAGGGGTGCATCACCTCTAGAAGCTCATCTTCGGGGGCATGCACAACACTCCTCTCACCCCACGATAAAAAATCATTAAAAAAGGGAAAAAAAAAGAGACTATCCTTGACCTCTAGGAGAGTCCCATCGTGATCGCCAAATTTTGTCTAAGTTGTGGATGACTCCGTCGGTCCTTGCTAGTAGGGAACTCGCAGACAACCGACACAAACACTATGGTTTGGGGAGAAGGGAGTGTACCACTCACACCTCACTCACCTCGCTCACACAAAGAGATAGACAAAACACCAACAGAGCGCAACACTACAATAACAATACCTAAAAAGGGATGATAGAAGGGAGACTCCACTCTGATAGAAGGACTGTGCTAGAACTCAAGGTGATACACGAGAGAGTGTCCTCTTCTGTGATCTCGAATGTGTCCCAGATTATGTGTATGGTGCCGAGAGAGTGCTCCCCTTCCTCCTTGGGTTTCCTCCTCCTCGGGTGGTGCTCAAGAGGATCTCTCCTTGCCTTGGAAAAGGGAGAGGGGAAAGGAAGATGTTGCTCAGGATCTTGAAGAGGATCTCTCCCTACCTTGGGAAAGGGATAGGGGTGTTGCCTCCATGAGTGCCGTCAGAGTTTGCCATGCATGCATGAGATGTCGAAGGGGACCAGCGGTCAGAGGGGTCGAAGAGCATTGGCGGTCGGAGGGCACCGACGGTGACGGCGGTCGGAGTGGTCAGAGGGCACTGGCGGTGATGGTGGTTGGAGTCCTTGGAGGGCACCAACGGTCAGAGCCATCAGGGCACCGAGGGTCACAGTGGTCGGAGCACATCGGCAGGAGACCGACGGTCGGAGTGGTTAGAGCAATCGGAGGGCACCGGTGGTCGGAGTGGTCGGAGTAGTCGGCGAATGACGGCCGTCAGAGCGATCGGAGTGGTCATTAGGACCTCAAAGAAGTCTTCTTGGGCCCTTTTATTTGGCAGTTTAAGGGAGTCAAACCTTTTCTCTTAAGAAGAAACGTTTTCTAATTTGAAGCTTCAAAATGGCTCGAATTTGAATTTTGGGGGAAAAATGGAATTTAAAATCTAGCGGATAAAACCATATCATGTAACATATCTATGGAAAGCTCTTGATGCGTAGATCACGGATCTGTAATCTCCGCTCAAATCGGAGCTTGTATGTAGAAGTTATGGAGGTCCGAAAATTGTAAAATTGCCCCCCCCCCCCCCCCTTTTTGGGGGGAAAAGTGCACCCTTTGACCACTCTTACACCTCTCTTAATCACCAATGGTTTTTGCTTACATGGTGGGCTCCTATTTGTCAAAAAGTTAAACGTTTCCATAACCTCATGGCAAATTAAAGGGCCCAAAAAGACTCCATTGAGTTCCTAATGCAAAGCAGTCGGAGGGCACCAGTGGTCAGAGTGGTCGGAGCACACCGGCGGTGACGGTGGTCGAAGCGGTCGGAGGGCACTGGTCAGAGATGTTGGAGGTGATGGTGGCAACTCTTGGTGGAGTGTGGAGGACCTAGCTTCCCGTCCAGACCTACCATGTGTTATAGATTTCACTAAAGTATCCCAAAGTATAAACTAATATATCGGGTCAATTAGTCTCAGAGTGGCCCAATCATTGTTCTATTCCATCAATTGGATAACCTGTGGGCTTATAATGTAGTCTTCCAAAAGAAATGCATGATAACTATAAAAGTGGATTTTCACATGAGTCTTCATACCAATGACCAAATCACCTATGTAGGTCATTAGTAATGTAGATATATATCATAAGGCATCCTATCGATGAAATAGTCACAACCCATAGTAGTAAGTAACCTATAAGGTATCATTCTATAAAGTGCCAATACACCCAAATCAGTAAGGGGCTATAGTCCCAAATATTCTTTCAGACAATATAAGGTAATGGGAACAAATATATACATACCCTAAGTAAGCCACTATGGACCATAGCGAAAATCTAGTCATATCAAGCCACATAGAATGAGTCTAGAATATTAATTGTCGAAAAACAACAGAGCCAAGAGATAATATTTTTTTAAACTAGTGAACGTTAATCATAGCACACAAAACCAAAGGGAACAACATCTACTATCAAAACAGAATAAATCCATATATCTGCAAAGAGAAAAAATTTGGTATAATAAATCTAAATGGATTATCTAAATCCACATCTCGATTTAGTACACCGTTAATACACACATTATTTGATTTTTTTTAAATACTAATGCTTAAAAATTTATCAAAAGACGCACACAGATAAATAATGATTATAGTTACAGAAATAGTAATTAATCTCAGTAACATGATCGCCAAAAATAGCTAGATAACAAGCAAAACCTATTTAGAACGTAGGTAAAGATAAAAATCACAAGCATGCATGTGAAGCATTTACAATCAAAAATTAAAATGATAACAGAAGGTAGTGCATGCAGGTTTTTTTAGTGTATGAACAATTTAAGAAGCGCAGCATGCATCACAGATAGTAGATGATTCAAATACCATTATCAAGCGTATGTCCTAGCCACAAAACCATTAGATGATTTTCACAGAAGTCATTAACACAGAGTGTACATAATAAATCCATGACATTAGGGCAAGTAGCCACAAACTCCCGCTACAAATACCTCACAAGAAGACGAACTTCTCGCAGAAGCCAGAAAACAAGTGACATGGCATAAGAACCACGTAGAACATACATAGGCTAAGTGAGCAAACTCACAGGTATCCAAGCCGTTTTATATCCATCAAGTGCCGAAGCAGCCAACTCACATTGCCTTGGGGTGTCAATGCGAATCCGTTAGAGTATAATCTACAGAGCACCATACCACAGTCTGCCAAAAAGCCAATAGCCCCATAAGAGTATACTACTAAATTAGGCAAAAATGCCCCCAAAATGCTAGTCATGCAAGAGAAGCAAGTTTGTGTATACACGAGCCTAAGCATGCCATGCAATAACTCTTGCTCGTGTCGAGCATTACCATTTATGTCAAAATTAGAGAAAAGTGATTATCATGCTAGGCCTACGTGGTTTAAAGACCCAAAACATTGATATCCAATCTGCTATGGTTATTTTAAATAAGGTCTAAATAAAATGTGTATATGAATTTATGCATCTATAATGTGGGTGTAAAAGAGAGTGAGGGAGAGAGAGCTTTTATGTGTGGGAGAGTGTGAGAAGAGAGAGGGCCATGTACGGTTGTGTGTGTGTGTGTGTGTGAGAGAGAGAGAGAGAGAGAGAGAGAGAGAGAGAGAGAGAAGGTGTGTACAGTGTGTGTGTGTGTGAGAGAGAGAGAGAAACAGAGAGTTTCAACATTTGAGAGAGTGTGTGCACGCATGTGTGTGTGAGAAAGAGAGAGAGAGATATGGTTGCAGAGAGGGGAACCGGTTCTTTTCTAGTGAGGGGTCCTCACTGAGTATGTTACTCCCTTCTAGTAAACTTTAAATTGGTGAAAAACCTGGACCTCTAAATCTTCCTATTTTCAAACCTACGACTCTTTTATTTTCCAAATTCCCGAGGTGCAACCAGGAGCTTATCAGTGTAGCGGGCGGTCTCGTACGACCAGCGCAGGTGGCCGGCCATGCCCGAGCAGAGACCCGCGACGTAGGAGAGTACGCCAGGCTTGTCCGCGAGGCTGGATCCGCGGATTGTTGCCACCAGCTGAATGCACTCGGTGTCCGCTTTATCCACCATGTCCACCACGCGGTCCAGTGCCTGCTGAAAGCTGTCACCATGTGCGGCGGAGTGGAACACAACGGACGGCATGTTGAAGAAGTCCCCCACGGTGCTCTCGACACGACAGGAGAGTAGGTCGTTGGAGAAGCAGATGTGGTCGGTAACGGCGTTCTGGAGCTGAACGATCAGCGGGCTACCGTAGGTGTCGTTATCGAGCTCGTTGCCCATCGCGTACTCCATGAGCGCGAATGCCGGGAGAACAAAGGAAGCCGCGCGGCAGATTTGGATGTAACTGTCTATGTCCGGCAACGAGTGTGCGCTTCTGTAGAGCGTCTGCAGCTTTACGGCCTCCAAATAGCGCTCCATGGAGTGGATGAAGCGATCCCTGAGAACCGCTGGCATGTCCCCGCGCGCTTCCTCCCACACCTTGGCCAGCGCTGCCAATTGCGCTTGGGTCCTGCCATCACATTGCATCTGCTGGGTGATGGTTCCAGTACCGTTGAGCAGGATGGCCATGATCAGCTGGTGCCGACGAGCCATTCCGACGTGATCGGCGCCCAAGGCTTGCGGGTCGTCGTCGTCGGTGTCGGAAACGAACAGCCAGGACAGGATTTTGGTGATACGGACTAGCCGGGCGCTGGGGCCACTCGGAATGACGCGGCAGCAAAAACGGGGGAGCAAGCAGTCGAGAAGGAACTGTCGGGCGGCGTTAGAAGGTGGCTGCGCCACTGACACAATCCAGGGGTCGCATTGCGCCTGGATGAGCTCATAGTCAGGGTGAAGTTGCGCCGCGAATGAGCATGGCAGCGGGGCGGGCAGGTGGAAGCTGGTGGTGAGGAGGGTTGAGCTGGTCAGGCGCTCCATTCTCTCTCTCTCTCTCTCTCTCTCTCTCTGTGTCTCTGTCTCCTTGGAATGGCGGCTGGGAATGATGGAGGAGGATTTTGGTGGTAAGGATTAGCTGTGTTCGGAATGGCATGGCAGCGAAAGCGCGGGAGCAGGCAGTGGAGCATGGGCGGCGTTAGAAGGTGGCTGCGCCGCAAATGAGCATGGCAGCGACGTGGAAGCTGGTGTGCGCCCCATTCTCTCTCTCTCTCTCTCTCCTCGGCCTTGATCTAGCCTACAGAGTCCATGGCAGGGCGCTTGAGCCTTTTATTGGATTTCCACTGCAGTGTTCAAAAAAAACCGGGGTATAGTGTAATTTGCACTTGCAGATTTTTAAAATTACCTTCAAATTTGAAACTTAAGCCTTTTATTGGATTTTCGAATCCAGTGTCGTTTGCAAAGGGCCCGGAATCTCGTGCATGCCTAATAGGGGCCTACAATGAGTGAAAAATCAAATTCATTAATTAGGTGATGACTTTTTTTAAAAACCTTTGTTATTAAGGTTTAAGTTAACCTTTTTCTATTGCGAAGCCACGCAAGAGGTGTGAGGTGTTGCCTCATGTGCATCGTTTCAATTTTCTCTCATCGCCTCCAACTCCCTATCTCCCTTTGACACATCACTTGCCACCCACGATCTCCTAGACTCTCTTCTCCTCCTCGCATCTTGTCGCCCTTTCTCCCTTCACCGACATAGAAGCTCGAACAAAGGTAGGCGAGGGTTGAAGGTTGAATGAAAAAAGACTATCGCGCATGAATATTCACAGGCTCAGGAGAAGGGCATAAAGAGAGATTGTGTGTAAAGGCGATGCCTGTAAATGCATGAGTTGAGACAGAGAGAAAACGTACGCTCGAGAGCAGGCTCATGGCCATCTTGCTTGCTCTAAAGGTATAGAGACGGAGATCAGACAATTTTCTCCATATGATTTTTTTCTTCATGTTAAAAAAAAATACTTGTGGAGGCAGTTTTATGATCGGTGCAGTGGGTGAAGCGCTATTCTCTTTTTTAGAGCTCTTAGGCTACATGTCCACTAAATTTTGAGTACTATGCCAAAGTTAAAATGGATTTGAATTATCATATGTTATGGTCATATTTCATTCGTAAGGTAGTGCCACTACATAGGTGATATTTTATAATGCTGATGTCTCCAAAAATTGGTATGTCTTTCTCCTTTCTTTTTTTAAAGGAAAATATCTATAATATTAAAGCTGAAAGCCAAGTTATACAGCACTATTTTGACTTACAAGAGTTGAACAAAAAGAACAAGCCTAATCCAACTCATACTTCTTACAATTAAGTAGTTTGGAAAGCAAATCCCATCTTTCATGTCTTTCTCCTTTCTTATGTGCTCATCCTGATTTATTCTCTCTTGATTTACTCTCTCTCTCTCTCTCTCTCTCTCTCTCTCTCTCAGGAGGAGTTAATCATGGAATGCTATATTCCCACATCCTTCCTTATTTATGATCAATTCTCTAGACAAGTTTAGTTTAGGACGCCTTTTGAAATCCTGATGATCATAGCTTACTTTACATTTACACAGGCTACATGTGTGAGAGTATGGGTTACATCGTCTTAATGTTATGAACTTCATATGGTTGTTTATATTTTTAATCAATTAATTTATTAATTGATTGGCAATATAGTTGATGTAAGTGCAAATCCTTGGATTAGATAATGGAAGTGAGCTAGTAGTGATCAAGAAGATTTTGAGATACTTGATTTTGGGTGTCGGCAGAATACTATTTGATTTTGTGACAAATTGACAATGCATGCGATTATTTCATTTTGGGCGACGTGCATATTTATTTTTGATGTATATATTTATTGGGACATGTGAAAGGTTCTTTGTACATATTTGATTTTATAAGAGATGTACGCATTTATATGGTTCAAGATATACACCTATTTTTTAATAGTTTGTCTTGCATGTCCAATAAAGCAAGCGATTTTTGTAGAAGTCGACATATTTGTAAAAGTGGACACTATTTTGAGCCCATAAGTTATTTCAAGCAATAGGATAAAAATACACCGAGAAGAAGCATGGACTCACTCAAAGCGAAGATTAAATGTAAAGTTTGGAGCTAGTGAAGAACTAGTAGATAAAGAAGATTTGGAATTCAAGAGGAGGTAATTCTTCAATTACAAACTGCAAGGAAAGACTAAGGTTCAAAAAAAAGCTTGTCTTTACCCACTGGATAACCAAAACCCATAATTCTTTTATCCACAAGCCAACCAAACGTGGAAAACCATTTTTCAAAACTACCCAAAATTTGAAAGTGTTTTTTTCCAAACGTCTCCTTCTTGTAAATTGACCCCACCACAAATCTATTTCCCTTCAAAACCATTATTATTACAAATTTTAGCCAATTTCATCTTCCTTCCTCTTTCAAAGGCACATGCCGATCCCTTTTCATTGAGTTAATTTTCCATTTTTTTGGGATGTGCGCTATTGTTGACTTTATCCATGGTATAAGCTTTAAAATCTTACACATTAAAAGCACTTTAATGTTTAAAACTTAAACATTAAAAGCTTAAAGCTTATTACTAAGCTTTATAAAATTTCCCTTATTATAAGCTCTTTATAAAAGCTACCAAGTCTCATATTTAAAAAGAAAATTGGCCCACAACTCACCACAGGTTTTGAAAATTTTTTTCTCCCATGCGAGCAATTTCCAAAAAATTACAGAGTGCTTTCTGGTCTCCAAATTCATTTTTTATACCCAACATAGCCATTTTTAAGCCCACAAGTGTCCTAAAAATTACCAAAAAATTTTCCCAAAAAATGTGAAATTTTTCTTGAGCTTTTGCAAGTAACTAGGCAAGTTTTGAACTAGTTACTCATGTCAATTTTAATCAAACCGCTAACAGGTAAATTATTTATTATCTCTCTTTGATACACTTGAAAGTTTATTTTTGTCAGAATAACCTGTACACATCACAATGACTTAGATATCCCCACATGGATTTTGTGACAAAAATTGAGGATAGTTTATTGTCACCCCAAGGTAATTCATGAAATTTAATATTCCCACGTTCTTCATTATTTATAATTCTCCTATAAGGATTTAGATTGGGATGCCTTTCTAAATCCGAGCAATCGTAGCTTACTTTATGCATACGTGGATGATTCCATACATGCATCAGAGTAAGGGTTGCATTGTCTTGATGTTATGAGTTTCGTATGGTTATTTATATTTTTAATCAATTAATTTATTGGCATAGTTTATGTAAGTGCGAATCCTTGGGTTGGATAATGGAGGTGAGCTGCTCTGGTGGTGGATCATGAAGATTTTGAGACACTTGATTTTGGGTGTCGGGGTTGTTGTATAATAAGGGTCCTCACTTTGGGACCGCATGTCATGTAGATGGGCTTGATTGAGTTATAATTTCAATCGAAAATATCCCGTGGTAGTCACTAGATGCTTATGAGGTAACTTGACCGAGTTACTGAACCTACCACACCTAGGATACCATTGATGACCATGTAACTCAAACGAGCTACGTGATCGAAAATATCCACAAAGCACCATGTATCTCAACCAAATTACATAGCAGACAGATCCATGTATGGTCGATCAAGGTATAGGAGGTGAGCATCCACATAAATCGGACGTGGTGGATATCCACATATATAGATGCGACATATATATCGATCGAGTTACCTAGTGGGACATCCAATTTGGAACTCCAACGAGTTACAAGCTACATATGTGGATGTCCAATATGTAACTTGACCAAGTTACTTACATAAACCATGCATTCATGTACATTAAGCATCTCTCAAGCATGCACCTCAATGACTATGTAAAGAAAGAAAGAAAAATCAATAAAATAAAATAAAATCCCACGTAACTCGATCGAGGTGCAGGATATCCAAAACCGTAGATGAACACGTGTGTAACTCGACCACTTGCGCGATGGAAAAAAATTAAAATTTTAAATTCCCATGTAACTTGACCGAGTTATGTGGATACACAACCAATGATGGACATGTGTGCAGCTCGATGATGTTGCAAAGGAAAGGAAAAAGACTAAAAAATCATTTTTAAAACTTTTTCACGTGATTGGACCGAGTTACGTGGGTATCCAACCCATGATGGACACATGTTTTTTTATTTTGAAGTTTTAAAGGAAAGGGTTAAAAAACCAAAATAATCAAAAATTTTAAATTTTCACATAACTCAATGGAGTTACATGGATACCCAATGATGATGGACATGTGTTTTGTTATTTCAACACAGCAAAGGAAAGAATTTTTTTTAAAAATATTTCTCCATGTAACTCAACTGAGTTATGTGGATACCCAATCGATGATAATGACCAACACGTGTAAAGCTGGAGGACATTGCAAAGGAGAGAAAAAATGCCCAAAAAATCAATTTTTAAAATTTTCACGTAACTCGACTGGGTTACATGTATACCCAACCAATGATGGACATGTGTCCACCTCGAGGGCATTGTAAAGGAAAGAAAAAATCCCAAAGAATCCAAATTTTAATTTTCCATATAACTCGACTGAGTTATGTGGATATCCAACCCATGATGGACACGTGTTATATATGGTAAGCAATCGTGGGGTGCCATGTGTTCCTTGTCTCAAAACCCGAACCCTAACTTGATCGAGATATAAAAACTCCATGTTCCCCCCCCTCATTCTCACTATTCACTCTTAGAGCTCCCTCTCTCCCTAATCTACATTAGCCTTTCACATAATCACTCATCTAATCTCCATCAGGTCTTCCCTAATCTCTATTAGACATTTTTTCCCCTTCCACATCTAGCTTAGGGTTCTCATTAGGGTATCCTCACATCATCCTCTTTAGCATGGACTCACGTGAGTCCATTAAGGACCTCGTACCTATGATTCATCGGTGATGGTCCATGAGATGCGAGTGCAGGTGACACACCATCTACCTTGCACATCTTGGTAGACCTAGAGATGATGTTGTCCTCCTTACACAACCTAGGTAGCATCCTGTCTATAGATGAGTGGCTACAGACGCAACATATCACTAGAGTTTTACGTGCCTTTTTCTATCGTGACTTGGATAAGCTCCCTGGCATTAGGGATTTTTTAAAAGATGTATATAGAGATGGCCAAGGTGTCCATCCTTGCGCTTGGGAAACCTCTTCTTCTTACTAGGTTCTCCCACCTAGATATAGTGGCACATATCTATTTGCTGATATGTAGCTACTTATGGGAGGATGTCCCAATATTGCCAAGTTTCCTTATACTTTGCAAAGCAATTATATGCAGAGTTTATATTGGGATTAGAGGTGGATTACAGTACTGATCATCCTAGCAGGGTGTGGACATGGGTTGTTTAGGTGAGCAGGGTAGACCGTGGCCACACCGGCCCTTCAAGTTGTTGTGGGAGACACAATCTTTGTATCACTTTCAACCATTGAGGCTCTTGGATCACAGATTGGGGTCAATATCCAGTTGGTACAAAGAAGATTCAGCATGTGGTGTGGTTATTTTCACACAGCGTTTACAAGTGGACTGAAGTTGGTTCCTATCTTTGATTTGTTTGCTTACATGTATGTTAATGTCATGCACATTTTTTCTATGTATCTTATTCATGTTTTCTCTTTCATGTAAATGCCACCTATGCATTCTACTATGGTGCCATCATCATAGGCAATGTAGAGACTAACCATGAGCATATGAGGTTATAGATGGAGCAGATGAGAGAACATATGGGAGATCAAAGACATAGGCTATATGAGGAGTTCATGAGATGCTGCAAAGCTGAGCATAGAGCAGAGCACTTTTTTCATTTACTTTGAAGCTAAACTAAGTGTAAAACCATCTAGATAAAATCCTAGAAAAATCCATTGAAGAAACTTTGGACTCAAAAAGGACCCTCTAAGAAGAGTCATGTCATCACTCTGCTAGAAAAAAGCAACCCTAGTGAACCTTATGTATCTTATGGTCAAAACCCCCACACGTGACATATTGTTGAAAAGTAAATTATTCTAAATCTACCACCTTCGATAATTTTGGAGTTGATATACTAACGTTTATGTCTTCTCCACTAAAAGGTTAATCTCAATGATCATTGAGATCCACCTTTTAGTGGGAAAGGCATAACTTGAGCATATCTAGATTCTAACGATTATGACATCCATAATGTTACAATCATGGGAATTTGAACACAATAACTTGAGTATATCAAATCCAAATTTTTAAAAGGTTGTAGATTTAGAATCTACTTTTCAAAGGCTTTCCAATGGTATGTTGTGTGTGGGGGTTTTGACATCAATACACGACGGCCTCTTTTTTCTAGAAAAGTGATGACATGGATATTCTTAGAGGGCCCTTTTTTAGGTCAAAGTTTTCGTAATCTCATGGGTTTGTTAAGATGACAGATAACCTATATACTATTAATCTAGATGTAAAGCATATAACAAGTGAGCTTTTGTAATACTGTTTTTAAATGATAACATCATGTTCTTGTGCCCAGTGTTAAATTTTGGTACAGGTAAATGGAAGAAAATTATGGGGCCGGTAAGATACTTTTTGCGGAGAAACAGGAGAAGTAGAGGAGAGTGGCAAGTTGGCTTGCATGGGACAAGCTGAGTATGCCAAAGAGTGAAGGAGGCATTGGTATCCTACATCTACCCACTCATTCTATAGCTAGAGTAGCTGTGTATCTTTCCAATTGTCTACACCAAGAGGAGACATGGGCCAAACTGAAAAGGTAATTAGTGGAAGACTCTCTTATCCTTATAAAGGTAGATGGTTGGGGCTAAACTCGAAAGACAAGTTGCTATCCTATGCTCCTTTGAAAATTATAGGTTCTTCATTTTACAAGTTTCTATGTGGTAGATGGAAGGATGTGCTAGGGTTGGTGTTTTGGGATGGTTTTCCCAGATCTAGAGGTAATTCTTTTTTTAGTTTGGGGCTATGGTGGACTCATAAGTTTAACCCCCTCTGGCACTTTTGGACATCAACTTAGCTAAAAAGCTAAACAATAGGATTATGAGAAGATTGGCTAATTGTTGGGACTCGTCATTGGTGGGATGGAAAGAGCTAGACCAGATGGAAGGAGAGTTTAGATTACTTCCAAGAGAGAGGCAGTTGGTAGGACAAGTATTGGCAGAAGTGTAGACAGAATGGGTCTCTACAGCCTTTGATGAGCCCTGGTGGATAAATGACTGGGTGTGGTCTAATGGAGCTAAGCTGAACAAAGGGGCAGCTAGGGTTATATATGTGGAACTAAGAAAGAGTGAGGTGAATGTAGAGCAATGTAATAGAATCTAGAAGGTAGAATGAAATGCTAGTATATGGAGGAAGAGGTGGAAAGCTATATGGGAAGTACACATTCCAGTGAAAGCTTAAGTATTCTTGTGGAGGGTGTGTATGTGGGCCCTGCCTATACAAAGAAGCTTCACTTCTGGTTGTTTTCGTGGGTGAAAAACTATTCTCGAGGATGAGAGGCATCCTTCTGGGAATTTCTAGCTACTAGATGGGTATGGGCTAGAATTGGAAAATGGGTCTCAACAAGTAGCATAGGGGTGCAAGGGTTTTGAGGGGATTGGGTTTTAGAGGCAGGCAGACTGGCAACCTGCTGTGTGGTAGATGTTCTAGAGCTAATGTATAAATGCATTCATATGTGTTGGTCAGTATATTATGCTAATAAATTGAATGATGCTGCTATGGTACATTTAATTCAGGCCCTTAAGGTTGGGATTAGATGATCTTCGTGTTGCTGGAGTGAAGTCATATCACTTGGTGGTATGGGACACTAAGGTAAGATATGTGGTACTTCATTGTGTTTATGTGTGCACCCTTGGGCTTGGGGTGGTCGGGTAGATGGATATATGCCTGGTTTATGGATGCTTATGCATAGTTATTATCTAGAGAAATCTTTAGGGTTTTAACAGTGGTATCAAAGCGGTCTCTAGTTAATTTTTGATGTTTTTTCTCCTCTAAGTTTTCTCTCATTATTCCAAAAATTTTACATTTTTAAGTAAATTTTAACATCTACTAAGAAAAAGATATTGTTTTTTGGTTTGTTTTGGTGGTCTATGCATTGGGAACGTCAATATGGCGATCGAAACGCGGTGCTTCTTGGCTTGGATGGACATATCGATGTTGCGGGGAGATTCTATGAGTGGAAATGCTATTTTATATATTTTTATGGTTAAAATAAGCATTTTATGAAAATTTTTAACCACATGCTATTGTGGGTATTTTTTGGTAGAAAGGATTCCCTAAATTTCTATAACTTTTAGAAAACTTTTCCTATTTAGTTAGAAAATTTTAAGAGCATTAAAAAAGGCATTTTAAATTCATTTTTTGCGGGTTTCCCGCATGAATGCTTTCAAGGGATAACACCAATCTTTCTATGTCCTCTTCCATATAAGAAATTGATATTTTTATATACTTATTGAAGGGATAATGTTGATCTTTCTATGTCCCCTATGATTAAGAAATCAACCTATGACTTTTTTATGTCCTCTATAATCAAGAAATAAACATTATTAAAGGGTTAATGTCGATCTTTCTGTGTCCTCTACTATTAGGAAATCAACAAGTGACTTTTCTAAGGAGACACAGTCATCTCTCTCTCTCTCTCTAGCACCTCACAAAAAGACCAATGGAAAACTTGTCTTGTTATGTAGCTTTTGAAGGATGTTGACCTTTCTATGTCTTCTACCATTAAGGAATCAACATGTGACTTTTGTAAGGAGACAAAGCCATTACTCTCTGTGCACCACACAAAAAGACCGATGGAAAACTACTAAGGGCACCACTGGGTGGCTATTCAAGGATGTTAACCTAAGAAATCAACATGTGGCTTTTCTGAGGAGACACAATCATCTCTCTCTCTCTCTCTCTCTCTCTCTCTCTCTCTCTCTCTCTCTCTCTCTAGCACCTCACAAAAAGACAAATGGAAATCTGCTAAGGACATGTGTCTTTTTATGTAGCTATTGAAGGATGTTGACCTTTCTATATTTTATACAATTAAGAAATCAACATGTGATTTTCACAATCATCTCTCTCTTTCAACATCAACTTTTATTTTGATTGGCTCAATAAAACAATTTTAGCACTTTTTTAAAAGCATCGTGCCTACGTTTTAAGCGAACCTATCTTTAATCACTTTTTTGTACGCAGCTAGGGTATCACATCTCATGGGGGGACAGCCTTCTTTTGTTTTGGGAAGATAAAAGGTGGGACCTCGTATGTAGCCAAAGAAAAAATAAAAAAACTCAATCAAAATTGGGAAGAGCTTTTATTTTCAAGAGTTCAAATTTATGAAAATTATTAATCGTTTACATAGTTTTGAATCCTAATTACTTTTGAGTAGCACCTTTATTATGATTGGTTGATTTTTTTTTAAATCATAATTTCTTTTGAGCATTGTCCTTAGGTTGAAGCAACCTATCTTCTTTAGTGGTAAAAATTGCTCCTACTTGTGTATAAAATCTAGACAAAGGCAAGCACGCTTAAGAGAGAGGAGGAAGCTAATGCTAGAAAGAAATCTAAGTACATTGCAATTAGACTTTCAAATTTCAAACAATATTGCTAGAGAGATGTTATGTGCATATACTAGGAGACTAACCCACCCTAGGCATGTGAACATGGGAGCATGGGAATATGCTCTAGTAGGGGAAAGGGTTAGTTCTTACCTTGGGTTGAGCTTAGGGTTAGGCAACCAAGGGTCACACATGGAACTAGAGAGTCAAGAGTCACTTGAGGGCCCTCCTATATAATAGGAGCATGGGGCACTCTCAAGGAATGTTCTCTTGTGTAGAGTATTGTGTCTACTCTCTCGCCATTTCATGCTAGAGCTATGTGTTGTTGGAGTGAAGTCATATCACTTGGTGGTATGGGACACTAAGGTAAGATATGTGGTACTTCATTATGTTTATGTGTGCACCCTTGGGCTTGGGGGTGGTCGGGTAGATGGGTATATGCCTGGTTTATGGATGCTTATGCATAGTTATTATCTAGAGAAATCTTTAGGTTTTAACAGTGGTATCAAAGCGGTCTCTAGTTAATTTTTGATGTTTTTTTCTCCTCTAAGTTTTCTCTCATTATTCCAAAAATTTTACATTTTTAAGTAAATTTTAACATTTACTAAGAAAAAGATATTGTTTTTTCGTTTGTTTTGGTGGTCTATGCATTGGGAACGTCAATATGGCGGTCGAAATGTGGTGCTTCTTGGCTTGGATGGACGTATCAATGTTGTGGGGAGATTCTATGAGTGGAAATGCTATTTTTATCTATTTTTATGGCTAAAATAAGCATTTTATGAAAAATTTTAACCAAAATATTGCACATGCTATTGTGGGTATTTTTTGGTAGAAAGGATTCCCTAAATTTCTACAATTTTTAGAAAACTTTTCCTATTTATTTAGAAAATTTTAAGAGCATTTCATGGTTAAAAAAGGCATTTTAAATTCATTTTTTTTGCGGGTTTCCCGCAGGAATGCTATCAAGGGATAACACCAATCTTTCTATGTCCTCTTCCATATAAGAAATTGATATTTTTATATACTTATTGAAGGGATAATGTTGATCTTTCTATGTCCCCTATGATTAAGAAATCAACATGACTTTTTTATGTCCTCTATAATCAAGAAATAAACATTATTAAAGAGTTAATATCGATCTTTCTGTGTCCTCTACTATTAAGAAATCAACAAGTGACTTTTCTAAGGAGACACAGTCATCTCTCTCTCTCTCTAGCACCTCACAAAAAGACCAATGGAAAACTTGTCTTGTTATGTAGCTTTTGAAGGATGTTGACCTTTCTATGTCTTCTAAGGAGACAAAGTCATTTCTCTCTGTGCACCACACAAAAAGACCGATGGAAAACTACTAAGGGCACCACTGGGTGGCTATTCAAGGATGTTAACCTAAGAAATCAACATGTGGCTTTTCTAAGGAGACACAATCATCTCTCTCTCTCTCTCTCTCTCTCTCACCTCACAAAAAGACCAATGGAAGACCAATGGAAAGCTGCTAAGGACATTTGTCTTTTTATGTAGCTATTGAAGGATGTTGACCTTTCTATATTTTATACAATTGTCAAATCAACATTTGATTTTCACAATCATCTCTCTCTTTCAACATCAACTTTTATTTTGATTGGCTCAATAAAACATTTTTTAGCACTTTTTTTAAAGCATCGTGCCTACGTTTTAAGCGAACCTATCTTTAATCACTTTTTTGGTTGGTGAGAAGGTGGGATTCTCCATCGGCTCACAACCAAGCCCCATCGCGTAGCTCAGTGGTGGCATTGAACCCAGGTCCCATAATGGGACCCAACCGTTCTACCAGTCACTTTTTCAAGTAAGTGGTAATGGTGGCTTGTCCTTATATGTAGATTGTGAAACAAAAGGAGGCATACTTGAGAGAGGAGGGGGTCAATGCCAGAAAGAAACTCCATTACATTGTAATTGGAACTTCAAATTTGTAATCTGAGCTTCAATTCTTATTTTAAATGTTTCGTAACGCTTTCAAAATTTGAGTTTGAAGGTTTAAGAATTGGTCGTTTCTAGAGGTTTTGTGAAATATACAAAAATTACCACACGTCTCTGAGAGAGACGGAGTACTTCGAGCATTGGAAGGTTAAAAGGCGAAGAGAATGATGAGCGTGCCTGCCATGTGGAATCTGGAGTGGGTGGTGGACAGTGCCATCTGCGTACATCGGACGCACATCTTGTCGCGGCGCTCCTTTTGTGTGTGTGTGTGAGAGAGAGAGAGGGTGATGTAGGAGCTCCTCGCCTCGACCCTCCTCGCTTCAATTCACACTTTGTTTAGCCTCAACGTAACGTGCGTAAGCCTCTTGTTGAGCCGGTATTGCAATGTTTGGGGCATGCATATCACATGTGTTCGAAAAACCGGTTCATAGTGTATTTTTCTAGGTTTAAATAGAAAATCGTGGTGATAGGTTTTTTTTGTGGCCAAGGGGATATGCTCCATGAAGATGCTCACCCAACCCCAAGAAAAAGAAAATAATACACTAGGAAACATAGGATCTTGCATGGGTAGCTGCGCATTAGTAACTCGTTTGTAATAAGCTGTTGATGTTAGGACTGTTGTATGGTGGCTAGTCGACATAATTGGGTAGGGTAGATAAGAATATGCATGGAGATACAACATAGTTGCGCATTAAGGGGAAGGTGTGTAAAAGCGGGTTTTTTTTTTGGAAGGGGGAGGGGGAGTGAGTTTTTGTTGTGTAGAGAGCCTTGTGCGAGAGCTTTGGTTTTTGGAAGAAGAGTTTTGCTAAGAGAGCTGGTATATGGTTGAAGTAACACTTTTATAATTAAAATATTTCCAATATGCATCTTTCTATGCATAGAAATTAATTCTAATGAAAATAACACTTTTATAATAAAAATATTTCTAATATACATTTTTATATGCATAGAATAAAAATAACACTTTTAGAAAACACAAGGGGTGGAGATTACTCTTTTTGAATAATAAAAAGATAAAACTTACTTCACCAAATTTAAGAAAATTTTACCATAGCCTCCTTTGTATGGCTGACCATTTTTTAAATTTTTTTAACTAGAAATTATCCAAGATGATTTAAATCATTCTAATCTAATCAATTTTCACTTTAAATATTAAGAGTGAACAATATGAAAAGTTTAATTGCATCAATTTGATTACACATCTAGGATAAAGAAAGGCTGAATTCAATAATGAAGAGAAGGGGGAAAGCCTTTCCAGCAAGACATAACATCCATTTTCATTTTAAAGAAAGCAAAAATAAGATAACCATAAAATAGAATAAGAAAGAGTAGAATTTCTTACTTACTAGGAGTTTTGTGAGCTTTCCTTTGGCTTGATGGTTTGAGGGATCTACTCTTGTTTGCAACAAGAGTGGCCATCAATTCTTTTCAAGAGGAAATGGTCAAAAAGAAATGAATTATCAATGAATTCACTCTTTTTGGCTCTAGGGAGGAGTAGAGTAACAGTGCATAAAACACTATTAACCATTTACAAAGGGGAAGGCTTCATTTATAGGAAAAAGTGAGCCTCTAACTAAGCAAACTAATTCTAGAATTTTTCAAATCAGTTTGGTCAATTTTTGACCATTTTTAGGTTAGTTTAGCTTACTTTTTGGATCTAGTTGAAGCAGGAGAGAGGAGAGATGAAAATATCTCATTATTTGTGAGTTTAAAACTCAACCACACATGTGAAATAGATGCCTCCTTCATGAGGGGAATTCCCCACATTGAGGTGTCAAAAAATGCATCATTTCTTCTAAATATCTCTTCTTTTTTAACTAATAACCTCGTCCTTAGTCAACTCTTCATCTTATGTGAGCATTTACTCATTTTTGGGAGATTTTATTTTATTCTTCTATTTATCTCCTCCCTACATTTGGATTAATCTAATTGGTCCATAGGAACCTTAATTCAAAAATTTTAAAAAATTTGGACCCTTAGACTAAGGTCCTTTTTACCTGATTTCAATTTATTCCAATTGCAGATTGGAAATTTCTTTTTGAATATCTATTTCAGAGGAAACCATTTTAGACACTAGGAGGATTTTTATATCCAAAAATATCTCAATTTTGAATTACCTCCCTCTTTTCTCTCTCTAGGCCAAAACAAGGTAAAACAGGATCTTTCTTTTATTTCAGAGAGAGGGGAATAATTATAAGATCAGAAGGGGAGGTTCTTACACCTCCACACCTCCAAAGACGGAGGGAGGAGTCTTACAAAGGGGATGAAGTTAGAAGGTCATGCACCACTTAGGCCTTTATAACCATTAGTTTAGGGTCCATTTGGGATATGGTTAGGTGGAGAATCAAATTACTATTCTTATAAGTCCTCATGCTTATAATGTAAGGAGAACTACATTGCTATCAGAGCTAAGTTCTTTCTCTTCCATATTTCCATTGGGCCACTCATTGCTAACTCTAAATATACTTATACCCATTAATCTCTACACCTAAATCTCTTTCTATTCATCTCCATAAGCTAATCCCTATATTTCTCAAATGTTCTCCATAAAAAAATACATCTTGCCTAATACATTGAGTATATCTCTTGCCTAATAAATTGGGCATAATTTAGAGTTTAAAATGGAGAAAATTGAGTACAAGACAACCTTGAAGGATCATTGAAGAAAATATCAACAAGAAGGAATCAACGAAATTGTTCTCCATATCATTAAGGATAATTCATATATACCCAACCAAGTAAGTTCATTGTGTTGCATTTTTTTTTTGCTTTGTAAGAAGTTTTCCATTTTCTTTAGTGTTAGAGTAAATGGCTTCCCAATGTGGAAAGAGGGTGCAAAGAATAAAAATGGTGAGAAGGGGAAAAACCTAATGTCCTCTTTCCATATTGAAGAGGATATTACAAAACCAAATGAAATAGATATGCAAGATTTAGACTTTAATGCTTACGAGGATATGAAAATGAAGGAGATGAAAGAAAACAATTCTAGAATAGAAAACAAACTTAAGAAAATTATGGGTCTTCTTAGCTCCTTGATGGGAGGGAAAGAATTAAGAGAAAAAGAAATATCTAATAGTAACATTCCTAAGAGAAGGGAAAAACTCTTAAAAAATGATTGAATAAAAACATAATTGAAGAGGGTCCCAAAACTAGAGACCAAGGTATGGTATTCAAATATCTAAAGGCACCCACTTTTACTGGATAGGAGAAGAAGGTAAATAAAGATATGGTCCATATTTTTCTACAAAAATGGTAAGATTTTCATCTTTTAAGAAATGTGCGTGATCATAACCACCCCATTGAAGCTAGCCTATCCTTACAATGCAAAGCTTATAAGTGGTGGATGAGTTCAATGGAAGCTAAGAATTCTTGGCATTCATTCAAGGAGTTATTCTTAAAGGAATATCTTCGTGAAAATGAACAAGACCAGAATTGGGAGGAGTGAGATAATTGCTCGATGGAATAAAAGAGTTTAAATCTCACTCAATATATAGCTTGCTATAGAGAAATTGTCTTAAAGCTAAGGGAATAGACAATTTTCAAAAAAGTAAGAGGCTTGAAAAGGGAGTACAAGAAGAAAGTTCACTCCAAAGCTCCAAAAACTTAGATGAGGCTATACGATTTGCAAAATTGTTTTACAATACCATGGGTAATGGTAATTTTAAAGAAAAAGATAAAATGCTTTCATATAAACCTTATGGAGAAAATTTTGGCTCTCAAGAAAGAAAGAACCTTCAAAAAAAGCAAAACTCCAATCCTAAAGAAATATTTTGAGAGAACTGTAAAAAAGAAAATTGTTTCTCTTGCCTTGATCCTGGACATGATAAAAACATTGTCTAGTCCCAAGAACCAGAACTTATTGGGAATGGTAATGATAACCCTTAAAGAAAAATTAGTGCACACTATTCAAGTGTTGACACTTAAGATTCTTCTAAATATACATCAGTCTAGGTTTGTCATTTTGATGAAAAATTAGAGCACACTATTCAAGTGTTGACACTTAAGATTCTTCTAAATATAAGTCAGTCTAGGTTTGTCATTTTGATGAAAAGAATTGTTGTATGGTGGCAAAATCTGTGGGAACCATGATTTGGTTCGAGTGCATGAGAATATTACAAATAAACAAGTTAAAATCCTCATACATAATACGTCCACACACAAGGTTTGAAATTAAAACTTGGTTAAGAACTTAAGTTTTCTCAAGTCTTAAGTTCTCATAAGTATATAGTATCTTTAGCCAATGGCTATGTTAAAGATGAGTGGGATACTATGGTAAACCAAATTGGGATAAAGATTCAAGCGTATGACACACTTTTGGATTTTCATGTGATGTGTCTATTGACCACAGATGTAATTCTTGGGAGAGAATGGTTATTTTCACTCGGGCAACCACCTTTGAGAAGCTATTTGCATAATAAACTAACATTTGATCATAAAGAAAAATTTATTACATTGCAAAGAGAGCACAATGTACCGTCTTCTCCTTTGATATGTAATATTAAGCTCCAAAAGCTTCATCAAGATAATGAAATAGAACAAATGTTTTTGTGTTATGCAATGCCTCAAACACTGTTGTGGACAAAATAGGTAACATTTTCTGAAAACGAGAAAATTTTGGCATCTACCTCTTTTTAAAAAGTGGTCTACGCATGCGTACAACAGTGCCAAAAAACGATAGTATTTTGGGCGCTTTACATGTTTCTTACAAAAGTTGACATGAAAAAAAAAAGACTTCGTTTTGCTTACTTTTAAAGATTATAATTGAAAATCTAATAATAAGTTTTCAAAAAACATGCCAAATAGAGACAATGTTTATTATTTCGATCTTTAATCCATTAAAAAAATGATACAACTATAAAAAGAAGGTATTTTCTAAACATATACCTTATTACATAGTTATGGTTCCTCATAATCATTGCTACAACATCACTAGTTGATGTGCCTTTCCCTGAGAAGGTAGACGAGGCAACCTCTTCTTCACTATCCACCATAAATACATTTTTTTTCTTCTATGTGTACACTTGAAGCTTAGACTCCTTGGGTCATCTTCCATGTTAGCATGATTGAGGATGTGCACAGAGTGCAACTATAAAAAACTATTTATATAATTATATTACAAAAGCGTTATCTTGATACAATTATTATCTTAATTATAAAACCCTATTTTGGCTCTTGATGAGATTAGTATTAAAATCCATTTTGAAGCTCTTGAGTATCACAATTTCTTAATTGATAATATATACTTTTAAAAAGGATTCGTTACATACATATGAATTTTAAAATATCATGAATAAGATATTTAAAAGTTGTCTAATTTTAAAAAATAATTACACACTCATTTTTAAAGAAGATGTGTCCTTGATGTGACAAAAAAGGGTTAAATGGTAATTTTACTTATTAAATGAGTTTAGAAAGTATGAAAAAGCTCGCTTTAAGAAATAAAAGTTTAAACTTTCCAAAATACCTTTTTGTAAAATATCAAGTAGGGACTTACGTTCAAATCCTATTAGTTACTATACATAGTAAGGATGTTTTAGCTACAACATTTGCGGCCAACTTAATGCTGAATAAGAACTCAGCTCAGAGTTCATATTTTCCATCAACTTGATACAAAACATCAACTTTTATGAAAATTTGATATTTTGCATCAAGTTGATGTAAAACATTACTTTATATTCAAAACAATAACTTTATATGTAACAGATCAAGTTTTTTACAATACTTGATGTTTTGTATCAACGTTATGCAAAACATCAACTTCCCACAAAACTTGATGTTTTGCATTAACTTTGATTCAAAACATCAAGTTTTGTGAACAAGTTGATGTTTTGCATCAAATAGATGTAGAACATAAACTTTTTCATAAAACTTGATGTTTTGTATAAACTTTGATGCAAAACATCAAGTTTTATGAAAACATTGATGATTTGCATCAACTCGATGCAAAACATCAACTTTTAGGCTAAAAGTTGATATTTTGCATCGAGTTGATGTAAAACATCAACTTTTCCACACAACTCAATGTTTTGCATCGAGTTGATGCAAAACATCAACTTTTCCACACAACTCGATGTTTTGCATCAAAGTTGATTCAAAACATCAACTCTACCACAAAACTTGATGTTTTGCATCAAGTTTCAGATGTTCTGGAGGAGAAGAAAGTTGGAGGATCAAAGGTAGATTTTCACAAATGGCCTGCTTTAGCAATTTCGACCACGTACACATGCTCAAATGACCTATTCCATAAATTTTGAGTACCAACACAACTATGTTTTGATGCGATGTTGTGTAGACGTCAAAAAGCGATTTTTTGATACAGCAAATCGCTTTGTGACATCTGCACATTACATCGAAACATAGTCATGTTGGTACTCAAAATTTAAGGAACAAGTTGTTTGAGTATGCTTATGCAAACGCAATCGCTATAACATGCCATTTGTGAAAATTGACCTTGGATCCTCCAACTTTCTTCTCCAGAGCATCTGAAACTTGATGCAAAATATCAAGTTTTGTGGTAGAGTTGATATTTTGCATCAACTTTGATGCAAAACATCGAGTTTTGTGAAAAAGTTCATGTTTTGCATCAACTTTAATGTAAAACACCAACTTTTAGGGGGCTATTTTTCTTAACTTTGAAATATATTTACATTTTTTATGAGAAATTTTTTTATTTTTATCACCAATAAATCTATAAAAGCTCATTCCAAATAGTAGATAGTAGCCAATAAAACCTCAAAATTTTTTAAAGAAACTTATAAATCATAGAATTAAAGAAAAAATATACCTCGGATAAGGTGATATAAGTAGAACATAGGTTTACGGCTAAGGACCTAAAAAACATACATGGTCGTAACCTTTGACTGCAAATTTGAGACGAGGTCATTTAAAAAATGCTTGTCTATGTTACCATGTAACCTTTGTATCATAAATAATATCGCTACATGATGGTAGATGCCAAAAAATCATGATAACAGAAGAGCTAGATGAGATAATCAATGATGACCTGTAATCCATTGGTTTGAATCCAAATGTGCAAGACTTCATTAATTTAGAATACCACGAGTCGATTGATTCGCCAATCTTGATTTTTGTTCTACAATTCAATTTTAAAGCTAAAGAACTATAAGCAAATACATGTGGTGCGACCATCTATGTCGAGGAGGGGGGTGCATGTGAGCCTGGACTCTGCCATGCCTATGTGCAGTAGTATGCTCTCCAACATAGGGGACCTTGAATCTACTGTCATCGCATGAAAGCTCCAAGCTCTTCTCTACCACCATTAGAAGCCCTAAGATCCTCTCTTTTCTCTTTGTACACAAAGACAATGTCATTTAAGCGAAGATTGCATCTCTCAGCATCCTTTTCATGTGCTCCAAATAATTATAACCAGAGTTCACTCTACACTACCCTTAGACATACCATCTCTCAACATCCTTCACATGTACTCTAAATAATTATAACTAGAGCTCATTCCTACAATACTCTTAGATATACCATCACCTACGTTCATGATAATGGCTATCTAGATCAAACATCAATATATGCATACTATGAATTTTTGCCACCACCACATATGTACATGATGTAGGCTACAATTTCTTCCTCCCACCCTTATCCATATTGCATAACAAAATTTTCTTTCATGAAAACAAATGTCTATGTGGGTCGAAATTTACACCCATAGGCTATATGATGTCTGCATCTAAGATTGTCCTGCCGAAAAAATATTTCAATTTTCTACTCTTTTAACATGCTTAGGTTTACTAAGAGCCTTGATAGTTACCATCTTCTACATATATATATATGAATACAAGTCTACCTTTGCACACCTATAAGTTGACCTCTTTAAACTCTTAGCATTGGTTGTATGTCGTCGTGCCCACTATCTGCTTATAAATAATATAGCAAATAATTATGTCATGCAAATTGTCAAGGTAAGTATAATATACTAAAGGCTTTACTATTTGGGTCTAGAAATAGACTCAAGGATGTTTGTAGATTTCTTTCATAAATTATAGAGCTTATATTGTTATGTATTCTAATAGTTTTTGAGTGCTTATCAAATAATGTGCATATTTATGCATAGTGGTAGAATTTGTCCCAAGAAAGTCCATTAAAAAAAGTGTCTTACATTAATGAAATTTATAAAATAAAATTTTACTTGAAAAATATGGATATTTCTTTAAGGTATGTAGACTCCTATGTCATTTTGTAAGTCAAGTTTATTTTTATGTCACAAACAACAACAGTTTATAAATCTACGAACATCACACATGTTCTCAATCTTGAAAAAAATAGCAAAATTCATGTAATTTTTAAATTTATACATGGAATTCTAGATGTGTTTTCCAAAAACTATGTTTTTAAGCCATTTTTTAGATTTCACACACTTCGGGAGGGAATCACTTTAGGTAACCCTCGTCAGTTACCTATTTTGCTTGCAACAGTGTTCTCAATTTAAAAACCATTGTGAAAAGTTTGATTGAAATATTTGTGAAGTAGTTAATTCTTATTAGAAGAATTTAAAGATATTTTTTTGGAAACATTGCCAAAAGGTTTACCTCCAGATAGAGGGATAAATCATCCCTTAGAAGTTTTAAAGGATTCAAAGCCAATTAGTAAGCCACCTTATAGAGTAAGTTTGACTGAAAGACAAGAAGTTGAAAAAACATTGGTTGAATATTTATAACAAGGCTTTATTAGGCCACGTAATTCTCCATGGGCTTCACCAATATTATTAGCGACGAAGAAAAAATATGGATCTTTGTGCTTGTGCATAGATTATCGTGGATTGAATGCATTCACAATAAAACATAAATTTCATATTCCTAGAATAGATAAGTTGTTTGATCAACTCAAAGGTGCTAAATATTTTAGTAATATAGATTTAAGGTATAGACTTAAGGTGTGGATATCATCAAGTAAGAATAAGAATTTAAGACGTGCTAAAAACAACATTTTGGACATCTTTTTGGCACTATGAGTTTTTAGTTATGCCTTTTAGTCTAACTAATGCTCGTAGTACTTTTTGGCCATAATGAACACTATAATTCATCCTTATTTAGAAAAATTTATGGTGGTTTTGATTGATAATATACTAGTCTTAATAAGTCAAAATAAACAAGAACATATTGATCACCTTAGAAAAGTATTTCAATTATTGAGGAAAATCAAATTATTTTCTAAAACATCTAAATGTGATTTTAAGTGCAATATCTTGGACACATAGTATCCGAGGAAGGGATTTGTATAGATCATAATAAAGTTGAAGCTATATTGAGATGAAAGGCTCCATCTAATACAGATGAGTTACAAACCTTTTAGGGCTTCTCGGGTTCTATCGAAAGTTTATAAGGAATTATGCTAAGATAGTTGTTCCATGACGAATCAGCTTAAAGAAAAAAGAAACCAATGTAGTTAGAATTATGATCAACAAACTAGTTTTAAAAAATTGAAAGTAGCAATATCTACTGCTCCTATTTTGCAAATAGTGGATCCAAATAAACCATTTGTATTGGAAATAGATGCTAGTAGTTTTGTTGTAGGAGCAGCATTATTGTAGAAGGGAAGGCTAGTTGCATTTGAAAGTAAAACGTTGGACAAAACTCAAAGTAACTATTTAACTTATGAAAAACAACTGTTTGCAATTGTGTATGCTCTTAAAGAGTGGCGTCATTATTTGTATGGTGCTAATTTTGAAGTATTATCTAATCTTATGAAAGTCTTAAATGGTTTAATGTTCAAAAGGTGTTAAGAGATAGGAAACAAGTGTTTGCAATTGTGTATGCTCTTAAAGAGTGGCGTCATTATTTGTATGGTGCCAATTTTAAAGTATTATCTAATCATATGAAAGTCTTACATGGTTAAATAATCAAAAGGTGTTAAGAGATAGGAAGGCTAGATGGGTTGAAATCTTATAAGAGTTTGATTTTCAAATCAGATATAATTGAGTTTTACTCAACTAGAAGGTGAATTTCTAGGTCACTTAAAAGGAAAATGTGCTAATGAACCTAGCTATCAAGTAGTTTGGAATTACTTGATTAAAAAAGATAACTCTCAAATAGAGAGTAAATAAAATACAGTTGCTAGTGATATAAGGGTGTCACTTAAAAAAGATGGTGGTTTAAAGGAATCACATAAAGAAGGGTCAATATGTGAAAAAGATCGTTTGAAAATATTTCCCATCGATAATGGGTACTTTTTATGTAATGGTCTCATTTCTGTATACCTAAAGAAGAGAATATTCATGAGAATATTTTACTAGAATGTCATGACAATCCAAGTGCGAGGCACTTGGGAATTTCTAAGACCTATGCACTTGTTAAAAGAAAGTTTTATTTGGCAGGTTTAAAGAAAGACGTTCAGAAATATGTTATGAAATTCCCTAAGTGCCAAGTCAATAAAGTTGAGCGCCTAAAACTAGGTGGAATATTACCAACACTACTAATATCTGAGGGTAAGTGGGAAAGTATTTCTATGGATTTCATAGTGGGACTACCCCAAACAAGTAGAGAGCATGATCTAATGTGGATAGTAGTGGATAGATTAACCAAGTTGGTACAATTTATACCAACTAAAAAAGAAGTAAAACACGAGAGTTGGCTAGAATGTGTATCTATCATTTATACCGATTGTATGGATTGCTAGCAGATATAGTAAGCCATCGAGATACAGAGTTTACAAGCCATTTTTGGAAAGAATTGTTCAAAAAATTAGACACCAAACTTAGTATGAGTATATCTAAACATCCACAAAGCAATGGACAGATGTAAAGGGTCAACCAAGTCCTAGAAGATATAAGAAAACAATTGGGATTAGTAACTTCCATTATTAAAATTTGCTTTTAATAGTGCTAAACATTTTGTCACCGATTTTAGTCCATTTATGCTAATGTATGGATTTCAACCTAGAGCACCCATACCATTTGGGTTACAAAAAGTAAAATTGCAAAGTGTAAAAGACTTTCTCAAAGATATGTAGGACATGCTACACATTGCAAGAAGCAACGCTAACAGAGCGCATGATTGTTCTATTAGTTATGAGAAAGGTAAAAGAAGACCAATTAACTTTCAGAAAGGCGATTTATACACATAACTAATAAGAAATAGTGGATTTCATAGGACAACCTATTCTTCCACATGAGCCTCAAAAGATTCTTGAATATCGAGAAAAGAAAATTAGACATTCTTTGTTTAAATAATGTTTACTAAAATACAAAGATAGACCAGAAGATGTATCAACTTAGGGAAGAGTGGCTACACTAAAGAAAAGATTTCATGAGTTTGTTTTAGAGGACAAAAACCTTTCTTTCAAGGGGGAAAAAATGTTATTAGACTGACATGAAACACTAAAAGGTAATACTAGGAAAGATTATTCATATGCAAAAGGTTTGCATATAAATAAGGTTCAGGGGATTTCAAAAAGGAAATACTTAAGAAATGGATAATAGGCATTAAAGTTAAAGTAAAATAGGAAGTAAATGGTGCACAATGGAAGACCAAGGGACACAAAAGAGGTTGCCCCCTTCTAAAGAAGTTGAAGAGGCATTTGTTAATGAAAAGGCAATGTATAGCTAATGAAAGGTCAAGCGGTTGAAGTTGGAAGGTCATGCAGCACTTAGGCCTATATAACCATGATTTTAGGGTCCATTTGGGATATTGGTAGTATTCTTATAAGTCCTCGAGTGTGTTTTTTGAGGGAGCTTTTTCTAGCAACCCCACTACAAGGGATCGGGCTCATACCCGTGCTCCTAGCCGCTAAAAATGACTTGTGAAAAAAAGTAGCGGGCCCGTGTATCAGCGCGTGTATAATCGCGGCCAGAGATATGCATGTAAAAGCGCGTGTATAGGACTGTCAGACGCGCTGATACACCGGCCCATACACACGTTCTGTCAGTTCAGCTGCGTTTAGACGTGCTCATACATGCATCTATACACGCGTTTTGGTCACTTTAGATGCGCTTATACACGCGTATTTCTCAGATTTGATGCATTTATACACGCGTGTTTTATAGATTATCCGCGTATATACACGTGACTTTTAGTAGATCTGACGCGTTTATACACGCGAACAGAGAGCAAAAAAAAAAAATCCAAAGAGTGCTATTTGGTACCTGAATGCTGTTCCAGCATTCCAGCATTCCAGCACCCAATAACACTCTCTGGATTTTTTTTTTTGGGTGCATTGGACCATCCACGAAGAAGATATCCACGAGGAAGATTAAAACAAGAACGACATGAATGCATACATTGTGAATACACGATTCAAGACAGACATGAATGCAATACTATCGATTCACGATTCAATATTACTATCCAAATTTCACACATATATACAAGGGAGTCCATATGTCGAAGTAGCCCATGGCTTCAGTTTACAAAAAAATATATACAACCACATCCTCAATATGGAATGTGATACTATAAGTCTGAGTACTACTCAGATCCAGATGATGACTCGGTGCTCCCTCCATGCTCAGATGAGCTCACATCGGTCGGAATGTCTGATGAGTAGTGCTCACGTCCACCCTTTGCAGTGGCGACGGGTGGATCATCAGCAGCTTGTGCCTGTTCAAGTAATATATAGTATATAAGTATATATATATATGTAATTCAATAAACCAAAATCATTCGTTTAGAATTTTCAAGTACCTGTCGACCGTATGGTCTCATGGCTATCTCAAACTGCGCGTCCGTAATACGTCCCTCGGCTCTGAAGATGGCCCACGTGTCACGTCTGCTATGCCGGCGAAGCATACCTAGTATCATGGGCTGTGGGCTTCCTCCCCGTAACCCGTTGTCGTTGTATCATAATCAACACAATTTGTAAGATTAAAACAATCATAGAATCAATGAATTAAGTAAACAATCAAATAAAGTGGCAAGATACGAACTCTGCCTCCCATGACTCAACGTCGCCAGATCCGAAATGCGAAGATCCAATGGTCTCCATCTGGATCCGTCGTGCCTCCACATGCTGCCTGCTCTTCACGCCACCCTCTGCTCGTTTCTTTGCCTCCTTCCACTCGCGTTTGTGCGCAGTGGTGGCAGGTTTCTCGGCAGGATAGCCACCCGCAGCTACATTTAGCCCATCATCGTACGCGAGTTTTTTAAGGTGAGATCTTTTATTACTTAAGATCTCCCTTATTCGCGTCCTTCCCCATACATCCGAGAATGTAGCATGTGGGGGATTGGGGTACCGACTATGTACAGCCTGTATCACCTCCCCAACTAATCGGCTATTTTGATCTTTAAATTTAATAAAACAATTTCTATACAAGTTTGATACTACCCCACGCATGTACTCCATTACCTCTTTCTCCCTCGCATCCATCACTATCCCGCCCCTATCCGTCACATCATAGCAGATCACTCCCTCCACCTCTCTCATCTCCTCCTCTTCCGAGCTGTCTCCTCTAACTCTTCTCCCTCTATCTCCTCTCTCACCGCGTGCCCTACTACCTCCCCCACCAAAGCACCCGCCGCATCCTCCACTCCCACTCTTCCTACTGCTGTGCGGGTGGAGTCACGACTGGGGGATTGTCCATGTGATGGTGGCTGTGAGCCTTGACGTGACGGTGGCTCTGAGGGAGTACGTGATGGTGGCTGTGAGCCCTGACGTGATGGTGCTTGGGAGGGTGTGCGTGAGTGTGTCTGGGACGAGGTATGTCTCCTCGGTGGGCGTGGAAGAGGAGAAGCTGCATGCCGTCTCGTCGGACTCGTAGGCATAGACGTCAGCGGAGTGCCCTGGATACTCGCGGTAGGGGTATAGACACCAGGCATGGAAGGAGGGGGATGGGCATACATGTACTCTGTAAGCTTAACTGGACCAGGATGGCGCCCAAAATGATTTAGCATCTCCATCAGCCAATTGCTGTACGCAAATGGATCGGATGAAGAACCTGAAATATCCATAAAGAATCTGCAAAAATAATCCTCATGTACATCATGGGTTATCTCTTGACTCACACAAATATCATCATCCAAGCCACCTATCAGCCTGCAAACCATAGAAACAAGAAACACAGTCTCGTGTATACACCCGTCCAAAAACGCGTGTATACACCCGTTCAGAAACGCGTGTATACACCCGTCCAGAAATGCGTGTATATGCGCGTGAACAGTCTGTGCAGACAGGATACACGCAGACATACACGTGGTTTTACACGCGACCTGCGCAAAAAAATTTTTGAAAGCGATCGACCTCTGACAATGTGTCCTTATAAAAGGCCCACTGTCGCCCCTGTCAGAATCGTTCACACCAGATGGCAACCAGAGAAGGAGAAGGACAGAGACAAACCCAAAAAGCAAAGAGAAAATAGCATAAACAAATCTGAGGACAAATCTGCGGAAAGAGACAAGGCAAAGGACAAACTGACTCACCTCTGAAAAAGTGAGTCTTCTTTTTTGGTCGGTTTCTTCCACCCGTGTGTGCTCCTTGTCTGCTCCTTGCACTTAGGTTTAGTGTCTGTTGGAAGAGGTGAAAACGAAAGAGAGCAGATATGTTAGTTCAAAATGTTTATTTGGGGAAGGCGGGTTATTTTTAGTTTAAACAGATCGTCGTGTGTAGAAACGCGTGTATTTTCGCGTTTATGACAAATTAGCTGCGTTTATACACGTGATTTTTATTCTCTAGCCGTGTTTATACACGCGATTTTCAGGAAGTAGCCGCGTTAATACACGCAATTTTTAGGATATAGCCACGTTAATACACGCGATTTTAAGGACGTAGCTGCGTACGAAGTTGTGGAAGAGGAAGTGTTTGATGATATGGTGCGGAATATTTTTAAGGATGATCCCAAAGGTATGGACGACGATGATATGGAACAAGAGCATCTTTACAAGGCTTCATCGACACCGGTTTTTGAAGGGTGCACATTCTCTATTTTACGTGCTTCACTTGAACTACTCAATATACAAATAGTTTATGGATGGAGCAATGCAAGTCTTGACGCATTATTAAAGTAGGCATTCTAACTTGCAAATTTGAATTAGTGGTTTAAGGTTTAAGATTTAGGACTAATTGATGATATTGGATGCAGGCTATTATCAAACATGCTTCTAAAGGGAAATAGACTACCCACCTCAAGAGACATAGCGAGGTGCTATGTGACATCTCTTGGAGGATTGGATTATGATCGCATACATGCATGCGTCAATGATTGCATTCTCTTTCGTGGGACGCATAAGGAGGCTCGACATTTTCCCACTTGTGGTGAAGCAAGGTATAGAACACATGGGAAGAGTTTTGATGTACCTCGTAAAGTCTTGCGACACTTTCCTATAATTCCTCGCATCAAACACATGTTCAAGTGCAAATCCATAGCAGAGCTCATGTCATGGCATTCCTCACATTGATCGAATGATGGCATGTGGAGAATTCCCGCAGACACTCCTGCTTGGAAGCATATTGAAGATGAGTGGCCCAGCTTTAAAATAGAGCCCAGAAACTTGAGACTTGGCCTAGGTATGGATGGAGTGAATCCATTTGGTTTCAAAAGCACCGCATACAGCGTGTGGCCAGTTGTGTTGGTGAATTACAACCTTCCACCATCAATGGCGATCAAGAAGGGACATCTTATGTTATCCCTTCTAATTCCAGGGAAACATAAAGTCAAGCATATGGATGTTTATCTCGAACCGTTGATTGATGAGTTGGAGGAACTATGGAGAGGTGTTGCAGTGGTGGACATTAGTAGGCCTCCCTCCTCTCGACACTTCGACTTAAAAGCAGTGTTGATGTGGACAATGCATGACTTTCCAGGATACAGCGATTGTTCTGGTAAGAATTCTAATTACCTCCCTACTCTAATACTATTGGCTATATTAATTATAAATATTGACTTTATTATTCTAACTTTTATTTATATTTTCACAGGTTTGAAAACATCGGGTAAACATGCATGTCTTGTTTGTGGCCCTTCATTAGTACATGAGTATGCTGACGGTTTGTGTAAGACCATATTCGATTATCATCATCGATTTCTCCCCTCAGATCATCCTAAATATATTGCTAGTAAGAGTAACTTTCCTCCACAAACACTTCGTGCAAAAGATTGGAAGCGTATTTGGGAGTCTACAAATATTCTTCCTCCAGATGGCATGAACAGGTATAGTAATGTTTTTCAATCTTGTTTTGTGTAGTCTCTAATTGGATTAAAGGTCACATAGAGCAATCCCTTGTGTAGGTACTCCATTTTTTTTCGGCTACCATATTGGACCCATCTTAAGATCAACCATCTTCTTGATCCCATGCACATCTTCAAGAATGTGGGATCTGGTATTTGGGAACATGTTATTGGTAAACGAGACAATGTTAGCGTACGTGAGGACTTGCGGGTCGTAGGACGTATGCGTCAAGCTTGGCCACGAGAGGAGGGTGGGCACGTTTGTCTTCCGCCTGCACCATGGATTATATCAAAGAAAGAGGAGAAGCAGGTAAAGCAGGCCATCACCACTTTGGGTACTCCCACTGGATGCATGAGATCATTGAAGGGAGCCTTTACAACCACTAAGAAAAGAGGCGTTGAGCAACTATATGGGTTGAAGTCCCACGATTGGCACAAGATGCTCCAAGTAAGTGTTTTCCAAGTCTTGTACGTTGAAATTAAATTTTGTAATGCCATAAACCATACATACATGTGCTCTTATGTAGCATCGACCATTGTGCAAATAAGAGTTTGAAAAAATGTATTTATAAGATGGGCGAGCTTGTGAGGTATGTAAAACCCATGTCAGATCACCCTTCATTATACCTTGCAAAATGAACGTGCATGAGGTATAAACGTACTATTCATTTATTTTTCAGATATGTTAGTTCCAAAGCAATTGATCCAGCCATGTTGGATGATACGCGTGTTATGGTAGTGGAACCATTCTCACAAGTCAACTACATCTCATTGTGCATTTAGTGGACAAAATCGCTTTATGTGGCACTGTGCATGCACGTTGGATGTCCTTCCTAGAGCGCTTCATGAAGACCTTAAAAGACTTTGTGAGGCAAAGTGCAAGGCCTGAAGGAAGCATGGCCGAGGGTTGGTTGATACAAGAGTCTCTTGTATATATTTCAGAATTTCTTGGTCAGGTGGACAGCTCTTTGCCCCACGACTATGGAGCAATGAAGAGGACTTGAGGATGACCTCTATTGTGCCTCAAGGAAAAGGACAGAGTAAAGTAATTGACAGAACATTGATTGATGATCTCAATTTCACTTGCATCCTTAATAGTGATGTGATGAGCAGATGGGTTACAAGATATGAGGATGCAAAGACAAAAAGACAAGCAGAAAGAGCTCTCTTTCGGAGGCAACATGGCTCTCGTAAGACGTACCCTAAGCATCTAGCAACACTTCCGAATGATATCCATGTTGATTGGTTGCATGAGGAAATGGAGAGAGCAGAGAGCGACGAGGGGCTGCATATCACGGCGGAAGAATGGGAGTATGCACAAGGATGCATGTTAAAGGTACATAGAACTTATGTTTTGCATTAGTTGTAAGTGATTTGCTTTTAATATTTATTCACATTGCTTACACAAATATTGCTTCTATTTTGGTCTAGTGCACTATGTTCAATGCTATATGGTGTGAAGGCAAGTATTTTTGAACACAAAGAATTGATGAAAAGAGGAATACACAAGATTGCGGTGTCATTAGTAGCTTTGAGGGAGCTAATGGAAAAATGGATGATTATTGTGGCACAATCCAAGACATATTTAGGCTTGACTTTCGTCGTTTCTTTGTGTATGTTTTGGATGTCAAATGGCAAATGAACGTGGTGGAAAAAGGGCCTAATGCAACGATAAAACGCCATGCAAGTGGCTATGTAACTATTGACTCTACAAAGTTTTGGCAAACAAAGAAAGATAGGCTCGTATTGCCACAACAATGTGAGCGGGTATGCATTTTTTTACTAATGTGTTTCATGTACATATATATCTAAGCTCGCGTACCCCTTGACTTTTGATATGCTAATTAATTACTACAGTATGTGTATTTGAGTAGGTTATCTATCTACCAATGGTGCATGACATTAAATGGTGGTACGTCATCCCTATTGCACCACGTTCCAAAGTGATGTATAATACATTCACTGATATGGAGCATATGGAGGATGTAACAAGCCGCAATGAAGATGATGTCGAACATGCCAATGAAGATGTTGTGATCGATGAACAAGAAATAAGAGATGATCATGATAATGAGGATGAGCATGCCATTTCTCATGATCATGAGAATGACCCTACCATTGAGGATGATGGTGATGTTGATGAGGATGATCAGGACATCGATACCATTATCAATGGACAGAATATCGATAGTGGAATAAATTCAATCGTAGCCTTACAAATTGATCAAATGGATATTGATGTTGATCGTTTGGCAAGGATGGATCTTATTGAAGATGAGATCGAACCCTAACCAATCCATCACTGTATCGTTCTAAATTGATGACATTTCTATTGTATGTGTTCTTTTAATTATCATCTCATGATTTATTTTTGAATATATTTCATTGTTGTAAATGCATGTAGTGAGATTGTGTAATGATATATACTGTAATGTACTATGAGATGGTTTAAAGAAAATAGTTTTTAATTTTGTAAAGGAATTCAATTTTTCTTAATAGAGCGTGTATTGATGCGTGTATTATTGCGTGTATATACACGCGCTTATACACGCGCTGATAGATACCAATATACACGGGAATTTAAATGCCAAAATACACGCGCCCGATACAATTCAAATACATGCGCGACCATACACGCGCCCGTAATTTATCGCGTGTATGAAACGCGTGTATGGCAGCATTGTCTTGTAGTGCCCTTCTCTCTTAAAGATGTGAACATTCTCTATGTAGTCCCTCCACCACTAGCTCCTCCTGTCTCCTCCCACTACCTCCACCACCACCTCTTAGCGCAACCCCCTTTGTCCCCTCTAGTCCACCATAGATCCTCACTTTCCTCTCTCTCTCTCTCTCTCTCTCTCTCTCTCTCACTCACTCACTCACTTTATCTCACTCCCATCTCTCTCTCTCTCTCTATCTCTATCTCTCTCTCCCACCCTCTTCCCTCTCTTTCTCTCTCTCTCTCTCTCCCTCCCTCTCTCCCTCTCTCTCTCTCTCTCTACCTCTCCCTCTCTCTCCTCCCCCTCCAACCCTCTTCCCTCTCTCATCCCTTCCCTCTCTCTCCCTCCACCACCTTCTTCCCTCCTTTCTCTCTCTCTCTCTCTCTCTCTCTCTCTCTCCCCTCTCCCAACCTCTTTGCTCTCTCCACCCTTTCCTTTGTTCCCTCCTCCACCCTCTTCCCTCTCTCCTCCCTTTCCTCTTTGTCTCTCTCCCACCCTCTTCCCTCCTCCTCTCTCTCTCTCCTTTCACCACCCTCTTCTCTCTCTCTCCCTCTGTCTCTCTCACTCACTCTCACTCCCTTCCTCTTCCCTCTCTCTTCCCTTTTCTCTCTCTCTCTCTCTCTCTCTCTCTCTCTCTCTATCTATCTCTCTCTCTTTCCCACCTTCCCACTCTCCCTCTCCGTCTCCCTCCCTCTCTCTCTCTCTATCTATCTATCTCTCTCTCTTTCCCACCTTCCCACTCTCCGTCTCCGTCTCCCTCTCTCTCCTTCTCTCTTTCTTCCTTTCTTCCCTCCCTCCCACCCTCCCACCTTCCTGTTCTCGCTCTCCCTCTCCCTCTCCCTCTCCCTCTCCCTCTCCCTCTCTCTCCTTCTCTCTTTCTCCCCTTCTTCCCTCCCTCCCTCTCACTCTTTCTTCTCCCATGTCTCTCTCTCCATACTCTCTGTTTATCTCACCTTCTCTCTCTCTCTCTCCATCCTCTCTCTTTGTCTCTCTATCACCCTCTCTTTCATCTCATCTACCACCCTGCACCTCTGCATTCCTCTCTCTCTCTCTCTCTCTCTTACTATGTTTTCTTTTATTATTCCTTTGCATGTGTTGGCATGTCGTTATCTCTTTCTCTCTCCCCTCCCCCTCCCCCACCCTCTCTCTCTCTTCCTTCCTCTCTCTCTCTCTCTCTCTCTCTCTCTCTCTCTCTCTCTTCCCCTTATCTTAACCATCTCTCTCTCTCCCTCTTTTACTATGTTTGCTTTTCTTATTCCTTTGCATGTGCTAGCATGTCATTATATATATCTCTCTCTTGTACTCTCTGTCTCTCTTGTACCCTCTCTTACTCTTACCTCGGATGTGTGCGCTCTCTGTCTCTCTATTTGTGTGCACTCTCTCTCTGTCACCTCATCTTTGCATGTGAGATCTACGTCTTGAACATCAGTGTCTTGATTCAAAATGAATGAAATTTTCTAGGTGGGTAGTAGAAATATAAGCTTCATGGTTATTGTCAAGCTCTTTTGACCACCTACATAAGACCTTCTTACATGTACATGGCCTCCCTTAAAAATTTTCACTACATATATCAACCTTATGTTTGGTCTACTTTGTCATCATGGATACTCTTGCTTGTATCCTCAACTAACATCGTGCCATTAATATGTAGCTTGGTGGTGATGCGACTCTCTTTATATCAAAAGTGTTGTGTTACATATTTGTTGGTGTGTATAGTATTTTCCTCATCACATGTGGCCTCCTTGAAACCATGATACAAAACAAAATCTCGTGGGTGGACGTGAAATAATCATACATAAAAGCCCTTTAATATCCATTCAATGGTTTTTCTTAAGCCGTTTCAAATCATCTATTGCTTTGCCATATGTCAAAACCATAGCACACCTCTAAGTTTCTTTTGCATAATGTGCATGTAATTCTCTATCCATTTTTTTAATAAATAGGTAATTATATTTAATTAGAACAATATTAGTAATACTATATTACTTCTACCTTTTATCAAACACTGACATGTGACGATGAAAGTTGAACCTCACATAGTAAAATAAATATGGAAAGGATGGAATCATAGTTAGAGACATGATAATTAATTTAAGTCTTATTCAAAACTCCTCTCATAACATCATTGTGTTTTGATAGCAGCTATGTTTAGATTGATGTACAGATATAACCACTGTCGATATTGCCCTTGGCCTGCTCACACAAGTATGAAATAACCCCTTTTTTTGAAAGCAAATGATGCCCTCCCTAAAGCTTCTTTATATCTAGAGAGAATACCTAGGATGACTTTAATAGGAAGGGGATTGCCAATTCGTCTCTTGCATGCATATCCAGGAGCACGCTATTACAGCTAGTAGTCTTTCACATTGGCACTTAGCTTGGCCCTTATCTAGCTTGGTTCACAAACTATCAAAGAATCTTATTCAATCCTATGCACTAGGTGGATGGCATTCCAGATCTTCAGAATCGTTGCATGCATTAACTCACGTCCATATGCAAGCTTGTCTGCTTACTTTGCACCTAGCATTGCTATGTGTCAGGCAAAATCTTGTAAGGTGTTTTGGGCTTGTGTACATATGGGATGCATGGCATGTAAAAAGATTTGGCCCTGAATGCCCTGGGTGGCAGGTGTACAGAGTGGATGGTTTGGTAGTGAGCTAGTACATGCATGTTTTTTTTTGGGGAGCAGGTGCTTGAGATTTGAAGTTTTTTTTATTGCAGCATTGTGTATGGCCTTGAGGAAGGATGGTCTCCAATGTGTGGAAAGCTTGCGGAAGGCTTTTGATGTTGGTAGCCTTTGGGCTTTAATTTATGTATGTTGGCAACAGGGTGATTTCATGCTTTTTTCCAAGCTTTTGGTAATGCCTCCACGTGAAAATATTACGGGAACCCTGAATGTGATGATGGCTAGTCAATCTGGGGCTGATTCTAGACGTAGAGATGGCGCTCCATTTTTAGCAAGCATGTGATGATGACCGGCAGTGCATGGCACCGACTGCAATAGCCATGTTTAGAAAAATTATGCTGCAGCTAATGAAGAGTGGGTGACAGCTCTAAAGGGTGTGCTGACGATGGTAAAAGGGTAGCTCTTGCATTCGTTTTGGAAAGTTGTGGGCGTAAGAACTAAGGCCACTAATTGGGAAGTTGCCGTGGCCAGCGGGTAGCAACCATCTTAAGAGTGAAAGCTACCAGGTTGACAATGGTGGCTTTTAGGGATAGAAAGGTAACTACCAGCTTTGGAACAGTAGCTGCAATGTTAACAGTGGTGGCTACCACCACTCTTAGCATAGTACCTATCATCAAGATACCACCTGAATCACTCCCAGCCTCATGCCTATGAGCTCCAAGCTTGGTAACTGAGCTCCAAGCCTGGGATCCACCACTCTTAGCATAGTACCTACCATGAAGATACCACTCTTATCAGCTCCCAGGCTTGGAGTTCATTGGTATGACAAAAATCCTAACCTGATGCTTCTAGTTGCTGGCCTAATAACATATCAGCTTGAGCAAAACCTTTGCTACCAATCTGTGAGCCTACCACCACCTTGGTGGCTTCCTTTGCTAGCCACCTTTACGAGGATGAAACTGTAATTGAAAGTGGTAGCTATTTATCTACAAGGGTTACCATGGTAGACTAGTATTACACACTATGAAGCTGGTGCCTAACTTCAGCCCTGCACTACCAAACAATGTGCAACCAAGAGGTAATTAGGGACATTTAAAAAGTATGGCATAACAAGGAAGACAAACCTGAGGTTGTTCAAGCAGATGCACCGCAAGCTTCTCATACAAATTTCGTCCAACACACTTTCGACATACATCCTTTTTGTTCGGCGACACATGTGTATTGTTTGTCCAATATGCAATGACTAAATCTTTCACTTCCTCTGTGATTATACTTCCATCTCTTAAAGCTCGATGGTTGAGTATACTTGTGATGATCTCACCCTTTGCTTTATTGTCAAGACCCTCCGTGAAACACTTAATCACTTTTGAAGTAATCATCTTTTGTTTTGTGATGCTGAGCCTGACTTGTTTCACTAGTGACTTCCTTGACTTTAACTTCTCATGATAAGCACGCTTCCGGCCTGTTTCGTACTCCCTGATTAATTTTGATTTGCATGGTGCACACTTGAAGGAGCCAGCACATGTACATAAGCTGCTTTGCACATCTTCTGATTGTGCAATTGGAACTATTTCCATGTTGAAAAAACTCCTTTTGATCAATTCAACAAGTCGAATGTGCTCACTTTGTGGATAGCATGAGGCTCTTAAGAGAGTCAGATAGACCCACACCTGTCCATCAAAACTTCGAAGACACTGTAAGATGAGATGAAGGTAGCTGTCCACAAGCCCTGAACCGCAGCTACTGCAATGCTTCTAATTTCTGAGAAGGGCTGCTTGTAACATTGTCTATTTTTTCGATCTGGCGGGCTGGTGGCTTGGGCTGCCCTGGCTTGGCTGGTGCCTTGGCCGAGCCTTGGCTTGTTGGGCCCTCAGATGCTAATATAATGTTAAGAAATCCAAGAAGCCTGCAATGCAAAAACACACACAGACGTGAAGTCGCCATGTGGAGGCTTGTTCAAAGCAAAGAGAGAGAGAGAGAGAGAGAGAGAGAGAGAGAGAGAGATTCTTCTATAGAGGGGAAGGCTTACCACCAGCAATCACAAGACACACACACACACACACACATATGAAGTCGCCATCGAAGGTTGTTCATGGCAAAGAGAGAGAGAGAGAGAGAGAGAGAGAGAGATTCTGCTATAGAGGGTAAGCCTTACCATCAATCACAAGACACACACACAAACATGAAGTCGCCATGGAAGCTTGTTCACTGCACAGAGAGAGAGAGAGAGAGAGAGAGAGAGAGAGAGAGAGAGAGAGGACGTGGGGAGTGGTTGACCATAACCGAAAAACGCTTCTTTTTCTTTTTCTTTTTTTAAACAAGGTCCCACTTTTTGCTTTGTATTAGATGGTTACTATCAATGTACTAGCTGTGTCCCGGACATAGGTATTAAGTCCACCTATTTATGCATACACCCTGGAAGTCTTGCAGGGTGCCTTGGGGTGGAAAAGTCTCTCTCATCTTCATCGCCATTTGAGTAGGGAGTGCTTGAAGCACCCACTATTGTAGCATGTAGTTTCCAAGATCTTGGGGTAGCCGAGCGACCAAAACTTTAGCTCTTGTGACAAGTTGGGCCAGTGACTCCCCTGCCTTCATGGAGAGTTGGTTGAGCTGTTGAGTGATGAGGTCAAAGTAGTTCCCTGGCTGAAAGGTAGCCAATAATTGTAGCCTGAGGGTGGCCCAATCTGGGAAGTGGTTGATGGGAAATTGACTATACCACTGGTCGATACTTTCTTTCAGCATTTTCGGGAACAAGACCAAGCGTGCATCATCTCGGTTGAGACCTCTTGAGTCACACATAGTGAGGAATCGCTCCACATGGTCTTCCGCATCTTCAATGATGGTACCTTTGAAGGTTGGTAGCTTAACTTGCACGCGGTTAAGGACAGTAGCCAATGGCTCTGGCCAAGGAGCTGCCAATAGGGTTAGAAGATTCTAAGGGAAGAGTAAGGGAACGTGGAAGAACCCTATGACTAGTTTGAAGAGGAGAATGAAAGGGTGAATCACCTCCAAAAGCTCTAGTCTTCGGGGGCATGCACAACACTCCTCTCACCACGATCAAAAATCACCAAAAAAAGGGGGGAAAAATAAATTTGAGACTATCCTTGACCTCTGGAGAGTGCCATCGTGATCGCCAAATTTTGTCTAAGCTGTGGATGACTCCGTCGATCCTTGCTAGGGAACTCAAAGACAATCGACACAAACACTATGGTTGAGGGAGAAGGGAGCATGGATCCTCTCAGGGAAGTATACCTGCCAAGGATGAGTCAACCTCACTGGCTAGACATGCAAGACCTATGCTCTACATTGTCTACCGCACTCTCCGACCACCACCTAGCACCGCAGTACCCCTATAGGCCTCACTCACACCACACACACCAGTCACACCTCACTCACCTCGCTCACACAAAGAGATAGACAAAACACCAACAGAAGAGCGGAACACTACAATAACAATACCCAAAAAGGGATGATACAAGGGAGACTCCGCTCCGATAGAAGGATTGTGCTAGAACTCAAGGTGATACATGGGAGAGTGTCCTCTTCTGTGAGAGTGTGTCCCAAACTATGTGTATGCTGCTGAGAGAGTGCTTCCCTTAACTCCTCCTTGGGTTTCCTCCTCCTCGGGTGGTGCTCAAGAGGATCTCGAAGAGGATCTCTCCCTGCCTTGGGAAAGGGAGAGGAGAAAGGAAGATGGTGCTCAAGATCTCGAAGAGGATCTCTCCCTACCTTGGGAAAGGGATAGGGGTGTTTCCTCCATGAGTGCCATCGGAGATGGCCATGCATGCATGAGATGTCGAAGGGGACCAGTGGTCAGAGGGGTCGAAGAGCACTGGCGGCGGTCGGAGGGCACCGACGGTGACGGTGGTCAGAGCGATCGGAGCGGTCAGAGGGCACTGGCGGTGATGGTGGTTGGAGTCACCGGCGATCGGAGCCATCGGCGGAGGGCACCGAGGGTCGGAGTGGTCGGAGCACACCGGCGGGAGACCGGCGGTTGAAGCGGTCGGAGCAATTGGAGGGCACCGATGGTCGGAGTGGTCGGAGCAGTCCGTGGCCGGTGACGACGGTCAGAGCGGTGGTCGGAGTGGTCAGAGTGGTCAGAGTGGTCAGAGCAGTCGGAGGGCACCGATGGTTGGAGTGGTCGGAGTGGTCAGAGCATACCGGCGGTGACCATCTTTCTTTCCCCTCTCGGCAGTCGGAGTGGTCGGAGATGTTGGAGGTGATGGCGGTCGGAGTGGTCGGAGATGTTGGAAAGGTGATGGTGGGAACTCTTGGTGGAGTGTTGGAGAGGTGATGGTGGGAACTCTTGGTGGAGTGTGGAGGACCTCGCTTCCCATTCAGACCTACCATGTGTTATAGATTTCACTAAAGTATCCCAAAGTATAAACTAATATATCCGGTCAATTAGTCTCAGAGTGGCCCAATCATTGTTCTATTCCATCAATTGGATAACCTGGGGCTTATAATGTAGTCTTCCAAAAGAAATGCATGATAATTATAAAAGTGGATTTTCACATGAGTCTTCATACCAATGACCAAATCACCTATGCAGGTCATTAGTAATGTAGATATATACCATAAGGTATCCTATCGATGAAACAATCACAACCCATAGTAGTAAGTAACCTATAAGGTATCATTCTATAAAGTGCCAATACACCCAAGTCAGTAAGGGGCTATAGTCCCAAATATTCATTCAGACAATATAAGGTAATGGGAACAAATATATAAATACCCTAAGTAAGCCACTATGGACCATAGCGAAAATCTAGTCATATCAAGCCACATAGAATGAGTCCAGAATATTAATTGTCGATAAACAACAGAGCCAAGAGATAATATTCTTTTAAACCAGTGAACGTTAATCGAACAACATCTACTATCAACAGAATAAATCCATATATCTGCAAAGAGAAAAAATTTGCTATAAAAATTCTAAATGGATTATCTAAATCCACATCTCGATTTAGTACACCATTAATACACGCATTCTTTGATTTTTTTTAAATACTAAGGCTTAGAAATTTATCAGAAGGCGCACATAGATAAAAAATGGTTATAGTTATAAAAATAGTAATTAGTCAGTAACGCGATCGTCAAAAATAACCTGATAACAAGCAAAACCTATTCAAAATGTAGGTAAAGATAAAAATCACAAGCAAACACCATATTAGGGAATATGGGAATTTCCCACAAGTTTGGGACACGTGGTCAAAAGTTTGGATTAACCATAACTTGAACACCACTAATCCAAAATGAGTGCTTTATAGCTCTTTAGATTCCATTTTTCAAGCGCTTTCCAACGATAGGTCATATGATAGGGTTTTGAGAAACTTACAAACATGTTATCCATGTCCCCCTTTTTTAAGTATTCAAAAATGGGAATTGGAAAATTCCCAAATTCACTAATATGTTGTTAGCATGCATGTGAAGCATTTACAATCAAAAATTAAAATGATAATAGAAGGTAGTGCATGCAGGTTTTTGTATGAACAATTTAAGAAGTGCACCATGCATCACAGATAGTAGATGATTTAAATACCATTATCAAGCGTATGCCCTAGCCACAAAACCATCATATGATTTTCACATAAGTCATTAACAAAGAGTGTACGTAATAAATCCATGACATTAGGGCAAGTAGCCACAAACTCCCACTACAAATACCTTAGAAGAAGACGAACTTCTTGCAGAAGCCAGAAAACAAGGGCAGAAGAACCACGTTCCACGTAGAACATACACAGGCTAAGTGAGCAAACTCATAGGTATCCAAGCCGTTTTATATCCGTCACTTAGTGCCGAAGCAACCAACTCACATTGCCTTGGGGTGTCAATGCAAATCCATTAGTATAATCTACAGAGCACCATACCACAGTCCGCCAAAAAACCAATTGCCCCATACTCATATACTGCCAAATTAGGCGATAATGCCCTCAAAATGCTAGTCATGCAAGAGAAGCAAGTTTGTGTATACACGAGCCTAAGCATGCCATGCAATAACTCTTGCTCGTGTCGAGCATTACCATTTATGTCAAAATTAGAGAAAAGTGATTATCGTGCGAGGCCTACGTGGTTTAAAGACCCAAAACATTGATATCCAATTTGCTATGGTTATTTTAAATAAGGTCTAAATAAAATGTGTATATGAATTTATGCATCTATAGTGTGGGTGTAAAAGAGAGAGAGGGAGAGAGAGCTTTTATGTGTGGGATAGTGTGAGAAGAGAGAGGGCCATGTGTGCTTGTGTGTGTGTGTGTGTGTGAGAGAGAGAGAGAGAGGGGGTGTGTACAGTGTGTATGTGTGTGTGTGTGTGCGTGTGTGTGTGTGTGAGAGAGAGAGAGAGAGAGAGAGAGAAACAGAGAGTTTCAACATTTGAGAGTGTGTGTGTGCAGGCATGTGTGTGTGAGAGAGAGAGAGAGAGAGAAACAGAGAGTTTCAACATTTGAGAGATGGTTGCAGAGAGGGGAACCGGTTCTTTTCTAGTGAGGGGTCCTCACGGAGTATGTTACACTGAGTATGTTACTCCCTTCTAGTAGTAGCCAAACTTTAAATTGGTGAAAAACCTGGACCTCTAAATCTTCTTATTTTCAAACCTACGACTCTTTTATTTTCCAAATTCCCGAGGTGCAACCAGGAGCTTATCAGTGTAGCGGGCGGTCTCGTACGACCAGCGCAGGCCGGCCATGCCCGAGCAGAGACCCGCGACGTAGGAGAGTACGCCACCAGCTGAATGCACTCGGTGTCCGCGAGGCTGGATCCGCGGATTGCTGCCACCAGCTGAATGCACTCGGTGTCCGCTTTATCTACCATGTCCACCACGCAGTCCAGTGCCTGCTGAAAGCTGTCACCATGTGCGGCGGAGTGGAACACAACGGACGGCATGTTGAAGAAGTCCCCCACGGTGCTCTCGACACGACAGGAGAGTAGGTCGTTGGAGAAGCAGATGTGGTCGGTAACGGCGTTCTGGAGCTGAACGATCAGCGGGCTACCGTAGGTGTCGTTATCGAGCTCGTTGCCCATCGCGTACTCCATGAGCGCGAATGCCCGGAGAACAAAGGAAGCCGCGCGGCAGATTTGGATGTAACTGTCTATGTCCGGCAACGAGTGTGCGCTTCTGTAGAGCGTCTGCAGCTTTACGGCCTCCAAATAGCGCTCCATGGAGTGGATGAAGCGATCCCTGAGAACCGCTGGCATGTCCCCGCGCGCTTCCTCCCACACCTTGGCCAGCGCTGCCAATTGCGCTTGGGTCCTGCCATCACATTGCATCTGCTGGGTGATGGTTCCAGTACCGTTGAGCAGGATGGCCATGATCAGCTGGTGCCGACGAGCCATTCCGACGTGATCGGCGCCCAAGGCTTGCGGGTCGTCGTCGTCGGTGTCGGAAACCAATAGCCAGGACAGGATTTTGGTGATATGGACTAGCCGGGCGCTGGGGCAACTCGGAATGACGCGGCAGCAAAAACGGGGGAGCAAGCAGTCGAGAAGGAACTGTCGGGCGGCGTCAGAAGGTAGCTGCGCCACTGACACAATCCAGGGGTCGCATTGCGCCTGGACGAGCTCATAGTCAGGGTGAAGTTGCGCCGCGAATGAGCATGGCAGCGGGGCGGGCAGGTGGAAGCTGGTGGGTGAGGAGGGTTGAGCTGGTCAGGCGCTCCATTCTGTGTGTGTGTGTGTGTGTGTGTGTGTGTGTGTGTCTCTGTCTCCTTGGAATGGCGGCTGCGAATGGCGGCTGGGAATGATGGAGGAGGATTTTGGTGATAAGGATTAGCTGTGTTCGGAATGGCACGGCAGCGAAAGCGCGGGAGCAGGCAGTGGAGCATGGGCGGCGTTAGAAGGTGGCTGCGCCGCAAATGAGCATGGCAGCGGGGCGGGCACGTGGAAGCTGGTGTGGCGCCCCATTGCTTGAGCCTTTTATTGAAGGATTTCTAACATGTGTTACACTGTCGTTTGCATGTACGGCCCACATAAGTGACATAAAGGAGCACGGGGCCCGGAATCTCGTCGATTAGCGGTGCCAGGTGGGGCTTCCTCTGTGTGGACACGCGCTTAAAATTGCTTCAAATTTCCACACAATCGAAAGTTTAGAGAATAATATGCCATCAGAAAGCCAATAGGGGACAACAATGAGTGAAAAATGAAACAATTTCAAAGGTTTTACCAAAATTAAACTATTTCTATTTCGAAGCCATGCAAGAGGTGTGAGGTGTTGCCTCATGTGCATCGTTTCAATTTTCTCTCATTGCCTCCAACTCCCTATCTCCCTTTGTCTCATCACTTGCCACCCACGATCTCCTAGACTCTCTCTCCTCCTCCTCGCATCTTGTCGCCCTTTCTCCCTTCACCGACATAGAAGTTCGAACAAAGGTAGGCGAGGGTTGAAGGTTGAATGAAAAAAGACTGTCGCGCATGAATATTCTCAGGCTCAGGAGAAGGGCATAAAGAGGGATTGTATGTAAAGGCGATGCCTGTAAATGCATGAGTTGAGGCAGAGAGAAAACATCTCGAAAGCAGAGAGAAAACGTACGATCGAAAGCAGGCTCATGGCCATCTTGCTTGCTCTAAAGGTATAGAGACGGAGATCAGCCAATTTTCTCCATATGATTTTTTTCTTCATGTTTAAAAAAAATACTTGTGGAGGCAATTTTATGATCGCTGTAGTGGGTGAAGCGCTATTCTCTTTTTTAGATCTCTTAGGCTACATGTCCACTAAATTTTGAGTACTATGCCAAAGTTAAAATGGATTTGAATTATCATATGTTATGGTCATATTTCATTCGTAAGGTAGTGCCACTACATAGGTGATATTTTATAATGCTCATGTCTCCAAAAATTGACATGTCTTTCTCCTTTCTTTTTTTAAAGGAAAATATCTATAATATTAAAGCTGAAAGCCAAGTTATACACCACTATTTTGACTTACAAGAGTTTATCAAAAAGAACAAGCCTAATCCAACTCATACTTCTTACAATTAAGTAGTTTGCAAAGCAAATCCCATCTTTCATGTCTTTCTCCTTTCTTATGTGCTCATCCTGATTTATTCTCTCTTGATTTACTCTCTCTCTCTCTCTCTCTCTCTCTCTCTCTCTCTCTCTCTCTCTTAGGAGAGGAGTTAATCATGGAATGCTATATTCCCACATTCTTCCTTATTTATGATCAATTCTCTAGACAAGTTTAGTTTAGGATGCCTTTTGAAATCTTGATGATCATAGCTTACTTTACGTTTACACGGGCGATTTCGTATATGTGTGAGAGTATGGGTTACATCGTCTTAATGTTATGAACTTCATATGGTTGTTTGTATTTTTAATCAATTAATTTATTAATTGATTGGCATAGTTGATGTAAGTGCAAATCCTTGGGTTAGATAATGGAAGTGAGCTAGTGGTGATCAAGAAGATTTTGAGATACTTGACTTTGGGTGTCGGCAGAATACTATTTGATTTTGTGACAACGCATGCGATTATTTCATTTTGGGCAACGTACATATTTATTGTTGATGTATATATTTATTGGGACATGTGAAAGCTCCTTTGTGCGTATTTGATTTTATAAGAGATGTATGCATTTATATGGTTCAAGATATACACCTATTTTTAAGTAGTTTGTCTTGCATGTCCAATAAAGCAAGCTATTTTTGTAGAAGTCGACATATTTGTAAAAGTGGACACGATTTTGAGCCCATAAGTTATTTCAAGCAATAGGATTAAAATACACCGAGAAGAAGCATGGACTCAGTCAAAGCCAAGATTAAATGTAAAGTTTGGAGCTAGTGAAGAACTAGTAGATAAAGAAGATTTGGAATTCAAGAGGAGGTAATTCTTCAATTACAAACTGCAAGGAAAGGCTAAGGTTCAAAAGAAAGCTTGTTTTTATCCACTGGATAACCAAAACCCATAATTCTTTTATCCACAAGCCAACGAAACGTGGAAAACCATTTTTCAAAACCACCCAAAATTTGAAAGTGGTTTTTTCCAAACGTCTCCCTCTTGTAAATTGACCCCACCACAAATCTATTTCCCTTCGTCTACCACAAGCTCCAAAACCATTATTATTACAAATTTTTGCCAATTTCATCTTCCTTCCTCTTTCAAAGGCACATGCCGATCCCTTTTCACTGAGTTAATTTTCCTTTTTCTTTGGGATGTGCGCTATTTTTGACTTTATCCATGGTAGAAGCTTTAAAATCTTACACATTAAAAGCACTTTAATGTTTAAAGCTTAAACATTAAAAGCTTAAAGCTTATTACTAAGCTTTATAAAATTTCCCTTATTATAAGCTCTTTATAAAAGCTACCAAGTCTCATATTTAAAAAGAAAATTGGCCCACAACTCACCACAGGTTTTGCAAATTATTTTCTCCCATGCGAGAAATTTCCAAAAAATTACAGAGTGCTTTCTGGTCTCCAAATTCATTTTTTATACCCAACATAGCCATTTTTAAGCCCACAAGTGTCCTAAAAATTACCAAAAAAATTCCCCAAAAAAATGTGAATTTTTTCTTGAGCTTTTGCAAGTAACTAGGCAAGTTTTGAACCAGTTACTCATGTCAATTTTAATCAAACCACTAACAAGTAAATTATTTATTATCTCTCTTTAATACACTTGAAAGTTTATTTTTGTCAGAATAACCTATACACATCACAATGACTTAGATATCCCCACATAACCCTCATCAACCAACCAAACTCTTACGATTTATGACTTAGTGTCTCTGACTTGCTTTTATATCAGAATGTAATTCACATTTAATTGAGACATTGAATAAAATAAACGACTCAGATATCCCCACATAATCCTCATCAACCAACCGAACTCTTACAACTTATGGCCGAGTGTGTCTAAATCACTTCTATATTGCAATGTAATTCAACCAATGATGAATGGTGGAAGATCTAGGCGCACAATCTAGGCACACAATGAATGGGATCATCTTCGATTTTGTATCCTCACGATTCCTATTGACAACACTCATGTTTTTCCTTTGAACATTTGATTTTGTTAACTCATGGAACAACACGAAATTATTCAAGGATACAGAATGGAAGATGATCCCACACCTACTAGTGAAGACTTTCTTACTCATTTAAATTATCTTAAATCTCACCTTCCACCTTGAAAGATATTTGGCACACTTAATACACATGTTCTTAGAGGACTATAAATAACAACTTTTATGTTTGTTAACCTATGACGGACATTGAGACGTACTATGTTTTACGTCATTAATTTAAATATTCTAAGTCATGGGTCGGGCTTGTCGGCACCATATGTTAAGGATAAAGGGATTGGGTGATCGCCGATGAGAGGCGCACCTTGAATATCAGTAGGGTAAGGGTTAGGATCGGCCTGCCATGTATGGGCGCCCATGTGTGAACGGCCAAGTCACCTATAAGAGTCGAATGTAACCCTAAAACCCTCATTCTCATGTGTTGAATACAAGAGTGCTCTTGCCTTATCTCCTTGGTTTCCTTCTCCTGCATGTGTGTGTGAGAGAGAGAGAGAGAGAGAGAGAGTGAGAGAGTGATCGAGCACTGTGTAGCGGCACGGTGGTGGCGAGGCGGTAGAGCGGCGACGGCGGCTCCTCCTTCACTGCTACCACGCGGGAATCCTTCACGGCGGCGGTTAGAGCGGTGAGTGACACACCCTTGCATTCTGTTTGAGCTTGCTTTCCGGGTTGTATGCTTGCAGCCATTCGTGGCTCGCATACGGTGCTCGGCAAGTCCCCAACTACGACCTGTGCGGCAAAAGCGCACATTTTTGGCGCCGCTGCCGGGGAGTTCAAGCTCCAGTTTGCAGCTCGGGCTGCTGCATGAAGTTTAATTTACACTGTAGGAAGGCGACTGTGTGTTTGTTGGTGAGGTGTTTCCGTGTTTTGTAATCTGTTTCTGCAATTTGTCTTCTGCATTTCTGTTTCTTTTGTTATTTTTCCGCTCCACGTGTGGTCGCGCGTTCTGTTATCTGGTTTTCTGCGTGCGAGGGGGGATTTCTGAATCCCCAGACCTGTGCTGTGTGCGAACTGCGCCGCGGCCAAGGCTGAACCCTAGAAAGAAACCCTAGAAAACTTATCTCAAAAAAAATAAAAAATTTAATTTCAAAAAAAATTATTTTTAAACAAAAAAGCAAACGTGTGGAGAGGAAAGATTTTTTATTTGGAGGAAAAATTTTTTGAAAAGAAAAACCCCGGCCCCGGTCTCGGTCTCGGTCTTTTGATATATATATATAGGAGAGTGAGCCTCCATAGCTTTCTTTCAAGTGAGAGCTTATGGGAAGTTGTGCCCTATATGTAGCCCACTCCCCAAGGAGTAAAGTGAGCATGTGGGATAAAGCCCTCACCCTTTCCTCCACAAGCAAATAGGCTTTCGCCCCTTCCCCCATAGGGAAACGGACTGTTTTGAGGACCACAGGAGCTCTGGATAGGCGAACACGGTGCTGTAAAGCACGCTAGGACCCTTTAAACGATATGCTCGTTTCGAGCTATCACACGCCTTAGTCCAAGTTCGACCGTAAGTAAGGGGGTCAAAAACGAGTTAAAAACAATCTAAAAACAATCTAAAAACAAGTAAAAACGGGGTGTGAAACACCTAAGAAACCACTTGTGTGGACTTCAAGGGTAGTCACCAACGCCCGTTAGGGTACCCACGTCATATGCATCTACGCTCTGGTCGGGTGCTAGAGCCTGAGCCACTAGAAAGTTTTTTAGTCTATGCAGGCTCACACCATCCCTCCACGTTAGCATCTTGGCCTTCCGCTGGGACCCAAGAAAGTGCAACCCAAGATCCACAAATAGTGGATAGTGACTCGTCCTCTGGCTCAGAAGCCATGGAAGAGCACCCTACCAAGAACCCTGAGGAGACAAGCCAAAACATTCATGTGACTTTTTTATGTCCTCTATAATCAAGAAATAAACATTATTAAAGGGTTAATGTCGATCTTTCTGTGTCCTCTACTATTAAGAAATCAACAAGTGACCTTTCTAAGGAGACACAGTCATCTCTCTCTCTCTCTCTAGCACCTCACAAAAAGACCAATGGAAAACTGCTAAGGACATGTGTCTTGTTATGTAGCTTTTGAAGGATGTTGACCTTTCTATGTCTTCTACCATTAAGAAATCAACATGTGACTTTTGTAAGGAGACAAAGTCATTTCTCTCTGTGCACCACACAAAAAGACTGGGTGGCTATTCAAGGATGTTAACCTAAGAAATCAGCATGTGGCTTTTCTAAGGAGACACAATCATCTCTCTCTCTCTCTCTCTCTCTCTCTCTCTCTCTCTCTCTCTCTCTCTCTCTCTAGCACCTCACAAAAAGACCAATGGAAGACCACTGGAAAGCTGCTAAGGACATTTGTCTTTTTATGTAGCTATTGAAGGATGTTGACCTTTCTATATTTTATACAATTAACAAATCAACATTTGATTTTCACAATCGTCTCCTCTTTCAACATCAACTTTTATTTTGATTGGCTCAATAAAACATTTTTTAGCACTTTTTTTAAAGCATCGTGCCTATGTTTTAAGCGAACCTATCTTTAATCAGTTTTTTGGTTGGTGGGAAGGTGGAATTCTCCATCGGCTCACAACCAAGCCCCATCGCGTAGCTCAGTGATGGCATCGAACCTGGGTCCCATAATGGGACCCAACCGTTCTAGGATCGCTTGTCCTTATATGTAGATTGTGAAACAAAAGGAGGCATACTTGAGAGAGGAGGGGGTCAATGCCAGAAAGAAACTCCATTACATTGTAATTGGAACTTCAAATTTGTAATCAGAGCTTCAATTTTTATTTTAAATGTTTCGTAACGCTTTCAGAATTTGAGTTTGAAGGTTTGAGAATTGGTCGTTTCTAGAGGTTTTGTGAAATATACAAAAATTATGACGACGGAGAGTACTTCGAGCATTGGAGGGTTTAAAGGCGAAGAGAATGATGAGCGTGCCTGCCATGTGGAATCTGGAGTGGGTGACAGTGCCATCTACGTACATCGGACGCACATCTTGTCGCGACGCTCCTTTTGTGTGTGTGTGTGTGTGTGTGTGAGAGAGAGAGAGAGAGAGAGAGAGAGAGAGAGAGAGAGAGAGACCCTCCTCGCTTCAAAGGTTTCACACTTTGTTTAGCTTCAACGTAATGTGCGTAAGCCTCTTGTTGAGCTGGTATTACAATGTTTGGGGCATGCATTTCTATGCACATCACATATCTTTCACATGATGTATCACATGTGTTCGAAAAACCGGTTCATAATGACCCCAACCCCAAGAAAAAGAAAATAATACACTGGGTATGATCAAAAACATTAGGAAACATAGGATCTTGCATGGGTAGCTGCGCATTGGTAACTCGTTTGTAATAAGCTGTTGATGTTAGGACTGTTGCATGGTGGCTAGCCGACATAATTGGGTAGGGTAGGTAAGAATATGCATGGAGATAGAGCATAGTTGTGCATTAAGGAGAGGGTGTGTAAAAGCGGGTTTTTTTTGGTGGGGGGGAGGGGGGGGGAAGTGAGTTTTTGTTGTGTAGAGAGCCTTGTGTGAGAGCTTTGGTTTTTGGAAGAAGAGTTTTCCTAAGAGAGCTGGTATATGGTTGTGAAGATAGCTGTGAAGTGGGTTAGCTTTCTAAGGATTTGTTCTGCTTAGAGGGCGACGGGGAATTGTTGAGAAGATTTATATCTGTCCAGAGCAGGAGATTGCCAGAGTGATTAAGGGTTATGTTTGGGAGATTGTGTCCCAGAACCTCTAAGAGTGCACCACTGTTGGAACTTGGGCTAGATTAAGGATTGCTCAAGCATCTCGCATTTATATTTGCCAGTTGAAGCCTACAAGCTATGGGAGCAGTTTATATAGTTGTTGTTGATGATTTTGTTGAAGTTGAGAACATATATGTGGTTTTTGTCATTGTCATCTGTGTGAGAGCTCTCTTGCTCTGTTGTGGTTTTCATTCATTTTCTCAATCCCGACTCCCAAAGTCTGTTATGTGTCACACAGTCTTGTCAAAATGTACAGATAATCAAGTTTTGTGAATTAAAGAGTTTTTCTTTGGTTTTGGTTCAATTTTGTGTTGCATGGGTGGAGCTCTTTAGAAGACTAGGCGATAACTGAAGAACTATTTAAGGTTGAGTTTGTTTTGGGCCAATCAGCCTGAGTAGTGGGGTTGATTCTGTGTCAGCCAGACATCAGAATAGTCAACAAGTCTTGTTGGGATCTTATTCTAATCTATTTGGGTTGATAGGAAGAAATTCTGAGGTATAGCTGACAATTTTGGATCTGTGTTTGAGGACAACTATGAGGAGGCTTGGTTATCTCATAGGGTGTCTATGTCAGCAGTCTGACATTGGTGGTCAGTTGATAGTTTTTGAGGATTGGAGCTGGTTGTGTTTAAGTGTTTTGAGATCCCTATGGTGTTAGCTGACTCAAAGGAAAGCTTTTATGTGTCAGCGAGGTCACTTAGGCTAGTTGGGTGGAAACAGTCCATTAGGAGGCAGCTCTGAACTTGTAATAGTCAACAGAGAGATTAGGAGGTGATATCTTGTTAAGATAAGTGACATCTGAGGGTCTGTAGCTGTAGAGGACATTTTGGGATGTTTCAGATTAACTGTAGACTTCAAAAGTACACAACTCTGTGTGGCAAAATTCGGAGGCAGAACTCTAGAGGAGGAAGGTGAATAAAAGGTCAAAGGAGGTTCGGCAGGACAATCAGGAAGGTCTAGGGAGTGTGTCTATAAGTCCGCGGACACTGGAGGATCGAGGCGGATACTGGAGGATCAATTTTGGACTGGAGTAAGCCATCCAATTTCAAAAGGACAAGATAGAAAAAGTATGACTTGTATGTGGCAGCCAAGAGAGTTTATGGTCAGATAGAGGTCAACTCCTTAGTTCTGAGAGGCTTTAGGACAAAGATTTGAGGCTAGCAGATGACGGAATATACTTTGGACTCTGGAGAGAATATTTCTAATAGGATACAAAGAGAGGACTTTGGAGGCAGAATTTGAGCACTTCTGTATTAGCTAGAGATGAGTTTAGTCAGCTGGATGTCAGCTATGGTCAGGAGAGGCTATTAGGTAGTAGATCAAAGTTATTGGAAATAGGATATGACCTTAGAGAATAACCTGAGTTAGCTACTGGATTGATTAGGGAGGCTGGGAGGGTATTGAAATATCCCATTGGGGGAGTTGAGGACCAATGAATAGTGGCTGGGTGTTCTAGTGCCTTCTATTGTTATTTTTGTTGGGCTATGGTGCTTGTGATAGACTCCTCTCATGGTGGTGTGCTTTAGACAGAGATACATAGGCAGTACCTCTTGAAGCCATCATTGTTTTGGTGCCTCCAGAGAGGAGGGATTCCAAGGCACCTTTCAGACTGTTGGTAGAAGCTAAGAAGTGTCAGTTGTGGAGATGGTTGCGGCGATGATGTCTTATCATGTGTTTCATGAGCATACTAATGAGGGTCCATAGGAATTTTTGGTTGGGATGGAGTTGGCAGCTTTTACATTTAGAAAGGACAAAGATGAGGACAAATTGGCCCTATTGTCCATGTTATTGAAAGTGTTATTGAAAGGGGATGCAAAAAGGTGGTTCCAGACTTGGAGGAGTCAGCCACATTAGGGGCATGCATATGAGGATGTTAAAGGAGCTCTAGTGCAACATTTCAAGAAAGGTGAATATTCAGATGCTATTTGGAAAGATATACAGAACTTGAAGGAAAGTTTGTCGGATGTATTTGATCGTTTTGAGGATTTGTGGGGCGAATGGGATGCTTCATTGGCAGCAGAGCACCAACCTATACTTCTTAAAAAGGATATGCTCATTCAATCTCTTCATTTTGATTTGAAGGAGAAGTTTGAGTTGATAATCCCAAGTACCTTTGATGAAGCTTTAAGGATTGCAAGAGATAAGGAGGGGAAGCTTCAAAGGATGGCTCAGAAGCACAAAGAGATTCACATTGAGAGTAGATCTACTAAGATTGGACAGAGGAAGGGAGGACTGCTCCAGTTCTACTAGAGCAGTGGCTGCTGACCAACTAATGCAAGGTATTAATCAGTTAACTGAACAAATGGAAAATTTAAATTTGAGTTTGTTGCAAGGAGGCATAAATTTCCCTAGGCCAGGAGAAAGGGAAGGTATGAGAGCCAGATGCAGAGGAGGTCCTAACTTGAATGTCCAATGTTTTATTTGTATGGAAACGGGTCATATCTCCCCTCAGTGTCCCTACCCCAAGAGAATGGGAGGAGACGTATATCCTCTAGCACCTAGAATGGAGGAAAGGCCAGACGTCATAAAGGGAAGAGGAGATTCCACACCCACCAAGACCTCAGGTTTAGCCACAGCCAGCAAATGGGCCTAGACCAAGAAGGGATGAGGAAGCAGATATGTTAGCCAACAAAAGAACCAGGGGTGCAGAAGGTGAAGATTAAGCAGGACCATCCAGAAGGAAGCAGGTACAAGACCAGTTGTTTGAAAGAGGTTAAGAAAAAGAGCAGACCCAGGAGGCGTATAGGAATGAAAGATTTTCCTCTAGGGTTCAGGTGAAAGAATATGATTTGAAGAAGGATCTCCAATAGAAGGGTCCTACATTGTCTTGTCCCCAACTGATACATATGTGCCCCAAACTCAAGAGAACCTGGTGCAAACTAGTTAGTACAAGGATTTCCAAGAAGGATAAGGAGAAGAAAGCAGGACAGTTGAATATAGTATGTGTCAAAGGATACAAGGATTATCTGCCTATCATGGATGCTAGGATAAACAAGTTTAAGGTTCCTTAAGTGTACATTGATGGTGGTGTCCAAGTTTGTGTAATGACCCAGCCAACTATGGAAGACTTAAATTGAGTGCACCTTTAGAATTCAAAGTTAGAATGGCCAATAATTTGAAGGTTAGATGTTTGGGAGTAGTGAAGAGGCTACAGGTGACTATTCTTAGGCTGGAAGATGAGATGGATGTTCATGTCATGCCAGCAAGGATAGAAGCTTACCGTTTGATTTTGGGGAGACTATGGTTGTGACAACAATGAGATCAGAGAAAGATTGGTGGAGAGAGCACCTCATTTTGGGTCTAGATCAGCCAGCTAGGAAGCAAGTTAGATATAACATCACCAAGGGGAGAGAATTAATCCCAGTGAATACTTCAAAGGATGAAGATGAGGCTGCAAAAACTATTTCCTTAGAGGATTATGAAACAGAGGACTCTGAGAAAGAAGAGGATAGCTCAGAGGATGATGAGGGGGGAATTCCATTGCTGGAACTGGGTGGATTTGGTTGTACCTCATGTGGCACCATGTGGTACCCTGGGTACGCTCCCCAAGGTGGGTATTGTTGATATGTAGGTGGTGTAGGCTCAAATGATGGGGTCGGGTATGCCCTTTCTCTCTGATACAACGTTTCATGTGCTTGGGGAGTTGGGTCTGGCCCTGGGTTTAGTATGGTCTTTAGGTCTGGAATGAGCCAGCCACCCCTGAGACGACGGGGGCCTGGCCCTCCAGACTGTGGTGGATGAGTCTTGATTTGTTGGCTCTCACTTTGCCCTATTTTCATTGTCGGATCTAGAGGTGGCTTGGGCTCTCTTTCCTATTAGTTTTCCATATCTCTCATCCTGGGATGTGGCTCTTCTAACTATGTGTTTCCCAGAATAAAGTTATGGAGCATCGAAGAAAGGCTTGTCTATGAATGTGTAGGAGAGGTAGGGTCTTTCTCCTAGAGACAGGTAGTCTATCCATGCACTGAGCCTCAAGTTCTCTTGTTTCGAGGTTAGGAGTATCTCATCCCATGCTAGGATGATCGTCACTCTCACTCGTGCTATCAATGACTAGCATCATTTGCCTCCAAGCTGTATTGACCAATGGGTCTGATCTTATGAGCAAGGGAGCTTCAAGAGAGTTTATATTATTAAAAAGTGGGTTGTTTCGCACCAATTTTCCTAACATAGGTACCTGAATGTATGGAATTACTATGTTCGACCCCCTGTTTGAAGAGTCTATTTTGTTTTGGGAGTGGTATGGCCATACACTTTAAGATGGTATGGGTGTATGCTTTGTTGAGGACACAGGTGTACACTTGTGAGAAATAATATGACACGGGCATACATTTCCTAGAAGACACGTGTGGATTCAAGACAAAATGGACGTGCGCTTTTGAATGATGATGGTATAGGCGTGGCAAGTAGATGGTACGGGCGTGGCAAGGCTGCCACCATAGGCGTACGCTTTAGAAGGGAGAGATGGTACGAGCGTGACAAACTTGCCAACGACTATGCACTATGAATGGAATGGGAGTTCATATCTCAGAGGTTCATGTAGAATGCAATTTTTGCTTACTTCCCTCCTCTAATTTTTGCAGATTCAGGTGTCTCCCTGCTATGTTTTTGAATTTTTATTTTTATGGAGGTATAGAGCTAGTCTTTAGCTACCTATTGATACTTAGAATGCATAAAGAAACCTAATAAATTAATATTAATTCGATGAATAAACTATTGTGCAAACTTAACAAAAGTTGAGCAAAAATTTAGAAATTGTATGAATGTGAAGAGCAAAAAGTAAGCACCTACTTGTGTCTCTCGCATTTGGTCAAGACTTAGATGCTCCAATGCTCCATTGACCTCCATAGCTCCATTGAACAATCAATCAAACAAGAAACAAGCTCAGACAACATGCAATCAACCGATGGATTTGCACTTAAACCAGGAAAAATTAAGACTGTAGCACATGAAATGTGTGGAGGACCCTAAGCTAAGTACTCTCCCCCCAGCAACGGTGCCAAAGATGTTAAGATAAATATACAACATTGCACAAAAGATAGAGATAGAAGAAGAGAAACAACATGCAAGGGTTGATTCGAAGATTAAAACTTATCCAACCCTAATGATGGTTAACTCCCCTATGTGAGGCCACTAGGGGCTCACTGCACCACCACTTGTGTCACCCAAGTGGAGACTCACAAGCTAGGTTAAGAGCAAAGAAGTAGGGAGCTATGGAAATCTCTACCTTCACTTCATGTGCCAACATGCAAGGGGGATCTTGGTAGAGAGACAAGAGAGGGGAGAGGAGAGGAGAAGCTAGATCATCACCATCCCAACATGCACACACAACAACAATTAAGAATGCAAGCATATACAACACAATCAAGCAACCACAAGCTCAAGAGTGTGTGTGTGTGTGTGTGAGAGAGAGAGAGAGAGAGAGAGAGAGAGAGAGAAAACTCAATTGAGACTAATGGGATTGTCCCTTTTATATTCCATAAAATGTCTTATATATAAGAGCTCACTTTTTGCAATGGTCACCAGCCCATTTACAATTGGGGGCCCCTAGCTCTATGTACATCTTATTCCTACAATTGGAATTAGAGAAGCTGTAAGCTTGTTCATCCCATATCTCTTTTATCAATCAGCACTTTGCACGGTTACAAAAAGATAAGTTACAATAAGCGTGACCATGCTTGAAAAATAATGTTAACCAGAGTGGTTAATAGGGCACTACAAAAGTGCTTTCTAATATCCTAATCTCGGGGGGGGGGGGGGGGGGGGGGGGGAGGGGGGAGGGGTCACTCATAAATATGTAAGCATAACATGTGGGTTCAACAGAAGGGATTTTTAACACATTTTTTACATACAAAAGGGTACCATTTAAAGGGGGTATTCACAGGTTGAATAGAAAAAGGGTATGTTTTATTTATAAAAAATTCAAAGATAAGGGACTTTTAAAATAGGCCTTGAACGCACGTGATATAGAGGGTTTACTTATAGTGAAGCCCTCGAGATCCTAAAGATAATAAAAATTTCTTTGGACACTACAAAAGTTCTTTCCAATATCCTAAAGATAAAAAACGTGCTTTGGGCATAATAAAAGGACTTTTGGACTCTACAAAAGTTCTTTCCAAAATCTTAAATAGAATAAAAAGTTCTTTGGGCACTACAAAAGTGCTTTCCAATATCCTAAAGATAAAAAACGTGCTTTCACTACAAGGAAAAGCGACCGTAGGTGCGTTTATAAATGCGTTTTGACAACGTGGTTTAAATCGTTATGGGCGCATTTATAAGCGCATCTAAAATCACATCTATCTAGAAAATCATCTATAGGCAAATCTATATCATTATAGACGTGCCTATAGACGCGCTTTAGAATTAATTTTTTTTCCAGAGAGCTGCCTGTGCAAATGTACAGCTACATTTTCTACACACGAAGCTCTCTAGTTTAAGGTTTTACTTACTTGTACACAGACGAATCAAGATCAGCAAAGATATCAACATAAAAACTTAAATTAAAGATAGATATGCACAAAAAGATTTGTGAACACACTTCGAATATTGATTAAAGAAGATGAGAAATTACATTTTATATCCAAAAATTTATCCATACATGATCATAGCCACATAAGGCTTGAATAAAAACATAGATACATAAAGAAGATAAAAAATTTCATCTTATATCCAAGAAGTTGTCCATACATGATGGTAGCCACATGAGGCTTGAAAAAGAAACATAGTTGCATAAACCAAAACTATACATGAAGAAAAACTAAGGGGTGACTACTCGGAGGAGTCATCACTCTGAGTCATCTTGTCCACCTTCTGCCTACACAAAGTGAAGATATATATAAATAAAAATAGAAAGTATTATAAAGGTCGAAACATGTTTTGTAAATGAAAAAAAAGTATTACCTACATTGGTGTTCTCCTTGCTCGATTGTATTGTTCGTTTGGAGATGATCCCTTCATCGTGAAGGTAATCCCATGTATCTCCTCTACTTGGTGACGATGGTAGCGAGTCTCTATTGGGGGTCTCTATTGGGGTAGGATCTCTACCCACAATGTCATGCTACATCACAAGACAAACATTATAACACGACTCAAATAGAGAGAACAAAAAGAAAAGACATGAAGTTACACTATACATACAAACTTGGCCTCCCATGATGCACGACCTCCACATCCGAAGTGCGATGATCCATATCGCTCCATTTGTATTCGCTGCACTTTGCCGGTTCACTACTCCTTCTAAGATCTCCTTCTTGGCTTTCTTCCACTCGCCCTTATGAGTAGTAGATGGCTTACCATGTCCATTCTGACCAGTATCTATTCGGGCTTTCTTCTCCTTTGCATGTCCCCTTACTAGAGACCTCCTATTCTTAAGTATGTCTTTGATTTTATGACGCACCCATCTACTATTAAACCTTTGGTCATGAGGATTAGGATACTTCTTATGGTGGATAGCTTTAATGAAATCATCCACTAAGCTCTCCCTTTGCTACTTAAAATGTATAAAGCAGTCTTTATAGTGTGCAAAAACTACTTGTGCAAGTAGTTTACCACCTCCTTCCCACCACGAGAGTCATCAACTATGCCACCCACATCTGTAATATCATAATATGATATATCACCATGATGTGGTGGTGACTCTGAAGAACTATCCCCACCCCCAAAGCACTGCCCTAGGCATCCTCTATCTCCTCTACCTCCACTCTTAATGCTAATGCGGCGTGAGGTACGACCGCCACTATCTCCACGACTACCCTCCCTATGACGATGACTGCCACTCTCATGAGAGCTATGATAATTGTGAGGTGTCACATCTCCTGAAGGTGGAGGTGTAGGAGATGTTGTAGCACTAACTGGGGCTGACGGATGAGGGGTGAATGTAAAGGCAGGTGAAATGCTTGGCAAGGGTAAAGTGCCCAGCAAGGAACTTTGTTGGGCTGTGGGCAGCGGACCTGATGGTAAAGGGGTGCCTACTGTATAGGCTGCCAATTGCACGGGGTGGGAGTATAGCCAAAGATGCCCTCTGTCTCCCTAGAAAACCGTTGTTGAGACTCGATGAGAGCCTCAACCTATGGGTCTGTGGGACAAGAGGACAAGGACCCATGCCACATCTATACAAACAAAGAGAATATTAAAAAAATATTATGCAAGCCTTATGCAAGCTAGAGAAGCCTTATGCAAGCATTATGTTTAAAGTACTATGCATAAGCTTAAAACACTATGCATTATGTTTAAAGCACTATGCATTATGCAAGCCATTACGCAAGCCTTACATAAAGCATTATGCATTAGGCCTTATGCATAAAGCATGCATGAGGCCTTATGCATAAAGCTTTATGCATAAAGCTATGCGTGAGGCCTTAAGCATAAAGCTTATGCATAAGGCTTATGCATAAAGCACTATGCATAAGGCCTTAAGCATAAAACTATGCATGATACCTTATGCATAAGTCTTATGCTCCATAAAGCACTATACATAACGCCTTAAGCATGAAACTATGCATGAGGCCTTTATGCATAAGTCTTATGCTGCATAAAGCACTATACATAACGCCTTAAGCATGAAACTATGCATGAGGCCTTATGCATAAGGCTATGCATGAGGCCTTAAGCATAAAGCTATGCATGAGGCCTTATGCATAAAGCATGCATGAGCATTATTCATAAAGCATTATGCGCAAACCTACAAAACAAAAGCCCAGCACCCAAGGGTGCAATAATAATAGAGAAAAGAGAGGAAAGATATGAAAGCACTTACCTCTTTTTCGTGATGTTGAAAGAGAGGATTAGAGGACCTAAAAAACCAACAAAAGGGTGAGGAAAATATTAGTAATGCATACATACAAAAGCTTATGCGCATGAAAGATCCCTGCCTCCTCCACGCAGCGAATTTCGGGAGTGCTAGCAGCAGCAGAAGTAGCACTTCTTGCTGCGCAGGGCAGAACCTCTCACTCGGGGCCTCGCCCACCACCACGGATATCCGGACAAGAGACGAATCCCTTGGCTCTTCCAAAACCGAACCTAGAAAAACTTCTCTCCCCTAGCAGACATAGGCGATTCCTCCAGGATATTTTTACTCTAATGTAGTCAAGAGCCTTAACTAACCAAACTAATGTAGTCAAGAGCCTTAACTAACAAAACTAATCCGGCTGAACCCGTAAGTCTCATGGTCAGATCAAGGAAAAGACTTGCAGTTGGATCATAGAGTCCAACGCTTTTTTCCTCATCATCAAGAGGCACAGCTGTTGATTCTTTTCCATAGAATAAGGGTTATTCGGGATTTACTTCAACTATCGTAACTTAACAGAATTGAGTCTCATCTTAGGGATCCATCAGTCCAGCCTCAATCCCATGGGTTAGCCAACCACCAAACCAATGTAGTGATAGGATCCATTTGGAAATTTGGTTATGTTTTGTCACGAGTACCAAGGAAAAGAGTTCCTAGGCCACCTAGATGACGCTTCAAGCAAACTTCAAGATAGTCACACCACTTACATATCCAATATGAAATTGCCTGTTTCACAAATTCAGCTGTCTTTAAAACAATCTTTTATTAAAACCATAGTATCACTGATCATAATCACCCAAAATATCCAGCTTGAATTCTAATTTCCAATCATTCCTTCATCGGTGTACCTATAGCATCATTGGCAACCAGAATGCTCACCACCTGTTCACTCAAGGGCCTTTTCAATAGTTCCTATCTCATAGTACCCAGCAATATAATCATATAAGAAAATCTGGATGGACTCTCCATTGAAGATCAGCAAGATCAACCAACAGATCCATATAAAAGAGCCATGGACTCATCCGTTGAGGACCAGCAAGGCCAATCAACCAGATCCATGCCCGAGTTCAGAAAATAACTCTCACACCTTGTTCCATTTTTCTTCCTCGAAGCACGTGTGGGTATTTTCGGTGACCCAGAGCCCGAGAACCGTATGGTCAACACCCTCTAGGCTCCTTTCACAGGTCACCTAGCGCTTCACTCATAGGCTACTTCCTTGGTCCCTCATCCACCGTACCGGAAGCTCACCATTAACTCGTCCACCGTACCGGAAGCTCACCGAGGCTGGTCAAGACCTCGGCCAACCTTGCTACGCAAGACGTCCTCCGTTGACTCTCCGTCAGCTGTTGCACCTTTATCACTTAGGTCTCCACGACCTCATTCACAATATGGTTGTTCCACAGGAACACTCACGGGAACACGGATTATGGAAAGAGACTGGAAGCAATTAATGCGAGAGAGCGGGATTGTAGCCATGGGAACATAAAGACACACATAATTTTTCCATATTTTTGTGCCGAAGTGCAATGTAAATCGTTTTAGGCCAATGTGGGTTCTAAATGAGAGTTCTAAGTGTATTAAGCAAGGCTCACTTATGGGGTTGTCTGCCCATGTGTGAAAGAGGCCTAGGGTTAGGGTTAGTGACATCTCTATAAAAGAGATGTTAGCTAAAGAAAGAGGACGTTTTTGGCCATTCTCATAAGCTATTGAGTGAAGCTCTTGAGCTCTCAAGCTATGGCAACTCTCTAACTCTCTCTCTATTGACAATGTACCCTAATGAGCATCAAGCTCCAATGAGTATAGCTCCACTTCTTTCTCTTAATCTGTTTTAGCATCATTGAAGTATATTAATCTATGATTAGTTGAATGATTCTTTATTTCTCTTGTGTATGCATGCTTGTAGTGTGTGTGTGTGTAGTCTCCATTGATGGAAACTCTTGCCCACTTCATTGGCAATGAGTTATTCATGGATAGACTCTCTCTATGAGCTTGTGGGTTTGTGAATGTTACATTCTATGCTTGCTTAAGCTTGTGGATTAGTAGATTCACGCTTATGGGTTTGCTTGCATTAGGGAAAGCTAAGATTAAATCAATGTTTGAATGGGATTAAGAGATTGCCATGCATTGCTTGTTCTCTTGATTAGTGTAGTGGGTTTAAGGGATTGAGAGATTGATTGAGGCATTGAATGGTTGAATCGTCAAGTGGTGGTTCGTGTATGTGAGCTCCCCCGCAAGGGATAAGCCTTCATGCACTAATCGGGTCGAGTCCTCGGATTGACATTGTGTTTCTCAACACATTTGTTGATCGGTAGTACTCTATGAGCACTATATTGCACGGTAGAGAGAACCGCTCTTCAATGGCACCACTGTCGGGGAACGAGTGCCTACATTAGTTGAGCACCATATACAAACTACCACTCCTTTTAAGCTCCAATCGGTTGCAAAACCGTTGGATAGGAGAGCAGCCTTTGGGACTAATTTTGGTACTTATTTAAGACTAATCTTTTGTTAAATTCTCTTTATTGTCTTGCAATTTGAGTGCGATTGGCTAGCTACGCCTCTCCCTTGAGGTCAGGACAAGGATTCAACACACGAGAAGGATTGGAGGTAGGCGCTAAACCTGCCAATTTCAATTTGTGTGCGAAAGAGAGAGGCCTGATTTGCATTTCTGTCATTCTGTTTGAGTATAATTTTTGCTGTCTGAAGTTAATTTTTACAGTTTCAATTTTCTGCATATTCGTTTTATTTTCTGTTCTTAGCTTAGTTTTCTGCATCTTTAATTTTGTGTATTTTAGTTCTCTGTTAAAACTGCACCTGTAGAGAAACTAAAATCTGTACACACCTGTAGAGAAACTGAAATTTGTGCATTTCGAATTCCATGCAAATCTCATAGCTGCACACTCATTGAGTTCCGTGCCACACGCATTGAATTCACTGCAAATCTCACAGCTGCACACGCATTGAGTTCTCTGCACACGTATTGAGCATGCACTTCAAAAAAAGAAAAAAATAATAATAAAAGAAGGTGGCTGTGCGTGAACAGCGCACCGCACGGAGAGACCCACACACCGCACCATAAAGACCGCCACCGCATCGGATAAAGGGGTGCAAAAAAAAAATGTCTAGAAAATTTTTCATTTTCTAGTGCAAAAAATTGGGAGGTTTTCTAACTTTTCGAGAGGAGTTAGAAAACACCCATCGTCGAAATTTTGGTCCCGGAACCATTTTCCCATAGTGAGTTCATCATGGGAAACTGGTAAATTTTAGGCGATTTTTGATCCTGAAAAAAAGCTATTCTTTTGTCACTATGAGATTAGTGGATTGTGCTGGCAGATTGCTGCTGTTAACACTTGACCCAGTGGATCAAGTTAAGGGATGTCAAATTAAAAATCTGTATAATTGAAAATTCCCATGAAGGATTGTTCAGATAGAAATTTCAGTCTAATGGACCATTATTGTGATAAGGATTGAATGTTACGATCTGAGTGAATTATTATATGATAATGAGTTTTGGAAAGAGTTCTCCTCTAATTTTGCGAGATGAGGGCATCTCGCGTTTTTTAAGTGGGGTAGGATGTAAGATTTCTCCCTTCGACTTTTGAAGTGTGTAGGTGTAGGAACCTCCCCTTCTGATCTTATAAATATTCCCCTCTCTGAAATAAAAGAAAGATCCTATTTTACCCTGTTTTGGCCTAGAGAGAGAAAATGTCTAGAGAGAGGTAATTCAAAATTGAGATATTTTTTTATATAAAAATCCTCCTAGTGTCTAAAATGGTTTCCCCTGAAATAGATATTCATCAAAAAGAAATTTCCAATGTGCAATTGGAATAAATTGAAATCAAGTAAAAAGGACCTTAGCCTAAGGGTCCAGATTTTCTAAATTTTTTGAATTAAGGTTTCTATAGACCAATTAGATTAATCCAAATGTAGGGAGGAGATAAATGGAAGAATAAAAGAAAATTCCCCAAAAATGAGTAAATGCTTACATAAGATGAAGAGTTGACTAAGGACGAGGTTATTAGTTAAAAAAGAAGAGATATTTAGAAGAAATGATGCATTTTTTAACACCTCAGTGTGGGGAATTCCCCTCATGAAGGAGGCACCTATTTCACATGTGTGGTTGAGTTTTAAACTCACAAATAATGAGATATTTTCATCTCTCCTCTCTCCTGCTTCAACTAGATCCAAAGAGTAAGCTAAACAGACCTAAAAAATTGACCAAATTGATCTGGAAAATTTGAAAATCAGTTTGCTTGGTTAGAGGCTCACTTTTTCCTATAAATGAAGCCTCCCCCTTTGTAAATGGTTAATAGTGTTGTATGCACTGTTACTCTACTCCTCCCTAGAGCCAAAACGAGTGAATTCATTGATAATTCATTTGTTTTTGACCATTTCCTTTTCAAAAGAATTGGTGGCCACTCTTGTTGCAAACAAGAGTAGATCCCTCAAACCATCAAGCCAAAGGAAAGCTCACAAAACTCCTAGTAAGTTAGAAATTCTACTTTTTCTTATTCTATTTTATGGTTTTTTTATTTTTGCTTTCTTTAAAATGAAAATGGATGTTATGCCTTGCTGGAAAGGCTTTCCCCCTTCTCTTCATTATTGAATTCAGCCTTTCTTTATCTTAGATGTGTAATCAAATTGATGGAATTAAACTTTTCATATTGTTTACTCTTAATAAAGTGGAAATTGATTAGATTAGAATGATTTAAATCATCTTGGATAATTTCTAGTAAATTTTAGAGTAAAAAATTTAAAAAATGGTCAGCCATACAAAGGAGGTTATGGCAAAATTTTTTAAATTTGGTGAAGTAAATTTTATCTTTTTATTATTCAAAAAGAGTAATCCCCACCCCTTGTGTATTCTAAAGGTGTTATTTTTATTCTATGCATAGAAAAATGCATATTAGAAATATTTTTATTAGAAAAGTGTTATTGTCATTAGAATTAATTTCTATGCATAGAAAGATGCATATTGGGAATATTTTGATTATAAAAGTGTTACTTTAATAAAAATTGATTTTTATGCATAAATAGATGCATAAAAGATTTTTTTAATATAAAAGTGTTACTTTCATTAAAATTGATGCATAAATAGATGCATAAGAGAATTTTTTTTATTATAAAAGCGTTACTTTCATCAAATTTTGATTTTATGCATAGAAAGATGCATAAAGAATTTATTTTTATTCCAAAAGTGTTATTCTCATCAAATTTTGATTTTATGCATAATAGAAAGATGCATAAAGAATTTATTTTTATTTCAAAAGATTTATTCTCATTAATTTTGATTTTATGCATAGAAAGATACATAAAGAATTTAAAAGTGTTATTCTCATCAAATTTTGATTTTATGCATAGAAAGATGCATAAAGAGTTTATTTTTATTTCAAAAGAGTTATTCTCATTAATTTTGATTTTATGCATAGAAAGATGCATAAAGAATTTATTTTTATTCCAAAAGGGTTATTCTCATTAATTTTGATTTTAGGCATAGAAAGATGCATAAAGAATTAGTTTTTATTTCAAAAGAGTTATTCTCATGATTTTTGATTCTATGCATAAAAAGATGCATAAAGAAATTTATTTTTTTTTCAAAAAAGTTATTCTCATTAATTTTGATTTTTTGCATAGAAAGATGCGTAAAGAAATTTATTTTTATTTCAAAAGAGTTACCCTCATAAAATTTGACTTTATGCATAGAAAGATGTATAAAGAAATTTATTTTTATTTCAAAAGAGTTATTCTCATTAATTTTGATTTTATGCATAGAAAGATGCATAAAGATTTTTTTTTAAAATTTCAAAAGAGTTACTCTCATTAATTTTGATTTTATGCATAGAAAGATGCATAAAGAAATTTATTTTTATTTCAAAAGAGTTATTCTCATTAAAATTGAATTTATGCATAGAAAGATGCATAAAAGATTTATTTTTATTTGGAAAGTGTTATTCTCCTTAAAATTTAATTTATGCATAAATAGATACATAAATGAATTTTTATAAAAGACGCATAAAGAATCTTGATATCAAAAATAAGAATTCTCTTACATTCTTTAAATAGATGTGATAAGATGTGATATGAATCGGATAGATGAGAATGAATGACAAGGGATGTGAATGGATGTGATGTGATGTGAATTAGATAAATGTGAATGAATAGATGAGATGTGATGTCATGTGAATCAGGATGTAAATGAATGATAAAGGATGTGAATGAATGTGATAGCATGTGAATCAGGATGTAAATGAATGATATAGGATGTGAATGAATGTGTTAGCATGTTAATCAGGATGTGAATGAATGATATAGGATGTGAATGAATGTGATAGCATGTGAATCGGGATGTGAATGAATGATAAGGGATGTGAATGGATGTGATGTGATATGAAGCGGGATGTGAATGAATGATAAGGGACATGAATAAATGTGTTAGCATGTGAATCGGGATGTGAATGAATGAGATGTGATGTGAAATGGATGTGATAAGATGCAATGTAAACTGGATAGATGTTAATGTATGTGAAGTGATGAGATGTATGGGTAGATGCAAGTGGATGAGATCTAATGAGGATAAATGAGAAAATAAGTGATGAGATAGAAAAAGATGTGATTACATGAGAATGGGAATACTTATGAAATGAATGTGGATTGATGTGGGTTGATGTGTGGATAATGTGGATTGATGTGGATGGATGTATGGATGATGCGGATTGATGTGTGGATAATGTGGATTGACGTGAATGGATGTATGGATGATGTGGATTGATGTGTGGATAATGTGGATTGATGTGGATGGATGTATGGATGATGTGGATTGATGTGTGGGTAATGTGGATTGACGTGAATGGATGTATGGATGATGTGGGTTGATGTGTGGATAATGTGCATTGACGTGAATGGATGTATGGATGATGTGGATTGATGTGTGGTGGATAATGTGGATTGATGTGGATGGATGTATGGATGATGTGGATTGACATGTGGATTGATGTGGATGGATGTATGGAAGATGTAGATGGATGTGTGGATAATGTGGATTGATGTGGATGGATGTATGGATGATGTGGATGGATGTATGGGTGATGTGGGTTGATGTGTGGATTGACGTGAATGGATGTATGGATAATGTGGATGGATGTGTGGATAATGTGGATTGATGATGTGGATGGATGTGTGGATAATGTGGATTTATGTGGATGGATGTATGGATAATGTGGATTGATGTGGATGGATGTGGATGATGTGGATGGATGTATGGATGATGTGGATTGATGTGTGGATGATGCGATTGGATGTGATTTGATGTGGGAATGATGTGATGTGATAGGGATGGATGAAAAAAAAATTACGGGAAGATGAGAAAAGATGGGGACTAATGTGAAAGGATGTGGAGTGATGAGAAAAGATGGAAATATTGTTGGAACTGTATTTGTATGTGAAATCTGTTTTTAAATGATTGTTTTATGTCAAGAATGCAATGGAAGCATTTTGACCGTCTTGTGAATGAGGTCGTGGAGACCTATCTGTTAAAGTTGTAACAACTGAGACGGAGAGTCAACGGAGGACGTCTCGCGTAGTAGCAAGGTCAGTCGAGGTCTTGACCAGCCTCGATTTGATTTAAATGGTGAGCTTCCAGTACAGTGGATGAGGAACCAAGGAAGCGGCCTATGAGTGAAGCGCTAGGTGACCTGCGAAGGATTCTAGATGGTGCTGACCATACGGTGCTCGGGCTCTGGGTCACCGAAGATACCCACACGTACATCGGGTAGGATATTGGAGCAAGGAGTAAGAGTTGTTTTTTGAATTTGGGCATGGATCTAGTTGATTGACCTTGCTGGTCCTCAACAGATGACTCCATGGCTCTTTTATATGGATCTGTTGGTTGATCTTGCTGATCTTCAACGGAGGCTCCATTTTTGTTAAAGTGAATACTTGCCGGTTACTATGAGCTAGGAACTATCGAAAAGGCCCCTGAGTGGACAAAGGGGTGAGCGTTCTGGTTGCCAATGATGCCATAGGTACACCGATGAAGGAATGTTTGGAAATAAGGATTCAACTGGATAATTAGAGGATTATGATCAGTGACACTATGGTTTCATTAAATGATTGCTTTAAAGATTGTTGAATTTGTGAAAAAGGCAATTTCATATTGGGTGTGTAAGTGGTGTGACTAGTTTTAAGTTTGCATGAATATCCGGCTAGGGAACTTGGGAACTCTGTTCCCTGGTACTCGGGACAACCTAACCAAATTCTTAATTGGATTCCATCACTACAGTGGTTGGGCGGTTGGCTGACCCATGGGACTGGATAGGGTTAGGCTGGACTGATGGATCCCTAAATTGAGACTCAATTCTCTTCTGGTTCGATAGATGAAGTAAATCCCGGACAAAAATTGTTCTATGGAAAAGAATCAACGGCTGTGCCTCTCAATGAAGAAAAAAGCGTTGGTCTCTATGATCCAAGTACAATCTTTTCCCTGATCTGACTATGGGACTTACGGGTTCGGTTAGATGAGTTCAGTTAGTTAAGGCTTTGGACTACGTTAGAGAAAAGTTATCCTGGAGGAATCGCCCGTGCTTTCTGGGCAAGGGATATTTTTCCGGGTTTGGTTTTGGAAGAACCGATGGATTAGTCTCTTGTCCGGATATCCGTGGTGGGCGAGGCCTCGAGTGTGGGACCCTACCCCGCGCAAGAAGTGCTACTTCCGCTGCTAGCACCCTTGAATTCGTTGCGTGGTGGGGATAGGGACCTCACAGCTGGTATCAGAGCAAATTGGCTAATGAGGATCAACAGAGAAGCCAAAAATGTTAAAAATTTATGAAGAAGCAGTAAAAGGTTGTAATTATGTGATGAAATTCATACAATTTGATCTTCAAACTGAAATTCGTAAATTGGTAATTGGGTCTTCAGATGGAAGTACCGCAATTGTATGGAATCCTTGACTTATATGAGGCCTAGACATGATGGTATTTACCTTATAGTTCCACAAGGACCATGATGACTACCCGTATATACCGAGGGTATAACTACAGCTCTTTACTTGCAGTATATACGACTAAATCTAAGACTTGAAATTATAAGCATTATTACTATCCAGACGATGAATTCAAATGTGGTTGATATGATTTTAAATTCTGGTTGAGAACTCATGTCTTGATTTGGATTTTGATTGAAAAATGAAGATTCCTGAATTTTGGTTGAAATGTAATAAACTAAGCAAAACCACAATGAGGATGAATGGGACGAGTCCCTGTGTGATGATGTTCGTAGCTGGAATGACGTTAATGACTTCAGCAAATCACTATGAGATTAGTGGATTGTGCTGGCAGATTGTTGCTGTTAACACTTGACCCAGTGGATCAAGCTAAGGGATGTCAAATTAAAAATCTACATAATTGAAAATTTCCATGAAGGATTGTTCAGATAGAAATTTCGGTCTAATGGACCATATTAAGAGACTAAGGTTATGTAAAAGGGGAAGAGAAGGGTGTGTGTGTGAATGGACTTATTGTAAGATTCCTCCCCCACCCCCTTTTTGATGTCTAGTATCTTTCCCTGTAATCAATCCCTCTTCAGAAATATAAAGACCTTGTTTCTATCTGTTTTAGCCTAGAGAGAGAAAAATATTCTAGAGAGAGAATATTCAGATTTTGAATATTTTTGGATAGAAAAATATCTCTTCTAATTCAGATGAGTTCCCCTGAAACAGAAATTCAAAAAGAATTTTCCAATGTGCAATTGGAATTAATTGAAAATAGCTATAAAGAACCTTAGCCTAAGGGTCTAGATTTTCAGAAATCTTTAGACTATGGTCCAATTAAGGTTCCTATGGACCAATAGCATCAATCCATGTGTAGGGAGGAGATAAATTCAACTTGTAAAAAGAAAATACCCAAAAATGAGTAAATGCTCACATGAGGTGAAGAGTTGAAAATGTACAAGGTTTATCAGTAAAAAATTATGAGCAATATTAAAAGTATGACATATGTAAGGAAGAGGAGTTCTTTAAAGGAGGTGCATATTTCACATAAGATGAAGAGTTGAAAATGTACAAGGTTTATTAATAAAAAATTATGAGCAATATTAAAAGTATGACATATGTAAGGAAGGGGAGTTCTTTAAAGGAGGTGCATATTTCACATAAGATGAAGAGTTGAAAATGTACAAGGTTTATTAGTAAAAAACTATGAGCAATATTAAAAATATGACATATGTAAGGAAGGGGAGTTCTTTAAAGGAGGTGCATATTTCACATGCTTGAATGAGTTTTAAACTCATAAAAATTGAGATATTTCATCTCTCCTCTCTCCTCATTCAAGTCTAGTTCCAAAAAGTTAGCTTAACTGACCTAAAAATGGTCAAATATTGACCAAACTGATTTAGAAAATTCTAGAATCAGTTTGTTTGGTTAGGAGCTCAATTTTTCCTATAAATAGAAGCCTCACCCTTGTTGAAAAATATATAGTGTTTATGCATCGTTACTCTACTCCACCTAAGCCAAGAACTGTGAATTCATTTAATAATTCACTAGTTTTTGGAGCTTCCCTCTTTCTTCAATCCCCATTAGTGGCTCCATCAACATACTTAACCAATTGATTGGTTGGGGGCCTCTACCGTGAACAAAGAATCAAGCAAGTTGTAAGGTAATTAGTGAATATTCATCTTTCTATAATTTCTCAATGTTTCTCTCTTCTCAACCCCTCTCAAGCTTGAGAAGTTTAATTGGTATGGTTTTTTTTTAAATGCTATTGAAGTTTGAATAGTAGTGAAGAGTTACATAAGTTAATAAATGCTATTGAAGTTAATTTTCATTTATGTTTAAATTCTAATGATTCTTATGTAAATTCTCTCTCTCACTCAAGAAATGGTCATACTCATGACCCATTCTCAATCCAAATCAAGCTTTTCATAAAGCTTTTCCTTAACCCAAGATAAAGCTATGCTTGAGGCCAAATTAATGGCTTTTTCTTATGCTTTTAGTTTATGTATATTGAAGATTCAATCCATTATGGATTAAGGATCCAATTAGAGAATCATTTTAATTATTTCCTTAATGATAAGCTTTATCCCTTAGAAAAATTGAGATTTATCAGTCATAGCAGCGGAGCTATGGCAAAATTTTTATAAAAATTATGCATAAAAAAATTTTCATTCAAAGCATAAAAAGAGGACTTCCTACCATATTCTAGGAATCATCATCCTAGATTAATTGAAAGAATTTCATTATAATCATGGAGAAATTGAATTTTAATATTATGCATAAAGGATAAATTTTTATATCAAAAGTGTTATTTTTACCATTTTTATTTTCATGCATAGAAGTATGCATAATGGATAAATTTTTATATCAAAAGTGTTACTTTTATCATTTTTAATTTTCATGCATAGAAGTATGCATAAAGGAAAATTTTTATATCAAAAGTGTTACTTTTATCATTTTTAAATTTCATGCATAGAAGTATGCATAAAGGAAAAATTTTTATATCAAAAGTGTTACTTTTATCATATTGGATTTCATGCATATAGGTATGCATAAAAGATATTCTTTTTATACTAAAAGTATGATTTTCCTCATAAATGGATTTTATGCTTAACTTAGATGCATAAGAGAAATTCTTTTATTCTAAAAGTATAATTCCCTACCAAATTGAAATCATGCATAAGAAGATACATAAAAGATTGATTTTAATTTCGAAAGTGTTAGTCTCCTTAAATGGAATTTATGTATAAATAAATGTGTAGAGAAATCTTATATCAAATAAAAGAATTCTCTTTTTTTTTAAAAAAAAAGATATGAAATGTGATAAGATGTGATAAGAGGTGTATGAGATGTGATAAGAATTGATAAGATGCGTATGGAAAGTGATAGGATGTGATAAGAGGTGTGATAAGAGGTGATAAGATGCTTATGAAATAAGTTAGGATGTGATAAGATGAATTAAGATGTGTATGGGGGGATGAGGTAAGAAGTGTATGTGATAGGATAAGATGTATATGGGTTGTGATAGGGCGAGAATGGATGTGATGTAAAAGATTAGATGTGAAAGTATATGGGGTTATATAAATGGGAATGTGAAAATGGATGTATGTATGTGGATGTGTGGATATGGAGATGGGAGTGTGGATGTATGAACATGAAAATGGATATATGCATGAAGATGTATATGCATAGATGTAAATGTGGATGTAGATGTGGATGTAGATGTGAATGTGGAATGTGGATGTATAGATGTGGATGTATGGGAATGTGGATGTGGATGTATGTGAATGTGAATGTAGATGTGGATGTATAGATGTGAATGTGGAATGTGGATGTGGATGTATGTATGTATGTGGATGTAGATGTGGATGTATGGATGTGTATGTATGAATGTGGATATGGGATGTGGATGTATAAATGAAGATGTGAAAATGGAGGTAAGCATGTAGATGTGGATGCATGTATGTGAATGTGAATGTAGATGTGAATGTGAAATGTGGATGTATAGATGTGGATGTATGGGAATGTGGATGTGGATGTATGTGAATGTGAATGTAGATGTGGATGTATAGATGTGAATGTGGAATGTGGATGTGGATGTATGTATGTATGTGGATGTAGATGTGGATATATGGATGTGTATGTATGAATGTGGATATGGGATGTGGATGTATAAATGAGGAGGTGAAAATGGAGATAAGCATGTAGATGTGGATGTATGGATGTGAATATGGATGTGGATGTGGATGTATGGATGTGGATATGGATGTGAATATATGATATGTGATGTGAAGGAATCTGAAGTGAAGAGATGGAAAAGGAGGTGATTGGATGAGTACACATATACATGGAATGTGGAATAAGTAATGTGGATTAATGAGGGATAATGTGGAAAAATGAGAGTTAATATAGAAACTGTATTTGTAAACTGTTTGTAAATGCTGTTTGTAAATGGCTGTTTTATGTCAAGAATGCTGGGGAAGCATTTTGACCGTCTTGTGATTAAGGTCGTGGAGACCTAACTGATAAAGTTGCAACTGCTGACGGAGAGTCAATGGAGGACGTCTCGCGTAGCAAGGTCGACCGAGGTCTTGACCAGCCTCGGTTCGATTAAAATGGTGAGCTTCCGGTACGGTGGATGAGGGACCAAGGAAGCGGCCTATGAGTGAAGCGCTAGGTCACCTGCGAAGGATCCTAGAGGGTGCTGACCATACGGTGCTCGGGCTCTGGGTCGCCTAGGATACCCACGCGTGCGTCGAGGAAGATATTGGAACAAGGAGTAAGAGTTGTTTTGTGAAACTGGGCATGGATCTGGTTGACTGACCTTGCTGGTCCTCAACGGATGAGTCCATGGCTCTTTTATATGGATCTGTTGGTGGATCTTGCTGATCTTCAACGAGAGTCCATCTTGATAAGTGATTATATTGCCGAGTATTATGGGCTAGGAACTATGGAAACGGCCTCTGTGTGGACAGGTGGTGAGCGTTCTAGTTGCCAATGATGCCATAGATACTCTGATGAAGGAATGATGGGAAATTATGAATCAACTGGATAAATTGGGAGATTGTGATCAGTGGTACTATGGTTTCATTAAAGGATTGTTTTAAAGTTAGCTGATGCTAAGAAAAAGGCAATTTTCATATTGGGTGTGTAAGTGGTGTGGCTAGTTTTATGTTTGCATGAAATTCCGGCTAGGGGGCCTTGGAACTCTTTTCCTTGGTACCCGGGACAAAACCTAACCAAATTCCAAATTGGATCCCATCACTACAGTGGTTGGGCGGTTGGCTAACCCATGGGATCGGATGGGGTTAGGCTGGACTGATGGATCCATAAATCGAGACTCAACTTTGTTTTTACGATAGATAAAGTAAATCCCGGATAGAAATTGTTCTATGGATAGGAATCAACGGCTGTGCCTCTTGGTGGGGAAAAAAGCGTTGATCCCAATGATCCAAGTGCAAGTTTCTACCTTGAATTGACCAAGTACCGTTAAAGGTGCAGTCAGATCAGTTGATCCGTAATGATCTTGACTACGTTAGAGTAAAGAGTTATCCTGGTGGAATCGCCCATGCTTTCCGAGTAAAGGAAGTTTTTCCAGTTTCGGTTTTGGACAAACCGACGAATTAGTCTCTTGTCCGGATATCCGTGGGCGAGGCCCCGAGTGTGAGACCCCTACCCACGCATGATGAGCTACTTCCGCTGCTAGTACCCCGAATCCGTTGATCGGTGGGGAACAGGGATCTCACAGTTGGTATCAGAGCGGCTTTTGAAAGCTAATAAAGATAATTAAATTCTTATCTGAAATTGGTAATAAGAATTCAGAAACAGCATTTTCATAATGTATTTTCATCCCGTAAGCTTCTTTAATGAAGAAATTTTAATCAAAGAAATTGTTTTTATAGATGGAAGTTCCACATTTATCTGGTATTCCCGACCTCACCCAGTCTCAAGATATGATTGCATTTGCCTTCGAGCATCTCATCTCTTCCGCTTCAACTCAAACAAGCCGAGTAAGACTTGCACGCCATTTCAAGGATTTATATTTTCCTACCCCAGTGGAGAGAATACAACATAAGTGGGTTGCAGGGCAATATGTCCACGCTCATTGCAACCGCCATACAATGCTGTGGCAGAATCTCTCATTGACTATGATCCTGTTAAAGCTGAAAATGGTGCGTGGTGTCATTCTATATCATTCGACACCTCGAAATTTCAGACTTTCATGTCAAATTTCTAGACTCCTTAGTCGATTTATCCCTAAGGAGAAAATAATAATTTCCTTCGCAGTTAGAGAACTTATGTAACAGGGCATGACTATGGCCCAGTACCGTCGTCTTATACGTCTCTCGAAGAGATTTTGAATTTTGGAGCCAAACCACTCTATGTAATTATTGCAACTTGTATATAAATATACAAATGTTTTTTTTACGGACGATCGGATAAAGAAAAATCTATTTATCAGACTTAAGTCATAGATCTCCAATAAGATCAACTGAGGAGCAAATTATGTCAAAAGTTTATCAAGACGCACAAAAAGGTTGTAATTGTTTGATATAATTCATACAAATTGTTAATTCAAATTGAAATTCGTAAATTAGTAATTGGGTCTTCAATTGGAAGTACCGCAATTGTATGGAACCCTGACTTGCTTGAGACCTAGACATGATGGTATTTACCTTATAGTTTCGAGTATCATGACTATCCGTATATACCGAGGGTATAACTGCAGCTCTTTACCGATAGTATATACGAGTAAATCTAAGACTTGAAATTATAAGCGTTAATGCTATCCAGATGATGATTTCGAATGTGGTTGATATGATTTTTAATTCTGTTTGAGAATTGATGAATTGAATTGGATTCTGATTGAAAAATGATGATTTTCGAAATTTAGTTGAAATGTAATAAGCTGAGCGAAACCACAATGAGGATGAATGGGACGAGTCCAGTGATGATATTCATAACTGGAATGATGATAATGATTTCAGCAAATCACTATGAGATTAGTGGATTGTGCTGTCAGATTGCTACTGTTAACACTTGAGACGGTAGATTAAGTTAAGGGATGACAAATTGAGAACTTGCTTAACTAAAATTCCTGTGGAGGAATGTTCAGAAGGAAAATTTTTCAGACTAATGGGCCATTATCGTGTTAAAGATATGAATGATATGATCTGAATGAATTGTTATTTAATGATGAGTTCTATATAAGGGATAATTATCCCCGTATTCTGTTGGGTTGACCAGAATATAAGGAACCCCAGAATAAATTGGATCGTAAGAAAAAGAGTTGTCCTCTACCTTGCGAGATGAGGACATCTCGCACTTTTCAAGTGGGGTAGAATGTAAGATTCTCCCCCAGCCTTAGAGGTATACAGGAGTAAGAATCTCCCTTTCTGATCTTATAATTATTCTCTCTCTAAAATAAAAGAAAGATTCTGTTTAAAAAAGGAAGAACCTTTTTCCTGAATACTTCTCAAGAGTCCCACCTGTTTTAAGATTCAGAACAATGAGTTCAGAAGGAGAATCGATGTTTTGGATATCAAGGTTTTGGTCTTCATTCGAGTACGGCCCAAAAGAAGTTCTTTATCTCTTGGGAAGAAGTTATCTCCCAGATATTGTGGACCAAAGAAAGTAGGTGATTTAGCTTACGAGCTTCTTTTATCTCCTCATCTCAAAGTTTGAATGCCTTCTATAGAAAAATGTGCCAAACCCAAATCATGGAAAGACGGTAAAACTTCAGTGGCAAGTTACCGTTGGCTTCTAAGTTACGCTAGCTCCTTCCTTTATATAAGTCGTAACTTTTACTTGTCGTTCACAGTAATCTTACTTCCATCGATCTCCTTTCTTTCTTAATCTCCTTCATGGCTTGGCAACAAGAATTAGTTTTATCCATGATGATTTCTCACCTTCAAGACGCAAGGGAGTCTGTGAAGAAAGATTTTATAGAGCAGTATGAGCGCTCACTTTTCCCTCACTTGGGAACTTCTGTAGCGCAGACAAAATGGCGGACCTATCAAGACATAACTAGGGTAACACCCTGGGGTCAGCAGCACTTTCGTAACAATGTCCGCTTGGGCATGGTTATTGAAGCTTTGGGTTTGGGTCCCCGATACTACTGCGTCATGAGATCAAGGCATCCTGGGTTTTCTGAGCGGGTCTTCTTACTGGCGTGTTTTCTTCCCCATGAGAAGATATGCCTTTACCCCGTTTTTGGCTTGCCTCTCAGAGGTCCTTTTCTTAGAACACCTCATACCACTGAGATAGGCGCAGCAATAACCCACAGAATCATTCCCATAGATGAGTTACCTTATACTTGTGCAGCTTGTGAGGACTGCTTTTGTGACCATATGATGGACGGGCTTATGGAAGTGTAAAGAGTTCCTCTATCTTTACTGTATAAGTTCCGAGAATGAATAAAGTTTAAATCTTGTTCGTATTTTGAATCTTGCTCTCTTTAAGACTTATCTTGGTGGTTAATCTTGATTAAAATTTTTCTCTAAGTCTCATATTCGTGCATCTTGCGAAATTATCCCAGTTTGCGAGATGAGGACATCTCGCATTTTTTTAAGTGGGGTAGAATGTAAGATTCCTCCCCCACCCCCTTTTTGATGTCTAGTATCTTTCCCTGTAATCAATCCCTCTTCAGAAATATAAAGACCTTGTTTCTATCTGTTTTAGCCTAGAGAGAGAAAAATATTCTAGAGAGAGAATATTCAGATTTTGAATATTTTTGGATAGAAAAATATCTCTTCTAATTCAGATGAGTTCCCCTGAAACAGAAATTCAAAAAGAATTTTCCAATGTGCAATTGGAATTAATTGAAAATAGCTATAAAGAACCTTAGCCTAAGGGTCTAGATTTTCAGAAATCTTTAGACTATGGTCCAATTAAGGTTCCTATGGACCAATAGCATCAATCCATGTGTAGGGAGGAGATAAATTCAACTTGTAAAAAGAAAATACCCAAAAATGAGTAAATGCTCACATGAGGTGAAGAGTTGAAAATGTACAAGGTTTATTAGTAAAAAATTATGAGCAATATTAAAAGTATGACATATGTAAGGAAGAGGAGTTCTTTAAAGGAGGTGCATATTTCACATAAGATGAAGAGTTGAAAATGTACAAGGTTTATTAATAAAAAATTATGAGCAATATTAAAAGTATGACATATGTAAGGAAGGGGAGTTCTTTAAAGGAGGTGCATATTTCACATAAGATGAAGAGTTGAAAATGTACAAGGTTTATTAGTAAAAAACTATGAGCAATATTAAAAATATGACATATGTAAGGAAGGGGAGTTCTTTAAAGGAGGTGCATATTTCACATGCTTGAATGAGTTTTAAACTCATAAAAATTGAGATATTTCATCTCTCCTCTCTCCTCATTCAAGTCTAGTTCCAAAAAGTTAGCTTAACTGACCTAAAAATGGTCAAATATTGACCAAACTGATTTAGAAAATTCTAGAATCAGTTTGTTTGGTTAGGAGCTCAATTTTTCCTATAAATAGAAGCCTCACCCTTGTTGAAAAATATATAGTGTTTATGCATCGTTACTCTACTCCACCTAAGCCAAGAACTGTGAATTCATTTAATAATTCACTAGTTTTTGGAGCTTCCCTCTTTCTTCAATCCCCATTAGTGGCTCCATCAACATACTTAACCAATTGATTGGTTGGGGGCCTCTACCGTGAACAAAGAATCAAGCAAGTTGTAAGGTAATTAGTGAATATTCATCTTTCTATAATTTCTCAATGTTTCTCTCTTCTCAACCCCTCTCAAGCTTGAGAAGTTTAATTGGTATGGTTTTTTTTTAAATGCTATTGAAGTTTGAATAGTAGTGAAGAGTTACATAATTTAATAAATGCTATTGAAGTTAATTTTCATTTATGTTTAAATTCTAATGATTCTTATGTAAATTCTCTCTCTCACTCAAGAAATGGTCATACTCATGACCCATTCTCAATCCAAATCAAGCTTTTCATAAAGCTTTTCCTTAACCCAAGATAAAGCTATGCTTGAGGCCAAATTAATGGCTTTTTCTTATGCTTTTAGTTTATGTATATTGAAGATTCAATCCATTATGGATTAAGGATCCAATTAGAGAATCATTTTAATTATTTCCTTAATGATAAGCTTTATCCCTTAGAAAAATTGAGATTTATCAGTCATAGCAGCGGAGCTATGGCAAAATTTTTATAAAAATTATGCATAAAAAAATTTTCATTCAAAGCATAAAAAGAGGACTTCCTACCATATTCTAGGAATCATCATCCTAGATTAATTGAAAGAATTTCATTATAATCATGGAGAAATTGAATTTTAATATTATGCATAAAGGATAAATTTTTATATCAAAAGTGTTATTTTTACCATTTTTATTTTCATGCATAGAAGTATGCATAATGGATAAATTTTTATATCAAAAGTGTTACTTTTATCATTTTTAATTTTCATGCATAGAAGTATGCATAAAGGAAAATTTTTATATCAAAAGTGTTACTTTTATCATTTTTAAATTTCATGCATAGAAGTATGCATAAAGGAAAAATTTTTATATCAAAAGTGTTACTTTTATCATATTGGATTTCATGCATATAGGTATGCATAAAAGATATTCTTTTTATACTAAAAGTATGATTTTCCTCATAAATGGATTTTATGCTTAACTTAGATGCATAAGAGAAATTCTTTTATTCTAAAAGTATAATTCCCTACCAAATTGAAATCATGCATAAGAAGATGCATAAAAGATTGATTTTAATTTCGAAAGTGTTAGTCTCCTTAAATGGAATTTATGTATAAATAAATGTGTAGAGAAATCTTATATCAAATAAAAGAATTCTCTTTTTAAAAAAAAAAAAGATATGAAATGTGATAAGATGTGATAAGAGGTGTATGAGATGTGATAAGAATTGATAAGATGCGTATGGAAAGTGATAGGATGTGATAAGAGGTGTGATAAGAGGTGATAAGATGCTTATGAAATAAGTTAGGATGTGATAAGATGAATTAAGATGTGTATGGGGGGATGAGGTAAGAAGTGTATGTGATAGGATAAGATGTATATGGGTTGTGATAGGGCGAGAATGGATGTGATGTAAAAGATTAGATGTGAAAGTATATGGGGTTATATAAATGGGAATGTGAAAATGGATGTATGTATGTGGATGTGTGGATATGGAGATGGGAGTGTGGATGTATGAACATGAAAATGGATATATGCATGAAGATGTATATGCATAGATGTAAATGTGGATGTAGATGTGGATGTAGATGTGAATGTGGAATGTGGATGTATAGATGTGGATGTATGGGAATGTGGATGTGGATGTATGTGAATGTGAATGTAGATGTGGATGTATAAATGTGAATGTGGAATGTGGATGTGGATGTATGTATGTATGTGGATGTAGATGTGGATGTATGGATGTGTATGTATGAATGTGGATATGGGATGTGGATGTATAAATGAAGATGTGAAAATGGAGGTAAGCATGTAGATGTGGATGCATGTATGTGAATGTGAATGTAGATGTGAATGTGGAATGTGGATGTATAGATGTGGATGTATGGGAATGTGGATGTGGATGTATGTGAATGTGAATGTAGATGTGGATGTATAGATGTGAATGTGGAATGTGGATGTGGATGTATGTATGTATGTGGATGTAGATGTGGATATATGGATGTGTATGTATGAATGTGGATATGGGATGTGGATGTATAAATGAGGAGGTGAAAATGGAGATAAGCATGTAGATGTGGATGTATGGATGTGAATATGGATGTGGATGTGGATGTATGGATGTGGATATGGATGTGAATATATGATATGTGATGTGAAGGAATCTGAAGTGAAGAGATGGAAAAGGAGGTGATTGGATGAGTACACATATACATGGAATGTGGAATAAGTAATGTGGATTAATGAGGGATAATGTGGAAAAATGAGAGTTAATATAGAAACTGTATTTGTAAACTGTTTGTAAATGCTGTTTGTAAATGGCTGTTTTATGTCAAGAATGCTGGGGAAGCATTTTGACCGTCTTGTGATTAAGGTCGTGGAGACCTAACTGATAAAGTTGCAACTGCTGACGGAGAGTCAATGGAGGACGTCTCGCGTAGCAAGGTCGACCGAGGTCTTGACCAGCCTCGGTTCGATTAAAATGGTGAGCTTCCGGTACGGTGGATGAGGGACCAAGGAAGCGGCCTATGAGTGAAGCGCTAGGTCACCTGCGAAGGATCCTAGAGGGTGCTGACCATACGGTGCTCGGGCTCTGGGTCGCCTAGGATACCCACGCGTGCGTCGAGGAAGATATTGGAACAAGGAGTAAGAGTTGTTTTGTGAAACCGGGCATGGATCTGGTTGACTGACCTTGCTGGTCCTCAACGGATGAGTCCATGGCTCTTTTATATGGATCTGTTGGTTGATCTTGCTGATCTTCAACGAGAGTCCATCTTGATAAGTGATTATATTGCCGAGTATTATGGGCTAGGAACTATGGAAACGGCCTCTGTGTGGACAGGTGGTGAGCGTTCTAGTTGCCAATGATGCCATAGATACTCTGATGAAGGAATGATGGGAAATTATGAATCAACTGGATAAATTGGGAGATTGTGATCAGTGGTACTATGGTTTCATTAAAGGATTGTTTTAAAGTTAGCTGATGCTAAGAAAAAGGCAATTTTCATATTGGGTGTGTAAGTGGTGTGGCTAGTTTTATGTTTGCATGAAATTCCGGCTAGGGGGCCTTGGAACTCTTTTCCTTGGTACCCGGGACAAAACCTAACCAAATTCCAAATTGGATCCCATCACTACAGTGGTTGGGCGGTTGGCTAACCCATGGGATCGGATGGGGTTAGGCTGGACTGATGGATCCATAAATCGAGACTCAACTTTGTTTTTACGATAGATAAAGTAAATACCGGATAGAAATTGTTCTATGGATAGGAATCAACGGCTGTGCCTCTTGGTGGGGAAAAAAGCGTTGATCCCAATGATCCAAGTGCAAGTTTCTACCTTGAATTGACCAAGTACCGTTAAAGGTGCAGTCAGATCAGTTGATCCGTAATGATCTTGACTACGTTAGAGTAAAGAGTTATCCTGGTGGAATCGCCCATGCTTTCCGAGTAAAGGAAGTTTTTCCAGTTTCGGTTTTGGACAAACCGACGGATTAGTCTCTTGTCCGGATATCCGTGGGCGAGGCCCCGAGTGTGAGACCCCTACCCACGCATGATGAGCTACTTCCGCTGCTAGTACCCCGAATCCGTTGATCGGTGGGGAACAGGGATCTCACACTTATGGTCCACTAGCTCACCTATTTAAAGGTGGAGCTAGAAGGCATTTTGTATGGAGCAAGAAGCCTAGTTATATTTGAGCAACTTAATAAGCAAGATATTTTCTTGTATTTTGTGAGTCTCTCTCCTCCACATAGTTGATCTAGCATGAGCACCACGAAATCTTATCATGGTATCTAGAGCTTTGGTTGATTAGGCCTTTTTGTGGTGTAAAATAGGTCAAATTTATCACTTTTTCTTGTGTGGAGCTGAACCTCCTGCCAGTGGAGGAGCTCTAGCAGCTCGTGGAGGCAACAACGCGGCTACGGTGATCTAACAGAAATACTCACAAGAAATTTTTCATGCAAATCTTGTTTACATAAGAGATGAAAGAAAAGAGAATACATACCTTACTTGAACTTGAGGAGGATAAGGTAGGAGAGGTAGAAGTGATATACTAGACATAAACCTACAAAAAACCCAAGGTATCAAGGTTAGAACATTCAAATGCTAAAATTAGCCTGGCGACAAAAGAAGCGGAGTACTTTTTCCCGGCCTTGGTGTTGAGAAGCGTTTTGTCTTTTAACAATGTAGCAGTATTTTTTCACTACTAAAAATTGCTATTGAGCAGGAAAAAAGCACTAGTCATCAACATTTTTTTGCTATTAAGCAGCATTTTTAGCAGTTCTTGCTCAGCAGGGTTAAAATCCCTCCAAAAACACTACTGAAACACTGTTTAAAAATGTTATTTTCTCCTAATGTGTTATAATGAATAATTCGTGCATTTCATCGACTTTGCCACATAAACTTTATGTTGCGTAGCATCAACTTGATGCATAACATCAAGCTTGCATGCAAACGTTAATGCAATGGTTCATGCATTGTGTTCACCTAAATGAGAATTCTCCTTGCATGAGGTAAGAAGAAGAAGAAGAGATAATATTGAGGATGTAAGGGTTAGTTAAAGAGCATGAACTTAGCCAACTGAGCCTAAGAGGGTTAACTCCTTGATGTGAAGCCTCTAGAGGGGCTCAATCCCCACCACCACTTGTGTCACCCAACTAGAGATTTCCTTGAGCTAGGTAGAGAGAAATGAGAGAAGGAGCTATGGAAAGATCAACTCCTATCACTATGCCTTCATATGTGCAAGAAATGAGGGAGAGAGAGATAAGGGAGAAGAGGCAAATGGAGAGAAGATAGTGAGCATCACTAGAAGCACACACTCACACAATCAAGGAAGCATGCATCCACATACAAGCTTACCAACATTAGCGGGACAAGACAATAAAAGGGATGAAGAACAAGACTCAATTATGATAATTGGATTGTCCCCTTTCATATTCCATTAAGTTACTTATATACATGAGTTCCTTTTCTATAATGGCTGTGACCATTGGGGACCCAAAATTGGTACTCTATTTCTATGTATGTTATGAGACTGACAAGAAACACTAAAAGGTAAGACAACAAAAGATTATTTACATGTAAAAGGTTTGCATATAAATAAGATTTCGAGGATTTCAAATAGGAAATACCTATGCAATGGTTAAGAGGCATTAAAGTTGATGTAAAATAGAAAGTAAATGGTGCACAAAGGAAGCCCAAGGGACACATAAAAGGGCGTCCCATTCTAGGGGACGTTGAAGAGGCATTGGTTAATGAAAAGGCAATGTCTAGCCAATGAAAGGTCGAGGGGATGAAGTTGGAAGGTCATGCACCACTTATGCCTTTATAACCATGAGTTTTGAGTCCATTTGGGATATGGTTGGGTGGAGAATCAAATTACTAGTCTTACAAGTCCTCATGGTTATAATGTAAGGAGAATGACATTGGTATTCAAGACAAGTTCTTTTTCTTCCATGTTTCCATTGAGCCACTCATTGCTAACTCTAAATATACTTATACCAATTAATCTCTTCACCTTAATCTCTTTCTATTCATCTCCATAAGCTAATCCCTATATTTCTCAAATCTTCTCCATACAAAATACATCTTTCCTAATAAATTGGGTATATCTCTTTCCTAATAATTTGGACATAATGTGGAGTTCAAAATGGAGAAAATGGAGTACAAGACAACCTTGAAGGATCATTTTGAAGAAAATATCAACAAGGAGGAATCAACAGAATCGTTCTTCACATCATTAAGGACAATTCATAAATACCCAACCAAGTAAGTTCATTGTGTTGCATTTTTTTTGTTTTGTAAGAAATTTTCCATTTTCCTTAGTGTTAAAGTCAATGGCTTCTCAATGTGGGAAGAGGGTGGAAAGGATGAAAATGGTGAGAAGGGGGAAGACCCAATGTCCTCTTTCCATATGGAAGAGGATATTACAAAACCAAATGAAATAGGTATGCAAGATTAATACTTTAACGATTATGAGGATATGGAAATGAAGGAGATGAAAGAAAAAATCTCTAGAATAGACAATACACTTGAGAAAATGATGGGTCTTCTTATCTCCTTGCTGGGAGGGGAAGAATTGAGAGTAAAAGAAATATCTAAAAGTAACAATGCTAAGAGAAGGGAAAAAGCTCTAGAAAAAGGATTGAATAAAACCATAACTGAAGAGGGTCCCAAAACATAGTATTCAAATATCTAAAGGCACCCACTTTTAGTGGAGAAGAGAAAGAGGAAAATAAAGATGTGGTCCATATTTTTCTACAAAAATGGTAAGATTTTCATCTTTCAAGAAATGTGTCTAATCAATAACCACCCCATTGAAGCTAGGTGGATGAGTTTAGTAGAAGCTAGGCAAGTACAGAATTCTTGGCATTCATTCAAGGAATTATTATTAAAGGAATATCTTTGTGAAAATTAAAAAGACCAAAATTGGGAGAAGTGGGATAATTGTTCTATGGAACAAAAGAGTTTAAATCTCACTCAATATATAGCTTGCTCTAGAGAAATTGTCTCAAAGCTTAAGGGGATAGACAATTTTCAAAAAGTAAGAGGCTTCATTAGAGGCCTAAAAAGGGAGTAAAAGAAGAAAGTTTGCTCCAACAACCCAAAACTTAGATAAGGCTATAAGATTTGTAAAATTGTTTGACAATAGCATGGGTAATGGTAATCGTAAAGATAAAGATAAAATTCTTTCATATAAACCTTATGGAGAAAATTTTGGCTCTCAAATAATCCAATCCTAGTAAGTTTCTAAAAACCTTATGGAGAAAATTTTGGCTCTCAAATTTTGGCTCTCAAATAATCCAATCCTAGTAAGTTTCTAAAAAAGAAAGATTTTGAGAGAATTGTTTTATAAAAAATGTTTCTCTTGTCTTGAGAGTCCGGGCATGATAAAAACATTGTCCAGTTCCAAGGACAAGAACTTACTGGGAATGGTAATGATAAACCTAAAGGAAAATTAGTGCACAATATTCAAATGTTGTCACTTAAGATTCTTCTAAATGCAAGTCAATCGGGGTTTGTCATTTTGATGAAAAGCATTGTTGTATGGTGGAAAAATCTATGTGGGAACCATCATTTGGACCACATGATTTTGTTCAAGTGCAAGAAAATAGTATAGATAAACAAGTTATAATCCTGATAGATGATATGTCCACACACAATGTTTGAAATTACAACTTGGTTTAGAAACTTAAGTTGCCTCAAGTCTCAAGTTCTCTCATAAGTATATAATATCATTAGTAAATGGCTATGTTGAACATGAGTGGGATACTATGGTAAACCAAATTGGGATAAAGATTCAAGTGTATGAAGTACTTTTGGATTTTCATGGGATGTGTCTATTGACCACTAATGTAATTCTTGGGAGAGAATGGTTATTTTCATTGGGGCAACCTCTTTTGAGAAGCTATTTGCATAATACACTAACATTTGATCATAAAGTAAACTTTATTACATTGCAAAGAGAGAACTAGAACAAATGTTTTTGTGTTATGCAATGCCTCAATTTAAAAACCATTGTGAAAAGTTTGATTCAAGTATTTGTAAAGTAGTTATTTCTTATTAGAAGAATTTAAAGATGTTTTTCTAAAAACATTGCCAAAAGGTTTACCTCTGGATATAGGGATAAATAATCCCATATAAGTTTTAAAGGATTCAAAGCCAATTAGTAAGCCACCTTATAGAGTAAGTTTTACTAAAAGACAAGAAGTTGCAAAACAATTGGCTAAATATTTATAACAAGGATTTATTAGGCCAAGTAAGTCTCAATGGGCTTCACCAATATTATTAGTGGAGACAAAAGATGGATCTTTGTGCTTGTGCATAGATTATCGTGGATTGAATGCATTCACAAAATAAAACATAAATTTCCTTTTCGCAGAATAGATGAGTTGTTTGATCAACTCAAAGGTGCTAAATATTTTAGTAAGATAGATTTAAAGTGTGGATATCATCAAGTAAGAATAAGAATTGAAGATGTGCTAAAAACAGCATTTAGGACACCTTTTGGGCACTATGATTTTTTAGTTATGCATTTTGTTCTAACTAATGCTCCTGGTGCTTTTATGACCATGATGAACACTGTACTTCATCCTTATTTAGGAAAATTTATGGTGGTTTTTATTGATGATATACTAGTCTTAAGTCAAAATAAACAAGAACATATTGATCCCTTAGAAAAGTATTTCAATTATCGAGGGAAATCAAATTATTTGCTAAAACATCTAAATGTGATTTCAAGAGCAATATCTTGGACAGATAGTATCCGAGGAAGGGATTTGTATAGATCATGGTAAATTTGAAGCTATGATCATGTGTGGGTAGTAGTGGATAGATGGTACAATTAATACCAACTAAAAAATAAGTAATACACCAAAATTGGCTAGAATGTGTACCTATCATTTATATATAGATTGTATGGATTGCCAGCAGATATAGAAAGTGACCGAGATACAAAGTTTACAAGCCATTTTTGGAAAGAACTATTCAAAAAATTAGACGCCAAACTTAGTAGGAGTATATCTAAATATCCACAAAGCAATGGACAGATGGAAAGGGTTAACCAAGTCCTAGAAGATATGCTTTGAGCATATATTAATCATAAGAAAACAATTGGGATTAGTGTCTTCCATTATTAGAATTTGGTTATAATAGTGCCAAACATTCTATCACCAATTTTAGTCTATTCATGCTAATGTATGAATTTCAACCTAGAGCACCCATAGCAGTTGGGTTACGAAAAGAAAAATTGTAGAGTGTAAAAGACTTTCTCAAAGATACGTAGGACATGCTAAACATTGCAAGAAGCAACGTTAAGAGAGCGCATGATCGTTCTATTAGTTATGAGAAAGGTAAAAGAAGACCAATTAACTTTGACAAAGGTGACTTAGTTTATATAAAAGTTTTTGAAAAGTGAGAAACTTTAAAAAGTGGAAAAGTTCCAAAGTTAAGTCCAAGATATTATGGTCCTTATATAATACTTAAAAAATTTGGGAGTGTAGCTTACAAGATATCTTTATCGAAAGGTTCTAGAGTACATCCCATCTTTTATGTTAGTAGATTCAAACGTAACATAAGAAACAATGACAACGTCATTGGAAAAGAAGAAATAGTGGATTTTATAGAACCACCTATTCTTCTACATGAGCCTGAAAAGATTCTTGAATATCGAGAAAAGAAAATTATACATTCCTGTGCAAATAATGTTTACTAAAGTGGAAAGATAGACCAGAAGAAGGATCAACTTGGAAAGAGTGGCTACACTAAAGAAAAGATTTCATTAGTTTTTTTCGAGGACAAAAACCTTTCTTTCAAGGGGGAAGAAATGTTATAAGACTGACAAGAAACACTAAAAGGTAATACTAGGAAAGATTATTCATATGTAAAAGGTTTTCATATAAATAAGGTTCAGGAATTTCAAATAGGAAATACCTAAGCAATGGATAATAGAGATTAAAGTTAAAGTAGAATAGGAAGTAAATGGTGGACAATGGAATCCCAAGGGACACAGAAGAGGTCGCCGCCTCTCTAAGGAAGTTGAAGAGGCATTGGTTAATGAAAAGGCAATGTATAGCTAATGAAAGGTCAAGGGGCTGAAGTTGGAAGATCTTACAAGTCCTGGAGTGTGTTTTTTGAGGGAGATTTTGCTAGCCACCATTCTCTCTTAAATATGTGAACATTCTCTCTCTAGTCCTTCCACCACTAGCTCCTCCTGTCTCCTCTCACTACCTCGACCACCACCTCTCAGCCCAGCACACTTTCTCCCCTCTAGTCCATCGTAGCTCCTCCCTTTCCTCTCTATACATCTTCTCTCTCTCTCTCTCTCTCTCTCTCTCTCTCTCTCTCTCTGTCTTTCTACTCTTTCTCTATCTCTATCTTTCTCTCCCACCCACCCTCTCTCTCTCTCTCTCTCTCTCTCTCTCCCCCTCCTCCCTCCTCCCTCCTCCCTCTCCCACCCTCCTCCCTCTCTCATGCCTTTTCTCTCTCTCCCTCCACCACCCTCTTCACTCTTATCTCTCTCTCTCTCTCTCTCTCTCTCTCTCTCTCCCCCCCTCTCCCTCCCCCTCTCCCACCCTCTTTGCTCTTTTCTCCCTTTCTTCTCTCTCCCTCCACCACCCTCTTCCCTCTCTCCCCTCCCTTTCCTCTCTCTCCCTTCACAACCCTCTTCCCTCCTATCTCTCTCTCTCTCTCTCTCTCTCTCTCTCTCTCTCTCCTTCCACCACCATCTTCCCTCTCTCCCACCCTTTTCTCTCTCTCTCTCTCTCTCTCTCTCTCTCTCTCTCTCTCTCTCTCTCTCACTCTCACTCCCTTCCTCTTCCCTTTTCTCTCTCCTCCCTCTCCCACCTTCTTCCTAGTCACAATCCAATGTTTACACACTCACCTAATGATGCCAAAGACAAAGGTCATACATCTCCAAATTAAGTCTCAAAAGTCCCAACAAGGAGTAATGGTCACGTTTTATTCAAAGGGAATACTCATCAAGTCGGTGCTTTAAGACCTCATGTTGAGGAAGATTTCTTTGGTGAGTTTGAGGATTACAATCATTATGTGGATGGATCTCCATTCATCATGGGAATGGAGATCAATTCCAGGGTGTGAAGGATAAGATCATCCTCTCAAAGTTTAGTGGTGAAGGCACTAATAATGATGTCTTTGAGGAGTGGGTGAACAAATTGAATATCTATTTTGAGATGAACCCTTGAAGTGAAAAAGCTATGCTTTACTTCGCTACTTTACACTTGGAATGGTAATCTCATGCATGGTGGAGGCATCTCCAATCACAAGGTTATGAGGCCACAAGTTGGGATGCTTTCAAAGAAGATATGAGGGATTCATTCACTTCCAAGATGATGCACAAGAAAAAAATGGTTTGTGAATGGGATGATCTACAACAAAGATACATGAGTGTGAAGGAGTATATATATAAGTTTCTCAAACTTATGCTTCTTGAAGGGTTTAGTGAGGAATTCAAAATAGTCAATTATATCAAGGGCTCAAAGAATACAATTGGAATGGATGTGAAGGCACAAAGACCAACAACTCTAAGGGATGCGATGATCTAGTTGAAGTATATGAAGAAAAATATGCAAATACATGGGTGAACCATCGGCCAGATTATGGGTCAAATGCTTTCACAAATCCATCTCCTACCACTCCAAATGTACCCTAATTTCCTACCGTCTACTATGGTAATGGTGAAAAACCATATAATGCGAGTTCTTTCAAAAGTGGGAATACTTCTCAAAAACCTTCACAAGTGGGTGCAAAGTCAACTAATGATGGGGTCACCAAGACCAAATTTTTGAAGGAAGACCGCATTAATGAGATGAGGGACAAAAACCCCTGTGGCAAATGTGGTGGGACGTATAGCAACAAGGATGATTGGAAGGAGTAAAATGCCTGCAATGTCAATATTAATATGGTTTATTCAAAAGTGGTAGATGACACTAATGGCAAAGAATTGGAGCCATTTGAAGAGCCATGTGAATTTGTGGATGCCGACTATTCTTTAGAACCAGATGGGGAGTTTCCTTTTGACCCCATTGATTCTCTTGGTGATCTTCACATGACTATACCTCATACTTGGTGGGTGCTACAAATGCATATGAACACAATGGTTCTCTTTGTTCCATATCCAATGAATCTTATGCCGGTTGAAAAGGGGCACATACATTGAGATTCAAGGCTAAGTTCAAGGGAAGAGATGCATTTGTGTTGGTGGATAGCGGTAGCACACATAGTTTTGTGAATTACAAATCATTGGGAAATCTGAAATTGTACCCGGATGCATTGGCAATGAAGAGAAAAAAAGAAGTAGCAAATGAGGATAGCATGGATTGCACAATGATTTACAAAAATGTGAAATTGATTCTCTCAAAAGAGTACACTTGCAAAGTTAAATTGTTAGTGCTTGATATGGGGGAAATTGATATGGGTTTGGGGTGTGATTGGCTATTAACTCTTGGAACCTTCTCGAGGAATTTTCAACAAGGATTTTTGAGGTTTATGCATGGGAAGGAGACCATTAGATTGCATGGTTTTGTGTATTAATAACGCACAACTCAAGATGGAATTGATGAAGAGTGGCTATATGTATGTTTTTTAGCTTTGTAAGGATGAAGACACGAAAAAGAGAGCAAAGTTACACATGTGGGCATGAAGAAGCTACTTGAAGAGTATGAAGATGTGTTTCATGTGCCCAAGTGCTTGCCATAGATGAGGTAGGTTGATCATGCCATTGAGTTGGAGACCCAAATGCAAGGCCAGTCAACAAACCTCTGTATAGGTTGTCAAAAGTGGAGAAAGATGAAGTGGCAAAGCATGTTTAAGATTTCATTGATATTGGTTGGGTGGAGTCAATTCAATCTCCACTTGCATCACCCATTTTATTGGTGAAGAAGAAGGATGGGACTTTTAGAATGTGCATATATTATCAGGATGTTAACAAAATCGCCATCAAGAATAGGTACCCAATCCCAAGAATTGATGATCTTTTGGATGAATTGAAGGGTGCCAAGTTCTTCACCAACATTGACTTACAGTCCCGCTACCACCAAATAAGATGAAAAGTGGGGATGAGCGCAAGATGGAATATCGTACCGAACGAGATCTTTACCATTTCATGGTGATAAAGTTTGGTTTATGTAAATGCACAGACCACTTTTCAAGCATTGATGAACAAAGTGCTACAGACATTCCTCTTCAAGTTTGTATTGGTGTTTTGCGATGACATATTGGTATATAGAAAGAGTGAAGAGGAACACTTGGTTCGTGTGAAGGAGGTACTTGATGCATTGAGAGCCAACCACTTGTATGCCAAAGAATCCAAGTGAACATTCATGGCAAAAGAGGTGGAGTAATTTGGTCACACTGTGAGCATTGATGGCATAAAGGTGGACCCCAAAAGATGGAATGTGTGAAGAATTGGTCTACTCCCACCAATACCACTCAAGTGAGTGGATTCTTAGGTCTCTCATCATTAAATTGCCGGTTCATTGAGAAGTATGCACATATAGCGGCTCCTTTGATGGATAAGTTGAACAAAGAGGCATTATTTTGGGATGTAACGGCACAAAAGAGATTTGATGAGCTGAAAAGAATGCTTACTTTGGCACCTATCTTAGTATGCCCGTATTTCACCAAGCCTTTCACTCTATTAGAGCTGATGCATGTGGAAGAGGCATTGGTGCAGTATTTTAAAAGACCATGGAGTCATTACTTTATGAAATGCGCAAACTTGATGAAAAAGAGATGGAAATGCATGACATGTATAACCAAGAGATGATTTCTATTTTGCATGCAATCAAGAAATGGCATCACTATCTTTATGGAAGCAAGTTTTATAAGTGAAGTGACCATAGGGTTCTTCAATTATTCCTATCTCAATCAAACCTCTCACACCTAAGCAAAGAAGATAGTTGGCTACCCTTCAATAATATGATTTTGAGATCACATATACAAAGGGAAAGGAGAACGTGGTGGTGGATTCACTCTCTAGAATGTGGGCATGTTCTTTTATCGGCCATCATGGAAGTGCATAATGATTGGGTTGAGGACATTCAAGAGGAATATATGCTTGATGATGAGGCTTCACAAATAGTGCATAAATTAGAGCATGGTTTTTGTGATGATTTACCTCATTTTAGATTACTAAATGGTCTCCTCTATCACAAGGAAAGGGTGTATCTTGTACCCCACTCATCCTTCAAGAAATAGTTCATGGATGAGATTCATTCTACTCCCATGGCGGGACATTTGGGTTTGTTTAAAATTTATGGTGCCATAAGGAAAAGTCTCCATTGGAAAGGCCTATGGAGGGAAGTCAAAGAATATGTTGCTAAGTGTATGCCTTATCAACTCATCAAGGATCCCACACACAAGCCTGGTGGTTTTCTTCATCCTTTACTTACAAAGGGTAAATGGATGCATATTGCTACGTATTTCATTACCGGCTTGCCTTCTACCAAGAGGGGATGGAAAAGCATCTATGTGGTTGACCGGTTGAAAAAAGCTGCCCATTTTGTACCAAACAAAAGTGAGACACTCGACATTTATGGTGGCACACCAATTCATGGGGAAAATGTGTTCAAGTTACAAGGTATGTCACACAGCAAATAGTGAGTAATAGAGATGTGACGTTTATGGGCACATTTTGGCGTACGTTGTTGGATAGCATGGGAACTAAGTTGACTCCTAGTACAGCCTATCATCTAGAAACCGATGGTCAAACCAAAAGGGTCAATAAGTGGCTTGAGACCTACTTGAGGCTTTTTTGCTATGAAATGCAACATGCATGGGACGATTAGTTGCATTTGGCAGAGTTCGCCTACACTATCACCTATCATAGTAGTATTGGAATGTCTCCTTTTAAGGCTATTTATGGCTAAAAGGTGCATGTACCGATTGTAGCATTCAAGCAGGAGAATGCAAATCCACATGCAAGGGAGGAAGTGGAAAGAATGCAAACTCTTTTGCAAACATGCAAAGAGAACATCAAGAAGTCTCAAGAGAACATGAAGCATTATGAAGATACACATCAAATGCCATTGGAATTCAAAGAAGGGAAGTTTGTGCTCTTGAGGATACCTAAGACTCGATATGGATCTCTCAAAGGTAGTACCAACATAAAGCTTGCACATCATTATTATGGGCCATACAAGGTATTGAGAAGGGTTGGTGAAGTGTCTTATCAATTGCTACTTCCATCTAATACAGGAATACATGATGTCTTTCACGTATCACATTTGAAGGCATATGTTGGTCCAGAGGTGCAAGTACTGGATTAGTTTTCACCCGTGAGTGAAGATGGCATGGTGGAGTACATACCTGAGAAGGTGTTGGGAGAAAGAGAGAAGTTGTTGCGCAACTACACTTGGCATGAATACCTTTTCAAGTGGAAAGGTTTACCTCAAGATGAAGCAACATGGCAGCCCGCCTCTATGTTGGAGGGGATGGAACACCTTTTTGATGCATCTAAGGTGCATTCTTGAGTCAAAATCATAAAAAACAGCTTGCTATAATTTACTATTATGAGGCATAAAAGAGGCTCAAATGGATGCAATTGAGATATACACTTCTTATCCCCATGATTGGCAATGTGTTGGGGAGCATTTCATAGAGTCTTGGAGGTCTCAAAGTCTCAAATCATGCTCTTTTGGACAGTGTATTCTCCCACATACATCCACATCCATACTTATCACATACACATCCACATCTATCCTTTCACATACATCAACATCCATACTTATCACATACACATCCACATCTATCCTTTCACATACATCCACATCCATTCTTTCACATACATCCACTTCTATTCTTCACATACATCCACATCCATCCTTTCTCATACACACATCCACATCCATTCTATCACATACATCCACTTCTATTCTTCACATACATCCACATCCATCCTTTCACATACACACATCCACATCCATTCTATCACATACATCCACTTCTAGTCTTCACATACATCCACATCCATCCATCCATTCATTCACATCTATCTGATTCATATCACATATCATCACATCTATTTACCTCTCATTCTCATTACTTCTATTCTCATCACATCCATTTATAGAATGTAAGAGAATTCTTATTTTTGATATAAAGATTCTTTACACATCTATTTATGCATAAGAACAACTTCAGTGGGAAATAACACTTTTATAAAAATCCATTTATGTATCTAATTATGCATGAATTCAATTTTAAGGAGAATAACACTTTCAAAATAAAAATAAATCTTTTATGCATCTTCTATGCATAAATTCAATTTTAATGAGAATAACTCTTTTGAAATAAAAATAAATTTCTTTATGCCTCTTTCTATGCATAAAATCAAAATTGATGAGAATAACTCTTTTGAAATAAGATTAAATTCCTTTATGCCTCTTTCTATGCATAAAATCAAAATTGATGAGAATAACTCTTTTGAAATAAAAATAAATTCTTTATGCATCTTTCTATGCATAAAATCAAAATTGATGAGAATAACTCTTTTGAAATAAGAATAAATTCTTTATGCCTCTTTCTATGCATAAAATTAAAATTGATGAGAATAACTCTTTTGAAATAAAAATAAATTTCTTTATGCCTCTTTCTATGCATAAAATCAAAATTGATGAGAATAACTCTTTTGAAATAAAAATAAATTCTTTATGCATCTTTCTATGCATAAAATCAAAATTGATGAGAACAACTCTTTTGAAATAAAAATAAATTCTTTATGCATCTTTCTATGCATAAAATCAAAATTGATGAAAGTAACGCTTTTATAATAAAAAAATCTTATTGCATCTATTTATGCATAAAAATCAATATTGATGAAAGTAACACTTTTATAATAAAAAAATTCTTTTATGCATCTATTTATGCATAAAAATCAATATTGATGAAAGTAACACTTTTATAATAAAAAATTATCCAATATACATATTTCTATGTATAGAATTTAAATCTAATGGAAATCACTCTTTTATATTAAAAAAATATTCAATATGAATCTTTCTATGCATAGAATTTAATTTTAATAAAAATAACACTTTTATAATAAAAATATTTCTACTATGCATTTTTCTATGCCTAGATTGAAAATAACACTTTTAGAATATACAAATGATGGGGATTACTCTTTTTGAATAATAAAAGGTAATACTTATTTTACAAAATTTAAGAAAATTTCACCATAACCTCCTTTATATGGCTGACCATTTTTTAAATTTTCTTTTCTTAATTTACTTAAAAATTATCCCCAATTTGATTAAAGCATTCTAAACTAATCAAATTTCACTTTTAAAAGAGAAACAATATGAAAAGTTCAATTCAACAATTTGATTACTTAACTAGGATAAAGAAGGGCTGAATTTAAGAATGAGAGAGGGGGAAAGCCTTTCCAGCAAGGCATAGCATCAGATTATCATTTTAAAGATAACAAAAAATTTAGAAAACCATTAAAAGAATAAGAAAAAGTAGGATTTGTAGCTTACATGAAATTCTAGCACCTTTCCTTTGGCTTGATGGTTTGAGGGATCTACTCTTGTTTGCAATAAGAGTGGCCAGTTCTTTAGAAGAGGGAAAGGTCAAAAACTAATGAATTATTAAGAAATTCGCATTTTTTTGGCTATGGGGAGGAGTAGAGTAACAATGCATAAAATACTATTAACCATTTACAAAGGGGGAGGCTTCATTTATAGGAAAAAGTGAGCCTCTAACCAAGCAAACTGATTCTAGAATTTTCCATATCAGTTTGGTCAATTTTTGACCATTTTTAGGTCAGTTTAGCTTACTTTTTTGGATCTAGTTGAAACAGGAGAGAGGAGAGATGAAAATATCTCATTATTTGTGAGTTTAAACCTCAACCACACATGTGAAATAGGCGCCTCCTTCATGAGGGGAATTCCCCCCACTACTGAGGTGTCAAAAATGCATCATTTCTCTAAATATCTCTTCTTTTTTAACTAATATCCTTGTCCTTAGTCAACTCTTCATCTTATGTGAGTATTTACTCATTTTTGGAGGGTTTTTCTTTATTTCTTCAATTTATCTCCTCCCTACATTTAGATTAATCTAATTAGCCTCTCAGAACCTTAATCTAAATTTTTTTAAAAATCTGGACCCTTAGGATAAGGCCTTTTGAACAGATTATAATTGATTTCTAATGCACCTTCTGAAAATCTTTTTGAACTTCTGTTTTGGGGGAATTTATTTTAATAAGAAGAGATATTTTTCCATCTAAATATATCTAAAATTTGAATAATCTCTCTCTAGAACATTTTCTCTCTCTAGGCCAAAACATGATCTTTCTTTTATTTCAGAGAGGGGAATAATTATAAGATCAGAAGGGGAGGTTCTTACACCTGCACACCTCAAAAGCTGGAGGGAGGAATCTTACATCCTACCCCACTTAAAAAACGCGAGATGTCCTCATCTCGCAACATTAGAGGACAATTCATTTCCTTAAGATCCAACTGATTCTGGGGTTCCTTATAGTCTGGAGAACCCAACAGAATCCTGGGATAAAGATCCCTCATATAAAACTCATCATTAGATAACAATTCACTCAGATCATAACATTCAAACCCTTATCACAATAATGGTCTATTAGACCAAAATTTCTATCTGAACAATCCTTCATGGAAATTTTCAATTTTACAGATTTTTAATTTGACACCCCTTAACTTGATCCACTGGGTCAAGTGTTAACATCAGCAATCTGCTAGCACAATTCACTAATCTCATAGTGATTTGCTGAAGTCATTAACGTCATTCCAGCTATGAACATCATCACAGGGACTCGTCCCATTCATCCTCATTGTGGTTTTGCTGAGTTTAATACATTTCAATCAAAAGCCTGAACTTACTGAACTGATCTGATCGAACCCGTAAGTCCCATAGTCAAATCAGAGAAAGATTGTACTTGGATCATAGAGACCAACGTTTTTTTCCTCATTGAGAGGCACAGTCGTTGATTCTTTTCCATAGAACAATTTTTATCCAGGATTTACCTCATCTATCGTACTAAACAAAAATTGAGTCTCGATTTACGGATCCATCAATCCAGCCTAACCCCATCCAGTCCCATGGATTAACCAACCACCCAACCACTATAGTAATGGGATCCAATTAGGAATTTGGTTAGGTTTTGTCCCGGGTACCAGGGAAAAGAGTTCCCAGGACCCAAGCCGGATATTCATGCAAACATGAAATGCAAACATGAAACTAGTCACACCACTTACACACCCAATATGAACTTGCCTTTTTCATAGATTCAACAATCTTTAAAATAATCATTTAATGAGACCATAGTGTCACTGATCATAATCCTTTAATTGTCCAGTTGAATCCTTATTTCCAAACATTCTTTCATCGGTGTACCTATGGCATCATTGGCAACTAGAACGCTCACCACCTGTTCACTCAGGGGCCTTTTCGATAGTTCCTAGCTCATAGTAACCAGCAATATATTCACATATCAAAATGGAATCTCCGTTGAAGATCAACAAAATCAACTAACGGATAGATATAAAAGATCCATGGACTCATCCATTGAGGACCAGCAAGGTCATCCATTGAGGACCAGCAAGGTCAACCAACCAGATCCATGCTCGAATTCAGAAAACAACTCTTACTCCTTGGTCCAATATCTTCCCCGACGTACTTGTGGGTATCTTCGGCGACCCAGAGCCCGAGCACCGTATGGTCAGCACCCTCTACGATCCTTCGCAGGTCACCTAGCGCTTCACTCATAGGCCGCTTCCTTGGTCCCTCATCCACTATACCGGAAGCTCACCATTTAACTCAAATCGAGGCTGGTAAAGACCTCGGTCGACCTTGCTACGCGAGACGTCCTCTGATGACTCTCCATCCAGCAGTTGCAACTTTATCAGATAGGTCTCCATGACCTCATTCACAAGACGGTCAAAATGCTTCCCCAGCATTCTTGACATAAAACAGTCATTTAAAAATAGATTTTACATACAATTACAGTTCCAACAATATTTCCATCTTTTCTCATTACTCCGCATCCTTTCACATTAGTCCCCATCCTTTCACATTAGTCCCCATCATTACTCCGCATCCTTTCACATTAGTCCCCATCTTTTCTCATTACTCCGCATCCTTTCACATTAGTCCCCATCTTTTCTCATTTTACCATAATTTTATTTTCTTCATCGATCCCTATCACATCACATCATTCCTACATCAAATCACATCCAATCGCATCATCCACACATCAATCCACATCATCCATACATCCATCCACATCATCCATACATCCATCCACATCAACCACATCAATCCACATCATCCATACATCCATCCACATCAATCCACATCATCCATACATCCATCCACATAAATCAACATTATCCACACATCCATCCACATCTTCCATACATCCATCCACATCTTCCATACATCCATCCATATCAATCCACACGTCAATCCACATTATCCATACATCCATCTACCTCAATCCATACTATCCACACATCCATTCACATCATCCACATCAATCCACAACATCCATACATCCATCCACATCAACCATATCAATCCACATCATCCATACATCCATCCTCATCAATCCACATTACCCACACATTCATTTCATAAGTATTTCCATTCTCATCTAATCACATCTTTTTCTATCTCATCACTTACTTCCTCATTTAACCTCATCAGGTCTCATCCACTTGCATCTACCCATACATCTCATCACTTCACCACTTATCGTTCATTCACATCCCGATTCACATCACATCACATCCATTCACATCCCTTATCATTCATTCACATCCCGATTCACATACTAACACATTCATTCACATCCAGATTCACATACTAACACATTCATTCACATCCTGATTCACATGTTTACATCCTGATTCACATGTTATCACATTCATTCACATCCTATATCATTCATTCACATCTCGATTCACATGCTAACATATTCATTCACATCCTAAATCATTCATTCACATCCCTTATCATTCATATCTATCCAATTTACATCACATCTCATTGCCTCAATTTTCGTTCATATCCATCACATTTACATCCACATGTATTCTCCCACATACATTCACATCCATACTTATCACACATACACATCCACATCTATCCTTTCATATACATCCACATCCATACTTATCACATACACATCCACATCTATCCTTTCACATACATCCACATCCATTCTTTCACATACATCCACTTTTATTCTTCACATACATCCACTTCTATTCTTCACATACATGCACATCCATCCTTTCTCATACACACATCCACATCCACTTCTATTCTTCACATACATCCACATCCATCCTTTCACACATACACACATCCACATCCATTCTATCACATACATCCACTTCTATTATTCACATACATCCACATCTATCCATCCATTCATTCACATCTATCTGATTCATATCACATATCATCACATCTATTTACCTCTCATTCTCATTACTTCTATTCTGATCACATCCATTTATAGAATGTAAGAGAATTCTTATACTTGATATAAAGATTCTTTACACATCTATTTATGCATAAGAACAACTTCAGTGGGAAATAAAACTTTTATAAAAATCCGTTTATGCATCTAATTATGCATAAATTCAATTTTAAGGAGAATAACACTTTCAAAATAAATAAAAAATCTTTTATGCATCTTCTATGCATAAATTCAATTTTAATGAGAATAACTCTTTTGAAATAAAAATATATTTCTTTATGCATCTTTCTATGCATAAAATCAAAATTGATGAGAATAACTCTTTTGAAATAAAAATAAATTCCTTTATGCCTCTTTCTATGCATAAAATCAAAATTGATGAGAATAACTCTTTTGAAATAAAAATAAATTCTTTATGCCTCTTTCTATGCATAAAATCAAAATTGATGAGAACTGCGGCGGTGGCAGTATGTGAGGTAGCTTGGTTACGCAAGCTACTTGTTGCTGATTTAGGGTTGCATGTGGAGAGAAAGTTTGTCATATATTGTGACAATCTTAGCAGCATACAATTGGCTAGGAACCTAATTTTTCATGCACGGATGAAACACATTGAGGTGCATTACCACTTCATCAAAGAGAGAGTCTTGGCAGGAAACATAGACTTGGCGTACGTCAGCACACAGAATCAGGTCGCTGACATCTTCACGAAGGCCTTGGGAGCTGAGAAGCTCCGTAGATTTCGAGATATGCTTGGAGTTCATGAGTTGGTGTTGAGCTTGAGGGGGGGTGTTGAGATATCAAGCTTAACATGAGATGACACTCACAAGGTGCCTGCATGACTGTTTGACATTTTTATCACTGGCGGGTTTGGTAGCTAGCACCAACAAATCTTCTCTAGAGATTCTACAGCTGGACTACACTAACTAGTCCAGATCTACCCACTCCTCTTAGCATGTTCACATTATGGACCACTTGTATATACTCTATTATGTGTGTTAGTCATCTTATCTTCTTTGTAGAACTCTTTTGTTGTGTGAAGAAGAAGAAGAATTTTCAACCTCTCACCTTGTGTCCTCTTCTCTCTTCCAGGGTTTGTGTGAGTGAGTGTGCTTGCAAGAGCTCAAGCTCTCTTCTCCCCCCTACATCTTTTCACCTTAGTGGGTCCCCCCACTAAGGGCAACCATTTCCCTTAGTGGGGGTTGCACAACCCCCCCTCTCTAAGCAGACAACCACCCCCCTCTCTCTCACACAAACAACAACCCTCTCTCTCTCTCTCACTCTCTCTCTCTTTCTCTCACTCACACACAAACAACTCCCCCTTCTCTCTCACGTGGACAACTGTCCTCTGTCTCTCTCTCTCTCTTTCTCTCACTCTCACACAGACAATTGCCTCCTCTCTCCCTCTTTCTCTCACTCATGCGGACAACGCCCCCCCTCCTCTCTCCCATGGAAAACCACCCCCCCTCTCTCTCTCTCTCATGAACTCCCCCCCTCTCTATCTTTCAAATGATTATGTTCTAGTGTGAATGCTATATCTTTTTTTAACTTTAAGGCTTCTTGACATGATGTCTTATTCATCTATGACACATCTTGGTGTGTGACAACAATATTCAAGTGTACATTGGTTCGGGTAGCTTAACAACTTTGGGAAATATATATGACCCCAACTAATGATGGTACCCTACTATAGTAATAGCACCCCAACTAACACTAACATCCTAGTATAGTAATAATACCCCAACGACTAATGATGATATCCTAGTATCAAGGATTTCACTGACGTAAACGAGAACATGTGAACATGTTAATAACATATGTTAATAACACAAAAAATCTTGTGATCACATGTTATATTCACAAAGCTTTCACAAGGGCCTAAAAAAATTATCTTTGTCGGGCATAAAAAATCTTCTTAGGTGGCCACTGACCTGCTATTATGTGAAGATGGTAACATGAGAACATGTGAATAGCTTATTCCCATGTGTAGCCAAGCTTTTAAGGGGTTCCCAAATGGCAAGTGACCTGTTATTTTATGAACGGTAATATGAGAACATGTGAATAACTTATTCACATGTGTTATTATCACAAAAAATCTTGTGACTCATGTGAATATTAAATCCTTGCCTAGTATAGTAATAATAGTAACGCAAACAAAATAACCTAATCTGAATGGCATGCCTTCACTTACGCCCATTGTCAGTGTAGGGAATTCTATTTTACACCACTATTATTGCCGAGGCTCCTTGGTGTTAAAAAGGGGCCACCCACGTTGTTTCTATCATTCAAAGGTAAATAACCTAATATTTCTAAGGTCTTTATACTAAAGTTCTTGAATGTTCTAATTGAATAATTATTGATTTAGCATTAATCATAAATGTTGATCCCTATTCAATTAATAAATATGTAATATTGGAAATTTTAAAAGTTTGGAAATAGAAATAACATTTTCTCTCGTAGGGGCTAGCCTATCAATAGAGCATTACTCCTTTGTGATATGGGTCACGTGAGTTCATTTCGACTCACCCCCTTAGCACACTAACACATGTGTGATGTAAAACGTAAGCTGGCCCCTCTTGAAAAAAAAAGAACATGTTCCTAGGTTCCCTTGCTCCCCATCCCCCCAAAAAAGGTAATTATAAGTCGAATTACTTCAAACATATTAATGAGTGTAAGGCTTATCAGTTAGAGGTTATGGTTGCTTTCATGTATATGCACATTTCACATTGCAAAATAAAAAACAAAAAGAACCCATTCTTTCTAGGGGGTAGATCTAAAATTGCAAATATTAAAAAAGGAAGAAACTACAGAGGCCTTAAAGGCTTATAATAGGACCTTAAATAGGTTAGTAGTTATTTATTTTAGACCTTAGAGAAAGCCCTTTAATCATAAATTTTTCAATACTATTTCAAGGAGCCAAGAATTATAATAAAAAAATTTAATTTGTGAAGAGGTTTGTTTCAATATACACACCTTTTTTTTGGAGTGGGCCCTATTTTTTTTATTAGCCACTCTATGCTTCTTAGGGTTTCTGATCAGTATCCCTTGCTAGCTCTTTAATCCTTGCCATAGCCATTGTCAAGCTCTCTCTCTCTTTCACTCTCCGATCTTCGTTGATGATCATAAGCATCCTATCTCACAAAATCCCTAACTTAGCACCCTCTCTCTCTCTCTCTCTCTCTCTCTCTCTCTCTCTCTCTCTCTCACACACACACACACACACACACACACACACACGCACACACACACACACTCACACACGTAGTGACTGTAAGGCCATGTTATCTCACCAAGTTCTCCCCTTTTCCTGGCTACATGAAGACCTAAAACACATTGGTCGATAGCTTTACCATGCATTCGAGCTTAGGAACCCGAACGCTGGTGTTTGCCATTTTCGTTGCTTCCTTTCCCCTTTCCTTTCTCTCTCTCTCTCTTTTCCTCTTCGTCCCCCCCCCCTCTCTATCCCTTCTCCTCTCATGTCTCTATCTCTCTTTTCCTCTTTGTTCCCCCTCTCTCTCTAATGCCTCTCCTCTCTTCCTCTAATGCCTCTCCTCTCTTCCTCTTTGTTCCATCCCTCTCTCTCCTTCTTCTCTCCAATGTTTCATTTTCAAAACCCTATTTTCTTGAATTTATCTTTTTTCTCTATATTTATATCTACTCCTTTATTTATAGCTCCTCTATTTATATCTTTTTCTTTTTTATGTATTTATATCTCCTCTTCCTTTACTTATATCTTCTAGGAATCTTTCTTTCTTGTTCACTTTATTTGTCTGTCATGTGTACAATGCAGATTGGAAAGGAATTTGGACAAGAGGTAAGCAACACTAATCATAGAGGTTGCCATTGAACATCACTTTTTGTTATAGTAATATGTCTTCATACTCTTATGAAGACATATACCCTCATCGATGCTACCTTCATGAGCATAGTTGGAATAAACCATACACAACCTTTCTCACCTAATGATATCATTGATCCTTGTAATATGATGCACTGGGAAAGATGTGCAGATGGGACAATATAGCGAGGTATGGTAGGAACATATAAGTGCTCCAAATTACCGGGTGTTACATTTTTTTGGAGTTAAGAGAAATGTTTTCTTTGTAGGTAGATGTCAACGTGGATTTGACTTTTGGGATAGCCTGTTGAAGAGTCATGCAAAAGAAGGGGAAGTGATAGTAGAGCTTTATCTAGGATGTGGAGATTGTGCTATGGTAGCGTGCAAATTAGGCATAAACATTATTTATATTGATCATGAAAAGGACATTGTTGCGGGTGTCTTGCGGAAGATTTCACTGTACAACATAGACTTGCAATTAACATGTTTGTTTGTGAATATTCAAGTGATTAGGTTTTACAATTGTTTATGATTATGTCATGTTCTTATTTTTCATATGAAAAAAGAAAGAAAGATGGTGAGAGAAATGCATGTTGGGGATTTGCAATAACATATCATTGATAGTTTCAATGATTTTTGTGCTCAACATATTGTACAAAACAATAAAGAATTGACATTTTTTGTGGATGAATAAGGTAGTGTTAAGTTTGTAGACTCAAAGGACGTGTACACAAAACATGAGTTAAGTGTACTATGTTGAGAAATGAGAAGGAAATAGAGAGAGAGAGAGAGAGAGAGAGAGAGAGAGAGAGAGAGAGAGAGAGAGAGGGAGGGAGGATAGAGAGAGTGCGTAAAGAGAAGGATCGAGAGAGAGAGATGTAGAGGACAAAGAGAGTGAGCAAAACATGAGTTGAGTGTACTGTGTTAAGAAATGAGAAGGAAAGAGAGAGAGAGAGAGAGAGAGAGAGAGAGAGAGAGAGAGAGAGAGAGAGGGAGAGGGAGGGAGGGAGGATAGAGAGAGAGAGAGAGAGAGAGACAACTATAGAGAAAGAGCGAAGACATAGATAAAGAGAGAGACAACTATAGAGAAAGAGCGAAGACATAGATAAAGAGAGAGCAAAACATGAGTTGAGTGTACTGTGTTAAGAAATGAGAAGGAAAGAGAGAGAGAGAGAGAGAGAGAGAGAGAGGGAGGGAGGATAGAGAGAGAGAGAGAGAGAGACAACTATAGAGAAAGAGCGAAGACATAGATAAAGAGAGAGAGAGAGAGAGAGTAAAGAGAAGGATAGAGAGAGCAACTAGCTAGTGTGTGAGATCCACTAGGGATAGGGTAGAGTTGGTTGGTGTAGTTTCTTGAACAGGCATAAGGCATGTTAATCTTTGCCGCTCTCTGTACTATGATCATGAGGTGATTGGCAACCTTTGGCAAGTTCTGAGTACCTTTTTTGAAGACACAAATAAACAATAAGTTTTCTTGCCAATTAATATTGTATAGCTATTGGGTAGCCAAATCCATAAGAACTTTTTCCTCAAAGTCTTAGGCCTTGAGAAATCCAGTTATCTAGGTGTTTAAGGGTCCTCTAGAAGTTGGGCCAGCATTGGAGGACATATGGCTGAAGGGTTAGCCTCTGGTTGAGTTTGTGTTGGTGATGTGGGAGCTATGGGGTCGGCTTGGAAGGGTCGAACTGCTAGCCTTTGTTGAGCACGAATATCAATTTCTTCTTTCATTACCTTAATAGCTCGCTAGCTACTCTTTCAACTTCCTCTTTGGTTCAGCCATCAGGCATAAGTTTTTGGTTGGGGGTGGTGTTCGGGCTAGCATCACTACTCGCTAGTGTGCTAGTAGCAATGCCTACTCAACTTAGGTCTTGGTCTTCATCTAAGGAACCACACAAGGATGTGGTGTCACCTAGTGCTAGCCTAAGGTTTTCTTGTATGCTTGTAAACATCCCCTCTAGGAACATGGAGTCCATGGCCAACTGGCTTGATCCAATTGAAAGTGTCATTGAGGTATTCTCAGCCATTTTTTGTCCTTGAGTGTGTCAATAAGCACCCTTGGCATGAGGGGAACTGAGCTATAGAAGAGGGAGAGAATATGAAGGCAACTCAAGAGTCAAAAGTCACGGGTGTGATCAATATAGACTTTGATTAGAGCAAAACATGACTGATGAGTCATGAAATGACAAAGATGGCAAAGGAGCACAAGAGGGAGTAAGCTTGGGGGAGAGCAAGCTTCTCTCTCTCTCTCTAAATTTCTAACTCTCCTTTGGTTTTGTTTTTTCCTTGAGGGGTGCACTACTAAGAAACCCTATGTATCACCTGTGTTCAAGGGGTATTTAAAAAACCCCATTACCTGTGAATTTTTCATGAATTAAATGACTCCTTTTTCAAAGTCCATTGTAAAAAAACCCCTTTTATAAATATATTTATGTAAATTTACCTTAAAATTTTGAATTAAAAATCCCCTTCATTTGAACTCACGTGCTATACAAGTACATATTTTTAGGTAAATCCCTCGAGGTTCTCTCTCTCTCTCTCTCTCTCTCTCTCTCTCTCTCTCTCTCTCTCTCTCTCTCTCTCTCTCTCTCTCTCTCTCAATTTCTCTCTTTTTTTTCTCTCTGTTTTTTATTGGTTTTCTTTTTCTCTCCCTCTCTCAAGAAATTTCTCTCCTCTTTTTTTTTTTCCCTTCTTTTTGTTCTGGCACTTTTTTTTAACATGCTGTGTAAGTGCCTTTTTGTTTTATTGTTTTTTTTGGGCTAGCTTTTGTTTTCTTTTTTTTGTTTTTGTTTTTGTTTTTGTTTTTTTTCTTACTGTTTGAACGTTAGGCTATGCGGGTAGCACACGCAACAGGGGGGGTTACATTGACATTGTTTTTTTTCTCTGTTTTTGATTGGTTTTCTTTCTCTCGCCCTCTCTCAAGAAATTCCTCTCCCTTTTTTTTCCCTTCTTCTTGTTCTGGCACTTTTTTATAACATGCCGTGTAAGTGCCTTTTTGTTTTGTTGTTTTTTTTGGGCTAGCATTTGTTTTTGTTTTTTTTCTTACTGTTTGAACGTTTGGCTATGCGGGTAGCATGCAGCAAGGGGGGTTTACGTTGACGTTGGCAGCTGCGATGGTTATGGCGTAACCGACAGGGGAGTCTTGAGGGTTGGCATGGGCCAAGCGTGGAGTAGGCACCACAGCAGTCAGGAGTTGTTGGTGGGTAGGGCCTAATGAGTGTTCATGAAAAACCGAGGTTTAGTGTCAGATCAAAGGTGTAAGATTCCTCCCCAGCCTCTCAAGATGTCCAGCATCTTCCCCTGTAATCAATACCCTCTTCAAAAATATAAAAGATCTTGTCTCTGCCTATTTTGACATAGAGAGAGAAAATATTCTAGAGAGAGAATATTCAGATTTTGAATATTTTTAGATAAAAAAATTTCTCATATTATTAAAATGAATTCCCCTGAAATAGAAATTCAAAAAGAACTTTCCAATGTGCAATTAGAATTTATTGAAAATGGGTATAAAGGACCTTAGCCTAAGGGTCTAGATTTTCAGAAATTTTTGGATTATGGTCCAATTAAGGTTCCTATGGGCCAATAGCATCAATCCATGTGTAGGGAGGAGGTAAATCCAATTTGTAAAAGAAGATACCCAAAAATGAGTAAATGCTCACATAAGATGAAGAGTTGAAAATGTCCAAGGTTTATTAGTAAAAAACTATGAGAAATATTAAAAATATGAGATATTTGGGGTATCCAAAAATGAGTAAATGCTCACATAAGATGAAGAGTTGAAAATGTACAAGGTTTATTAGTAAAAAACTATGAGCAATATTAAAAATATGAGATATTTTGGGTATCCAAAAATGAGTAAATGCTCACACAAGATGAAGAGTTGAAAATGTACAAGGTTTATTAGTAAAAAACTATGAGCAATATTAAAAATATGAGATATTTTGGGTATAATGATTCCATTTTGACACATATGTAAGGAAGGGGAGTTCTTTAAAGGAGGTGCATATTTCACATGCTTGAATGAGTTTTAAACTCAAAAATAATGTGATATTTTTATCTCTCCTCTCTCTTGAACCAAACCAAATCAAAATGGAACCAAACCGAATAAAAAAAGTAACCAAACTAGGTCCAAATCTAGTCTAAATTCAACCAAACTGAATTTAGAAAATTCTAGAACTCAGTTAGCTTTGGTTAGAGCTTCCCTCTCCTATAAATAGATTATAGAACATGAGTCCTTTGAAAAAAATATAGAAAAATTTTACTATACTAGAGTTATGCTGAAATAATGCTAATTCCTACTATTCTCTAAAATTCTCTCCAAATTGAAGAAATTGGAGCTTCCCTCTTTCTTCAATCCCCATTGGTGGCTCCATCAACAAACTTAACCAATTGATTGGTTGGGGGCCTCTACCGTGAACAAAGAATCAAGATAATTGTAAGGTAAATGGTGAATTTTGATCTTTTCTATAATTTCTCAATACTTCTCTCTTCTCAACTCCTCTCAAGCTTCAGAAGCTTAATTGAAATGGTTTTTGAATGCTATTGAAGTTAATTGATGAATGGTAGTGAAGAGTTACATAATTTGATGAATGCTATTGAAGTTAATTGATTAATGATAGTTAAGAATTACATAAATTTCCATTTATGCTTAATTTAAATGGTTTTTATGTAAATTCTCTCTCTCACTCAAGAAATGGTCATACTCATGACCCATTCTCAATCCAAATGAAGCTTTTCATAAAGATTTTCCTTAATCCAAGATTAATCTATGCTTGAGGCCAAATTAATGGCTTTTTTCTATGCTTTTAGTTTATGTATATTGATGATTCAATCCATTATGGATTAATGATCCAATTAGGGATCATTCTAATTAATTCCTTAATGATAAGCTTTATCCCTTAGAAAAATTGAGATTTATCAGTCATAGCAGCGGAGCTATGGCAAAATTTTTATAAAAATTACGCATAAAATAATTTCATTCAAAGCATAAAAAGAGGACTTCCTACCATATTCTAGGAATTATCATCCTAGATTAATTGAAAGATATTCATTGTAATCCTAGAGAAATTGATTTTTATATTATGCATAATTGATTTTCATACATAGAGGTATGCATAAAAGATTATTATTTTAACATAAAAGTGTTACTTTTATCATAATTAGATTTTATGCATAGAGGTATGCATAAAAGATTATTATTTTAATATAAAAGTGTTACTTTTATCATAATTGAATTTCATGCATAGAGGTATGCATAAAAGTTGATTATTTTATTGTAAAAGTGTTACTTTTATCATATTGGATTTCATGCATAGAGGTATGCATAAAAGATATTCTTTTTATACTAAAAGTGTGATTTTTCATCATAAATGGATTTTATGCATAACTTAGATGCATAAGAGAAATTCTTTTATTCTAAAAGTGTTATTCCTACCAAATTGAATTTATGCATAAGCATGAAGATTGATTTTTAATTCAAAAGTGTCATTCTCATCTAAATTGAACTTATGCATAGGAAAATGCATAAAAAATTGAAATTTAATTCAAAAGTGTCATTTTCATTTAAAATGAATTTATGCATAGGAAGATGCATAAAAGATTGATTTTTACTTCGAAAGTATTAATCTCCTTAAATAGAATTTATGCATAAATAAATGTGTAAAGAAATCTTATATCAAATATAAGAATTCTCTTGTATTCTATAAATAGATATGAGATGTGATAGGATGTGATAAGAGGTGTATAAGATGTGATAAGAGGTGATAAGATGCTTATGAAATAAGTTAGGAGGTGATAAGATGAATTAAGATGTGATAAGATGTGTATGGGATGAGGTAAGAAGTGTATGTGATAAGATAAGATGTATATAGGTTGTGATTGATAGGGCGAGAATGGATGTCATATAAAAGACTAGATGTGAAGGCATATGGGGTTATATGAATGGGAATGTGGAAATGGATGTATGTATGTGGATGTGTGGATGTGGAGATGGGAGTGTGGATGTATGAATGTGAAAATGGATGTATGCATGAAGATGTATATGCATAGATGTGAATGTGGATGTAGATGTGGCTGTATAGATGTGAATGTCGAATGTGGATGTGGATGTATGTATGTATGTGGATGTAGATGTGAATGGGAATGTGGATGTGGATGTATGTGAATGTGGATGTAGATGTGGATGTATAGATGTAAATGTGGAATGTGGATGTGGATGTATGTATGTATGTGGATGTAGATGTGGATGTATAGATGTGAATGGGAATGTGGATGTGGATGTATGTGAATGTGGATGTAGATGTGGATGTATAGATGTGACTGTGGAATGTGGATGTAGATGTATGTATGTATAGATGTGGATGTATGTATGTGGATGTAGATGTGGATGTATAGATGTGAATGGGAATGTGGATGCGGATGTATGTATGTGTGTGGATGTGGATGTATGAAGGAGGACGTGATAGTCGATGTATGCATGTGGATGTGGATGTATGGATGTGGATATGGATGTGTATGTATGAATGTGGATATGGGATGTGGATGTATAAATGAGGATGTGAAAATGAAGGTAAGCATGTAGATGTGGATGTATGGATGTGAATGTGGATGTGGATGTGGATGTATGGATGTGGATATGGATGTGGATATGGATGTGAAATTATGATATGTGATGTGAAGGAATCTGAAGTGAAGAGATGGAAAATGATGTGATTGGATGAGTACACATATAAATGGAATGTGGAATAAGTAATGTGGATTAATGAGGATTAATGTGGAAAAATGAGAGTTAATATAGAAATTGTATTTGTAAACTGTTTGTAAATGGTGTTTTTAAAAGGCTGTTTCATGTCAAGAATGCTGGGGAAGCATTTTGACCGTCTTGTGATTAAGGTCGTGGAGACCTAAACGTCTCGCGTAGCAAGGTTGGCCGAGGTGTTGACCAGCCCTCGGTGCGATTAAAATGGTGAGCTTCCGGTACGGTGGATGAGGGACCAAGGAAGCGGCCTATGAGTGAAGCGCTAGGTCACCTGCGAAGGATCCTAGAGGGTGCTGACCATACGGTGCTCGGGCTGTGGGTCGCCTATGATACCCACGCGTGCGTCGAGGAAGATATTGGAACAAGGAGTAAGAGTTGTTTTGTGAAACCGGGCATGGATCTAGTTGATTGACCTTGCTGGTCTTCAATGGATGAGTCCATGGCTCTTTATATGGATCTGTTGGTTGATCTTGTTGATCTTCAACAAGAGTCCATCTTGATTTTTATAAGTAATTATATTGCCGAGTATTATGGGCTAGGAACTATTGAAAAGACCCCTGAGTGGACAGGTGGTGTGAGCGTTCTAGTTGCCAATGATGCCATAGATACTCTGATGAAGGAATGATGGAAAATTAAGAATCAACCGGATAATTGGAAGATTGTGATCAGTGGTACTATGGTTTCATTAAAGGATTGTTTTAAAGTTAGCTGATGCTAAGAAAAAAGCAATTTCATATTGGGTGTGTAAGTGGTGTGGCTAGTTTTATGTTTGCATGAACTTCCGGCTAGGGGGCCTTGGAACTCTTTTCCTTGGTACCCGGGACAAAACCTAACCAAATTCGAAATTGGATCCCATCACTACAGTGGTTGGGCGGTTGGCTAACCCATGGGATCGGATGGGGTTAGGCTGGACTGATGGATCCATAAATCGAGACTCAATTTCTATTATTATGATAGATGAAGTAAGTCCCGGATAGTAATTGTTCTATGGATAGGAATCAACGGCTGTGCCTCTTGATGGGGAAAAAAGCGTTGATCCCAATGATCCAAGTGCAAGTTTCTTCCTTGATCTGACCAAGTATCTTTATAGGTGCAGTCGGATTAGTTTGATCACTAATGGTCTTGACTACGTTAGAGTAAAAAGTTATCCTGGAGGAGTCGCCCGTGCTTTCCGGATAAGGGAAGTTTTTCCGGGTTCGGTTTTGGAAAAACCGACGGATTAGTCTTTTGTCCGGATATCCGTGGACGAGGCCCTGAGTGTGGGACCCTGCCTCGCACAAGAAGTGCTACTTCCACTGCTAGTACCCCAAATTCGTTGCGCGGTGGGAACAGGGATCTCACAGTTGGTATCAGAGCCATTTGGCTAGTAAAGATCAACTGAGAAGACAAATATGTCAAAAATTTATCAAGAAACACAAAAAGGTTGTAATTGTGTGATATAAGTCATACAATTTGATATTCAAACTGAAATTCGTAAATTGGTAATTGGGTCTTCAGATGGAAGTACCGCAATTATATAGAATCCCTGACTTGCTTGAGTCCTAGACATGATGGTATTTACCTTATAATTCCAAGGGCCGTGACTACCCGTATATACCGAGAGTATAACTGCAGCTCTTTACTGACAGTATATATGAGTAAATCTAAGACTTGAAATTATAAGCATTAATGCTATCCAGATGATGATTTCGAATGTGGTTGATATGATTTTTAATTCTGTTTGAGAATTGATGAATTGATTTGGATTCTGATTAAAAAATGATGTTTTCTAAAATTTAGTTGAAATATAATAACCTGAGCGAGTCCCTGTGATGATATTCATAACTGGAATGATGATAATGAATTCAGCAAATCACTATGAGATTAGTGGATTGTGCTGTCAGATTGCTACTATTAATACTTGACTTGGTGGATCAAGTTAAGCGTGGACAAATTGAGAACTTGCTTGACTGAAATCCGCGTGGAGGAATCAGAAAGAAATTTTTTCGATCTAATGGACCATTATCGTGTCAAAGATATGAATGATATGATCTGAATGAATTGTTATTTAATGATATGAATGATATGATTTGAATGAATTGTTATTTAATGATGAGTTCTATATAAGGGATATTTATCCTCGTATTCTGTTGGGTTGACTAGAATATAAGGAACCCCTGAATAAATTGGATCTTAAGAAACAGAGTTGTCCTCTACCTTGCGAGATGAGGACACCTCGCATTTTTTAAGTGGGGTAGAATGTAAGATTCCTCCCCAGCCTTCGAGGTATACAGGAGTAAGAATCTCCCTTTCTGATCTTAAAATTATTCCCTCTCTAAATAAAAGAAAGATTCTGTTTAAAAAAAGGAGGACCCTTTTCCCAGAATACTTCTCAAAAGTCCCACCTGTTTTAAGGATTATGAACGATGAGTTCAGAAGTGAGAACCGGTGTTTTGGATGCCATGGTTTTGGTCATTAATTAAAAGACTGCCCAGGATCGACACAAGCGGTATGCAGAAAAAAAAAAAGAGGATAGTCAGAGAATTCAAAGAAGCAGATATGGTCTTCATTCGAATAGGGCCCAAAAGAAGTTCTTTATCTCTTAGGAAGTATAAGAAGTTATCCCCCAGATATTGTGGGCCATATCGGATTTCAATGAACGTAAGTGACTTAGCCTACGAGCTTTTTCTACCTCATCATTTTAAAGTTCATAATGTATTTCATGTGAACCTTCTATAGAAATATGTGCCAAACCCAAATCATGGAAAGACGGTAAAACTTCAGTGACAAGATACCGTTGGCTTCTAAGTTACGCTAGCTCCTTTCTTTATATAAGTCGTAACTCTTACTGGTCGCTCGCAGTAATCTTACTTCCATCGATCTCCTTTCTTTCTTAATCTCCTTTATGGCTTGGCAGTAGGAATTGGTTTTATTCATGATGATTTCTCACCTTCAAGACGCAAGCGAGTCTGTGAAGAAGGATTTTATAGAACTGTATGAACGCTCACTTTTCCCTCACTTGGGAACTTCTGTAGCTCAGACCAAATGGCGGACCTATCAAGACATAACTAGGGTAACACCGTGGGGTCAACAGCACTTTCGTAACAATGTTTGCTTGGCTATGGTTATTGAAGCTTTGGGTTTGGGACCCCGATACTACTGCGTGATGAGATCAAGGCATGTTGGGTTTTCTGAGCGAGTCTTCTTACTGGCGTGTTTTCTTCCTCATCAGAAGATATGCCTTTATCCCGTTTTTGGCTTGCCTCTCAGAGGTCCTTTTAATAGGTCACCTCATACCAGTGAGATAGGTGCGGCAATAACCAGCCGAATTATTCCCATAGATGAGTTACCTTATACGTGCGCAGCTTGTGAGTGCTGCTTTTGTGACCATATGATGGACGGGCTTATGGAAGTATAAAGAGTTCTTCTATCTTTACTGTTTATGTTCCAAGAATGAATAAAGTTGAAATCTTTGTTCTTGTCTTGAGTCTTGCTCTCTTTGAGACTTTTCTTGGTGGTTAATCTTAATTAAAAATTTTCTCTCAGTCTCATATTCGTGCATCTTGCGAAATTACCCCCAATTTGCGAGATGAGGGCATCTCGCGTTTTTCAAGTGGGAGAGAATGTAAGATTCCTCCCCAGCCTCTCAAGATGTCCAGCATCTTCCCCTGTAATCAATCCCCTCTTTAGAAATATAAAAGATCTTGTCTCTGCCTATTTTGACATAGAGAGAGAAAATATTCTAGAGAGAGAATATTCAGATTTTGAATATTTTTAGATAGAAAAATTTCTCATATTATTAAAATGAATTCCCCTGAAACAAAAATTCAAAAAGAACTTTTCAATGTGCAATTAGAATTTATTGGAAATGGGTATAAAGGACCTTAGCCTAAGGGTCTAGATTTTCAGAAATTTTTGGATTATGGTCCAATTAAGGTTCCTATGGGCTAATAGCATCAATCCATGTGTAGGGAGGAGATAAATCCAATTTGTAAAAGAAGATACCCAAAAATGAGTAAATGCTCACATAAGATGAAGAGTTGAAAATGTACAAGGTTTATTAGTAAAAAACTATGAGCAATATTAAAAATATGAGATATTTTGGGTATCCAAAAATGAGTAAATGCTCACACAAGATGAAGAGTTGAAAATGTACAAGGTTAGATATTTTGGGTATCCAAAAATGAGTAAATGCTCACACAAGATGAAGAGTTGAAAATGTACAAGGTTTATTAGTAAAAAACTATGAGCAATATTAAAAATATGAGATATTTTGGGTATAATGATTCCATTTTGACACATATGTAAGGAAGGGGAGTTCTTTAAAGGAGGTGCATATTTCACATGCTTGAATGAGTTTTAAACTCAAAAATAATGTGATATTTTTATCTCTCCTCTCTCGTGAACCAAACCAAATCAAAATGGAACCACACCAAATAAAAAAAGTAACCAAACTAGGTCCAAATCTAGTCCAAATTCAACCAAACTGAATTTAGAAAATGCTAGAATTCAGTTAGCTTTGGTTAGAGCTTCCCTCTCCTATAAATAGAACATGAGTCCTTTGAAAAAAATATAGAAGAATTTTACTATACTAGAGTTATGCTGAAATAATGCTAATTCCTACTATTCTCTAAAATTCTCTCCAAATTGAAGAAATTGGAGCTTCCCTCTTTCTTCAATCCCCATTGGTGACTCCATCAACAAACTTAACCAATTGATTGGTTGGGGGCCTCTACCGTGAACAAAGAATCAAGCAAATTGTAAGGTAAATGGTGAATTTTGATCTTTTCTATAATTTCTCAATGCTTCTCTCTTCTCAACCCCTCTCAAGCTTGAGAAGCTTAATTGAAATGGTTTTTGAATGCTATTGAAGTTAATTGATGAATGGTAGTGAAGAGTTACATAATTTGATGAATGCTATTGAAGTTAATTGATTAATGATAGTTAAGAATTACATAAATTTTCATTTATGCTTAATTCAAATGGTTTTTATGTAAATTCTCTCTCTCACTCAAGAAATGGTCATACTCATGACCCATTCTCAATCCAAATGAAGCTTTTCATAAAGCTTTTCCTTAATCGAAGATTAATCTATGCTTGAGGCGAAAGTAATGGCTTTTTTCTATGCTTTTAGTTTATGTATATTGATGATTCATTCTATTATGGATTAATGATCCAATTAGGGATCATTCTAATTAATTCCTTAATGATAAGCTTTATCCCTTAGAAAAATTGAGATTTATCAATCATAGCAGCGGAGCTATGGTAAAATTTTTATAAAAATTATGCATAAAATAATTTCATTCAAAGCATAAAAAGAGGACTTCCTACCATATTCTAGGAATTATGATCCTAGATTAATTGAAAGATATTCATTGTAATCCTAGAGAAATTGATTTTTATACTATGCATAATTGATTTTCATGCATAGAGGTATGCATAAAAGATTATTATTTTAACATAAAGTGTTACTTTTATTATAATTAGATTTCATGCATAGAGGTATGCATAAAAGATTATTATTTTAATATAAAAGTGTTACTTTTATCATAATTGAATTTCATGCATAGAGGTATACATAAAAGTTGATTATTTTATTGTAAAAGTGTTACTTTTATCATATTGGATTTCATGCATAGAGGTATGCATAAAAGATATTCTTTTTATACTAAAAGTGTGATTTTTCATCATAAATGGATTTTATGCATAACTTAGATGCATAAGAGAAATTCTTTTATTCTAAAAGTGTTATTCCTACCAAATTGAATTTATGCATAAGCATAAAGATTGATTTTTAATTCAAAAGTGTCATTCTTATCTAAATTGAACTTATGCATAGAAAAATGCATAAAAAATTGAAATTTAATTCAAAAGTGTCATTTTCATTTAAAATGAATTTATGCATAGGAAGATGCATAAAAGATTGATTTTTACTTCGAAAGTATTAATCTTCTTAAATAGAATTTATGCATAAATAAATGTGTAAAGAAATCTTATATCAAATATAAGAATTCTCTTGTATTCTATAAATAGATATGAGATGTGATAGGATGTGATAAGAGGTGTATAAGATGTGATAAGAGGTGATAAGATGCTTATGAAATAAGTTAGGAGGTGATAAGATGAATTAAGATGTGATAAGATGTGTATGGGATGAGGTAAGAAGTGTATGTGATAAGATAAGATGTATATAGGTTGTGATTGATAGGGCGAGAATGGATGTGATGTAAAAGACTAGATGTGAAGGCATATGGGGTTATATGAATGGGAATGTGGAAATGGGGATGTATGTATGTGGATGTGTGGATGTGGAGATGGGAGTGTGGATGTATGAATGTGAAAATGGATGTATGCATGAAGATGTATATGCATAGATGTGAATGTGGATGTAGATGTGGCTGTATAGATGTGAATGTGGAATGTGGATGTGGATGTATGTATGTATGTGGATGTAGATGTGAATGGGAATGTGGATGTGGATGTATGTGAATGTGGATGTAGATGTGGATGTATAGATGTAAATGTGGAATGTGGATGTGGATGTATGTATGTATGTGGATGTAGATGTGGATGTATAGATGTGAATGGGAATGTGGATGTGGATGTATGTGAATGTGGATGTAGATGTGGATGTATAGATGTGAATGTGGAATGTGGATGTAGATGTATGTATGTATAGATGTGGATGTAGATGTGGATGTATAGATGTGAATGGGAATGTGGATGCGGATGTATGTATGTGTGTGGATGTGGATGTATGAAGGAGGACGTGATAGTAGATGTATGCATGTGGATGTGGATGTATGGATGTGGATATGGATGTGTATGTATGAATGTGGATATGGGATGTGGATGAATAAATGAGGATGTGAAAATGGAGGTAAGCATGTAGATGTGGATGTATGGATGTGAATGTGGATGTGGATGTGGATGTATGGATGTGGATATGGATCTGAAATTATGATATGTGATGTGAAGGAATCTGAAGTGAAGAGATGGAAAATGATGTGATTGGATGAGTACACATATAAATGGAATGTGGAATAAGTAATGTGGATTAATGAGGATTAATGTGGAAAAATGAGAGTTAATATAGAAATTGTATTTGTAAACTGTTTGTAAATGCTGTTTGTAAATGGCTGTTTTATGTCAAGAATGTTGGGGAAGCATTTTGACCGTCTTGTGATTAAGGTCGTGGAGACCTAAACGTCTCGCGTAGCAAGGTTGGCCGAGGTGTTGACCAGCCCTCGGTGCGATTAAAATGGTGAGCTTCCGGTACGGTGGATGAGGGACCAAGGAAGCGGCCTATGAGTGAAGCGCTAGGTCACCTGCGAAGGATCCTAGAGGGTGCTGACCATACGGTGCTCGGGCTGTGGGTCGCCTAGGATACCCACGCGTGCGTCGAGGAAGATATTGGAACAAGGAGTAAGAGTTGTTTTGTGAAACCGGGCATGGATCTGGTTGATTGACCTTGCTGGTCTTCAATGGATGAGTCCATGGCTCTTTATATGGATCTGTTGGTTGATCTTGTTGATCTTCAACAAGAGTCCATCTTGATTTTTATAAGTAATTATATTGCCGAGTATTATGGGCTAGGAACTATTGAAAAGACCCCTAATGAGTGGACAGGTGGTGTGAGCGTTCTAGTTGCCAATGATGCCATAGATACTCTGATGAAGGAATGATGGGAAATTAAGAATCAACCGGATAATTGGAAGATTGTGATCAGTGGTACTATGGTTTCATTAAAGGATTGTTTTAAAGTTAGCTGATGCTAAGAAAAAGGCAATTTCATATTGGGTGTGTAAGTGGTGTGGCTAGTTTTATGTTTGCATGAACTTCCGGCTAGGGGGCCTTGGAACTCTTTTCCTTGGTACCCGGGACAAAACCTAACCAAATTCCAAATTGGATCCCATCACTACAGTGGTTGGGCGGTTGGCTAACCCATGGGATCGGATGGGGTTAGGCTGGACTGATGGATCCATAAATCGAGACTCAATTTCTATTATTATGATAGATGAAGTAAGTCCCGGATAGTAATTGTTCTATGGATAGGAATCAACGGCTGTGCCTCTTGATGGGGAAAAAAGCGTTGATCCCAATGATCCAAGTGTAAGTTTCTTCCTTGATCTGACCAAGTATCTTTATAGGTGCAGTCGGATTAGTTTGATCACTAATGGTCTTGACTACGTTAGAGTAAAAAGTTATCCTTGTAAGATCCCTGTTCCCACCGAGCAACGGATTCGAGGTACTGGCAGCGGAAGTAGCGCTTCTCGCGCGGGACAGGGGTCCCACACTCGGGGCCTCACCCACGGATATCCGGATAAGAGACTAGTCCGTCGGTTGTTCCAAAACCGAACCCGGAAAAACTTCCTTTACCGGAAAGCACGGGCGATTCCACCAGGATAACTTTTTACTCTAACGTAGTCAAGATCATTTCTGATCGAGATGATCCAATTACATCTATAAGGTACTTAGTCAGTTCAAGGAAGAAACTTGCACTTGGATCATTGGGATCAACGCTTTTTTCCCCATTCAAGAGGCACAGCCGTTGATTCCTATCCATAGAACAGTTACTATCCGGGATTTATTTTTTTTCTATCGTAAAAATAAAAGTTTGAGTCTCGATTTATGGATCCATCAGTCTAGCTCAACCCCATCCAATCCCATGGGTTAGCCAACCGCCCAACCACTGTAGTGATGGGATCCAATTAAAAATTTGGTTAGGTTTTGTCCCGGGTACCAAGGAAAAGAGTTCCAAGGCCCCCTAGCCGGATGTTCATGCAAAATAAAACTAGTCACACCACTCACACACCCAATATGAAATTGCCTTTTTCAACCAGATTCAATCAGTTTAAAACAATCCTTTAATAAAACCATAGTATCATTGATCACCATCTTCCAATTTATCCAATTGATTCTTAATTTCCCATCATTCCTTCATCAGAGTATCTATGGCATCATTGGCAACTAGAACGCTCAGGAGCCGTTTCGATAGTTCCTAGCCCATAATACTTAGCAATATAATCACTTAACATGATGGACTCTCGTTGAAGATCAGCAAGATCAACCAACAGATCCATATAAGGAGCCATGGACTCATCCATTGAAGACCAGCAAGGTCAATCAACCAGATCCATGCTCGATTTCAGAAAACAACTCCAACTCTGTTCCAATATCTTCCTCGACGCACGCGTGGGTATCCTAGGCGACCCAGAGCCCGAGCACCGTATGGTCAGCACCCTCTAGGATCCTTCGCAGGTAACCTAGCGCTTCACGCATAGGCCGCTTCCTTGGCCCCTCATCCACCGTACCGGAAGCTCACCATTTTAATCGCACCGAGGCTGGTCAAGACCTCGGCCGACCTTGCTACGCGAGACGTCCTTCATTGACTCCCCGTCAGCAGTTGCAACTTTCTCATCACGACCTTAATCACAAGACGGTCAAAATGCTCCCCCCAGCATTCTTGACATAAAACAATCATTTACAGACAGCATTTACAAACAGCATTTACAAACAGTTTACAATACAATTTCTATTTTAACTTTCATTTTTCCACATTATCCCTCCTCAATCTACATTACTTATTCCATATTCCATTTATATGTATACTCATCCCATCACATCATTTCCATCTCATCACTTCAGATTCCCTCACATCACAATCGTATATTCACATCCATACATCCACAACTATATGCGTACATTCACATCTACATGCATACATCTACATCCCTATGCATACATCCACATCCACATTCACATTCACCTCTATACATCTACATCTACATGCATACATCCACCTCTACATCCACATCTACGTCTATACACCTACATCTACATGCATACATCCCCATCCACATCCACATCTACATCTATACATCTACATCTACATGTATACATATACATCTCCATTCACAACTACATCTACATGCATACATCCATATCTCCATTCCCATCTACATCTATACATCTACATCTACATGCATCCATCCACCTCCACATCCACATCTACATCTATACATCTACATCTACATGTATACATCCACATCTCCATTCACATCTACATCTATACCTCTACATCTACATGCATCCATCCACATCTCCATTTACATCCTCATCTACACATCTATTTCTACATGCATACATCCACGTCCCATGCATACATCCACCTCCACATTCACACTCACATCCATACATCTACATCTACATGCAACATCCACATCTCCATGCATAATAAAATTCTTTTAATTAATCTAGGATGATATTTCCTAGAATATGGTAGGAATTCCTCTTTTTATACTTTGAATGAATTTATTTTATGCGTAATTTCTATAAAAATTTTGCCATAGCTCTGCTACTATGACTGATAAATCTCAATTTTTTTCTAAGGGATAAAGCTCATTATTAAAGAAATAATTAGAATGGTCTCTAATTGGATCATCAATCCATAATGGTCTCTAATTGGATCATCAATCCATAATGGTCTCTAATTGGATCATTAAGAAAACAATTAGAATGGTCTCTAATTGGGTCATCAATCCATAATGGATTGAATCATCGATGTGCATAAACTAAAAGCATAGCAAAAAGCCATTAATTTGGCCTCAAGCATAGCTTAATCTTGGATTAAGGAAAGGCTTTATGAAAAGCTTCATTTGGATTGAGAATGGTTCATGAGTATGACCATTTCTTGAGTGAGAGAGAGAAATTACATAAAAACCATTAGAATTTAAACATAAATGGAAATTAACTTCTATAGCATTTATTAAATTATGTAACTCTTCACTACTATTCACCAATTAACTTCAATAGCATTTAAAAAACCATACCAATTAAACTTCTCAAGCTTGAGAGGGGTTGAGAAGAGAGAATCATTGAGAAAGATCAAAATTCAATATACTTACCTTATAATTTGCTTGATTCTTTATTCACGGTAGAGGCCCCCAACCAATCAATTGGTTTAGTATGTTGATGGAGCCACCAATGGGGATTGAAGAAAGAGAGAAGTATCAAAACTAGTGAATTATTAAAGAATTCACAACTCTTGGCTTAGGTAGAGTAGAGTAACAATGCATAAGACACTCTATATTTTGGCTTAGGTGGATTAGAGTAACAAGCATAAGACTCTATCTAATTTGGCTTAGGTGGAGTAGAGTAACAAGGCATAAGACTCTATCTAATTTGGCTTAGGTGGAGTAGAGTAACAAAGCATAAGACTCTATCTAATTTGGCTTAGGTGGAGTAGAGTGACAAAGCATAAGACACTATATTTTTTTCAACAAGGGGAGGCTTCTATTTATAGGAAAATTTGAGCTCCTAACCAAACAAACTGATTCTAGAATTTTCCAAGTCAGTTTGGTTGAATTTGGACTAGATTTGGACCTAGTTTGGTTACTTTTTGATTTGGTTTGGTTCCATTTTGATTTGGTTTGGTTCAAGAGAGATGAGAGATAAAAATATCACATTATTTTTGAGTTTAAAACTCATTCAAGCATGTGAAATATGCACCTCCTTTAAAGAATTCCCCTTCCTTACATATGTGTCAAAATTTTATTGCTCATAGTTTTTTACTAATAAACCTTGTACATTTTCAACTCTTCATCTTATGTGAAATATGCACCTCCTTTAAAGAACTCCTCTTCCTTACATATGTGTCATAGTTTTTTTACTAATAAGCCTTGTACATTTTCAACTCTTCATCTTATGTGAAATATGCACCTCCTTTAAAGAACTCCCCTTCCTTACATATGTGTTTATTTACTAATAAACCTTGTACATTTTCAACTCTTCATCTTATGTGAATTATGCACCTCCTTTAAAGAACTCCCCTTCCTTACATATGTGTTTATTTACTAATAAACCTTGTACATTTTCAACTCTTCATCTTATGTGAGCATTTACTCATTTTTGGATACCCAAAATATCTCATATTTTTAATATTGCTCATAGTTTTTTTACTAATAAATCTTGTACATTTTCAACTCTTCATCTTATGTGAGCATTTACTCATTTTTGGGTATCTTCTTTTACAAATTGGATTTATCTCCTCCCTACGCATGGATTGATGCTATTGGCCCATAGGAACCTTAATTGGACCATAATCTAAAAATTTCTGAAAATCTAGACCCTTAGACTAAGGTTCTTTATACCTATTTCTAATTTAATTCCAATTGCACATTGGAAAATTCTTTTTGAATTTCTATTTCAGGGGAACTTATTTTAATAAGATGAGTTAATTTTCTATCCAAAAATATTCATAATCTGAATATTCTCTCTCTAGCATATTTTCTTTCTCTAGGTTAAAACAGCCACAAACAAGATCTCTTATATTTCAGAAAAGGAATTGATTACAGGGGAATATACTAGACATCAAAAAGGGGTTGGGGGAGGAATCTTACATTCTACCCCACTTAAAAAACGCGAGATGTCCTCATCTCGCAACTTGGGATAATTTCGCAAGGTGAATGAATATGAGACTTAGAGGAAAATTTTAATCAAGATTAACCACCAAGAAAAGTCTTAAAGAGAGCAAGATTCAAAATAAGAACAAGATTTAAACTTTATTCATTCTCGGAACTTATACAGTAAAGATAGAAGAACTCTTTACACTTCCATAAGCCCGTCCATCATATGGTCACAAAAGCAGTCCTCACAAGCTGCACAAGTATAGGGTAACTCATCTATGGGAATGATTCTGCTGGTTATTGCCGCACCTATCTCAGTGGTATGAGGTGATCTAACAAAAGGACCTCTGAGAGGCAAGCCAAAAACGGGATAAAGGCATATCTTCTCATGAGGAAGAAAACACGCCAATAAGAAGACCCGCTTAGAAAACCCAAGATGCCTTGATCTCATGACGCAGTAGTATCGGGGACCCAAACCCAAAGCTTCAATAACCATGGCCAAGCGGACATTGTTACGAAAGTGCTGCTGACCCCAGGGTGTTACCCTAGTTATGTTTTGATAGGTCCGCCATTTGGTCTGCGCTACAGAAGTTCCTAGGTGAGGAAAAAGTGAGCGCTCATACTGTTCTATAAAGTCTTTCTTCACAGACTCTCTTGCGTCTTGAAGGTGAGAAATCATCAGGGATAAAACTAATTCCTGTTGCCAAGCCATGAAGGAGATTAAGAAAGAAAGGAGATTGATGGGAGTAAGATTACTGTGAGCGGCAAGTAAAAATTACGACTTATATAAAGGAAGGAGCTAGCGTAACCTAGAAGCCAACAGTAACTTGCCACTGAAGTTTTACCGTCTTTCCATGATTTGAGTTTGACACATTTTTCTATAGAAGGCATTAAGAATTTTGAGATGAGGGAATAAAAGAAACTTGTAGGCTAAGTCACCTACTTTCATTGAATTCAGATATAAGGGTCACAATATCTGGGGGATAACTTCTTATACTCCCCAAGAGATAAAGAACTTCTTTTGGGCCGTACTCGAATGAAAACCAAAACCTTGGTATCCCAAAACACCGATTCTCACTTCTGGACTCATTGTTCTAAAGCCTTAAAACAGGTGGGACTCCTGAGAAGTATTCTAGGGAAAGGGTCTTCCTTTTTTAAACAGAAACTTTATTTTATTTTAGAGAGGGAATAATTATAAGATCAGAAAGGAAGATTCTTACCCCTGTATGCTTCGAATGTTGGGGAGGAATCTTACATTCTACCCCACTTAAAAAGTGCGAGATGTCCTCATCTCGCAAGGTAGAGGACAGCTCTTTTTCTTAAGATCCAATTTTATTCTGGGGTTCCTTATATTCTAGTCAACCCAACAGAACACTGGGATAAATATCCCTTATATAGAACTCATCATTAAATAACAATTCATTCAGATTATATCATTCATATCTTTAACATGATAATGGTCCATTAGACCGCAAAGTTTCCTTCGGAACATTCCTCCACGGAAATTTCAGTCAAGTAAGTTCTCAATTTGACATCCCTTAACTCGATCTACCGGTCAAGTATTAACTGTAGCAATCTGACAGCACAACCCACTAATCTCATAGTGATTTGCTGAATTCGTTATCATCTTTCTAGTTATGAATATCATCACAGGGACTCGTCCCATTCCCCCTCATTGAGGTTTCATTATATTTCAACTAATTTTTAAAAATCAACATTTTTCAATCAGCATTTTCAATCAGCATCCAAATCAATTCATCAATTCTCAAACAGAATTAAAAATCATATCAATCACATTCGAAATCATCATCTAGATAGCATTAACGCTTATAATTTCAAGTCTTAGATTTACTCGTATATACTGTCAGTAAAGAGCTGCAGTATACTCTCGGTATATACGGGTAATCACGGCCCTTGGAATTATAAGGTAAATACTATCATGTCTAGGCCTCAAGCAAGTCAGGGATTCTATATAATTGTGGTACTTCCATCTGAAGACCCAATTACCAAATTACGAGTTTCAGTTTGAATATCAAATTGTATGAATTATCTCACACAATTATAATCTTTTTATGTCTCTTGATAAATTTTTGATATATTTGTCTTCTCAGTTGATCTTTATTAACCAAAGGCTCTGATACCAACTGTAAGATCCCTGTTCCCACCGAGCAACGGATTCGAGGTACTGGCAGCGGAAGTAGCGCTTCTCGCGCGGGACAGGGGTCCCACACTCGGGGCCTCACCCACGGATATCCGGATAAGAGACTAGTCCGTCGGTTGTTCCAAAACCGAACCCGGAAAAACTTCCTTTACCGGAAAGCACGGGCGATTCCACCAGGATAACTTTTTACTCTAACGTAGTCAAGATCATTTCTGATCGAGATGATCCAATTACATCTATAAGGTACTTAGTCAGTTCAAGGAAGAAACTTGCACTTGGATCATTGGGATCAACGCTTTTTTCCCCATTCAAGAGGCACAGCCGTTGATTCCTATCCATAGAACAGTTACTATCCGGGATTTATTTTTTTTCTATCGTAAAAACAAAAGTTTGAGTCTCGATTTACGGATCCATCAGTCCAGCCTAACCCCATCCAATCCCATGGGTTAGCCAACCGCCCAACCGCTGTAGTGATGGGATCCAATTAAAAATTTGGTTAGGTTTTGTCCCGGGTACCAAGGAAAAGAGTTCCAAGGCCCCCTAGCCGGATGTTCATGCAAAATAAAACTAGTCACACCACTCACACACCCAATATGAAATTGCCTTTTTCAACCAGATTCAATCAGTTTAAAACAATCCTTTAATAAAACCATAGTATCATTGATCACCATCTTCCAATTTATCCAATTGATTCTTAATTTCCCATCATTCCTTCATCAGAGTATCTATGGCATCATTGGCAACTAGAACGCTCAGGAGCCGTTTCGATAGTTCCTAGCCCATAATACTTAGCAATATAATCACTTAACATGATGGACTCTCGTTGAAGATCAGCAAGATCAACCAACAGATCCATATAAGGAGCCATGGACTCATCCATTGAAGACCAGCAAGGTCAATCAACCAGATCCATGCTCGATTTCAGAAAACAACTCCAACTCTGTTCCAATATCTTCCTCGACGCACGCGTGGGTATCCTAGGCGACCCAGAGCCCGAGCACCGTATGGTCAGCACCCTCTAGGATCCTTCGCAGGTAACCTAGCGCTTCACGCATAGGCCGCTTCCTTGGCCCCTCATCCACCGTACCGGAAGCTCACCATTTTAATCGCACCGAGGCTGGTCAAGACCTCGGCCGACCTTGCTACGCGAGACGTCCTTCATTGACTCCCCGTCAGCAGTTGCAACTTTCTCATCACGACCTTAATCACAAGACGGTCAAAATGCTCCCCCCAGCATTCTTGACATAAAACAATCATTTACAGACAGCATTTACAAACAGCATTTACAAACAGTTTACAATACAATTTCTATTTTAACTTTCATTTTTCCACATTATCCCTCCTCAATCTACATTACTTATTCCATATTCCATTTATATGTATACTCATCCCATCACATCATTTCCATCTCATCACTTCAGATTCCCTCACATCACAATCGTATATTCACATCCATACATCCACAACTATATGCGTATATTCATATCTACATGCATACATCTACATCCCTATGCATACATCCACATCCACATTCACATTCACCTCTATACATCTACATCTACATGCATACATCCACCTCTACATCCACATCTACGTCTATACACCTACATCTACATGCATACATCCCCATCCACATCCACATCTACATCTATACATCTACATCTACATGTATACATATACATCTCCATTCACAACTACATCTACATGCATACATCCATATCTCCATTCCCATCTACATCTATACATCTACATCTACATGCATCCATCCACCTCCACATCCACATCTACATCTATACATCTACATCTACATGTATACATCCACATCTCCATTCACATCTACATCTATACCTCTACATCTACATGCATCCATCCACATCTCCATTTACATCCTCATCTACACATCTATTTCTACATGCATACATCCACGTCCCATGCATACATCCACCTCCACATTCACACTCACATCCATACATCTACATCTACATGCAACATCCACATCTCCATGCATAATAAAATTCTTTTAATTAATCTAGGATGATATTTCCTAGAATATGGTAGGAATTCCTCTTTTTATACTTTGAATGAATTTATTTTATGCGTAATTTCTATAAAAATTTTGCCATAGCTCTGCTACTATGACTGATAAATCTCAATTTTTTTCTAAGGGATAAAGCTCATTATTAAAGAAATAATTAGAATGGTCTCTAATTGGATCATCAATCCATAATGGTCTCTAATTGGATCATCAATCCATAATGGTCTCTAATTGGATCATTAAGAAAACAATTAGAATGGTCTCTAATTGGGTCATCAATCCATAATGGATTGAATCATCGATGTGCATAAACTAAAAGCATAGCAAAAAGCCATTAATTTGGCCTCAAGCATAGCTTAATCTTGGATTAAGGAAAGGCTTTATGAAAAGCTTCATTTGGATTGAGAATGGTTCATGAGTATGACCATTTCTTGAGTGAGAGAGAGAAATTACATAAAAACCATTAGAATTTAAACATAAATGGAAATTAACTTCTATAGCATTTATTAAATTATGTAACTCTTCACTACTATTCACCAATTAACTTCAATAGCATTTAAAAAACCATACCAATTAAACTTCTCAAGCTTGAGAGGGGTTGAGAAGAGAGAATCATTGAGAAAGATCAAAATTCAATATACTTACCTTATAATTTGCTTGATTCTTTATTCACGGTAGAGGCCCCCAACCAATCAATTGGTTTAGTATGTTGATGGAGCCACCAATGGGGATTGAAGAAAGAGAGAAGTATCAAAACTAGTGAATTATTAAAGAATTCACAACTCTTGGCTTAGGTAGAGTAGAGTAACAATGCATAAGACACTCTATATTTTGGCTTAGGTGGATTAGAGTAACAAGCATAAGACTCTATCTAATTTGGCTTAGGTGGAGTAGAGTAACAAGGCATAAGACTCTATCTAATTTGGCTTAGGTGGAGTAGAGTAACAAAGCATAAGACTCTATCTAATTTGGCTTAGGTGGAGTAGAGTGACAAAGCATAAGACACTATATTTTTTTCAACAAGGGGAGGCTTCTATTTATAGGAAAATTTGAGCTCCTAACCAAACAAACTGATTCTAGAATTTTCCAAGTCAGTTTGGTTGAATTTGGACTAGATTTGGACCTAGTTTGGTTACTTTTTGATTTGGTTTGGTTCCATTTTGATTTGGTTTGGTTCAAGAGAGATGAGAGATAAAAATATCACATTATTTTTGAGTTTAAAACTCATTCAAGCATGTGAAATATGCACCTCCTTTAAAGAATTCCCCTTCCTTACATATGTGTCAAAATTTTATTGCTCATAGTTTTTTACTAATAAACCTTGTACATTTTCAACTCTTCATCTTATGTGAAATATGCACCTCCTTTAAAGAACTCCTCTTCCTTACATATGTGTCATAGTTTTTTTACTAATAAGCCTTGTACATTTTCAACTCTTCATCTTATGTGAAATATGCACCTCCTTTAAAGAACTCCCCTTCCTTACATATGTGTTTATTTACTAATAAACCTTGTACATTTTCAACTCTTCATCTTATGTGAATTATGCACCTCCTTTAAAGAACTCCCCTTCCTTACATATGTGTTTATTTACTAATAAACCTTGTACATTTTCAACTCTTCATCTTATGTGAGCATTTACTCATTTTTGGATACCCAAAATATCTCATATTTTTAATATTGCTCATAGTTTTTTTACTAATAAATCTTGTACATTTTCAACTCTTCATCTTATGTGAGCATTTACTCATTTTTGGGTATCTTCTTTTACAAATTGGATTTATCTCCTCCCTACGCATGGATTGATGCTATTGGCCCATAGGAACCTTAATTGGACCATAATCTAAAAATTTCTGAAAATCTAGACCCTTAGACTAAGGTTCTTTATACCTATTTCTAATTTAATTCCAATTGCACATTGGAAAATTCTTTTTGAATTTCTATTTCAGGGGAACTTATTTTAATAAGATGAGTTAATTTTCTATCCAAAAATATTCATAATCTGAATATTCTCTCTCTAGCATATTTTCTTTCTCTAGGTTAAAACAGCCACAAACAAGATCTCTTATATTTCAGAAAAGGAATTGATTACAGGGGAATATACTAGACATCAAAAAGGGGTTGGGGGAGGAATCTTACAATCCTGGAGGAATCGCCCGTGCTTTCCGGATAAGGGAAGTTTTTCCGGGTTCGGTTTTGGAAAAACTGACAGATTAGTCTTTTGTCCGGATATCCGTGGACGAGGCCCCGAGTGTGGGACCCTGCCTCGCACAAGAAGTGCTACTTCCACTGCTAGTACCCCAAATTCGTTGCGCGGTGGGAACAGGGATCTCACAGTTGGTATCAGAGCCATTTGGCTAGTAAAGATCAACTGAGAAGACAAATATGTCAAAAATTTATCAAGAAACACAAAAAGGTTGTAATTGTGTGATATAAGTCATACAATTTGATATTCAAACTGAAATTCGTAAATTGGTAATTGGGTCTTCAGATGGAAGTACCGCAATTATATAGAATCCCTGACTTGCTTGAGTCCTAGACATGATGGTATTTACCTTATATTTCCAAGGGCCGTGACTACCCGTATATACCGAGAGTATAATTGCAGCTCTTTACTGACAGTATATACGAGTAAATCTAAGACTTGAAATTATAAGCATTAATGCTATCCAGATGATGATTTCGAATGTGGTTGATATGATTTTTAATTCTGTTTGAGAATTGATGAATTGATTTGGATTCTGATTAAAAAATGATGTTTTCTAAAGTTTAGTTGAAATATAATAACCTGAGCGAGTCCCTGTGATGATATTCATAACTGGAATGATGATAATGAATTCAGCAAATCACTATGAGATTAGTGGATTGTGCTGTCAGATTGCTACTATTAATACTTGACTTGGTGGATCAAGTTAAGCGTGGACAAATTGAGAACTTGCTTGACTGAAATCCGCGTGGAGGAATCAGAAAGAAATTTTTTCGATCTAATGGACCATTATCGTGTTAAAGATATGAATGATATGATCTGAATGAATTGTTATTTAATGATATGAATGATATGATTTGAATGAATTGTTATTTAATGATGAGTTCTATATAAGGGATATTTATCCTCGTATTCTGTTGGGTTGACCAGAATATAAGGAACCCCTGAATAAATTGGATCTTAAGAAACAGAGTTGTCCTCTACCTTGCGAGATGAGGACACCTCGCATTTTTTAAGTGGGGTAGAATGTAAGATTCCTCCCCAGCCTTCGAGGTATACAGGAGTAAGAATCTCCCTTTCTGATCTTAAAATTATTCCCTCTCTAAATAAAAGAAAGATTCTGTTTAAAAAAAGGAGGACCCTTTTCCCAGAATACTTCTCAAAAGTCCCACCTGTTTTAAGGATTATGAACGATGAGTTCAGAAGTGAGAACCGGTGTTTTGGATGCCATGGTTTTGGTCATTAATTAAAAGACTGCCCAGGATCAACAGAAGCGGTATGCAGGAAAAAAAAAAAGAGGATAGTCAGAGAATTCAAAGAAGCAGATATGGTCTTCATTCGAATAGGGCCCAAAAGAAGTTCTTTATCTCTTAGGAAGTATAAGAAGTTATCCCCCAGATATTGTGGGCCATATCGGATTTCAATGAAAGTAAGTGACTTAGCCTACGAGCTTTTTCTACCTCATCATTTTAAAGTTCATAATGTATTTCATGTGAACCTTCTATAGAAATATGTGCCAAACCCAAATCATGGAAAGACGGTAAAACTTCAGTGACAAGATACCGTTGGCTTCTAAGTTACGCTAGCTCCTTTCTTTATATAAGTCGTAACTCTTACTGGTCGCTCGCAGTAATCTTACTTCCATCGATCTCCTTTCTTTCTTAATCTCCTTTATGGCTTGGCAGTAGGAATTGGTTTTATCCATGATAATTTCTCACCTTCAAGATGCAAGCGAGTCTGTGAAGAAGGATTTTATAGAACTGTATGAACGCTCACTTTTCCCTCACTTGGGAACTTCTGTAGCTCAGACCAAATGGCGGACCTATCAAGACATAACTAGGGTAACACCGTGGGGTCAACAGCACTTTCGTAACAATGTTTGCTTGGCTATGGTTATTGAAGCTTTGGGTTTGGGACCCCAATACTACTGCGTGATGAGATCAAGGCATGTTGGGTTTTCTGAGCGAGTCTTCTTACTGGCGTGTTTTCTTCCTCATCAGAAGATATGCCTTTATCCCGTTTTTGGCTTGCCTCTCAGAGGTCCTTTTAATAGGTCACCTCATACCAGTGAGATAGGTGCGGCAATAACCAGCCGAATTATTCCCATAGATGAGTTACCTTATACGTGCGCAGCTTGTGAGTGCTGCTTTTGTGACCATATGATGGACGGGCTTATGGAAGTATAAAGAGTTCTTCTATCTTTACTGTTTATGTTCCAAGAATGAATAAAGTTGAAATCTTTGTTCTTGTCTTGAGTCTTGCTCTCTTTGAGACTTTTCTTGGTGGTTAATCTCAATTAAAAATTTTCTCTCAGTCTCATATTCGTGCATCTTGCGAAATTACCCCCAATTTGCGAGATGAGGGCATCTCGCATTTTTCAAGTGGAAGAGAATGTAAGACTCCTCCCCAGCCTCTCAAGATGTCCAGCATCTTCCCCTGTAATCAATCCCCTCTTTAGAAATATAAAAGATCTTGTCTCTGCCTATTTTGACATAGAGAGAGAAAATATTCTAGAGAGAGAATATTCAGATTTTGAATATTTTTAGATAGAAAAATTTCTCATATTATTAAAATGAATTCCCCTGAAACAAAAATTCAAAAAGAACTTTCCAATGTGCAATTAGAATTTATTGGAAATGGGTATAAAGGACCTTAGCCTAAGGGTCTAGATTTTCAGAAATTTTTGGATTATGGTCCAATTAAGGTTCCTATGGGCCAATAGCATCAATCCATGTGTAGGGAGGAGATAAATCCAATTTGTAAAAGAAGATACCCAAAAATGAGTAAATGCTCACATAAGATGAAGAGTTGAAAATGTACAAGGTTTATTAGTAAAAAACTATGAGCAATATTAAAAATATGAGCTATTTTGGGTATCCAAAAATGAGTAAATGCTCACACAAGATGAAGAGTTGAAAATGTACAAGGTTTATTAGTAAAAAACTATGAGCAATATTAAAAATATGAGATATTTTGGGTATCCAAAAATGAGTAAATGCTCACACAAGATGAAGAGTTGAAAATGTACAAGGTTTATTAGTAAAAAACTATGAGCAATATTAAAAATATGAGATATTTTGGGTATAATGATTCCATTTTGACACATATGTAAGGAAGGGGAGTTCTTTAAAGGAGGTGCATATTTCACATGCTTGAATGAGTTTTAAACTCAAAAATAATGTGATATTTTTATCTCTTCTCTCTCGTGAACCAAACCAAATCAAAATGGAACCAAACCAAATAAAAAAAGTAACCTAACTAGGTCCAAATCTAGTCCAAATTCAATCAAACTGAATTTAGAAAATTCTAGAATTCGGTTAGCTTTGGTTAGAGCTTCCCTCTCCTATAAATAGAACATGAGTCCTTTGAAAAAAATATAGAAGAATTTTACTATACTAGAGTTATGCTGAAATAATGCTAATTCCTACTATTCTCTAAAATTCTCTCCAAATTGAAGAAATTGGAGCTTCCCTCTTTCTTCAATCCCCATTGGTGACTCCATCAACAAACTTAACCAATTGATTGGTTGGGGGCCTCTACCGTGAACAAAGAATCAAGCAAATTGTAAGGTAAATGGTGAATTTTGATCTTTTCTATAATTTCTCAATGCTTCTCTCTTCTCAACCCCTCTCAAGCTTGAGAAGCTTAACTGGAATGGTTTTTGAATGCTATTGAAGTTAATTGATGAATGGTAGTGAAGAGTTACATAATTTGATGAATGCTATTGAAGTTAATTGATTAATGATAGTTAAGAATTACATAAATTTTCATTTATGCTTAATTCAAATGGTTTTTATGTAAATTCTCTCTCTCACTCAAGAAATGGTCATACTCATGACCCATTCTCAATCCAAATGAAGCTTTTCATAAAGCTTTTCCTTAATCCAACATTAATCTATGCTTGAGGCCAAATTAATGGCTTTTTTCTATGCTTTTAGTTTATGTATATTGATGATTCAATCCATTATGGATTAATGATCCAATTAGGGATCATTCTAATTAATTCCTTAATGATAAGCTTTATCCCTTAGAAAAATTGAGATTTATCAGTCATACCAGTGGAGCTATGGCAAAATTTTTATAAAAATTACGCATAAAATAATTTCATTCAAAGCATAAAAAGAGGACTTCCTACCATATTCTAGGAATTATCATCCTAGATTAATTGAAAGATATTCATTGTAATCCTAGAGAAATTAATTTTTATATTATGCATAATTGATTTTCATGCATAGAGGTATGCATAAAAGATTATTATTTTAACATAAAAGTGTTACTTTTATCATAATTAGATTTCATGCATAGAGGTATGCATAAAAGATTATTATTTTAATATAAAAGTGTTACTTTTATCATAATTGAATTTCATGCATAGAGGTATGCATAAAAGATATTCTTTTTCTACTAAAAGTGTGATTTTTTATCATAAATGGATTTTATGCATAAGTTAGATGCATAAGAGAAATTCTTTTATTCTAAAAGTGTAATTCCTACCAAATTGAATTTATGCATAAGAAGATGCATAAAGATTGATTTTTAATTCAAAACATCTAAATTGAACTTATGCATAGAAAAATGCATAAAAGATTGAAATTTAATTCAAAAGTGTCATTTTCGTTTAAAATGAATTTATGCATAGGAAGATGCATAAAAGATTGATTTTTACTTCGAAAGTATTAATCTCCTTAAATAGAATTTATGCATAAATAAATGTATAAAGAAATCTTATATCAAATATAAGAATTCTCTTGTATTCTATAAATAGATACGAGATGTGATAGGATGCGATAAGAGGTGTATAAGATGTGATAAGAGGTGTATAAGATGTGATAAGAGGTGATAAGATGCTTATGAAATAAGTTAGGAGGTGATAAGATGAATTAAGATGTGATAAGATGTGTATGGGATGAGGTAAGAAGTGTTTGTGATAAGATAAGATGTATATGGGTTGTGATAGGGCGAGAATTGATGTGATGTAAAAGATTAGATGTGAAGGCATATAGGGTTATATGAATGGGAATGTGGAAATGGATGTATGTATGTGGATGTGTGGATGTGGAGATGGGAGTGTGGATGTATGAATGTGAAAATGGATGTATGCATGAAGATGTATATGCATAGATGTGAATGTGGATGTAGATGTGGCTGTATAGATGTGAGTGTGGAATGTGGATGTGGATGTATGTATGTATGTGGATGTAGATGTGGATGTATAGATGTGAATGGAAATGTGGATGTGGATGTATGTGAATGTGGATGTAGATGTGGATGTATAGATGTGAATGTGGAATGTGGATGTGGATGTATGTATGTATGTGGATGTAGATGTGGATGTATAGATGTGAATGGGAATGTGGATGTGGATGTATGTGAATGTGGATGTAGATGTGGATATATAGATGTGGATGTGGAATGTGGATGTGGATGTATGTATGTATGTGGATGTAGATGTGGATGTATAGATGTGAATGGGAATGTGGATGCGGATGTATGTATGTGTGTAGATGTGGATGTATGAATGAGGACGTGATAGTGGATGTATGCATGTGGATGTGGATGTATGGATGTGGATATGGATGTGTATGTATGAATGTGGATATGGGATGTGGATGTATAAATGAGGATGTGAAAATGGAGGTAAGCATGTAGATGTGGATGTATGGATGTGAATGTGGATGTGGATGTGGATGTATGGATGTGGATATGGATCTGAAATTATGATATGTGATGTGAAGGAATCTGGAGTGAAGAGATGGAAAATGATGTGATTGGATGAGTACACATATAAATGGAATGTGGAATAAGTAATGTGGATTAATGAGGATTAATGTGAAAAAATGAGAGTTAATATAGAAATTGTATTTGTAAACTGTTTGTAAATGCTGTTTGTAAATGGCTGTTTTATGTCAAGAATACTGGGGAAGCATTTTGACCGTCTTGTGATTAAGGTCGTGGAGACCTAATTGATAAAGTTGCAACTGCTGACGGAGAGTCAATGGAGGACGTCTCGCGTAGCAAGGTCGGCCGAGGTCTTGACCAGCCTCGGTTCGATTAAAATGGTGAGCTTTCGGTACGGTGGATGAGGGACCAAGGAAGCGGCCTATGAGTGAAGCGCTAGGTCACCTGCGAAGGATCCTAGAGGGTGCTGACCATACGATGCTCGGGCTCTGGGTCGCCTAGGATACCCACGCGTGCATCGAGGAAGATATTGGAACAAGGAGTAAGAGTTGTTTTGTGAAACCGGGCATGGATCTGGTTGATTGACCTTGCTGGTCTTCAATGGATGAGTCCATGGCTCTTTATATGGATCTGTTGGTTCATCTTGCTGATCTTCAACGAGAGTCCATCTTGATTTTTATAAGTGATTATATTGCCGAGTATTATGGGCTAGGAACTATTGAAAAGGCCCCTGAGTGGACAGGTGGTGTGAGCGTTCTAGTTGCCAATGATGCCATAGATACTCTGATGAAGGAATGATGGGAAATTAAGAATCAACCGGATAATTGGAAGATTATGATCAGTGGTACTATGGTTTCATTAAAGGATTGTTTTAAAGTTAGCTGATGCTAAGAAAAAGGCAATTTCATATTGGGTGTGTAAGTGTTGTGGGTAGTTTTATGTTTGCATGAACTTCTGGCTAGGGGGCCTTGGAACTCTTTTCCTTGGTACCCGGGACAAAACCTAACCAAATTCCAAATTGGATCCCATCACTACAGTGGTTGGGCGGTTGGCTTACCCATGGGATTGGATGGGGTTAGGCTGGACTGATGGATCCGTAAATCGAGACTCAATTTCTGTTATTACGATAGATGAAGTAAGTCCCGGATAGTAATTGTTCTATGGATAGGAATCAACAGCTGTGCCTCTTGATGGGGAAAAAAGCGTTGATCCCAATGATCCAAGTGCAAGTTTCTTCCTTGATCTGACCGAGTATCTTTATAGGTGCAGTCGGATCAGTTTGATCACTAATGGTCTTGACTACGTTAGAGTAAAAGTTTATCCTGGAGGAATCGCCCGTGCTTTCCGAATAAGGGAAGTTTTTCCGGGTTCGGTTTTGGAAAAACCGATGGATTAGTCTTTTGTCCGGATATCCGTGGACCGGGCCCTGAGTGTGGGACCCTGCCTCACGCAAGAAGTCCTACTTCCGCTGCTAGTACCCCGAATCCGTTGCGCGGTGGGAACAGGGATCTCACAAAAGGCAAATTTTAAAAAATAACCTTCAAATTTCAAAATAACAATTCACAAAACCTACAAAATTTTAAGAGATTTTAGTTATAATTTTGCTAAAAACCGTTAAAATTGAAGTTGACGTTGTAGAGAAAATCCTTTTTTTTGTCCTAGAGCTCGGGATCTCATTCCAATGAGAAGCGGGATAACCCTTGTTCTTTGAACGCTAATTCTGTCTTGACTTTGTAGTAGAGAGATCTCTGCCGATAGCTATGGAGATGGCGATGGATGTCAACAAAAACTCTTGAACCAGCCCAAATACCTTCATTTCCCATTGTAGTCTCATCATGATTCACACAATCTACAACATGCTGGCGATCCAGCATTTTGCTTCTGTGTCTACATTTTTTTAATTAAAATGTTTAGAGGATCGTCGTTGCAATTCAAAAGTTACATACATACATATATATGTATGTATGTATGTATATATATATATATATATATATATATATTCCCAAGGATCCTCTAATTGTGATTAGCACTAATCACCTTGATAGTTTCCAAAGCACAAAGGCCCTCTTTGATATGGGCATCCAAACTAAGCACAAATAAGTGCACTTTAACCAAATATGGCAAGAGGAGTTCACAAGTAACTCCCTCCCCTGGTCCACACAACCACCCCAACGCCAATGGATTGCATTCATCCCAAACCTTTACCCGAAAAGCTTTTCTACTCTACACACAAAGCACGCAATAAGAAGTTAGTGTTGGCGAAAAAAGAAGCCAAATTTAAACGTTGATAAAAGAAAGCCCTAGGACAGATGAGACCAAAAAAGTACCCAAACACTTCAAAACCTTCCAGATGGCCGCCGAGAGATTTGTGCAATATGACTTGGCCCAAAGGTCCCACAAACGGACAACTAGGGACCTCATATGATAGTACAACCAAGGTGAAGGAAATGAACTTGGCAGAGGCCCTGGCAAAGACCCAAGGCCAATATACATTGGAGACTACCTCTTTACTAAGGAAGAGACCGTGCTCGTCACTCTACTCACAGAATTCCAATATTGCTTTGCCTAGAAGTACACGAATGTGAGGAGTGTACCTCTTGAAGTAGTTAAACACACCATTTTGATGGTTGATGGAGTGAGAGCGGTCAAACAAAGGGCTTACCATATGAATCTAACGTATTCCAAGATGGTGTGGGAAGAGATTGATAGAATCATTGACGCCAGATTCATCTACAAAATAGAGCACACAGAGTGGGTATCACCCATAGTGATAGTGCCCAAAAAGAATGGGAAGGTAACAGTGTGTGAACTCAATTGCCAATTCTCGGTTAGGCATAGAGTTATCCTGAGACACATTGTCTCCCAATAGGGAATCTCCACGGATGCTAGTAAGGTGCGGCTCATCCTGGAGCTTCCCCCACCCATGAATTTTAAGGGAGTCCATCGTTTCATGGGACACGTTGGCTACTATAGGCCTTTAATTTTCATGTATGCTGATATAGCTCAACCTCTTTATGGACTCTTGATCCTCTTTGCATGGACGGAAGAATGCCAACAGAATTATACCACCCTCAAGAAAGCCTTGGAAAGTTCTGCTATTCTAAGGTCCCCAATTAGGACATTATCTTTCATGTCCACATTGACGCCTCTGCCTTTGCTGTTGGAACGGTGTATTGGCCCAACCTGGTGGACACAAGATGGATTTTCCCATAATCTTTTCCAACTGCCAATGTAGAAAGAAATTATACCACAACTGAGAGGGAAGGGTTGGCCATGGTTTACACCATTAATAAGTTTCACCATTATCTTTGGGAGACCAAATTTATCTTCTTCGTAGACCATCAAGATCTTCTATATTTGCCCTGTACTACATAGGAAGATTCACTAGAGATGGCTACTGATCCTTCTGGAATTAGACTTCAGTGTCACATTGTGGAAGGGTGTACAGCATGTCTTGACCGACCACATGTCAAGAATCCCCACGGTGAGCCGCATGTGGGAGTTGATGATGATTTGCCAGATGTCTCTCTATTCCAATTATGTCTAATTCCCAAATGGTGTAAGGAGGTGGCACACTTTCTAGCTAATGGCTTACCAGTTGACCCCCTCCTAAACAAGGACTGTGCACGATACCTTATTAAACAAGTGCCCCCCCTACCAACTCATTGCAAACCAACTCTATAAGACAATATTATCAGGCATTGTGTCCGTGAAGATGAATATGTCTTCCTCTTAGAACAGGCTCACCCTGCCTGTGATCCTGTGCTGGGAGACACTTTGCGGAAGATATCACTGCACACACAAAGTCCTCACAACTGGGTTATAGTGGCCCACCTTAATGGCTAATACAATGGAATACGTCAAGCGGTGTGATGAATGCCAACGAGCGGCAATTCCCCACTTTAAGGATAACATGCCCCTAAACCCTATTGTGTCCTTGCAACCATTCGAAAAGTGGGGCATTGATTTAATTGGGCCCATTAGTCCCACAACCAGATACACTAAAGCCCGTTATATAATCACTACCATGGACTACTACACAAAATGGGTTGAAGCTCGGGCTACCTGTAAAGTTGATGCACGCTCTACCGCAAAATTCTTGTATGAGTCAATCATCACACGCTTTGGTTGCCCTCTTGAGATTATGAGTGACAATGGAACGCACTTTATTAACGAGGTAATCCAATTCCTCTTACACAAATTCCTTGTCACTCATAGAAAATCTTCCTCATATTACCCCCAAGCTAATGGCTGAGCAGAAAGCACTAACAAAATTCTATGATCCCTTCTCACCAAAACTATTGAGGCTAGCTGCAATGATTAGAAACAAAAGTTACCGGTAGCACTTTGGGCCCAGCAAACTTCCTACAAGGCTACTATCAATGTGACACCATTAAGTTTGACCTATGGTACTAAAGAGGTTATGGCAATGCAGTTATTTGTCCCAAGTTTATGAATAGCTATACAAGAGAAACTCACGGGGAATGTCTTAGGCTGTTGCTTCTTTGAGCTTAAAAATCTTGATTAAACACACCACCGAGATGTACATAGCATGATTGTAGAAACATTAAGGCATAAACAATGGTTCAATGACTAGATGAAGGGTAAGCAAATGAAAGAGGGAGACATGGTCCTCCTCTGGGTTGTTGCAAGATCAGGGTACCCAGTTTTATCCAGTTTCTGCTGGACTGGGACAATGCTTGGAGAGCAAATTTTGGGGGGCAAGGTACTTAAAATGAGATCAAGCAAATAATAGAAAATATGCTTGCCCTTAAATTAACCCAATATAACTTAAATTAATATAAATTAGTCTAATTAATTAAAATTAATTTAAAAATATGATGAAATGATAAACAAATGATCTTTCCATACTTAGAGTGATCCAATTTATTTTTCCATAGATGCACCATCACAAGTACACTAGTCCCTATAGGTTTTAGATGATTCACATCAAAAATGTAATTTTACTAATTAGATTATTAATATTTGCAGGCCTTCTGATAGTCTGGAAGAATTTTGAAAAAGAGATCATTAAAAATCCAACCATTGGATTTGCAATTTTTACTAACCACCACATTCTACTAATGTTTGAATATGATGTTCCAACAAAAGAACTTGAAACGAAATTCCTTCATTTACTAGGAGAGATTAGCCACTAAAGGTAAACAAATGCCTGTCTTTTTACTGTTTACAGGGTGCCTGAGTGGACAAAACTGGGCACCCTGATCTTGCAACCACCCCTCTTCAGCACAAAAAAACATAAAAAGAAACTCAAGCTTAGATGCTTAGGACCTTTCCTAGTCACTGAGATAACCTTGCAAGGCGCTCTACGTATAGAGACACTTAATGGTGTCAAAATGGTGGGATATTTCAATGGTAGAAAATTAAAACCCTACTATGGGCCACTAACCAAAACAACCCTAAGGGCCATTTGTTAGGCAAAATTTTGTAAAGGTGTTTTGGGCTTATGTACATATGGGACGCATGGCATGCAAAAAAGCTTTGCCCTGAATGCCCTGGCAGGTGTACAGAGTGGATGGTTTGGTAGTAGGCTAGTACAGGCTTGTCCGAAGCGTGGTCTGCTGGAGATGGTATCATATCGTTCGGTTGCTTTGTATGTAAATAAGTGGGACTTGTAGGTTGTATTTGAAGGTGTGCATGGGCATAAGGGCAACTAATTGTTGGGGGGTCAATATGATATGTGCATGAGGGGTGAAGAATATCCAAGATTAAAAAGAAGCATAGAAGGAAGGTGATGATGTGCATGGCAGGAGAAAGGTGGCGCAAGGGATTCAATGGAGGGAAAATACCAAATTGGGCCACGTGGCGGGTTCTTCCAGAATAAAGAGTTCGCAGCAGCAAAGCAGAGAAAAAGTGTGGTGCCAACGTGTGGAGAGAGCCGCGTCTGGTAGCGGTGATTGTTTGAGAGGTCCGCCTGGTACGCTGCCGTAGCTGCAACAGAGAAGAGGGCGAGGTCATCAACTGCGGCGTGGGTAGTAAAAGTGAAGAGGTGCGCCGAATGCAACGTAGCAGAGGGAAGAGTCGTCATTAGGTGGTGGCGAAGACTGCAGAGAGGCAGAGAAGAAGAAGGTGGAGTTTTCGAGTTTTTCTTGGAAGGCCTTGTCGTGGGAGCAGTTCTCGGTAGCGGGTGATGCTAGTAGCGCAGCAGTGTGTACCTAGGGAGTTGCCGCCAGTTCTCTGTAGCGGCGGGTGATGCAGAGAGAGTTTTGGCGTGTGGCCTACCTGGTTGAGTTGCTTCCTTTGAACATAGAGAGTGTGTGGGTGTCGCTTCATTGGTCCACGCTCATTGCTCCAAAGGGTGTGTTGTTGTTTTCTTTGCTAGTATTGCTACTGGTAGCAAGTAGAGCTATGAAGTTTTGCAGGGCATTGTTTTTCTCTCTCTCGTGATCAGACTGTTGTGGTTAGAAGAGGGTCATTGTGCTGTTTTTTCTGGTGTGGGTGGTGTGGTGAATTGTGTGAGAAGTGTTCCAGCCAGTGTGCTAGTGGTGCCCCTGGCTCGTGGTGTTTTCCAAGGCTGTTGGATAGACAGCTATAGAGGCAGGTGACTCTGTGTCCGGAGTTTTCGACACCATTCATGACAAAAAGCAAAGAAAAATGACCATGAAGAAATGAAACAAGCAACCGAACAAGAGCCTAAAGCGAGGCAAGCAAAACTTTGGCAGAAAAACATAGTGGTCAACATGGCCCAAGTTGTAGACCTCAAAGAAGAAGATTGGAAGGTGAATCCTGGTCAGTTATGGTTAGGAATGACCACCCTCACAAGCTTCACCCCAAAATTAGCTCTTGAATATATAGGGGCTAATTACAACCTAATGTCTTATGAGACATGGCTTTCCCTCGGGAAAACCCCATTGAAAGACACTCCTACCATGATCACAATAGTGGCATCTCAAGAAGTTCACTATTTCGGCACAGTCACACTTTTGTTCCACATGGAAATAATCCCTTGGAAGGGAATTTTTATGTGATGCTTGTAGGAACCATGCGGAAAGAGATACTTCTTGGAAGAGGTTGAATGGGACACAATTGGAAGAGGTTGAATGGGACACAATTGGTGCAACATAGACTAGGAGCAGGAAAGGCTGCCTTTTGCAACTGGCCTTCGGCCAAGTTACAATCCTCATGACGGACAAAGAACCCATACTCGACTGATCCCTCATGCCAAGAAGTCACTCCTCTACTCACCATTGTCCTTCCACCCTCTAATCCACACAAATCCATACCACTCAAAAAGAGGCCGCTCATCCCTCTGGACTCACCATTGCCTCTCACATCCTCTCCACACTAACCCACTTGGTAGCAGCTCAATTCCAACTATAAGAAACCACTCTCGTGCTGACTCCCCTAAAAAAACTAACCACACTAACCCTCCTAACAACACTAACAAATGCACATAAGGCAAGCCCTCTCGACTTTGGGTGCCTAAAAGGCTTCTCACAATGCAAGGGTATTGAAGGTTGCTTCTACTTTGTGGATCCCCATATGATCCACTTCCCATACTCATAAACCGGCAACCCAAGTTCCTCATCCCTCTCATAGGAAACCAATCAAACAACCCCAAGCCCACAGGGTACAACACAAACGTCAGCCCAAATGCTCCCCAAGTCAAAACTATCCTCACTCGCACCCTACGCCTTGCCCAACAACAACCTTCCAGTGGATCCCAAAACCTCTACTTCAAGCTCAACATTACTATGAGGGAAATTGCCAAATGTGGGTCCCCAAATCACCAAGGCACCAGCTCCCTACTCTTTTCACTCCGCAGTTCAAAGGAAACCCAAAGTGGCCTCTGCCCCCACCACGAATACTACACATGAGAAAGGGAGGCAAAAGCTTCATAACAACAACCCCTTGTCCCCCCAACAGCGGCCCATAGTCCATAATGAAGATATACCCTCAACGTCGACTACACCCCCACCAGTCATTGTTAGGCTACCTTAGTGTACTCCCAATCAGCCCTTAACCTCTCCATTCTTAGATACTCCATTGTTTTACTAGCATCTGAACTCCCCAAGGAAATCCCAATCTCGCCATCACCTAATTAGAGTCATCTCCTCCATTTGGTGAATTGGGCATGCAGAGTTAGTACAAAACCCACAATGGGGTGCTATAAACATAACCCACTCGTACAAAACCTATTTGCAGGGTGCCTTTTCAAAAAAAGTAAAAAATAAAATTCTATTTTCCATAGTCGTACCAAACTTGCCATGGCTGTACCATTCTCCTCTGACTTTTCCATGGCCATACCATTCAAAACTCTAGGGTTTCCATGGTTGTTCCAAACAGATGGTACGCCCGTACCAAACAAAGCCACACCCATTCCAACCTCCGATCCAAATGGTACACCCATACCATTCAGAAGCGTACACCTGTTTCCTAGCAATGTCATGCCTATACCATATGTTTGCCATGGCGATGACTTTCTGAAAACTATATATATGGGCCCACCACTCTCATTTCCTCGCTTTCTGCTTTCAGCTTACCCAAACTCTTGCCAAAAATTTCTCGAGCTTTCCCTTTTTGACCATCCTCCATCACCCATGGTCAAAACATCTGACTCCTCCCTCGAGGTCCACAAGCACCCCACCCTCAGGAAGAAGGGGGGGATGCTTCAAGGAGTATGGCCGCCACCCAACCTAGTTGTCACACATGGGGGAGAAACTTATGAAGCAAGGCAGCGGTCACACGGTACACTCCTTTATGAAGAAGAAGCATAAAGTCAATCATAAGCTATTGTATTACACCAGACCCTCTTATAGAGCCATTACAGTAGCTAATCCAGCCGTTGCGCCTTGCGTGGAGCATCTTAGGCCCGGCAAGCCGCCCACTGTGTAGCCTTGGGAACCTGACCTATATAGTTGCATATACTTTACAAAAACATATGATGCAAACTAGGCAACATGTCAACTGCTAGATAATATTGAAGGACAGGTGCATACAATACATCTTAGTATTGACCTCGTCCGAGAATCCCTCCACTTCTCCTCTAATGGATGCCTACTTGGCACCTCCAAACATTCAAGGACATGATGGAGACCACTTTCTGGATGAGCTACCATGTCTCCCATCAAGCCCCCCATGCATATCCTACCTTGCAACGCGACTTTTTCTGGACCTACTCAATCTACTACCGTTAGATCCATGCCAGCTCCAAGGATGGACCTGAATTAGGGAGGGGGGTATGTGAACTGCTTCGGTTAACATCATTTTTCAAGCGTGGTCATGCTTCTTGTAACTTATATTTTTGTAACCATACAAAGCATTGATTGGTAAAAGAGATATGGGATGATCGAGCTTACGGATTGTGTAATGTCAGTCATAAGATAAAACGTACCCATATTCTGTTCCATGATCTAGCACAAAATTTCTTAAAACTTATAGAAAAATCACATCATACTTCAAAAAATGAAGAGATTTTCAATAAACCATAATCGTTTACAAATCCAAAGTAACAATAATATTCATCAATACAAAATCTCAAACTGAGAGAGAGAATCACCAACAAAAGATCTAGCCAATAGGGCCTTTCTTCGATGCTTGTCCACCCAACCACCACGTTGGACGTCGCGGCTATCTTGAGTATGCCTCTAGTAAATCAGGTCCCACTCTGGGTTCTGCCAAATGGCTCCCAGAGGGCATAAATCACGTTATCTCTCTAGTGTTCCCTGTCTAAGGATGGTCGGACCGAATCTCAAAATCTCTCTCTCTCTCTCTCTCTCTCTCTCTCTCTCTCTCTATCCTGCACATAAATCCAAAAAAAACAGCCCACGAGAATTAGTAGATTATCATGCATGAAATCATTAAAGATAGAAAATCCCTTCTAAAAACATGGGGATGAGATGTGTATGAATGAGATATGATGTGGATAGAAGTGATGTGATGTAATGGTGATGAGAATGAATGTGATGGATATGAATGAAAGTGATGGATATGAAAGAATTTGATGTGATGGGATGTGAATCAGGGTAGATGTGAATGAATGAGATGTGAGGTAAAATGAATGAGATGTGATGTGAGTGAATGTGATGTGGTATAAATGGATGAGATGTGAGTGAATGTGATGTGGTCTCAATGGATGAGATGTGAATGAATGTGATGTGATGAGATGTGGATATGGGTAGATGCACGTGGATGAGATCTGATGAGGATAAATTGAGGAAAGATGTGATGAGATGAAAATGATGTGATTGGATGAGAATAGGAATACTTATGAGATGGTTGTGGAATTAATTAATGTGGTTTGATGTGGAGCAATGTGGAAAGACGAGAGTTCGTTATAGAAACTGTATTTTTGAACTATTTTTAAATGGCTGTTTTATGTCAAGAATGCTAGAGAAGCATTTTGACCATCTTGTGAATGAGGTCGTGGAGACCTAATCTCATAAAGTTGCAACAGCTGACAGAGAGTCATTGGAGGACGTCTCGCCGCGTAGCAAGGTCGTCCAAGGTCTTGACGAGCCTCGGTTCAATTCAAATGGTGAGCTTCCGGTATGGTGGATGAGGGACCAAGGAAGCGGCCTATGAGTGAAGCACTAGGTCACCTGCGAAGGATCCTAGAGGGTGCTGACCATACAGTGCTCGGGCTCTCAATCACCGACGATACCCACACGTGCATCGTGGAAGATATTGGAACAAGGAGTAAGAGTTGTTTTCTGAATTCGGGCATGGATCTGGTTGATTGACCTTGCTGGTCCTCAACGGATGAGTCAATGGTTCTTTTATATGGATCTGTTGGTTGATCTTGCAGATCTTCAATGAAGATTCCATTTTGATATATGAATATTGCCGAGTACTATGAGCTAGGAACCATCGAAAAGACCCCTAAGTGGACAGGTGGTGAGCATTCTGGTTGCCAATGATGCCATAGGTACTGAGGAAGGAATGATTGGAAATTAGAATTCAACCATAAATTTTTGGAGGATTATGATCAGTAACTATGATTTCATTAAATGATTGTTTTAAAGACAGCTGAATCTGTGAAAAAGGCAATTTCATATTGGGTGTGTAAGTGGTGTGACTAGTTTTAGTTTGCATGAATATCCGGCTAGGGGGCCTGGGAACTCTTTTCCCCTGGTACCCAGTTCAAAACCTAACCAATTTCCTAATTGGATCCCATCACTACAGTGGTTGGGCAGTTGGCTAACCCATGGGATTGGATGGGTTAGGCTGGACTGATGGATCCCTAAATTGAGACTCAATTCTGTTATGGTACGCTAGATGAAGTAAATCCCGGACAAAAATTGTTCTATGGAAAAGAATCAACGGTTGTGCCTCTTAATGAGGAAAAAAGCGTTGGTCTCTATGATCCAAGTGCAATCTTTCCTTGATCTGACTATGGTACTTACGGGTTTGGTCAGATCAGTTCAGTTAGTTAAGGCTTTTGACTACGTTAGAGAAAAATTTATCCTGGAGGAATCACCCTAGCTTTCCGGGAAAGGGAAGTTTTTCCGAGTTTGGTTTTGGAAGAATCGATGGATTAGTCTCTTGTTCGGATATCCGTGGGCGAGGCCTCGAGTGTGGGACCTTGCCCCGTGCAAGAAGTGCTACTTTCGCTACTAGCACCCCTGAATTCTTTGCGCAGTGGGGACAAGGATCTTACATTGCTATTGAGAAGTGTTTTAATTTTTTACAATGAAGCAACATTTTTCACTACTAAAAATGCTATTGAGTAGCAAAAAAACACTGGTCACATGAACATTTTTTTGCTATTGAGCAGCATTTCTAGCAATTTTTGCTCAACAGCGTTAAAATCTCTGACATTCCCTCTTCCAAAAACATTGTTAAAAAATGTTGTTTTTCTCCTGATGTGTTATAATGATTAGTTCATGCAGTTCATCTACTTTTCCACATAAACTTGATGTTGTGCACATCAACTTCATGCATAACATCAAGTTTGTGTGCAAACATTAATGCAATGGTTCATACATCCTGTTCACCTAAATGAGCATTCTCCTTGCATGAGGGAAGAAGAAGAAGAGATAATATTGAGGATGTAAGGGTCAATTCAAGAGCATGCACTTAGCCAACTGAGCTTAAGAGGGTTAACTCCTTGATGTGAAGCCTCTAGAGGGGCTCAATCCCCACCACCACTTGTGTCACCCAAGTGGAGCTTTCCTTGAGCTAGGTAGAAAGCAATAAGAGAAGGAGCGATGGAAAGCTCAACTCCTATCACTATGCCTTCATATGTGCAAGAAAGGAGGGAGAGAGAGATAAGGGGGGAGAAGAAGATGGAGAGAAGATAGTGAGCATCACCTACAAGCACACTCACAACAATCAAGCAAGCATGCATCCACATACAAGCTTACCACCATAGCAGCAAGACGGATGAAGAAGAAGACTCAATTATGATAATGGTATTGTCCCCTTTCACATTCCATTAAGTTACTTGTATACATGAGTTCCTTTTTTACATTGGTCGGCCGCCCATTGACCATTGGGGACCCAAAACTGGTACTCAGGTCTATGTATGCTATGAGACTGACAAGAAACACTAAAAGGTAAGATAATGAAAGATTATTTACATATAAAAGGTTTGCATATAAATAAGATTCAGGGGATTTCAAATTAGAAATACCTAAGAAATGGTTAATAGGCATTAAAGTTAATGTAAAATAAGAAGTAAATGGTGCATAAAGGAAGCCCAAGGGACACATAATATGGCGTCCCATTCTAGGGGTCGTTGAAGAGGCATTGGTTAATGAAAAGGCAATGTCTAAACAATGGAAGGTCAAGGGGATGAAGTTGGAAGGTAATGCACCACTTAGGCCTTTATAACCATCAGTTTAGGGTCCATTTGGGATATGGTTAGGTGGAGAATCAAATTACTATTCTTATAAGTCCTCATGCTTATAATGTAAGGAGAACTACATTGCTATTAGAGCTAAGTTCTTTCTCTTCCATATTTCCATTGGGCCACTCATTGCTAACTCTAAATATAATTATACCCATTTCTCTCTACACCTAAATCTCTTCCATATTTCCATTGGGCCACTCATTACTGTGAGGTCCCTATCCCCACCGCGCAACGAATTCAGGGGTGCTAGCAGCGGAAGTAGCACTTCTTGCATGGGGCAGGGTCCCACACTCGGGTCGCCCACGGATATCTGGACAAGAGACTAATTCATCGGTACCGAACCCGAGAAAACTTCCCTTGCCCGGAAAGCACGGGCGATTCCTTCAGGATAACTTTTCTCTAACGTAGTCAAAAGCCTTAACTAACTGAACTCATTTGACCGAACTCGTAAGTCCCATAGTCAGATCAGGGAAAATATTGTACTTGAATCATAAAGACCAATGCTTTTTTCCTCATTGAGAGGAGGCACAGTCGTTAATTCTTTTTCGTAGAACAATTTTTGTCCGGGATTTACTTCATCTATCGAACCAGAACAGAATTGAGTCTCAATTTAGGGATCCATCAGTCCAACCTATGGGTTAGCCAACCGCCCAACCACTGTAGTGATGGAATCCAATTAAGAATTTGGTTAGGTTGTCCCGGATACCAAGAAAAAGAGTTCCCAGGGCCCCTAGCCGAATATTCATGCAAACTTAAAACTAGTCACACCCAATATAAAATTGCTTTTTTCACAGATTCAACAGTCTTTAAAACAATCATTTAATGAAACCATAGTGTCACTGATCATAATCCTCTAATTATCCAGTTGAATCCTTATTTCCAAACATTCCTTCATCGGTGTACCTATGGCATCATTGGCAACCAGAACGCTCACCCCTCTGTCCATTCAGGGGCCTTTTCGATAGTTCCTAGCTCATAGTAGTAACCGGCAAGTATTCACTTTAACAAAAATGGAGTCTCCGTTGAAGATCAACAAAATCAACTAACGGATAGATATAAAAGATCCATGGACTCATCCATTGAGGACCAGCAAGGTCAACCAACCAGATCCATGCTCGAATTCAGAAAACAACTCTTACTCCTTGGTCCAATATCTTCCCCAACGTACGTGTGGGTATCTTCGGCGACCCAGAGCCCGAGCACTGTATGGTCAGCACCCTCTACGATCCTTCGCAGGTCACCTAGCGCTTCACTCATAGGCCGCTTCCTTGGTCCCTCATCCACTATACCGGAAGCTCACCATTTAACTCAAACCGAGACTGGTCAAGACCTCGACCGACCTTGCTACGCGAGATGTCCTCCGTTTACTGTCAGTCAGCAGTTGCAACTTTAACAGATAGGTCTCCACGACCTCATTCACAAGACGTTCAAAATGCTTCCCCAGCATTCTTCACATAAAACAGTCATTTAAAAACAAATTTCACATACAAATACAGTTCCAACAATATTTCCATCTTTTCTCATCACTCCACATCTTTTCACATTAGTCCCCATCTTTTCTCATCTTCCCACAATTTTTTTTTTCATCGATCCCTATCACATCACATCATTCCTACATCAAATCACATCCAATCGCATCATCCACACATCAATCCACATCATCCATACATCCATCCACATCATCCACATCAATCCACATCATCCATACATCCATCCACACATCCATCCACATTATCCACACATCCATCCACATTATCCATGCATCCATCCACATCATCCATACATCCATTCACGCCAATCCACATTATCCACACATCAACCCACATCATCCATACATCCATCCACATCATCCACATCAATCCACATCATCCATACATCCATCCACATCAATCCACATTATCCACACATCCATCCACATCTTCCATACATCCATCCACACCAATCCACACGTCAATCCACATCATCCATACATCCATCCACATCAATCCACATTATCCACACATCAATCCACATCATCTATACATCCATTCACGTCAATCCACATTATCCACACATCAACCCACATCATCCATACATCCATTCACGTCAATCCACATTACCCACACATCAATCCACATCATCCATACATCCATCCACATCAATCCACATTATCCACACCATCCATACCTCCATTCATGTCAATCCACATTATCCACACATCAATCCGCATCATCCATACATCCATCCACATCAATCCACATTATCCACACATCAACCCACATCAATCCACATTCATTTCATAAGTATTCCCATTCTCATCTAATCACATCTTTTTCTATCTCATCACTTATTTCCTCATTTATCCTCATCAGATCTCATCCACTTGCATCTACCCATACATCTCATCACTTCACATACATTAACATCTATCCAGTTTACATCGTATCTTATCATATCCATTTCACATCACATCTCATTCATTCACATCCCGATTCACATGTTAACACATTCATTCATGTCCCTTATCGTTCATTCACATCCCGATTCACATCACATCACATCCATTCACATCCCTTATCATTCATTCACATCCCGATTCACATGCTATCACATTCATTCACATCCTATATCATTCATTCACATCCCGATTCACATGCTAACACATTCATTCACATCCTTATATCATTCATTTACATCCTGATTCACATGTTATCACATTCATTCTCACATCCTATATCATTCATTTACATCCTGATTCACATGACATCACATCTCATCTATTCATTCACATTTATCTGATTCCATCACATCACATCCATTCGCATCCCTTATCATTCATTCTCATCTATCTGATTCATATCACATCTTATCACATCTATTTAGAGAATGTAAGAGAACTCTTATTTTTGATATAAAGATTCTTTACGTATCTATTTATGCATAAGAACAACTTCAGTGGGAAATAACACTTTTATAAAAATCCGTTTATGCATCTATTTATGCATAAATTCAATTTTAAGGAGAAAAACACTTTCGAAATAAAAATAAATCTTTAATGCATCTTTCTATGCATCAATTCAATTTTAATGAGAATAACTCTTTTGAAATAAAAATAACTTTCTTTATGCATCTTTCTATGCATAAAATCAAAATTAATGAGAGTAACTCTTTTGAAATAAAAATAAATTTCTTTATGCATCTTTCTATGCATAAAATCAAAATTAATGAGAATAACTCTTTTGAAATAAAAATAAATTTCTTTATACATCTTTCTATGCATAAAATAAAAATTAATGAGAGTAACTCTTTTGAAATAAAAATAAATTTCTTGATGCATCTTTCTATGCATAAAATCAAAATTAATGAGAATAACTCTTTTGAAATAAAAATAAATTCTTGATGCATCTTTCTATGCATAAAATCAAAATTTGATGATTGAGAATAACACTTTTGGAATAAAAATAAATTCTTTATGCATCTTTCTATGCATAAAATCAAAATTTGATGAGAATAACACTTTTGGAATAAAACTAAATTCTTTATGCATCTTTCTATGCATAAAATCAAAATTAATGAGAATAAATCTTTTAGAATAAAAATAAATTCTTAATGCATCTTTCTATGCATAAAATCAAAATTTGATGAGAATAACACTCTTGGAATAAAAATAAATTCTTTATGCATCTTTCTATGCATAAAATTAAAATTAATGAGAATAACTCTTTTGAAATAAAAATAAAGTTTTTATGCATCTTTCTATGCATAAAATCAAAATTTGATGAGAATAAATCTTTTGGAATAAAAAAAAATTCTTTATGCATGTTTCTATGCATAAAATCAAAATTTGATGAAAGTAACGCTTTTATAATAAAAAAATTCTTTCATGCATCTATTTATGCATAAATTCAATTTTAATGAAAGTAACACTTTTATAAAAAAAATCTTTTATGCATAAAAATTAATTTTGATGAAAGTAACACTTTTATAATCAAAATATTTCCAATATGCATCTTTCTATGGATAGAAATTAATTCTAATAAAAATAACACTTTTATAATAAAAATATTTCTAATATGCATTTTTCTATGCATAGAATAAAAATAACACTTTTAGAATACACAAGTGGTGGAGATTACTCTTTTTGAATAATAAAAAGATAAAACTTACTTCACCAAATTTAAGAAAATTTTGCCATAACCTCCTTTGTATCCTCTAAGATTTACTAGAAATTATCCAAGATGATTTAAATCATTCTCATATAATCAATTTCCACTTTATAAGAGTAAACAATATGAAAAGTTTAATTCCATAAATTTGATTACACATCTAGGATAAAGAAAGGCTGAATTCAATAATGAAGAGAAGGGGGAAAGCCTTTCCAGGAAGGCATAACATCCATTTTCATTTTAAAGAAAGTAAAAATCAGAAAACCATAAAATACAATAAGAAAAAGTAGAATTTCTAACTTACTAGGAGTTTTGTGAGCTTTCCTTTGGCTTGATGGTTTGAGGGATCTACTCTTGTTTGCAACAAGAGTGGCCACCAATTCTTTTGAAGAGGAAATGGTCAAAAACAAATGAATTATCAATGAATTCACTATTTTTGGCTCTGGGGAGGAGTAGAGTAATAGTGCATAAAATACTATTAACCATTTACAAATGGGAAGGCTTCATTTATAGGAAAAAGTGAGCCTCTAACCAAGCAAACTGATTCTAGAATTTTTCAGATCAGCTTGGTCAATTTATGACCTATTTTAGGTCAGTTTAGCTCACTTTTTGGATTTAGTTGAAGCAGGAGAGAGGAGAGATGAAAATATCTCATTATTTGTGAGTTTAAAACTCAACCACACATGTGGAATAGGCGCCTCCTTCATGAGGGAAATTCCCCACACTGAGGTGTTAAAAAATGCATCATTTCTTCTAAATATCTCTTCTTTTTTAACTAATAACCTTGTCCTTAGTCAACTCTTCATCTTATGTGAGCATTTACTCATTTTTGGTGGATTTTCTTTTATTCTTCCATTTATCTCCTCCCTACGTTTGGATTAATCTAATTGGTCCGTAGGAACCTTAATTCAAAAATTTCAAAAAATCTGGACCCTTAGGCTAAGGTCCTTTTTACCTGATTTCAATTTATTCCAATTGCACATTGGAAATTTCTTTTTGAATATCTGTTTTAGGGTAAACCATTTTAGACACTAGGAGAATTTTTATATCCAAAAATATCTCAATTTTGAATTACCTCCTTCTAGAGATTTTCTCTCTCTAGGCCAAAACAAGGTAAAACAGAATCTTTCTTTTATTTCAGAGAGGGGAATAATTATAAGATCATAAGGGGAGGTTCCTACACCTACACACCTCAAAAGTCGGAGGGAGGAATCCTACATCCTACCCCACTTAAAAAACGCGAGATGTCCTCATCTCGCAAAATTAGAGGAGAACTCTTTTCCTTAAGATCCAACTGCTTCTGGGGTTCCTTATAGTTTGGTGAACCCAACAGAATCCTGGGATAAAGATCCCTTAAATAAAACTACTCATCAGATAATAATTCACTCAGATCGTAACATTCAATCCTAGTCACAATAATGGTTTGATAAGATTTCGTGGTGCTCATGCTAGATCAATTATGTGGAGGAGAGAGACTCACAAAATACAAGAAAATATCTTGCTTATTAAGTTGCTCAAATACAACTAGGCTTCTTGCTCCATACAAAATGCCTTCTAGCTCCACCTTTAAATAGGTGAGCTAGTGGACCATAAGTCCATTCACACACACACCCTTCTCTTCGCCTTTTACATAACCTTAGTCTCTTAATACCCTCCCTCAATACCAACTATGAAAGTGTTTGGAATAGGTGGTATAGGACATATGAAAAAGATTGCCTTTATAACATTAGGCATACAACAATGTCATGGTCGTGTGGTTATCTAGGACTTACAACTATGTTCCTAGAGCCTTAGAGGCTAATACAATGATGCCATCTAAGTCTTTAGTTGATGTTGACGATGAAGATGTACACCTTAATGATGGTGCACCCCACTCTTTGTGCTTGCTTGACCTCTTGTAGTTGACATGCTTTGGACATACATGCCATTGTTTCCACATGCTTTCCACCTTGACCATTCTCACACAATGATCAAAACAAGGCTACCACCCTTGCTTAAGTGGTTTGCACATAGATGTTCCTTCAACATGCTTGATGCTTCTTTGCATACCATACCTCCTCCATGGGCAATGAGGGCCTTCCTTCTTAGAGTAATGGTTATGAGGTAGATTTATATTGAAAAGGAAAAGGGAGGGTCTTACCACTTGCCTTATAGATTGGTCAAGGGCAGTGTCTACTCCATAATTACAACAATAGCTTTTGTGCATGTTGGTTACATGATACCCATTAGGGTTTGAAGGTACAAGCTTAATGAAAGTGAGTAAGTGGTTGAGGTAAATGCTCAAACCAACAAGGTACATCATTCATGGCTCAAGAAGGTGAGGGCATGGCTCATAATGTTGCCTATGCCTCTTACAAAGACAATGCCAAGAGATGCTTAAAAACATGACAAACAACAAGGTAGAGCACTTAGTGATGCTATGCTAAACCTTACAACTCATCTTAGAAGATGAAAATGTTGAATATGCAGTGGAATAACATGCCTTGGGCTTGGGAAATGAGAGCATATTTTGATATGCCTATGCCTCTTACAAACAAGAGCCTCAAGGGTGATACACAAAAACATTAAAGATGAGCACTTAGTGTACATGTGCCCAACTTTAAACCACTCAAAAAAACTGAGTTTGTTGATTAAAGAATGAGTACTACCTAATTTAATCAAAAGCTTGGATTTCTTACCCCGGTACTTTACTGGAGTCTGGAGGATTGAGAATTGACGATTCTGCCCTTGATGTTCAATGGCAGCATAGATCTGTCCTTTTTCTTCCTCCACTTTCTCAGCTATAGTGATGGCTCTAGCTGCTGTAGTTTGAGGTGGAACTCTCTCTCTTTGGTTTCCCTAATTCTAGGAGGGAGTTCGGAGACTACTTTGCATGGAGGCTGCAAGCTGAGCTGGTACTCTTCTGGGCTTGCCCTGATTTTGGCGAGCGAGACCTTGATTGGACAAATACGTAGGAGTTTGTCTCTGAACTCTGGGACCTTGGCTTCCTTGGCCCAAGGAAGGAGATGGGAAATCCTTGAGCTAGTGTGTCCAATCCTTTGGCAACCGAAACACCTACTTTCACTTCGAAGCTCTTCCCTCTGCATTCTGGAAAGAGCCGGAGTTCCTGAGAAAGAGCTTCAAGGAAAAGGTCTGTGTGGCCTACCGTCGCCCATGACTCTGCATGGGCGTCCTCTCCCACTGAACCCTCGATGGCCATGTCCTCGGCACTCCAGCCGAGGCATTGACACTAAAGCCCCGTCTGGCCATCCGGTCTGCCGTCGGTCATAGGCGTTACAGCCTACGTGACATTACTCCTCCCTTAAGAAGAGTTTTCGTCCTCGAAAACAAACTGGGGAAACCTCTTGGAAATTACATTATGGCATTCCCAAGTAGCTACCTCCTCATCCCCTATCTGTCCATTTAACAAGTACCTCCTGGTACACTTTATGTCGGGTTTGTTTGTCACGATACCCTAGAATCTTTTCAGGTTCATGTGGTGGTATCTTTGGTGGCTCTATCAAGTCCACCAAAGTCTCTGGAGAAACTGCGTTCTCTAACCCGTGTACTGATTTCTTCAGTTTACTGACATGGAAGACAGGATGGACTTGAGAACTCTCTGGTAACTCAAGTTTATATGCTACGTCCCCAATATTCTTAAGGATTTTAAAAGGACCACAATATCTCGGAGAAAGTTTATCAAACTTTCCCGTTTTCATGGTTTCTGACCTCGCAGGAACCTTGAGGAATACAAAGTCACCTTCTGCAAAGGTCACCTTTCTACGTCCTTTATTCGCATAAGTTTTAGCGCGATCCTGAGCACTACGAATGCTCTCACGTGTGGCTCTGAGCATATCATTCATATCTTCAAGGAAATCCTTGACAGATTGAATCTTCTCCTTTTCTAGGCCTACAGCCATCGGAGATCTTGGCTGGAATCCATACATTAACATGAATGGTGTAAATCCAGTCTCGCTGAGTGTTTGGAGCTGTTATTATAGGAAAACTCCAATAAGGGCAAGTACTCTTCCCAATTAGATTGCTTCTTACTAACATAAGAACACAACATATCCTCTAGAATTTGGTTAACTCTTTCAATTTGACCATCAGACTCTGGATGATCTGTCGTACTCATACTTAGAGTAGTATCCAACTTTTTGAAGACTTCCCTCTAAAAATGATAGTTGAACTTTCTATCTCTATCCAACACTATATCTATGGGCAGGCCATATAGCTTGTAGAGATGTTCAATAAAGAGTGCCAACTCTGGCATTTTAACAGTTTTCTTCATGGCGATAAACTTTTGCCATTTTAGTTAACCTGTCCACTACCACCCACACCGAGTCATTCCCTCGACTGGTCTTGGGTAAACTAGTAATGAAATCCATGGAAATGCTTTTCCATTTCCCCTGAGGAATCTCCAGTGGATGGAGTAGTCCTCCAACCTTAAGACGTTTGTGTTTATTGACCTGGCACTTATTGCAATTCAGCACATAAGTCTGGACGTCCTTAAACAAACTAGGCCAGTAAAACTATCTTTTTACTAGTGCATAGGTCTTCTGAATCTCGGGATGACCCGCACTTGGACTATCATGACTTTCTTTAAGAATTTGGGCCCGAAAGTCACCAATAGTTGGTACACATACTCTACCCTTGTAGAGTAAGTACCCATAGTCAATGGAGTAACTAGCATATTTCTCCCCCTGACAAAGTTTATCACCCCCCTTTTGAAGCCATGGTAGTCAAAGGTGATGAAGGGCCTACGTCAGAGCTCTCCGGCTCCAAACTATACCTAGAAGACACGGCTAGTCTCTCCAGACTAACTCTCGCTTCCCTTCCCGTTGCACCTTCGGCTAGTCTCTCCGGACTAGCAATCCGTGCCAACGAGGGAGGTGGTTGCGTCTGTGAAGAAGTGCGTACGCGTACAGCACGCTAGACCTCTATAAAAGATGGATTGTGCTCACATAAACCACCTAGTGACTCAAAGAAATCATTCTTGAAGACTGTGAAACTAAGTTCATTAATTTGTGGCATACAACTAAGTGCATTTGCCACCATGTTATACTTACCTTTTTGGTAACGTATCTGAAGGTCAAACTCACTACAAGGGATTGGGCTCATACCCGCGCTCTTAGCCGCTAAAAATGACTTGTGAAAAAAAGTAGTGGGCCCGTGTATCAGCGCGTGTATAACCGCGGCCAGAGACATGCGTGTAAAAACGCGTGTACAATACCTCTCAGACGCGCGTATACACGGGTGTGTAGCCGCGTTTTTTTTTGCAGACGCGTTAATACACGCCAGTATACACGCTTCTTATTCTATTAGACGCGGTTATACACGGGTGTATAGCCGCATCCTGTTCAGTCCCAATGTCCCAGACGCGTTTTTACTTGCGTCTATACACGCGTTTCTTTTATTTAGATGCGCTTATACACGCGTTATTGCCAGTTTATACGCGTTTATAAACGCGTAATTTCCAGTGTATCCGCAGAGATACACGCAATTTTTAGCAGTTTTGACGCGTTTATACACGCGAACAGAGAGCAAAAAAAAAAATTCCAGAGAGTGCTATTTGGTGCCTGAATACTGTTCCAGCATTCCAGCACCCAATAGCACTCTCTGGTTTAGGGTTTTTGGTGCATTAGACCATCCCATTAGACCATCCACGAAGAACATATGCACGAGGGAGATTAAGACAAGAACGACATGAATGCATACATTGTCATTACACGATTCAAGACAGCCATGAATGTAATACTATCGATCAATCAATTCAATATTACTATCAAAATTTCATACATGTATACAAGGGAGTCCATATCTCGAAGTAGCCCATGGCTTGAGTTTACAAAAAAATATATACAATCACATCCTAAATATGGAATGTGATACTACAAATCTGAGTACTACTCAGACCCAGATGATGACTCGGTGCTCCCCTCATGCTCAGATGAGCTCGCATCGGTCGGAATGTCCGAGGAGTAGTGCTCACGTCCACCCTCTGCAGCGGCGGCCGGTGGATCATCAGCAGCTTGTGCCTGTTCAAGTAATATATAGTATATAAGTATATATATATATATATATATATATGCAATTCAATAAACCAAAACCATTCGTTACGAATTTTCAAGTACCTGTCGACCGTATGGTCTCATGGCCAACTCAAACTGCGCGTCCGTAATACGTCCCTCGGCTCTGAAGATGGCCCACGTGTCACGTCTGCTATGCCGGCGAGCATACGCAGTATCGTGGGTTGTGGGCTTCCTCCCCGTAACCCATCGCTGTATCATAATCAACACAATTTGTAAGATTAAAACAATTCATAGAATCAATGAATTAAGTAAACAATCAAATAAAGTGACAGGATACTTACGAACTCTGCCTCCCATGACTCGACGCCGCCAGATCCGAAATGCGAAGATCCAACGGTCTCCATCTGGATCCGTCGTGCCTCCACATGCTGCCTGCTCTTCACGCCACCCTCTGCTCGTTTCTTTGCCTCCTTCCACTCGCGTTTGTGCGCAGTGGCAGGTTTCTCGGCAGGATAGCCACCCGCAGCTACATTTAGCCGGTCATCGTACGCGAGTTTTTTAAGGTGAGATCTTTTATTACTTAAGATCTCCCTTATTCGCGTCCTTCCCCATACATCCGAGAATGTAGCATGTGGGGGATTGGGGTACCGACTGTGTACAGCCTCTATCACCTCCCCAACTAATCGGCTATTTTGATCTTTAAATTTAATAAAACAATTTCTATATGAGTTTGATACTACCCCACGCATGTACTCCATTACCTCCCTCCCCCTCGCATCCATCACTATCCCGCCCCTATCCGTCACATCATAGCAAACCACTCTCTCCATCTCTCTCATCTCCTCCTCTTCCGAACTGTCTCCTCTAACTCTTCTCCCTCTATCTCCTCTCTCATCCCGTGCCCTACTACCTCCCCCACCTCCCCCACCTCCCCCACCAAAGCACCCGCCGCATCCTCCACTCCCACTCTTCCTACTGCTGCGGGTGGAGTCACAACTGGGGGATTGTCTACGTGACGGTGGCTGTGAGCCCTGACGTGACGGTGGCTCTGAGGGAGCACGTGATGGTGGCTGTGAGGGTGTACGTGAGTGTGTCTGGGACGAGGTATGTCTCCTCGGTGGACGTGGAAGAGGAGAAGCTGCATGCCGTCTCGTCGGACTCGGAGGAATAGACGGCACTGGAGTGCCCTGGATACTCGCGGTAGGGGTATAGACACCAGGCAGGGAAGGAGGGGGATGAGCATACATATACTCTGTAAGCTCAACCGGACCAGGTTGGCGCCCAAAGTGATTCATCATCTCCATCAACCAATTGCTATACGCAAATGGATCGGATGAAGAACCTGGAATATCCATAAAGAACCTGCAGCAAACATCATCATGTACATCATTGACTCACACATTGTCATTACACAAGTCAAATGCCTGCAAACCATGAAATCTGAAACGCCGCAGTTTTCTGTCTGCAGAAACGCGTGTATACACCCGTTAAAAAACGCGTGTATATACCCGGCAAAAAACGCGTGTATATGCGCGTGGAAAAACTCTGCAGACAGGTTACACGCGCTCCTACACGCGTTCGTACACGCGACCTGCGAAAAAAATTTCTCGAAAAGACCGACCCCCGACAAAAAACAGAATGTCCTTATAAAAGGACCAGCCATTGTCGCCCCTGTCAGGATGCAGCAACCCAATCGTGTGCAAAAAGACAAACCCAAAGAGCAAAGAGCAAAGTAAACAAATCTGACAAAAGAGACAAGGCACAGGACAAAGTGACTCACCTCTGAAAAAGTGAGTCCTCTCTGCTCCTTCTCTGCTCCCTCCTTCTCCCGTGTGTGTGCTCCTTTCTCTGCTCCCTCCTTGCTGTTGGAAGAGGCGAAAATAGGCGAAAACGCATGCACTGTTGATTTCTAAGTTCAAAATCTATATTTGGGGAAGGCGGGCTATTTTTAGTTTAAATATGCCGCCGCGTTTATGGGTGCGTTTATGTTCGCGTTTATCAACGCAGGTATTTTCGCGTGTACAGGATTTCAGCTGCGTTTATACACGCGTTTTGCAGGAAGTAGCCGCGTGAATACACGCGTTTTTTAGGAAGTAGCCGCGTTTATACACGCAAGTTTTAGGAGATAGCCGCGTGAATACACGCGTTTTTGTGCTTTCATTAAAAATATATAATGAGTTTGTGTTTTCTGGTTTGTACACAGGATGTCATCAACCTCTTCAAGCAGTTCTGGGGAAGATGAGACACTGCGTCATCGTAATCGCGATGTGTGGTTGGGACAACGGATCAAATGTATGTGTAATCGATGTCAAGGATGCATTGTACGAGCACGTCGAATTACCTTGAATCACATCTCCATGTATGGAGAATGGAATCAAACAGGTTTAGAGGTGAGTAGATGTAAATTGATGGTATTCAAATGACTCATGGTATCCAAATTAAATTAATAGAGTTGTAACATATAATTTGATAAATTGAAGCAGGATGCAGTACCACACCCTAACATGGTACCCTACGCACGACGAGAGCACGTAAAGCGTCGACGAGATGATGCTGGAGCTTCGGGATCTAATGTCAGAGATGAGTGGGAAAGGGACGACAATAGCCCTGCACCCCACGAAGTTGTGGAAGAGGAGGTGCTTGATGATATGGTGGGGAATCTTTTTAAGGATGATCCCAAAGGTATGGACGACGATGATATGGAACAAGAGCATCTTTATAAAGCTTCATCGACACCGGTGTTTGACGGGTGCACATTCGCAGTTTTACGTGCTTCCCTTGAACTACTTAATATACAAACAGTTTATGGATGGAGCAATGCAAGTCTTGACGCATTGTTGAAGTAAGCATTCTAACTTATAAATTTGAATTAGTGGTTTAAGGTTTAGGATTTAAGACTAATTATAATTGATGATATTGGATGCAGGCTATTGTCAAACATGCTTCCAAAGGAAAATAGACTGCCCACCTCAAGAGACATAGCGAGGCGCTATGTGACATCTCTTGGAGGACTGGATTATGATAAAATACATGCATGCGTCAATGATTGCATTCTCTTTCGTGGGACGCATAAGGAGGCTCTGACATGTCCCACTTGTGGTGAAGCAAGGTACAGAACAGATATGAAGAGTTTTGATGTACCTCGTAAAGTCTTGCGACACTTTCCTATAATTCCTCGCATCAAACACATGTTCAAGTGCAAATCCATAGCAGAGCTCATGTCATGGCATTCCTCACATCGATCGGATGATGGCATGTGGAGAATTCCCGCAGACACTCCTGCTTGGAAGCATATTGAAGATGAGTGGCCCAGCTTTAAAACAGAGCCCAGAAACTTGAGACTTGGCCTGGGTATGGATGGAGTGAATCCATTTGGTTTCAAAAGCACCGCGTACAGCGTGTGGCCAGTTGTGCTGGTGAATTATAACCTTCCACCATCAATGGCGATCAAGAAGGGACATCTTATGTTATCCCTTCTAATTCCAGGGAAACATAAAGTCAAGCATATGGATGTTTATCTTGAACCACTGGCAAACAAAGAAAGATAGGCTCGTATTGCCACAACAATGTGAGCAGGTATGCATTTTTTTACTAATGTGTTTCATGTACATATATATCTAAGCTCGCGTACCCCTTGACTTTTGATATGCTAATTAATTACTGTACTGTGGGTATTTGAGTAGGTTATCTATCTACCAATGGTGCATGACATCAAATGGTGGTACGTCATCCCTATTGCACCACGTTCCAAAGTGATGTATAATACATTCACTGATATGGAGCATATGGAGGATGTAACAAGCCGCAATGAAGATGACGTCGAACATGCCATTGAAGATGTTGTGATCGATGATCAAGAAATAAGAGATGATCGTGATAATGAGGATGAGCATGCCATTTCTCATGATCATGAGAATGACCCTACCATTGAGGATGATGGTGATGATGATGAGGATGATCAGGACATCGATACCATTATCAATGGAGTACAGAATATCGATAGTGGAATAAATTTAATCGTAGCCTTACCAATTGATCAAATGGATATTGATGTTGATCGTTTGACAAGGATGGATCTTATTGAAGATGAGATCGAACCCTAACCAATCCGTCACTGTATGTTCTAAATTGATGACATTTCTATCATCTCATATGCATGATTTATTTTTGAATATATTTCATTGTTGTAAATGCATGTAGTGGGATTGTGTAATGATGTATACTGTAATGTACTATGAGATGGTTTAAGGAAAATAGTTTTTAATTTTGTTAAGGAATTCAGTTTTTTTTCAGTTTTTCTCTGCCATGCGTGTATTAATCCGTGTACAGTGGCGTGTATTTTTCCGTGTATGATAGCGAGTATTACCCCGTGAATATTATCGTGTATTTTTCCGTGTATAATAGCGAGTATTACCCCGTGAATATTATCGTGTATTTATGCGTGTATTACTGCGTGTATATAAACGCGTTTATACACGCGTTGATAAATGCAAATATACACGCGAAGTTAAATGCTAAAATACACGCGCCCGATTTTATTCAAATACAAGCGCGACCATACACGCGTTCGTAATTTATCACGTGTATGAAACGCGTGTATGGCAGCATTGTCTTGTAGTGACTCCTGTAGAATCTCCGCCCACCGAGCTTTTCTACCTTTCAGTTTACTTTGACTTGAAAGCCATTTCAGACTTTCATGGTCCGTCCGGACCTCAAAAGGAGCACCATATAAATAGTGTCTCCACTTTTTCAGTGCATGAACTATCGCTAGTAACTCTCGCTTGTAAGTCGAGTAGTTACGCTATGCACGATCTAACTTTTTACTCTCAAATGCAATTGGGTGTCCCCTTTGCATAAGTACTGCAGTCGCTGCGGGCTCGCTGGGTCCTAAGGCGAGGTCAACAGATGACGAGGAGGGCACTGGCAGATCACGCGTGATCGTCGACGAGCGCACTCTGGACCAGACAACGGTCGGGCATATACAGCCTGACAATTCGGTCGGGGTCACAAGAGACATGAAAACCCTAGAGAAGTAGAAGGTGGTGGGGACACACTACGCCTAGCAGACATATTTTAATTCTTGCACAAATAAAAATGCGAGAACTCGAAAATTATAAAAAAATGCTAATAAAATGAGCAGTGGAGAGAGAATAGTCACCCCCCTTATGGTCGCTTGCGACTCTCCTCGCGACTGTCGATTTGTATTGCGCTCGCGAGCCTCTTCAAGCGTCGATCCGAGAGAAAGGTGCCTGCCTGAAGATGAATCTACATTCACATTCGAGTCTGCATTAGGCTGTGGGGGAGGGCAAGCCAAGTAGGGGCTAGCGTATTGCATCCATAGCTCTTTACTGCCTAATAAGCATCTTCTACCAGGGTCAAAGCATGAGGCTGAAGGTGTTTGGCCAATGAGATGCTATGGACTGCACATCCAAGACTGGATTTTTTTTAAAAAAATCCTGCATCTGCGTGCTGGGGCTGATCGCCGGCGCTAGCCTGGCTAGCCCCGTGTGGGCTGGCCCGCTGCCGCCGGCAGCGCCAGGCAGGCCGCCCGACTGTGCTGGTCGTGGCTGGCCGCCTGTGGCTGCGGTGGTCGTGGTGGCTGGCCGCCTCGTGAGACTGTGCTGGCTTGGCTGGCCGCCGTCGACGCTAGCCTGGATGGCCGCCTGTGGGCCGCCCGCCGGCAGCACTAGGCAGTCCGCCCACGGCGCTGGGCAGGCCGTCGCCTGCGACTATTCTCCATCTAGAGAGCTCCATCTTTCCCCTGGCTGTGGGCTGGCTGTCGGCAGCACCAGGCAGGCCACCCGCTAGGCAGGCCGTCGGCTATGACTATTCTCCAACTAGAGAGCTCTGTCTTCCCCCTTGCTGGTCATCTTCCCCCCCCCACACAGTGGGCTATTACACAGTCGACCTCTTCTCCCACACAGAATTAAACACAAAATTGACAAGCTCTAAAGCAAAAACACACAAATTGCTTACCTGCAATGGAGAGCTTGAGTGTGTGCAAGGGAGAGAGAGAGAGAGAGAGAAAATAGAGGAAAACCTTCCTTGTAGCTATAGCCAACTTCTTGCTGTAGAAGATGATGAAGACCCTTGGGATAAGGTTATCCCCCCAATTTTGATTTTGAAGCCAATCATTAAATGGCTGGGCCCGCTTTGCACGCCACTCGCGATCCCGATGCCAAGCTCTGATACCAATGTTAGATCACCATAGCACCACTACGGGTGCTACCACAGGAGGGGACGTCACCACCCAGCCACAGAGGAGGAAGAATGAGGATTGCCCCTCATCCCCCAGGCTATATAGTGTGTGGCCTGCCGCCCACACTAGCCTAGCCGCCCATGACTCCGCATGGGCGTCCTCTCCCACTGAACCCCCGATGGCCACACCCAGCCACCACAGAGGAGGAAGAATGAGGATTTTCCCTCATCCCCCAGGCTATATAGTGTGTGGCTTGCTGCCCACACTAGCCTAGCCGCCCATGACTCCGCATGGGCGTCCTCTCCCACTGAACCCCTGATGGCCACGTCCTAGGCACTCCGACCGAGGCGCTGATGCTAAAGCCCCGTCTGGCCATCCCGTCTGCCATCGGTCTCACAGGCGTTACAGCCTACGTGACAATTTTATTTCTTTTTCCTCTCTTTTAAGTCTTCCTTTTCTTCTTCTTTCCTTCTCATTAAAGCTAAACCTAACCTAGATTCTACATAGAAACCCTAATAGAGAGCTCTGATGGAGGGCTCTCTATAAAATATCTCTATTAGGGTTTTTATGTAGAAGCTAGGGTTAGGGTTAAGATTCAATGAGAAGGGAAAAAAAAGATTCAATAAGTTTTCTATGTTATACAAAAGTATTCATTAAGATTTCTATTAAGATTAGGATTTTTTATATACTTTCCATTAGGGCTAGGATTAGGGTTACGAATACTTTTTTTCTATCTATTTGGTTTGATTTTATTGGTTATTTAGACATACAAGTCTCATAAGGTTAGAGATCTCTCTCTTTTATTTTTTCTCTATTATGCTTTTACACATTATAAGGCTTGTAAGTTTTAGGTTTTTTAATATTAAGGTTTGTTATTTTTTCTCCCACCTATGGATATCCTTTTGAGAGTTGTGCTTCTCTCAAGAGGTGGCCATATGCCTTAGCCTCATGCATGAAGCTAGTGCATAAATCTTATGCAGTAGCCATATCTATAGGTCTCATGTTAGAGCAACAATGGAAATAGCTTAATCTAGTAGAATAATCATAATTAAGTTCATAATTATGGTTAAAATTATGATTTAAATTCATAGTTTAGATTTAAGCTTAAGAAAAGATCTTCTATCATATTTGCATTACAATGTTTTATTCTTTTAAGAAAAAATTAAAAATTATCAATAATAGCAGCAAAGCTATGGAAAAAAAATTAAAAAATAATACATATTTTATTTTTATGCAAAAAGAGGAATTCCCATGATATTTGAGAATCAAGTATTTTAATGGTAAAAGAGGAATTTTGGTAAATTAATTTTTATCCAAAAAGAGAAATTCCCATGATATTTGAGAATCAAGTATTTAAATGGTAAAAGAGGAATTTTTTGTAAATTTATATTTATGCAAAAAGATGAATTCCTATGATATTTGAGATCCAAGTAATTAAATGGAAAAAGAGAAATTTTTGGTAAATTTATTTTACGCAAAAAGAGGAATTCCCATGATAATTAAGATCCAAGAAATGAAATGGTAAAAGAGAAATTTTTGGCATAATTCAAATTATGAGTAATTATCAAAAGTGGAATTTTGAGCATTATTAATTTTATTAGAAAATATGGGTAGAATTGATTTTAGTAAATCCCATGAATCTTTTACTCAAAAGAAAAATATTGAATATATTTCACTTGAGAAATTTGAGAAAGAATATGAAAATATCCATTGAGAAAAAGTACCCACTTAGCCCTCTTCTGTTTGCAATTTTTATACATTCAATCTTATCTTGACTAGATAAGCTAGTGGAGGATAGTGAAGTTGTAGGGCTTACTCTTTCAAGTGGAGAGAAGATCATGGTCAGCTAGGCCTTGGCAGATGATTGTTTCATTGTTCCTTAAGGCTCAAATAGATAATGTTTAGACGGTTATAGCTATTTGGGATACTTTTGGTCTTGCTTCAGGTTTATACATTAATATACAAAAATCTTCTCTGATAAGCTGTACCGAGAGTGATTTTCTTGGTTTGGGATGGAATGGACATGTCATACACAGGGGATGCATCACATGCCACTTGGGTTATCCAATTGGAGTTGATGTTGATTCACAGGATTTGTTGGCATGGACTTCTGCAAGCAATTGGCAAAAACTTAGAAAAGTCCCATCAGTATCGAAAGTTAAAAAAAACAGTACGAAAAGTGGATGTGATAAGATGTGATGTAGAGCCGAATGAATGTAAATGAATGTGACGAGATGTAAATGGATGCGATGTGATTAGATGAGATGTGAATGTGATAAGAGGAGATGTAAACGAGATGTGATGTGATGTAAATGGATGTGGATGTGAATGTGATGTGAGGAGATGTGAGTGGATGTGATGAGATGTCGATGAGATGTGACGTGATGTGATGTAAATGGATGTGGATGTGAATGTGATGAGATGTGATAATATGTGAATGGGGGTGATATGATGTAAATGGACGAGAATGAGATCTGAAGTGATAGATATGCATGTGAATGAATGGATGGATGTGGATAGATGTGCATGTGAACGAATGGATGGATGTGGATAGATGTGCATGTGAATGGATGGATGGATGTGGATAGATGTGCATGATGTGAATGGATGGATGGATGCGGATAGATGTGAATGTGGATGGATGGATGGATGTGGATAGATGTGAATGTGAATGAATGGATGGATGTGGATGAATGTGATGAGATGTGAATGGATGTGATGAGATATGGACAGATGTGGATGTGATGTAATGTGGATGGAATGAATGAGATGTGATGCGGATAGATGTGGATCTGATGTAATGTAATGTAGATGGAATGAATGAGATGTGATGCGGATAGATGTGGATGTGGATGTGATGTAATGTAGATGGAATGAATAAGATGTGATGTGAATAGATGTGGATGTGATGTAATGTGGATGGAATGAATGTGATGTGATATGGATGGAATGAATGTGATGTGATAAGGATAGATGTGGATGGAATGTATGTGATGTGATAAGGATGCAATGAATGTGATGGATGTGAATGGGTGTGATGAATGTGATGGATGTGAATAGGTGTGATGGATGTGAATGGGTGTGATGGGTGTGATGGATGTGAATGGGTGTGATGAGATGTCAATGGATGCGATGAGATGTGAATGGATGTGAATGTGATATGATGATATTTGAATGGATAAGATGTAATGTGAATGGATGGATGAGATGTAAGGTGGATGAATGAGGATCTAGGTAGATGTGAATGGATGAGATGTGATGTGGATAGATGTGATGTGGATCTAGATAGATGTGAATGGATGAGATGTGAGGTGAATGGATGTGATGATGTGATGTGATAGATAGATGTGAATGGATGAGATGTGAGGTGAATGGATGTGATGTGATGTGGATCGGGATAGATGTGAATGGTTGAGATGTGATGTGAATGGATGTGATGTGATGTGATGTAGATATGGGTAGATGTGAATGGATGTGATGTGGATATGGGTAGATGTGAATGGATGAGATGTAATGAGGATGGATGTGTCGTGATGTGATGAGGATCTGAATAGATGTAATTGGATGTGATGAGGATTTGAATAGATGTAATTGGATGTGATGAGATATGATGTGGATGAATGTGATGTGATGTGAATAGATGTGATGAGGTGTAAATGATATGATTGGATGAGAATGGATGAAGGGGAATACATATGACTGGATGTGGAATAAGCAATGTGAATTGACGTAGAAGAATGTAGAATAACGAGAAATGATGTGGAACAATGTGGAAATATGAGAGTTCGTTAGAAACTGTATTTATGACCTGTTTTTAAATGACTGTTTTATGTCAAGAATGCTCGGGAAGCATTTTGACCATCTTGTGAATGCGGTCATGGAGACCTAAGTGATAAAGGTGCAACAGCTGATGAAGAGTCAACGGAGGACGTCTCGCGTAGCAAGGTCGGCCGAGGTCTTGGCCAGCCTCGGTTCGATTTAAATGGTGAGCTTCCAGTACGATGGATGAGGGACCAAGGAAGCGGCCTATGAGTGAAGCGCTAGGTGACCTACGAAGGAGCCTAGAGGGTGCTGACCATACGGTGCTCGGACTCTGGGTCGCCGAAGATACCCACGCGTGCGTCCACGATGAGGAAGAAAAATGGAACAAGGTGTTAGAGTTGTTTTCTGAACTCGGGCATGGATCTAGTTGATTGGCCTTGCTGGTCCTCAACGGATGAGTCCATGGCTCTTTTATATGGATCTGTTGTTGGTTGATCTTGCTGATCTTCAATGGAGAGTCCATATGGATTTTCTTATATGATTATATTGTCGAGTACTATTAGCTACTAGGAACTATTGAAAAGGCCCTTGAGTGAATAGATGGTGAGCGTTCTGGTTTGCCAATGATGCCATAGGTACACCGATGAGAAGGAATGATTAGAAATTAGAATTCAAGCTGGATATTTTGGGAGATTATGATCAATGATACTATGGTTTTATTAAAAGATTGTTTTAAAGACAGCTGAATCTGTGAAACAAGCAATTTCATATTGGGTGTGTAAGTGGTGTGACTATCTTGAAGTTTGCTTGAAGCGTCGGCTAGGGGGCCTGGGAACTCTTTTCCTTGGTACCCGGGACAAAACATAACCAAATTTCTAAATGGGTCCTATCACTTCAGTGGTTGGGCAGTTGGCAAACCCATGGGATAGGCTGGACTGATGGATCCCTAAAATGAGACTCAATTTTGTTAAGTTACGATAGTTGAAGTAAATCCCGGATTACCCTTGCTCTATGGAAAAGAATCAACGGCTGTGCCTCTTGATGAGGAAAAAAGTATTGCACTCTATGATCCAAGTGCAAGTCTTTTCCTTAATCTGACCATGAGACTTACGGGTTCAGTCCGATCAGTTTGGTTAGTTAAGGCTCTTGACTACGTTAGAGTAAAAATATCCTGGAGGAATCGCCTTTGTCTGCTGGGGCGAGGAAAGTTTTTCTGGGTTCGGTTTTGGAAGAGCCGAGGGATTAGTCTCTTGTCCAGATATTCGTGGACGAGGCCCCACATGAGAGGTTCTACCCTGCACAAGAAGTGTTACTTCCACTGCTAGCACCCCTGGAATTCACTGCGCGGAGGGGGAAGGGATCTTTCATGCACAAGCTTTTATATGTATGCATTACTAATATTTTCCTCACCCTTTTGTTGGTTTGTAGGTCCTCTAATCCTCTCTTTCAACATCACAAAAAAGAGGTAAGTGCTTTCATATCTTTCCTCTATTATTATTGCACCTTGGGCGCTGGGGATTTGTTTTGTAGGTTTGCGCATAATGCTTTATGAATAATGCTCATGCATGATTTATGCATAAGGCCTCATGCATAGCTTTATGCCATAAGCCTTATGCATAAGCTTTATGCATAAGGCCTCATGCATAGTTTTATGCTTAAGGCCTCATATTTAAGGCCTTATGCATAGTTCTTTTTACATAAAGCCTCATGCATAGCTTTATGCTTAAGGCCTCATGCATAAGGCCTTATGTATAGTGCTTTATGCATAAGCCTTATGCATAAGGTCGCATGCATAGTTTTATGCTTAAGGCCTCATGCTTAAGGCCTTATGCATAAGCTTTATGCTTAAGGCCTCATGCATGCTTTATGCATAAGGCCTAATGCATGATGCTTTATGCAAGGCTTGCGTAATGGCTTGCATAACGCATAGTGCTTTAAACATAATGCATAGTGTTTTAAGCTTATGCAGAGTACTTTAAACATAATGCTTGCATAAGGCTTGCATAATATTTTTTTAATATTCTCTTTGTTTGTGTAGATGTGGCATTTCTCCGATGAACAATACAATCGAGCAAGGAGAACACCAATGTAGGTAATACTTTTAATTTTCATTTACAAAACATGTTTCGACCTTTATAATACTTTCTATTTTTATTTATATATATCTTCACTTTGTGTAGGCACAAGGTGGACAAGAAGGAGGACATGATGACTCGGAGTGGTGACTCCTCCGAGTAGTCACCCGCTAGTTTTTCTTCATGTATAGTTTTGGTTTATGCAACTATGTTTCTTTTTCAAGCCTCATGTGGCTACCATGGAGGGACATGGTTTGTGCAACGCCAATACGCAGCATTGGATATGTTGGCAAAATATGGGATGATAGGGTGTAAGCCAATGAGTACACCTTTGGAGCAGAATGTGAAGCTATAGGGGGCTGATTTTGGTGAAGAGTTGGATGATCCATCTATGTATAGAAAGATGGTTGTGGTAGTCTTATTTACATGACAACCAGATTTCAGTTATGTTATGGGGCTAGCAAGCCCATTTATACAAAGCCCCAAAAAACCTCATTTGGATACAATGAGATGCATTATGTGCTATGTAAAGACCACTGTACATTATGGTCTTCTTTATAAGCATGGTAAAGGCTTGGATGTACATGGCTACATAGACGCAAATTGGGCAGGTAGCTCGTATGACAGGAGATCTACTAGTGGTTATGCCTTTACATTTGGAAGTGCAATGGTGAGTTGGAGCAGCAAGAAGCAACCTACTGCTGCTTTATCTAGTACAAGGGCCGAATACAAGGGTGCAGCCATTGCTACATGTGAAGGAGTATGGTTAAAGAGTCTCTTGGCTAATTTGGGTGAGCCTATTGATGGCAAGGTTGTCATTCATTGTGACAACATGAGCAGCATACACTTGGCCAAGAATCTAGTTTTTCATGCGTGGACCAAACATATAGAGGTCCACTATCATTTTGTCAGAGAGAAAGTGTTGGATGGTACAGTGGATTTGCAGTATGTGAAGACTGAAGAGCAAGTGGCCGACATCTTTACAAATCCACTTAGCAGGGAGAAGTTTGAATACTTCTGTACTATGTTGGAAGTATGGATGAGCTTGAGGGGGGGAGTGTTGAGAGCTTTGATAGCCCAAGCTCATCTACATCTTCATCTATGGTAGTACATCATGAGCTTGAGAGGGGTTGTTGAGATTCAAGCTCGATGTCAGCTTGTGCCAGTTGCACTATGTGGTGGCATGTTAGGTAGTAACATGTGTGAGACATAAATGACCGTGTCCAGCTAGTCATAGTGTGTGGACATTAGCTAGGGTTAGCTATCTGATACAACAGAAGTAGTGTGTTCTAGATTATGGATTATGGCTTTATGCATTGTGTGAGAAGGGACATGGCTTCCCTCTATGGTTAAGAATCTAAATATGATAAAAGTAACACTTTTATAATAAAATAATCAACTTTTATGCATACCTCTATGCATGAAATCCAAATATGATAAAAGAAACACTTTTATAATAGAATAATCAACTTTTATGCATACCTCTATGCATGAAATTCAAATATGATAAAAGAAACACTTTTATTTTAAAATAATAATTCTTTTATGCATACCTCTATGCATGAAATCCAAATATGATAAAAGAAACACTTTTATATTAAAATAATAATTCTTTTATGCATACCTCTATGCATGAAATCCAAATATGATAAAAGTAACACTTTTACAATAAAATAATCATCAATTATGCATAACATAAAATTTAATTTCTCCATGATTACAATAAAATTCTTTCAATTAATCTAGGATGATAATTCCTCGAATATGGTAGGAAGTTCTCTTTTCATGCTTTGAATAAAATTATTTTATGTGTAATTTTTATAAAAATTTTGCCATAGCTCCGTTACTATGACTGATAAATCTCAATTTATTTTGAAGGATAAAGCTTATCATTAAGAAAATGATTAGAATGATCCCTAATTGGATCATTAACCCAATAATGGGTTGAATCATCAATACTCATGAAATACATAAACTAAAAGCATAGAAAAAAGCCATTAATTTGACCTCAAGCATAGATTAATCTTGGATTAAGGAAAAGCTTTATGAAAAGCTTCATTTGGATTGAGAATGGGTCATGAGTATGACCATTTCTTGAGTGAGAGAGAGAAATTACATAAAAACCATTAGAATTAAGCATAAATAAAAATTTATGTAATTCTTAACTATCATTAATCAATTAACTTCAATAGCATTCATCAAATTATGTAACTCTTCACTACCATTCATCAATTAACTTCAATAGCATTCAAAAACCATTCCAATTAAGCTTCTCAAGCTTGAGAGGGGTTGAGAAGAGAGAAACATTGAGAAATTATAGAAAATGATCAAAATTCACTAATTACCTTACAAATTGCTTGATTCTTTGTTCACGGTAGAGGCCCCCAACCAATCAATTGGTTAAGTATGTTGATGGAGCCACCAATGGGGATTGAAGAAAGAGGGAAGCTCCAATTTCTTCAATTTGGAGAGAATTTTAGAGAATAGTAGAAATTAGCATTATTTCAGCATAACTCTAGTATAGTAAAATTCTTCTATTTTTTTCAAAGGACTCATGTTCTATTTATAGGAGAGGGAAGCTCTAACCAAAGCTAACTGAATTCTAGAATTTTCCAAATTCAATTTGGTTGAATTTGGACTAGATTTGAATCTAGTTTGGTTCCTTTTTTATTCGGTTTGGTTCCATTTTGATTTGGTTTGATTCAAGAGAGAGGAGAGATAAAAATATCACATTAATTTTGAGTTTAAAACTCATTCAAGCATGTGAAATATGCACCTCCTTTAATGGACTCCCTTTCCTTACATATGTTGCAAAATGGAATTATTATACCCAAAATATCTCATATTTTTAATATTTCTCATAGTTTTTTACTAATAAACCTTGTACATTTTCAACTCTTCATCTTATGTGAGCATTTACTCATTTTTGGATACCCAAAACATCTCATATTTTTGATATTACTCATAGTTTCTTACTAATAAACCTTGTACATAGTCAACTCTTCATCTTATGTGAGCATTTACTCATTTTTTGGTATCTTCTTTTACAAATTGGATTTATCTCCTCCCTACACATGGATTGATGCTATTGGCCCAAAGGAACCTTAATTGGACCATAATCTAAAATTTCTGAAAATCTAGATCCTTAGGCTAAGGTCCTTTATACCCATTTCCAATTAATTCCAATTGCACATTGGAAAATTCTTTCTGAATTTCTGTTTCAAGGGAATTCATTTTAATAAGATGAGATATTTTTCTATGCAAAAATATTCAAAATCTGAATATTCTCTCTCTAGAATATTTTCTCTCTCTATGCCAGGCAGAGACAAGATCTCTTATATTTCTGAAGAGGGAATTGATTACAGGGGAATATGCTGGACATTTTGAGAGGCTGGGGAGGAATCTTACAAATGTTATACAATTACAATAAAAGACCATCACGCCACTTATATAAGTAAATTGAACATACTTGAAACATCTTGTGACAATTATGCGTTTTTGAACCATATAATTGAGTTGCGCTTTTCTTCTTTGTTTTTGTGAATACCCCCTTTAAAGAATTCATGACACCCGTAGGGGTACGAAAGAAGGCAATTCAATCCTTTAGTCTATTCTCCTCATTATTTATCAAGATCCGATGTGATTTAGGTAAAATTGCATTCATGTTCTCTTGAACTATTGTCCAAGTGTTGGGGAGGCTTTCAATCAATCTCAAGTCCTCTCCGAACTGCTAAAGAATCTCTCTTGCCAATTATGTGATCCCAAATATTCAATGTTACGTTTTTTATGATGTGCATCAGATCTAGAAGATGATTGATTCTTAGCTTTGTCCAATATGGAAGACGAAAGAACTTTGAGTACCTTGTCATTCCGGAAGGTGGTGTATGGGACGATCCTCTCCACAATACTTCCCAATCTCCTACTGTTAGAGAATGTGGGGTACTACTTTGTAGGTGGAACAAACTTCTCATGATCAAATGAAAATAATCCATGATGATCTTCATACATGATCTTCTTGAGATACATAGGCTATGATGTAACAAGCGATGGCATTGTGACCGGATGTTGTGAGTCCTAATTATGCACAATGCACAAATAAAATATATTCAGAGATAATTCAAATCAAATGGAAGGTGATTGAGAATATAAAACATATCAGTCATCCATACCCAATATAATTTGTAAGTGAAGTGGCTCGTCCTTGAATTCCAACCACTCCTCTTCTATGTGTTGCCATGCCGGTGTGGATCCACAGGGACCCTCATCATGCCATCGGTGGAATGATTATGTGCATGCCATGTCATGAGTTTGGCAAAAGACTAGTATCAGAACATGTGTTGAATGCAGGGTAAGATAGGAAAATGCCTCAACACCTTTTGAGAAATTATCGTACCTTGGAAATCACTTCGGTAACAAGACTCCACATTTCGGACATTGAGTTGCACCCCGAAATAGCACACAATCATTGACACATGCATCTATACATTTGTAATCCATGCCAAGTGCCATCAATACTCTCCTAGAATGTGGCCTTATTCTTGGCATCTTGTTGTCCAAAGGAAGCATATTCTTCATGATCCTACAAAGGGTTTGAGAGAATTTTAAATATTATTTATAAAAAAGGTATGTTATATCAAAATTATAAATTGCTAACCACAAGCATCAAGGACTCACTAAAAGAGGCTTGTAACACTAGCATTGCTCCAACCATACATGGTTTGCAAGTTTAGGAACTCCAAGGTCACACGAAGGGTGGAGTATGCATACCCCTCATAGAGTGGAGTGCAAACGGCTTGTCGTAATTGATCTTCGTTAATTGAGGCTTCGGGCTCCTCCTCTCCTTTCTCAAAAAGTCATCCATTATCTCGTTCAAGCCCAAATCTTCATCACCTCATGTTGAGCACGTGGGCTCACCCCAATTGAATCATGGAGGTCTTTAAAGCCTTTACATAGTCATCCACTAAACGTAGAGTAATGAGGCAAAGACTCGTCCACTCTACGACATACCTCCTCCTCGTCCTCGTCCTAAAAAACATGGACTACTTTCTGAGAATAACTAAATCATGTGCATAAGAACTTATGTATACTCACCAAACTAGCCGCGTGTCGTACATATTCGAATTGGCCATAATCTTACATATTCAAATATCGTGATTTGATGTAAACGCATGATTTCTCCCTTGAATCTCTTGCATAGACATAGAATCTTCAGATGTAACCACTCATGCCAACTTCACATGGGTGCCTCATCATCATTGAAAGAGGAATGTGTCGACTATCGTCTATGCATGGTGTGGGGACCTAAAAAGAAACTCACAAAATACTACAAGTGTGAAAACTCTATTCCACTTCATCAAACAAAAATTTAGCTCTCCGGATGTGTGCATTCAAACTTGGTAACATCTAAATTTTAAATGTATCTTACTAAATAGAGATGCACCACGAAGTTATCTTATAAATCATCAAAACGAGAAATGGGATATCGATTTTTAATAGTGATCTTATTCAAAGCTCTATATTCAATGCACATATGATAGATTTGGTTCTTTTTTTGTACTAAAAGTACTGGAGAACTGAAAGGAGAACTGCTAGGCCTTATGAGTCCTTGATCTAAAAGTTCTTCTATTTGTCGTTGAATCTCTTTTTGTTGAATTTGATTTTTTCTATAAGGATCTTTATGTGGTGGTTGATTACCAAGCGATGATCTCAATTGTGTTGTCTTCTAGAGGAGATGTAGGTAGACCTGGGGGCAGGTCATCAGCACAAAAGAGTCTTTGAACTGATCTAGAAAGAGTTGTTGACTAGGTGATAAAGTGTGGTTAGCTCCTTCTATTTCGCTTACATATATCATGTAGGCCTGAGTCTCGTTCACGTTGATGCTTTGGGAAAAGCCTCCCTCTATAGCTCCGTCCCAAAACACCACATTAGAAAAAACAATATACTAGGACCACAACACCAGCAAGACCACAACCAAGAAACAACAACACCTCTACATCATCATTCATGAGCAAATGTAAACACTGACAAGTTGAATCATCAAATACATGATTATATTAGAGATTACCCAGCTTCAAAAGACAAAGGAAAAAAACTATGCAAACATGCACATGCTATAGATTTAAATGATGAGTGATGCATGTCTCATTAATCCTCATCATCTACATCAAGCTTGAAAATCCAACAATCTAGATGATAATCATGATAAAATGAGGGGGGCAAGAAAGTACTCTCTTGAGCCACTGTGCATAATACAATCCAAAATCCAAAAGTTGGGAGTGCTAAATACCTTTTAAATTTGGAGAGAAGCTTGCCACGACAACAACATATGGCCTCATCACTGCCAAGGTAGTGCACACAAGCCACCAAAACACAACACCTATGGTATTCAAGCCTCTCTTTCAAGATCAAAACGATATAGTATCACGTTATTTCCAGGGCTCCCAATCTGCCTGACAACTAGTTTTAATTCATTTGGAAAGCACCACATCAGATTCAGCCCACTCAGAGCTTACACCCATTATGGCCAAGACGGCTCCCAGCTGCCTCTGGGTCAATACCATCATCCATATGGTTTCCAAAATTGGTGACAACTGTCGGCAATGCAATGAAGCCATTTCTCTCTAAGGTTCAAAGCCTAAAGCTTTGCAGTTTGATTTTTTTGCCTAATGTCCTCCTCATGCCTTTGGTTTCTCCACTCAACTAATGCCTAATTAACGATAACGTGAGTTTATACCACTTATATGCATAGCCAAGCTTTCAACACCCATAATCTTGATTCTAGGACTTCCGTACCATACCTCAAAGGCTTCAAAAAAACATCCAAGACTACTAGTATTGCTCCATCTCCGTTGCTATTGCTCAAGGGCTGTTCTTCAGCCATGAGAAGAGAAGGGACTGTTTTGTTGTTATCATCTCCCTTGCCATTCTTGCAACACCGAAACACATAAAGCATGCATGCCACTCCTCCTTCTTTTGACTGCATCTAGCATGTGACCACACCATGATGTCTTCTACCACGATCGGAAAAAACCTATCATATTTTGCAAAGCCCCCCCTTGGTTGGAGCATTTATTCACTCCTCAAACGCTACACCTATCTCAAACTCTTACTTGTTGATTTGTACCATCACAACAATAGAATCCTCCACCTAGATCAAACGGGTACAACACCCCTAGTCTTTGAATTTAATTGATCCACCCACCGGGATTAAACACCTACACAACGTCTTGGAACAACCTCAGATTTCTACCCTTAGCAACTGGCTGAAACATACTAGAAAGCTTATCATCCAGCCTACGCCCTGCCTCTCCATCGTTAAAAAAGATCTGTTCATCCAGACCATTACGAGAGACCTTGGGCATAGAAAAAGTACTACAAACATCCATGTAAGCGTGATACTTTTCCTCCAGCATATAAGCTGTTAGATATCCGTAACGCCGCTTACGGGCGTTACCACAAGAGGGGACGGCCTCTGGCTCACCACCCAGCCATAGAGGAAGAATGAGGATTGCCCCTCATCCCCCAGGCTATATAGTGTGTGGCCTGCCGTCCACACTAGCCTGGCCGCCCATGACTCCGCATGGGCGTCCTCTCCCACTAAACCCTGGATATGGCCATCCGGTCTGCCGTCGGTCACAGGCATTACAGCCTACATGACATTACCCCCCCCTTAAGAAGAGTTTTAGTCCTCGAAAACAAACTGGGGAAACCTTTTGGAAATTGCACTACGGCGTTCCCAGGTTGCTACCTCCTCATCCCTATCTGTCCATTTAACAAGTACCTCCTGGTACACTTTATGTCGGGTTTGTCTATCACGATACCCTAGAATCTTTTCAGGTTCATGTGGTATCTTTGGTGGCTCTATCAAGTCCACCAAAATCTCTGGAGAAATTGCGTTCTCTAACCCGTGAACTGATTTCTTTAGTTTACTGACATGGAAGACATGATGGACTTGAGAACTCTCCGGTAACTCAAGTTTATATGCTACGTCCCCAATCTTCTTAAGGATTTTAAAAGGACCACAATATCTCGGAGAAAGTTTATTATTCCCGTTTTCATGGTTTCTGACTGCGCAGGAACCTTGAGGAATACAAAGTCACCTTCTGCAAAGGTCACCTTTCTTCGTCCTTTATCCGCATAAGTTTTAGCGCGATCCTGGGCGCTACGAATGCTCTCACGTGCGGCTCTGAGCATATCATTCATATCTTCAAGGAAATCCTTGACAGATTGAATCTTCTCCTTTTCTAGGCCTACAGCCATCGGAGATCTCGGCTGGAATCCATACATTAACATGAATGGTGTAAATCCAGTCGCTGAGTGTTTGGAGCTGTTATAGGCAAACTCCAATAAGGGCAAGTACTCTTCCCAATTAGATTGCTTCTTACTAACATAAGAACGCAACATATCCTCCAGAATTTGGTTAACTCTTTCAGTTTGACCATCAGACTCCGGATGATCTGCCGTACTCATACTCAGAGTAGTATCCAACTTTTTGAAGACTTCTCTCCAAAAATGACTGTTGAACTTTCTATCTCTATCCGACACTATATCTGCGGGCAGGCCATATAGCTTGTAGAGATGTTCAATAAAGAGTTTTGCCAACTCTGGCGTTTTTACAGTTTTCTTCGTGGCGATAAACTTTGCCATTTTAGTTAACCTGTCCACTACCACCCACACCGAGTCATTCCCTCGACTCGTCTTGGGTAAACCGGTAATGAAATCCATGGAAATGCTTTCCCATTTCCCTTGAGGAATATCCAGCGGATGGAGTAGTCCTCCAGCCTTAAGACGTTCATGTTTATTGACCTGGCACTTATTGCATTTCAGCACATAAGTCTGGACGTCCTTAAACAAACTAGGCCAATAAAACTGTCTTTTTACTAGTGCATAGGTCTTCTGAATCCCAGGATGACCCGCACTTGGACTATCATGACTTTCTTTAAGAATTTGGGCCCGAAAGTCACCAATAGTTGGTACACATATTCTACCCTTGTAGAGTAAGTACCCGTCGTCAATGGAGTAATTAGCATATTTCTCCCCCCGACGAAGTTTATCACTCCCCTTTGAAGCCGTGGTAGTCAAAGGTGATGAAAGGCCTACGTCAGAGCTCTCCGGCTCCAAACTATAGCTAGAAGACACGGCTAGTCTCTCCGGACTAACTCTCGCTTCCCTTCCCGTTGCACCTTCGGCCAGTCTCTCCGGACTAGCAATACGTGCCAACCAGGGAGGTAGTCGCGTCTGTTAAGAAGTGCGTACGCGTACAGCGCGCCAGACCTCTGTAAAAGATGGATCGTGCTCACATAAACCACATAGGGACTCCAAGAAATCATTCTTGAAGACTGTGAAACTAAGTTCATTAATCTGTGGCATGCGACTAAGTGCATCTGCCACCACGTTATACTTACCTTTCTGGTAACGTATCTGAAGGTCAAACTCCTGTAGAATCTCTGCCCACCGAGTTTTTCTACCCTTCAGTTCATTTTGACTTGAAAGCCATTTCAGACTTTCATGGTCCGTCCGGACCTCAAAAGTAGCACCATATAAATAGTGTCTCCACTTTTTCAGTGCATGAACTATCGCTAGTAACTCTCGCTCGTAAGCCGAGTAGTTACGCTGCGCACGATCTAACTTTTTACTTTCAAATGCAATTGGGCATCCCCTTTGCATTAGTGCGGCCCCAATGGCCTCATTACTAGCGTCTGTTTCCAAAACAAACGGCTCATTTGGATCCACAATAGTCAAAACAGGTGCAGCTGCTACGATCACCTTGAGCTTATCAAAACTTTTCTGTTGGGCTTCCCCCCAACTAATGTTTTTTGTTTTTGACTGTAACTGGTCAGTCAATGGGACTGCGATCTTCGCGTAGTCCTTCACATACTGTCGGTAGAACCCCGACATGCCAAGAAAAATCTGCAGTTCCTCGAGATTCTTCGACGCTGGCCATTTAAGAATAGCCTCTACTTTTTCTGGCTCCATCCGCGTACCATCAGCGGATATAATACGGCCAAGATAGTGAATTTCTGTTTCAAAAAATTCACATTTGCTCTTCTTCGCAAATAGTTTGTGCTCTCGCAACAACTCGAACACTAGACGCAAATGCTCTATGTGTTCTTTCTATGTCTTACTGTACACAAGAATATCATCTAGGAAAACTACTACGAATTTTCCTAGATATGGACGTAAAATACTGTCCATTACCATCATAAACGTCGCTGGAGCATTGGCTAGCCCAAATGGCATAACCAAAAACTCAAAATGCCCGAAACGGGTCCTAAATGCTGTCTTCGCAACATCTTCTGCTTTTATTCTAACCTGATGATATCCTGATCTCAGGTCTATTTTTGTAAAGTATCTCGATCCATAGAGTTGATCAAACAACTCATCCATGCGTGGCATTGGATACTTGTTCTTAATTGTTATCTGATTAAGAGCCCTATAGTCTATGCACATCCGCATAGATCCGTCTTTCTTCTTTACCACAAGAATAGGTGATGCCCATGGACTTGAACTAGGCCGAATAAAGCCTTTGTTCAAATATTCCGTCAATTGTTTTTCCACCTCCTATGCCTCGGAGTGGCTTAATCTATAAGCAGGTTTGCTTATAGGTTTTGATCCTGGCATAACTTCGATGCCATGGTCTACTTCTCTAGATGGTGGTAAACCATCTGGTAAATCATCAGGAAAAACATCCTGAAATTCCTCTAATAAATTCATTAAAGTATCTGCGTACTTTTTCTTTAATGTCTCATTCACCTTGGATTTTTTCTTGTTTGAATCACATGCATGCCAAACAGGGTTTTCAAACAGTGGGTCTCGTCCAAGGTTATTTTGTTTTTCTTGTTTGTCTACGCAAACATCATTTATTGTTTCATCTATGGAAACAGAATTCAAAAGAGGGTAACAAGCATATACCTCTGCTATCTGGTCTCTGCGGACCGCTGTACACAGCTCCATGGAGGAAATAAGTGGTGTGGCAGGGACAGTACGGTCGCCCTGCAGGGTGATGACTCTACCTCCGTGCTCAAAACATAGCGTATTATGTAAGTAATTCCGAGCTAGACTAGGGCCCAAGCCATACAGCCACTCCCTGTCTAGATATACGTCTGCTCTGGCTAAGTGCATGACCTGAAAGTCAAGCGGAGCCTCGTAGTCCTGCATAGATAATGGGACCCCCAATACTACGGTATTCCATACCGTTTTATCATATCCGTTGGCTAGGCCAACAGTATACTCATGATCACTCCGGGTCTCAGTCAATCCCAACTTCTTGACTAACGAGTAGTTCAAGAAGTTGTGGCTAGCTCCATCATCAATAAAAACTGTGACTCTACGGCCACCTATGGTGCCATACATGCGCACCATGTCATGCAGACCTATAGTAGGCTGCCACATCGCTCGTGTCACTGAACAAGCGTGATGCTCATCACAATGACACTGTCACCTCTCTGAACTCTGCGGAACTGAGAGGGAGTCTCTGCACTGTATGCAACTGCCTAGAAGATTTACCATCTTTTTTGGGCTCGTTGCCACTAGTGCTGGCTTTAGGCTTTGGACACTCAGCCTTCGTGTGCCCTACTTCATTGCAATTAAAGCAGCGATTTTCCTTTCGCGCTTTAATATACTGCTCTTTCTTTTGGATTTCGGTGTCTCTTTTTTTCCTGGATGGTCGCGGTTTTTTAGACCAATGACCACCCTGTCCTTCCTGGTCCGTCCTATCCCCTTGTTTCTCACCGCGGAACCCTTTTCTTTTGAGGCCCGACCTCCTCTTTTCACTACCCTCGGCCCTGCTAGAACCACCATGCGCACTACGGCGCTTGATGTCATCGAATATCTGTGCATATTTGTAAGATCCCTGTTCCCACCGAGCAACAGATTCAGGGTACTGGCAGCGGAAGTAGCGCTTCTCGCGCGGGACAGGGGTCCCACACTCGGGGCCTCGCCCACGGATATCCGGATAAGAGACTAATCCGTCGGTTGTTCCAAAACCGAACCCGGAAAAACTTTCTTAACCGGAAGCACGGGCGATTCCACCAGGATAACTTTTTACTCTAACGTAGTCAAGATCATTTCTGATCGAGATGATCCAATTACATCTATAAGATACTTAGTCAGTTCAAGGAAGAAACTTGCACTTGGATCATTGGGATCAACGCTTTTTTCCCCATTCAAGAGGCACAGCCGTTGATTCCTATCCATAGAACAGTTACTGTCCGGGATTTTTTTTTTTCTATCGTAAAAACAAAAGTTTGAGTTTCGATTTACGGATCCATCAGTCCAGCCTAACCCCATCCAATCCCATGGGTTAGCCAACCGCCCAACCACTGTAGTGATGGGATCCAATTAAAAATTTGGTTAGGTTTTGTCCCGGGTACCAAGGAAAAGAGTTCCAAGGCCCCCTAGCCGGATGTTCATGCAAAATAAAACTAGTCACACCACTCACACACCCAATATGAAATTGCCTTTTTCAACCAGATTCAACCAGTTTAAAACAATCCTTTAATAAAACCATAGTATCATTGATCACCATCTTCCAATTTATCCAATTGATTCTTAATTTCCCATCATTCCTTCATCAGAGTATCTATGGCATCATTGGCAACTAGAACGCTCAGGAGCCGTTTCGATAGTTCCTAGCCCATAATACTTGGCAATATAATCACTTAACATGATGGACTCTCGTTGAAGATCAGCAAGATCAACCAACAGATCCATATAAGGAGCCATGGACTCATCCATTGAAGACCAGCAAGGTCAATCAACCAGATCCATGCTCGATTTCAGAAAACAACTCCAACTCTGTTCCAATATCTTCCTCGACGCACGCGTGGGTATCCTAGGCGACCCAGAGCCCGAGCACCGTATGGTCAGCACCCTCTAGGATCCTTCGCAGGTAACCTAGCGCTTCACGCATAGGCCGCTTCCTTGGCCCCTCATCCACCGTACCGGAAGCTCACCATTTTAATCGCACCGAGGCTGGTCAAGACCTCGGCCGACCTTGCTACGCGAGACGTCCTTCATTGACTCCCCGTCAGCAGTTGCAACTTTCTCATCACGACCTTAATCACAAGACGGTCAAAATGCTCCCCCCAGCATTCTTGACATAAAACAATCATTTACAGACAGCATTTACAAACAGCATTTACAAACTGTTTACAATACAATTTCTATTTTAACTTTCATTTTTCCACATTATCCCTCCTCAATCTACATTACTTATCCCATATTCCATTTATATGTATACTCATCCCATCACATCATTTCCATCTCATCACTTCAGATTCCCTCACATCACAATCGTATATTCACATCCATACATCCACAACTATATGCGTACATTCACATCTACATGCATACATCTACATCCCTATGCATACATCCACATCCACATTCACATTCACCTCCATACATCTACATCTACATGCATACATCCACTCCACATTCACATCCACATCTATACATCTACATCTACATGCATACATCCACCTCTACATCCACATCTACGTCTATACACCTACATCTACATGCATACATCCACCTCTACATCCACATCTACGTCTATACACCTACATCTACATGCATACATCCCCATCCACATCCACATCTACATCTATACATCTACATCTACATGTATACATATACATCTCCATTCACAACTACATCTACATGCATACATCCATATCTCCATTCCCATCTACATCTATACATCTACATCTACATGCATCCATCCACCTCCACATCCACATCTACATCTATACATCTACATCTACATGTATACATCCACATCTCCATTCACATCTACATCTATACCTCTACATCTACATACATCCATCCACATCTCCATTTACATCCTCATCTACACATCTATTTCTACATGCATACATCCACGTCCCATGCATACATCCACCTCCACATTCACACTCACATCCATACATCTACATATACATGCAACATCCACATCTCCATGCATAATAAAATTCTTTTAATTAATCTAGGATGATAGTTCCTAGAATATGGTAGGAATTCCTCTTTTTATACTTTGAATGAATTTATTTTATGCGTAATTTTTATAAAAATTTTGCCATAGCTCTGCTACTATGACTGATAAATCTCAATTTTTTTTCTAAGGGATAAAGCTCATTATTAAAGAAATAATTAGAATGGTCTCTAATTGGATCATCAATCCATAATGGTCTCTAATTGGATCATTAAGAAAACAATTAGAATGGTCTCTAATTGGGTCATCAATCCATAATGGATTGAATCATCAATGTGCATAAACTAAAAGCATAGCAAAAAGCCATTAATTTGGCCTTAAGCATAGCTTAATCTTGGATTAAGGAAAGGCTTTATGAAAAGCTTCATTTGGATTGAGAATGGTTCATGAGTATGACCATTTCGAGAGAGAGAGAGAGAAATTACATAAAAACCATTAGAATTTAAACATAAAGGGAAATTAACTTCTATAGCATTTATTAAATTATGTAACTCTTCACTACTATTCACCAATTAACTTCAATAGCATTTAAAAAAACCATACCAATTAAACTTCTCAAGCTTGAGAGGGGTTGAGAAGAGAGAATCATTGAGAAATTATAAAAAGATCAAGATTCAATATACTTACCTTATAATTTGCTTGATTCTTTATTCACGGTAGAGGCCCCTAACCAATCAATTGGTTTAGTATGTTGATGGAGCCACCAATGGGGATTGAAGAAAGAGAGAAGTGTCAAAAACTAGTGAATTATTAAAGAATTCACAGTTCTTGGCTTAGGTGGAGTAACAAAGCATAAGACACTATATATTTTGGATTAGATGAAGTAGAGCAACAAAGCATAAGACACTATCTAATTTGGCTTAGGTGGAGTAGAGTAACAAGGCATAAGACTCTATCTAATTTGGCTTAGGTGGAGTAGAGTAACAAGGCATAAAACTCTATGTTTTTTTCAACAAGGGGAGGTTTCTATTTATAGGAAAATTTGAGCTCCTAACCAAACAAACTGATTCTAGAATTTTTTCAAGTCAGTTTGGTTGAATTTGGACTAGATTTGGACCTAGTTTGGTTACTTTTTGATTCGGTTTGGTTCCATTTTGATTTGGTTTGGTTCAAGAGAGATGAGAGATAAAAATATCACATTATTTTTTTGTTTAAAACTCATTCAAGCATGTGAAATATGCACCTCCTTTAAAGAATTCCCCTTCCTTACATATGTGTCAAAATTTTATTGCTCATAGTTTTTTACTAATAAACCTTGTACATTTTCAACTCTTCATCTTATGTGAAATATGCACCTCCTTTAAAGAACTCCTCTTCCTTACATATGTGTCATAGTTTTTTTACTAATAAACCTTGTACATTTTCAACTCTTCATCTTATGTGAAATATGCACCTCCTTTAAAGAACTCCCCTTCCTTACATATGTGTTTATTTACTAAGAAACCTTGTACATTTTCAACTCTTCATCTTATGTGAAATATGCACCTCCTTTAAAGAACTCCCCTTCCTTACATATGTGTTTATTTACTAATAAACCTTGTACATTTTCAACTCTTCATCTTATGTGAGCATTTACTCATTTTTGGATACCCAAAATATCTCATATTTTTAATATTGCTCATAGTTTTTTTACTAATAAATCTTGTACATTTTCAACTCTTCATCTTATGTGAGCATTTACTCATTTTTGGGTATCTTCTTTTACAAATTGGATTTATCTCCTCCCTACACATGGATTGATGCTATTGGCCCATAGAAACCTTAATTGGACCATAGTCTAAAGTTTTCTAAAAATCTAGACCCTTAGGCTAAGGTTCTTTATACCTATTTCCAATTAATTCCAATTGCACATTGAAAAATTCTTTTTAAATTTCTGTTTCAGGGGAACTCATCTGAATTATAAGAGATATTTTTCTATCTAAAAATATTCAAAATCTGAATATTCTCTCTCTAGAATATTTTTCTCTCTCTAAGCTAAAACAGTTAGAAACAAGGTCTTTATATTTCTGAAGAGGGATTGATTACAGGGGAAGATACTAGACATCAAAAAGGGGGTTGGGGGAGGAATCTTACATTCTACCCCACTTAAAAAACGCGAGATGTCCTCATCTCGCAACTTGGGATAATTTCGCAAGATGCACGAATATGAGACTTAGAGAAAAATTTTAATCAAGATTAACCACCAAGAAAAGTCTTAAAGAGAGCAAGATTCAAAATAAGAACAAGATTTAAACTTTATTCATTCTCGGAACTTATACAGTAAAGATAGAGAAACTCTTTACACTTCCATAAGCCCGTCCATCATATGGTCACAAAAGCAGTCTTCACAAGCTGCACAAGTATAGGGTAACTCATCTATGGGAATGATTCTGCTGGTTATTGCCGCACCTATCTCGGTGGTATGAGGTGATCTAACAAAAGGACCTCTGAGAGGCAAGCCAAAAACGGGGTAAAGGCATATCTTCTCATGAGGAAGAAAACATGCCAGTAAGAAGACCCGCTCAGAAAACCCAAGATGCCTTGATCTCATGACACAGTAGTATCGGGGACCCAAACCCAAAGCTTCAATAACCATGGCCAAGCGGACATTGTTACGAAAGTGTTGCTGACCCCAGGGTGTTACCCTAGTTATGTTTTGATAGGTCCGCCATTTGGTCTGCGCTACAGAAGTTCCTAGGTGAGGAAAAAGTGAGCGCTCATACTGTTCTATAAAGTCTTTCTTCACAGACTCTCTTGCGTCTTGAAGGTGAGAAATCATCAGGGATAAAACTAATTCCTGTTGCCAAGCCATGAAGGAGATTAAGAAAGAAAGGAGATTGATGGGAGTAAGATTACTGTGAGCGACAAGTAAAAATTACGACTTATATAAAGGAAGGAGCTAGCGTAACCTAGAAGCCAACGGTAACTTGCCACTGAAGTTTTACCGTCTTTCCATGATTTGAGTTTGACACATTTTTCTATAGAAGGCATTAAGAATTTTGAGATGAGGGAATAAAAGAAACTTGTAGGCTAAGTCACCTACTTTCATTGAATTCAGATATAAGGGTCACAATATCTGGGGGATAACTTCTTATACTCCCCAAGAGATAAAGAACTTCTTTTGGGCCGTACTCGAATGAAAACCAAAACCTTGGTATCCAAAACACCGATTCTCACTTCTGGACTCATTGTTCTAAAGCCTTAAAACAGGTGGGACTCCTGAGAAGTATTCTAGGGAAAGGGTCTTCCTTTTTTAAACAGAAGCTTTCTTTTATTTTAGAGAGGGAATAATTATAAGATCAGAAAGGAAGATTCTTACCCCTGTATGCTTCGAATGTTGGGGAGGAATCTTACATTCTACCCCACTTAAAAAGTGCGAGATGTCCTCATCTCGCAAGGTAGAGGACAGCTCTTTTTCTTAAGATCCAATTTTATTCTGGGGTTCCTTATATTCTAGTCAACCCAACAGAACACTGGAATAAATATCCCTTATATAGAACTCATCATTAAATAACAATTCATTCAGATTATATCATTCATATCTTTAACATGATAATGGTTCATTAGACTGAAAAGTTTCCTTTGGAACATTCCTCCACGGAAATTTCAGTCAAGTAAGTTCTCAATTTGACATCCCTTAACTCGATCTACCGGTCAAGTATTAACAGTAGCAATCTGACAGCACAACCCACTAATCTCATAGTGATTTGCTGAATTCGTTATCATCTTTCTAGTTATTAATATCATCACAGGGACTCGTCCCATTCCCCCTCATTGAGGTTTCATTATATTTCAACTAATTTTTAAAAATCAATATTTTTCAATCAGCATTTTCAATCAGCATCCAAATCAATTCATCAATTCTCAAACAGAATTAAAAATCATATCAATCACATTCGAAATCATCATCTAGATAGCATTAACGCTTATAATTTCAAGTCTTAGATTTACTCGTATATACTGTCAGTAAAGAGCTGCAGTATACTCTCGGTATATACGGGTAATCACGGCCCTTGGAATTATAAGGTAAATACTATCATGTCTAGGCCTCAAGCAAGTCAGGGATTCTATATAATTGTGGTACTTCCATCTGAAGACCCAATTACCAAATTACGAGTTTCAGTTTGAATATCAAATTGTATGAATTATCTCACACAATTATAATCTTTTTGTGTCTCTTGACAAATTTTTGATATATTTGTCTTCTCAGTTGATCTTTATTAACCAAATGCTCTGATACCAACTGTAAGATCCCTGTTCCCACCGAGCAACAGATTCAGGGTACTGGCAGCGGAAGTAGCGCTTCTCGCGCGGGACAGGGGTCCCACACTCGGGGCCTCGCCCACGGATATCCGGATAAGAGACTAATCCGTCGGTTGTTCCAAAACCGAACCCGGAAAAACTTTCTTAACCGGAAGCACGGGCGATTCCACCAGGATAACTTTTTACTCTAACGTAGTCAAGATCATTTCTGATCGAGATGATCCAATTACATCTATAAGATACTTAGTCAGTTCAAGGAAGAAACTTGCACTTGGATCATTGGGATCAACGCTTTTTTCCCCATTCAAGAGGCACAGCCGTTGATTCCTATCCATAGAACAGTTACTGTCCGGGATTTTTTTTTTTCTATCGTAAAAACAAAAGTTTGAGTTTCGATTTACGGATCCATCAGTCCAGCCTAACCCCATCCAATCCCATGGGTTAGCCAACCGCCCAACCACTGTAGTGATGGGATCCAATTAAAAATTTGGTTAGGTTTTGTCCCGGGTACCAAGGAAAAGAGTTCCAAGGCCCCCTAGCCGGATGTTCATGCAAAATAAAACTAGTCACACCACTCACACACCCAATATGAAATTGCCTTTTTCAACCAGATTCAACCAGTTTAAAACAATCCTTTAATAAAACCATAGTATCATTGATCACCATCTTCCAATTTATCCAATTGATTCTTAATTTCCCATCATTCCTTCATCAGAGTATCTATGGCATCATTGGCAACTAGAACGCTCAGGAGCCGTTTCGATAGTTCCTAGCCCATAATACTTGGCAATATAATCACTTAACATGATGGACTCTCGTTGAAGATCAGCAAGATCAACCAACAGATCCATATAAGGAGCCATGGACTCATCCATTGAAGACCAGCAAGGTCAATCAACCAGATCCATGCTCGATTTCAGAAAACAACTCCAACTCTGTTCCAATATCTTCCTCGACGCACGCGTGGGTATCCTAGGCGACCCAGAGCCCGAGCACCGTATGGTCAGCACCCTCTAGGATCCTTCGCAGGTAACCTAGCGCTTCACGCATAGGCCGCTTCCTTGGCCCCTCATCCACCGTACCGGAAGCTCACCATTTTAATCGCACCGAGGCTGGTCAAGACCTCGGCCGACCTTGCTACGCGAGACGTCCTTCATTGACTCCCCGTCAGCAGTTGCAACTTTCTCATCACGACCTTAATCACAAGACGGTCAAAATGCTCCCCCCAGCATTCTTGACATAAAACAATCATTTACAGACAGCATTTACAAACAGTTTACAATACAATTTCTATTTTAACTTTCATTTTTCCACATTATCCCTCCTCAATCTACATTACTTATCCCATATTCCATTTATATGTATACTCATCCCATCACATCATTTCCATCTCATCACTTCAGATTCCCTCACATCACAATCGTATATTCACATCCATACATCCACAACTATATGCGTACATTCACATCTACATGCATACATCTACATCCCTATGCATACATCCACATCCACATTCACATTCACCTCCATACATCTACATCTACATGCATACATCCACTCCACATTCACATCCACATCTATACATCTACATCTACATGCATACATCCACCTCTACATCCACATCTACGTCTATACACCTACATCTACATGCATACATCCACCTCTACATCCACATCTACGTCTATACACCTACATCTACATGCATACATCCCCATCCACATCCACATCTACATCTATACATCTACATCTACATGTATACATATACATCTCCATTCACAACTACATCTACATGCATACATCCATATCTCCATTCCCATCTACATCTATACATCTACATCTACATGCATCCATCCACCTCCACATCCACATCTACATCTATACATCTACATCTACATGTATACATCCACATCTCCATTCACATCTACATCTATACCTCTACATCTACATACATCCATCCACATCTCCATTTACATCCTCATCTACACATCTATTTCTACATGCATACATCCACGTCCCATGCATACATCCACCTCCACATTCACACTCACATCCATACATCTACATATACATGCAACATCCACATCTCCATGCATAATAAAATTCTTTTAATTAATCTAGGATGATAGTTCCTAGAATATGGTAGGAATTCCTCTTTTTATACTTTGAATGAATTTATTTTATGCGTAATTTTTATAAAAATTTTGCCATAGCTCTGCTACTATGACTGATAAATCTCAATTTTTTTTCTAAGGGATAAAGCTCATTATTAAAGAAATAATTAGAATGGTCTCTAATTGGATCATCAATCCATAATGGTCTCTAATTGGATCATCAATCCATAATGGTCTCTAATTGGATCATTAAGAAAACAATTAGAATGGTCTCTAATTGGGTCATCAATCCATAATGGATTGAATCATCAATGTGCATAAACTAAAAGCATAGCAAAAAGCCATTAATTTGGCCTTAAGCATAGCTTAATCTTGGATTAAGGAAAGGCTTTATGAAAAGCTTCATTTGGATTGAGAATGGTTCATGAGTATGACCATTTCGAGAGAGAGAGAGAGAAATTACATAAAAACCATTAGAATTTAAACATAAAGGGAAATTAACTTCTATAGCATTTATTAAATTATGTAACTCTTCACTACTATTCACCAATTAACTTCAATAGCATTTAAAAAAACCATACCAATTAAACTTCTCAAGCTTGAGAGGGGTTGAGAAGAGAGAATCATTGAGAAATTATAAAAAGATCAAGATTCAATATACTTACCTTATAATTTGCTTGATTCTTTATTCACGGTAGAGGCCCCCAACCAATCAATTGGTTTAGTATGTTGATGGAGCCACCAATGGGGATTGAAGAAAGAGAGAAGTGTCAAAAACTAGTGAATTATTAAAGAATTCACAGTTCTTGGCTTAGGTGGAGTAACAAAGCATAAGACACTATATATTTTGGATTAGATGAAGTAGAGCAACAAAGCATAAGACACTATCTAATTTGGCTTAGGTGGAGTAGAGTAACAAGGCATAAGACTCTATCTAATTTGGCTTAGGTGGAGTAGAGTAACAAGGCATAAAACTCTATGTTTTTTTCAACAAGGGGAGGTTTCTATTTATAGGAAAATTTGAGCTCCTAACCAAACAAACTGATTCTAGAATTTTTTCAAGTCAGTTTGGTTGAATTTGGACTAGATTTGGACCTAGTTTGGTTACTTTTTGATTCGGTTTGGTTCCATTTTGATTTGGTTTGGTTCAAGAGAGATGAGAGATAAAAATATCACATTATTTTTTTGTTTAAAACTCATTCAAGCATGTGAAATATGCACCTCCTTTAAAGAATTTCCCTTCCTTACATATGTGTCAAAATTTTATTGCTCATAGTTTTTTACTAATAAACCTTGTACATTTTCAACTCTTCATCTTATGTGAAATATGCACCTCCTTTAAAGAACTCCTCTTCCTTACATATGTGTCATAGTTTTTTTACTAATAAACCTTGTACATTTTCAACTCTTCATCTTATGTGAAATATGCACCTCCTTTAAAGAACTCCCCTTCCTTACATATGTGTTTATTTACTAAGAAACCTTGTACATTTTCAACTCTTCATCTTATGTGAAATATGCACCTCCTTTAAAGAACTCCCCTTCCTTACATATGTGTTTATTTACTAATAAACCTTGTACATTTTCAACTCTTCATCTTATGTGAGCATTTACTCATTTTTGGATACCCAAAATATCTCATATTTTTAATATTGCTCATAGTTTTTTTACTAATAAATCTTGTACATTTTCAACTCTTCATCTTATGTGAGCATTTACTCATTTTTGGGTATCTTCTTTTACAAATTGGATTTATCTCCTCCCTACACATGGATTGATGCTATTGGCCCATAGAAACCTTAATTGGACCATAGTCTAAAGTTTTCTAAAAATCTAGACCCTTAGGCTAAGGTTCTTTATACCTATTTCCAATTAATTCCAATTGCACATTGGAAAATTCTTTTTAAATTTCTGTTTCAGGGGAACTCATCTGAATTATAAGAGATATTTTTCTATCTAAAAATATTCAAAATCTGAATATTCTCTCTCTAGAATATTTTTCTCTCTCTAAGCTAAAACAGTTAGAAACAAGGTCTTTATATTTCTGAAGAGGGATTGATTACAGGGGAAGATACTAGACATCAAAAAGGGGGTTGGGGGAGGAATCTTACAATATTGAATTGCCTCTGCTAAGTCTTTAGACTGTAGGGGTTCTACGTACTCAAGGTAATCATCTTTGAGGCCTCTCTTAAAGCCTCGCAAGTCTGGAATGCATCGATTCCCTTTAGCTTGAGTACTATCTCCCTGTAGTTTGAGATGTACTGAGTAAGGGATTTGTTCTCCATCGAGCACTTGTCCCATAACTCCCAGCTTCTCTCTGCCTCATTAACAGGCAAAAATTCTTTTCCAAACATTGTTTCAAATTCCGTCCAAGTGGTAGGGCGAGTTGTCAAACTCATCCACCACTTGTACGCTTTGCCGGTTAATGAGAGGCTAGCCTCTACGGGCTGTATACGGCTAGGCTGCTGTCGCAGCGCGTGCAAATCTGACCACTTCGCTAGAAACATATTGACTGAGTCCTTGTTTCTCTCCTTTTCCTCGCCACCAAAACTAGGCGGCTTTAAGTCTTTTAACAACGACGAAGCTGTCGCTACGGACGGCCCCGCAGGTGCATCGGCTTGTACTCCTGCAATTACTAGCGAGGCTACGCTCACCCGTGCCGCAGGAGCTCGGCTACCACGAGGAGTCGGAGTACTAGCCGAGGCGGCTGTCAGTGCATCTAACCGTGTGGAGATGCTCTGTAGCATCGTGACTAAATCAGCCTGGACTTTACCCATAGTGTTCAATTTGGCATTAAGATATTTAAACAGTCCACTGCAATATGTCATAGTCGTCGTCGTCATAATCCAAGAGGTCCTCCTCGGTCCCCTCGGCGACGTCAGTGTTCATGTCCTCTGGCTCATCGGCCATAAAGGGGTCATCAGCCAATGCGGCCGCTGCGGGCTCGCTGGGGCCTAAGGCGGGGTCAATAGACGAGGAGGGCGCTGGCAGATCACGCGTGATCGACGAGCGTACTCCGGACCGAACAACGGTCGGGCGTGTATGGCCTGACAATTCGGTCGGGGTCAAACCCGCGACCGAGGACAAGAGACTAGAAAAACCTAGAGAAGTAGAAGGCGGTGGGGACACACTACGCCTAGCAGACATCTTTAATTCTTACAAAAAAATAATGCGAGAACTCGAAAATTACTTAAAAAAACGCTAATAAAATGAGCAGTGGTGGAGAGAAAATAGTCACCCTCTTTTACGGTCGCCTGTCGATTTGTGTTACGTTGCGAGCCTCTACAAGGACGCTTCCGGGATGCTCCGATCCACGAGAAAAATGCCTGCAACTCATAACAAAAATTAAAATGATCGAGAGATGCCTTGCCGGGATTATTTCTTGCGGGGATTATCCCTCCTCCCCAGCCGAGAGAGAGGGTTTGCTTGAATTTTCTCATTTTTAATTTCATAAAAATGAATAATGAAAATATATATATTTTTTTAAAATAAATGGTTTTTTTTCTTAACCCTTTTCTTTTTCTAGCCGTTGGTGGCCGCCTCCTGGTCGGTTGGCTGGCTGTGGGGCTGGCCGTTGTGGCTGCTTTGGCCGCTGCCGCCGGCGGCTGGCCTGGCTAGTTGGCCACCGCCGGCTGGCCGCCTAGGCCAACGCTGTGGAGGGGCTGCAGCCACCCGAAGCTACAGCAGCTGCAGTAGCCTGATTCTTGCCGTCTTGTGCCGCAACCGGCGTTGCACCTTTTCATTTCGGCAAGTCCAACGGCCAGCAAACAACGCGACTTTCCAACGCATTTCAGCTACGTTGCGTCGCCCCCCACCCCCACACACGGTAGTGTGTTTCCAAAGATTTCGTGGGGCTGGTCTGCGCCCCCCCATCTCTACGCAGAGTTATTTGGCTCTTCGCCCCCCCACGCTAATGGTCCTGGGCTTTTCGCCCTGGGCTTGCTTCGCCCCACACACACGCGTTTCAGTTTATTTCGTGGAGCTGTCTTCGCCGTTTCGTCTAGCATTACAGCTACGAGCTTGGGCTGGATTTCGCCGCCCTACCCCACACAGAGTCGTGTGTTTCAAAGCTTGCACCCCCCCTTCCACACAGATAGAACGATTCCTTCGTAGCCATTCAACGCAGAAAAAAAAACAAACAAAAATTGCTTTGCTTACCTGCGATGCTGCTTGCTATGTGTGACGGGGAGAGAGAGTGAGAGAGAGAGAGAAAGAGTTCTTCCCTTCAAAATCTTGGTCGCCTCCCTCCACACACTCCCTTGAGGAGATAAGGGTGAGAAGATTGTGGATGAAAATCATCGAGTGGGCTCCGGTCCCCCATTCACGCGCGAACTCTCACGATCCCCTCGAACCACGCTCTGATACCAGTGTTAGATATCCGTAACGCCGCTACGGGCGTTACCACAAGAGGGGACGGCCTCTGGCTCACCACCCAGCCATAGAGGAAGAATGAGGATTGCCCCTCATCCCCCAGGCTATATAGTGTGTGGCCTGCCGTCCACACTAGCCTGGCCGCCCATGACTCCGCATGGGCGTCCTCAACCACTGAACCCCGGATATGGTCATCCGGTCTGCCGTCGGTCACAGGCATTACAGCCTACATGACATAAGCCTTCTCAAACCAAACAGATTCCGCATGCACACAATTAGTTACTCTTCACAACATTCCAGTCATCCAAGTCTTGGGTGGCTTTCAAACTCTCTATATCATACAAATCATAGCTTTCTATTACATCATAACCATTTGTTTGGGTATCTTCATCTGCCGTCTCCAAAGGCTTAGCATCATCTGCTGCACAAATGTTGTTTTGGGCTCGTATTATTTAATTAACAAATATGATGCGACATCAATTCCATTTTTTCCCCTTAATTGAAAATTCAAAGAGTGCATGACGCTGACACGTGCGAGTAGCATGTGCTCTTTACACGTGTCAGCATCATCTTCTGCATGCTTTTCATGAGTCTCCAGGATTCATGTTCTTGATAGGGTGGAGTTCTCTGTATGCTCTTCATGTTTCGTCGGGATTCTCCTTCTCAATGGAACTTCTACTTCGCAGGCATGCATGCTCTTCACACCTCACCGGGATTCGTGTTCTCGATGCAGGTTCTTCTCTTGAGTTTTCTAGATGCACGAGCCAGGGGTGCACGCCCTTTACGCCTCACCAGGATTCGCCTTCTCAATGCAGGTTAGAGTTCTCTGGATGCGCTGCATTGCCCTTATATTGGCATCATGTTGCTATGTTTGGTGCCTTTCAGTAAGCTATATCTACTGCTTCTGGGCAGACTGTGTCCATGGCGTTTGGGCTATGTCCACGTGCTCTACTGTCATGGGTCAGTCCAAGTGTGTGCGTAAAAAAGGGGAGTCTTCTCCTGCATGTATGGTCCTCTCTGTGGTACCCCCACCTTTTGTGTTGCCTGCTGGCATTTTTGCGCCCTCCATGCCTCCGGCTGTCAACCCTGTTCCTTGTAAAGCCACGTTATGTGAGGCCAACAAGGAAAATATTCCTCCTCGCATCCTCACACCGCCCGAAGGCTCGGGTGGTTTGTAGAATCTGAAGGATGTCAAACAGAGAGCCCGTTCTTTAGGTGCTGTTGTGTTCTGTTGTGTTGTTTAGTTTTACATGTATAATATATATTCTGTATATTGTGCGTTCAATATTCGATTGTATGTGTATGTGGATCACAGGCAGTAGCGACACATTGTGTGCCATAACAAAGAGAAAGAAGGTGGAGGACTTATCTGTTTCGTGAACTAGTCATTCGACCAATGCTCCTCCCTGTCCGAAGTTCCCCACTCATGGCAATCTGAAGATGCTCGAGGTGTCTATGACCATTGGCATCGGTAACACCAATGTCAGCACTTCTTTCTGGGATAACCTGGTCGAGTTTTCTCGCTAAAAGTGTACAAAAGCACTTTTCTCCCTCGAAAGAGGTGGAACGCTTCACCATTTGCACTTTTAGATGGTGGCTCGCATTGTGTCTACTTCTATCATTGCTGTTGGTAAGTGTGTCAAGCAGCACGTCATGTGGAATGTGAGCAAGCACGTCGGAGCGATTGTCATGTGCCGGGCACTTCGCCAGATTAAAATGCACACATTCCAGTGAATGGTGGGTTATTGTCTCAAGGATCTGCACTAACCTCATTTTCGTTTTCATGCTCATAATGTGTCTATAGATGAGATGTCCAGAGGAAGGACACTAAATGTGGAGTTCGGTCAGGGAGACCTCAAAAACCAGGTATGCCTGACACTGATAAATGTGTTTGAGCGAGCTTTCATCTACATGGAAAAATATATTCTCAATAAGTGGTTTATCACCCTTGGCGTCACACTCTTGAAGATGATGAGAAGTGGTAAATATTTCCCTAGTGCACAATGGATAATTCCTAAAACTGGGAACGGCATGGACTCTGCTAGAGCTCGAGCTATTTGGAAGTGCCTCAAAACTCCGGACTTAGCTGATATCTGAGATATGAGAAAGGTCTTCTTCCGTGATCACTACATTATGGGGGAAGCAACCAGGTACTTTCTCAATGAGAATCAAGAGAAAGATGAGCAAACAAAGCATAGAGATCACCAATTGGAGGAGCAGTTTGATAACCTCTCAAGCGACCAACTTGATGGTCTGGCCAATCCTATCTTTGTCGAGGAAAGTCCAACGGACGTCGAACCCAATGATCCGTACATCAACTCCTCTGAGGAGAGGGCCACTGAATTCCTCAGAGCTGTGAGCGAAGGGGAAGACATTATACTCGTTCCCCACGGCATGATCTCAGTGGCGAGGCCTTTCTCTAGTGTAGTCATTTTGCCCCACTATGTTGTAAATAAATAATCTGTATGGTCTCTACAGGAGATGTTTTTTTTCTCCATGTGTTTTGCTATGAATAAAACGTCAGCCCTATGTCATGAACTGTGTGTGGGTTCCATGTGTTTTGCTATGAATAAAACGTCGGCCCTATGTCGTGGTCTGTGTGTGGGTCCCTTACAGATATATCGTGCAATATCATGTCCTTTTTTGAAAAATGCAATATAATATGCAAGATGTCATCATATCAAAGCTAGAGTCCATGATACCCTCCTTGATGACTGCATCTTTTTCATCACTATTTCAGACATCCTTGACTGAATCAGCCAGCTCCCAAGAAAACTCTCTTTTCTTCAACGATTTGGTCTCCCGCCGAATTGCATAGTATATGCCTTTTGCATATCTCACATATGTGTCTAACCACTCTCACCTGCCATACTAGGTCCAAAGCCTCCACAAAACACATGAATATATCCATATTGTCAAAGAGATAAATGTATTCCAACCAAGCATCTTCATACCTGATTTGGAAATCAGCAATCAGCTCCCCTTCATACTGCCTGAGGTTACCCAGCTTTTAAAGACAAAGGAAAAAAGCTATGCAAACATGCACATGCTATAGATTTACATGATGAGTGATGCATGTCTCATTAATCCTCATCATCTACAGAATTCATTTGGAAAGCACCATTACCACCACAACAGATTCAACCCACTCACAGCTTACACCCATTATGGCATTGATCCACCCACCGGGATTAAACACCTACACAGTGTCTTGGAACAACCTCAGATATTTGCTCGTAGCAACTGGCTGAAACATACTGGAAAGCTTATCATCCAGCCTACGCCCTGCCTCTCCATCGTTAAAGATCTGTTCATCCAGATTCCAGACCATTAACGAGAGACCTTGGGCATAGAAAAAGTACTACAAACATCCATGTAAGCATGATGATTTTCCTCCAGCATATAAGCCTTCTCAAACCAAACAGAATCCGCATGCACACCATTATGGTTACTCTTCACAACATTCCATTCATCCAAGTCTTGGGTGGCTTTCAAACTCTCTATATCACACAAATCACAGCTTTCTATCACATCATAACCATTTGTCTGCGTATCTTCATCTGCCGTCTCCAAAGGCTTAGCATCAACTGCTGCAAATATGTGCACAAATGTTGTTTTGAGCTCGTATTATTTAATTAACAAATATGATGCGGCATCAATTCCATTTCCTACCCTTAATTGAAAATTCAAAGAGTGCATGATGCTGACACGTAGTAGCATTTTCTCTTTACACATGTCCGCATCATCTTTTGCATGCTTTTCATGCATCTTCGGGATTTGTGTTCTTGAATGCAGGGTGGAGTTCTCTGGATGCTGTTCATGCTTCGCCGAGATTCTCCTTCTCGATGGAACTTCTGCTTCGCAAGCGTGCATGCTCTTCACACCTCACCGGGATTCGTGTTCTCGACGCAGAATGTTCTTCTTTGGAGTTTTTTGGATGCGCGAAACAGGTGTGCACACCCTTCACGCCTCGCCAGGATTCGCCTTCTCGGTGCAAGTTGGAGTTCTCTGCATGCGCTGCATTTCCCTCACATTGGCATCATGTTGCTATGTTTGGTGCCTTTCGGTAAGCTATATCTACTGCTTCTGGGTAGACTTTGTGTCCATGGCGTTTGCGCTATGTCCACGTGCTCTACTGTCATGGATCAGTCCAAGAGTGTGCGTAAAAAAGGGGAGTCTTCTCCTACTTGTGTGGTCCTCTCTGCGGTACCCCCACCTTTCGTGCCTGCTGGCGTTTCTGCGCCCTCCATGCCTCCGACTGTCAACCCTGTTCCTTGTAAAGCCACGTTATGTGAGGCCAACAAGGAAAATATTCCTCCTCGCATCCTCACACTGCCCGAAGGCTCGGCTGGTTTGTAGAATCTCAAGGGTGTCAAACAGAGAGCCCGTTCTTTAGGTGCTGTTGTGTTGTGTTGTTTAATTTTACATGTATAATATATATTCTGTATATTGTGCGTTCAATCTTCGACTGTATGTGTATGTGGATCGCAGGCAGCAGCGACACATTGTGTGCCACGACAAAGAGAAAGAAGGTGGAGGACTTATCTGTTTCGTGAACTAGTTGTTCGACCAATGCTCCTCCCTGTCCGAAGTTCCCGACTCGTAGCAATCTAAAGATGCTCGAGGTGTCTATGACCATTGGCATCGGCAACACCGATGTCAACACTTCTTTCGGGGATAACCTCGTCGAGTTTTCTCGGCAACAGTGCACACAAGCACTTTTCTCCCTCAAAAGAGGTGGAACGCTTCACCATTTGCACTTTTAGATGGTGGCTCGCATCCTGTCTACTTCTATCATTGCTGTTGGTAAGCGTGTCAAGCAGCACGTCATGTGGAATGTGAGCAAGCCCGTCGGAGCGATTATCATGTGCCGGGCACTTCGCCAGATTAAAATGCACACGTTCCAGTGAATGGTGGGTTACTGTCTCAAGGATCTGCACTAACCTCATTTTCGTTTTCATGCTCATAATGTGCCTGTAGAGATGAGATGTCCAGAGGAAAGACACTGTATGTGGAGTTCGGTCAAGGAGACCTCAAAAACCAGATATGCCTGACACTGAGAAATGTGTTTGAGCGAGCTTTCATCCACATGGAAAAATATATTCTCAATTAGTGGTTTATCACTCTTGAAGATGATAAGTGGTAAATACTTCCCTAGTGCACAATGGATAATTCCTAAAACTAGGAACGGATGGACTCTGCTAGAGCTCGAGCTATTTGTAAGTGCCTCAAAATTCCGGACGTAGCTGATATCTGAGATAGTAGAAAGGTCTTCTTCCGCGATCACTACATAGAGGGGGATGCAGCCAGGTACTTTCTCAATGAGAATCAAGAGAAAGATGAGCAAGCAACCAATTGCAGGAGCAGTCCGATACAACCTCACGCAACCAACCTGGTGGTCGGGCCAATCCTATCTCTGTCGAGGAAAGTCCACCGGACGTTGAACCCAACGATCCGTACATCAACTCCTTTGGGGAGAGGGCCACTGAATTCCTCAGAGCTGTGAGCGAAGGGTAAGACTTTATACCCGTTCCCTCACAGCATGATCTCAGTCCGCGAGGCCTTTCTGTAATGGGGTCGTTTTGCCCCACTATGTTGTAAATAAATAATCTGTATGGTCTCTACAAGAGATGTTTTTTCTCCATGTGTTTTGCTATGAATAAAACGTTGGCCCTATGTCGTGGTCTTTGTGTGGTCCCTTACAGATATATCATGTCCTTTTTTGAAATATGTTGTTGCGTAATATATATATATATACCTAGATGAATCCAAGAAACATGCCCAAATTCCACTTTCAGGAACGTGCATGTTATATACTCATGGTAGTTAACCCACAAGACTATATAACTACCTCCTTCTTTAGCTTAAGTCTTCACCTTAATTCGTGGCCACAAATCTTATCGGCACAAATTCTCATCAGCACAAGAAAACGACCCAACTACATCTGGGACACCATCTTCAAAATCATTGACACGTCCCTTAGTATCCACCAGGGCATTAACTTGCTCAGCAACATCTAGTATTACAAGAATCTCCCATGTGTCCTCTTCCACAAACACTCCGGGCATACCTTCCCTTCCTGTATCAAACACTCCGGGCATACCTTCCCTTCTTGTATCCGTAGCCTCCTCCAAGGCATTGGTATAAAAATCAGGGTTCACAAAGCCATCCAATGCATGATTATGAATAGCAAGCAGGTCATCATCAACCTCATCCTCATGGATATACGATTCCCCACACACTCTGTTGTGGCTCAGCAAGACCTAATACTTTATGAGCATCTTCCAAAGCATCAGGCATAACATCAAAAACATTTATCAACTCTTTGCTCATCATAACCTCTCGATACTTTCGTGGCACTACATCATCTACTAGATTATATTTTCCCTCCAAACTGTCATGCGCCTCTACCTTGTTTTCCAAGTCCTTAGCCCACTTGTGTAAACTAAAAGGCTCCTTGTCCTTCATACCAAGACCCATGGATGCCTGAGATGTTGAGAAAAATTATTGTATCATTGCCTCCACATACTGTCTAGGTATCTTCCAACTGTATGTCCAATTCCCCAGCTACATTTTGGTCACCTCGAACAGTTACATCAGCAATCTCAAAATCTGTGTACAAATCCATACACAGATCTTCAAGATACATATCTTCAACTGTCTCATAACAAAATTTTGATGGTTATGACTTTTTTGAGGAGTCATAATGGACACACCACCATGGTTGCTGATATGCTTTTTAGCAAACAGGCTTGTGATACCACACCCCTCTCCTTCAAAACTCATATGTAGTCACTTACCAATTGGCTGTCACACACAAATTCCTGACCAGAGCTTCAAAAAAACCATTCTCTTCATCAAAATCCTCAGTATCATGTTCATGGTTAGAAATTCCTATTCTAACCATGGACACACCTCCATGGTTGCTGATATCCTTTTTAGCAAACGGGCTTGTGATACCACACACTTCTCCTTCAAAACTCGTATGTAGTCACTTACCAATTGGCTGTCACACAGAAATTCCTATCTAGGAAATCATCATTGACCAGAGCTTCAAAAAAACCATTCTCTTCATCAGAATCCTCAGTATCATGTTCAGCTGACATGTCATTACTCCTTAGGGTGAATGACTCCCCTAAATCCATAGATCCAGAGCTTCCTTCGCCTAAACCCATATATCCAAGGCTTCCTTCCGTATCTTGTATATCCCGAGATGTCATATCAAAGCTGGAGTCCATGCTACCCTCCTTGATGACTGCATCTTTTTCATCACTATTTCAGACATCCTTGACAGACATCCTTGACTGAATCAGCCAGCTCCCAAGAAAAGAGTTTTCTTCAACGATTTGGTCTCCCGCCGAATTGCATAATATATGGCTTTTGCATAACTATCATATGTGTCTTAACTACTCTCAGCTGCCATACTAGGCCCAAAGCCTCCGCAAAACACATGAATATATCCATATTGTCAAAGAGATCAATGTATTCCAACCAAGCATCTTCATACCTGATTTGGAAATCAGCAATCAGCTCCCCTTCATACTGCCTGAGGTTTGTAAGGTGTGTTCGAGACTCCTTCCTGTCTCCCTCCAGTGAAAATGTATGAAGCAAAGCCTTTGACAACAGCTTCCAACTATCTCTTACATGATCTGGCAAAGAAGAGTACCAAAAAACTGCAGGTCCTGAAATCCTTTGTGGTGCAAGGAACATCCCTTGAGCCTTGTCATCCTTAATCCCTACATGTCTACACTTCTTCTTTACTACAAGACGAACAAAATCATGCACATCCTCATAGCCACGTCCATTGAAAACTTCTCGCTTCTCCATCAGCACCAACCTGCCTGATATGAACCAAGAGCAAATTGAAGGGTGCCTTGAAAGCCCTCCACCAGGGCACCAAAACAATGATGCTTTGGGGAAAGCCTGCTCCTTCCCAAAACACCACGTTGGAAAAAAAATAATATACTAGGACCATAACACCAACAAAACCACAACCAACAAACAGAAACACCTCTACATCATCATTCATGAGAAAATGTAAACACTGACAAGTTGAACCATCAAAGACATGATTATATTTGAGATTACCCAGCTTTTAAAGACAAAAACTATGCAAACATGCACATGCTATAGATTTACATGATGAGTGATGCATGTCTCATTAATCCTCATCATCTACATCAAGCTTGACAATCACACTCTGCACAATACAATCCATCTACATCAAGCTTGACAATCACACTCTGCACAATACAATCCAAACGTTGGGAGTTCTAAACACCTTTTCAATTTGGAGAGATGGGTACAAGCTTGCCAGGTCACCAACACATGGCCTCATCAATGCAATCATGTAGTATATCATTTTGGAAAAGAGTTTTGTGAAGACCAGAGACAAGGTAGTGCACACGAGCCACCAAAACACAACACCTATGGTATTCAAGCCTCTCTTCGAAGATCAAAAGGATAGGGCACCCAATCTACCTAACAACCAGGTTTAATTCATTTGGAAATCACCATTACCACCACAGCAGATTCAGCCCGCTCACAGCTTACACCCATTAGGGCCAAGTCGCCTTTGTTTTTGGTCTGCAGATCGATCTTAGACACACGGCTCCCAGCAGCGTATCTCCTTTTTCCTAAGGTTGTCATAGCTTCTTCACCCCCACGATCACACCAAGGTCTTCAACGCATGCAGCAATCTCTTCACAAACACGAGCTCATCATCACCACTAATAGGATGAATGGCTCCAAGCAGCGTATCCTCAAGGAAAATTCTGATAGAGTTTCCCCTTCCTACTCAGTTGCAAACCACCGGCAATAGCCCCTATATGCCTGACAACAAACCTCAAAACTCACCTTGGAAATGTTTTCTACATAACAATAGCTATAGGCTGCTCGCAGCTTTCCAAGGAAACGAGAGTCTCAATAGCCTAATAACCATCAAAACAACAACCCTCACTGTAGTTTGTAGTTTGTAGTTTGATTTTTGAAACAATTTTAGAAGCATTTCCCCGTCATTCTCCTGCCTGCAGCTGTCCGTAAAACAGTCCCCATATGCCTCATCTTCTTATAGTCGTTGGCTCTGTCGACTACACCCACGCCACAAGCTTCTAGTAGCAGCCCACACTGCATGATAGCCCTTACTGTCGTGTCCAAACATCCTCCTTCATCCAGGTCGATACCATCATCCATCTGGTTTCCAAAATCAGCGACAGCTGTCCGCAATGCAATGAAGCCCTTTTCTCTCTAAGCTTCAAAGCCTAAAGCTTTGCAGTTTGATTCTTTGCCTAATGTCCTCATGCCTTTGGTTTCTCCACTTGGCTAATGCCTAATTAACGATAGCTTGAGTTTGTACCACTTATTCATAGCCAAGGTTCCAACACCCATAATCTTGATTCTGGGGCTTCCATTACCATACCTCAAAGGCTTCAAGAAACATCCAAGACTACCAATATTTCTCCATCTTCATTGCCATTGCTCAAGGAGTGTTCTTCAGCCGCCACAAGAAGAGAAGGGACCGTGTTGTTGTTATCATCTCCCTTGCCTTTCTTGCAACACGGAAAAACACAAAGCATGCATGCCACTCCTCCTTGCCGATTGCATCTAGCATGTGAGCACACCATGACGTCTTCTACCATGACCGGAAAAAACCTATCAACGTAAAACACATGTAGCTTGTGTGTGTGATAGAAGTGGAAAGAGTACATTTTTGGCATCATGTTGAATTGTTTTAATGTGTGACCCACATCGTGTGTGTATCATAATCAACTTGAGGATTGAATTGATGAAGGAAAGGCATACCCAAAAGTATGTCACTAATGTGCAATGGTGTAATTAAGAAATCACTTTTCTCTTTATAAGGACCAATGATAGTTTCTAGTTGCCTAATTTCCTTGGTTCCATTGTAACGTGTACCTTGGAATGCATATAAAGTGATGGGTGTGTTTCTAATTGTAGCTTTTTCACAACACATTTTAAAATAAAATCATGCGTACTTCCATCATCATGCAACACAATAATATCATGACCATTGCTTTTACCCTTCATCTCTTAAGCAAAGAATAGAATGAAATAGGGTTACATGGCATATCGCTTTTACATGACCATTGCTTTTACCCTTCATCTCTTAAGCAAAGAATAGAATGAAATAGGGTTACTTGGCATATCGCTTTGTTTGGGATTACCATCATCATATGTCTTCGGACCAATGTAGAGCGTAATCACCATCATCATTGGGCACATTTTTTATGTTATGTAGTTGAGCGCTTGTTGGTCTAAGATTCTTTCAACATCGAGTATTTGCAAAGTGGCCTGGTTGGTTGCATTTATAACATGTAGGGTGAGGCTTCTTTGCAGTATTAGTGTTGTGACTAATAGGCTTTGGTTGAGATAAATTAATTGATTCAAAATAACATCCATATAAAATTTAATATCGACAAGACAATGCAACCAATACTTTCCACGCATCTACGGATTCACCTTCTTACGCGTAAAGTAAGCTACAATCGTCCGGGTTTAGAAAGGCATCCCAATCCAAACCTATCTAGGAGAATTCATAACAGAAAAACCTGGGAATATAAATATTCCATGAATTCTTTTAAGAATCCATAATTTTCACAACATAGGAATATATAAAATATTCCATGATTTCATCCTCATAACAATACTTTCAAATCAGAATAGCTCGAGAGGATTAAAAGAAGACAAGCTTCATTACTCCATGGGGAGTGTTTTGTAATAGAGTGATGCCCTTTGGACTCTTGAATGCCTATCCAAGATTTTAGAGTTGGACGGAAAAGATACTTGGACCTTATTTGGGCACTTTTCTAAGGGTATTTATGGATGACATATGTGTGTACAGTGACATGCTGCTTCATGTTAAAAAGCTAGATATTGTTTTTGAGAGACTTGATGAGGATGGGGCTAAATTGAATCCAGGTAAGTGTAAGCTGGCAAGAGTAAGGGCAGTGCTTCTTAGGCATGAGGTAAGTGAGAATGGGATAGCCCCTCACCCATCTAATGTTGACAGTCTATAACAGATGGACAGACCCAAGACCATACCAAGGAACTCAATAGCTTCATTCAAAAGGGGAGATATTTGCCCAAATCATTCTGCATGTTAGCTGAGTATCTCTATTTGGACCTCTTACATAAAGCAAGAATAAGAAGCTATTTATCATCACTGCAATAGACTATTTGACTAGATGGTCAAAGGCAAGGGAAGCCACTAAAGAAGATGTAAGATAGGTAAGTCAATTTCTATGTGAGATGATTTTCTCTAGATTTGGGGTTCCCTTGGAGTTGGTGACAAATCTGGGCAAGGAGTGTAGAGCCAATTTGATCTAGGATGTGACTAGGTTGTTGCACATGAAAAAGATGTTCACCACACCTTACCACCCTCAGTGTAATGGGTTGGTAGAGAGTTTCAATGAGGTTTTATAGAGGCTACTATTCCAGCTTACGGAGGATCACTCTAGAGACTAAGATCTCTATCTGGATAAAGTATTATGGGCCTACAGGGTTTGAGAAAAGCATGCAATAGGGTTTACACCCTTTCATCTGGTTTATGGAGAGGACTCTGTGTTACCTACTATCAATGGAATGTTGCCATCTCTGTGTTACCTATCAATGGAATGTTGCCATCTATGATGTAGGGATGATGGGAAATAAGTGAATGGATGTATGATGGTAGCAAGAATGACTCATGGTGGCTAGTCATGTGAATAGGGATGAGGCATCGGTATGCACATCCCATGTTTATACATAAGTGGCAGTTCACTTGGCATGGAGAGAGGGAACCACCAGTCGCGGAAGAGCAAAAAGCTGGTGTTGAGAATAGGAGGAGGGTGTGGTTGCTAATTTGGCATGCAAGGTGCATAGCAGCAGGGGACAAAGGAAAAAAACATAAAATTTTACACACAGAGGAGAGAGAGATGAGGTGCTGAATAAACATAGATATGGGCAATAGGGGATGAAGAATTGAATGGTTAGAGAGACTAAATTAAAGCTGAATTGAAGAGGAAGCATTAATATCAGAGGTTGTGATTGGAAATTGCAGAGGTATTTGGAAAATTTGGGTCTGTGTGCAATTTTGAACCAGATAAACGGTGGATGTACACTTTAAGGTGGCACAGGTGTATTGGAGGGCCAGAGCATCTGTTGACTAAGTGGTCCACGGGTTTGAGCTAGAGTGGATCAAAGGGGACCTAGAAATAAGGAGAAAAGAACGTGGATTTCTTTGTATTGTCAAGAAGGGGAGCAACTAGGAACAAACTTGGTATCCACAAGACTGTGAGGCAAGACAGATTTAATCCTGAATTTGAGGTATTGTATAGAGTTAAAGTTTGTCCAACTAGGGTAACAATTGTTCTAGAGTGTTGTGAAGCTAGAAAGGGTAGTGAGACTACAAACATTAGGGAATAAAAGAAGAGGGAACATCTGGTTCTAGACAATTTTTGAGTTTGAATAAGAAGGTTGATTTACAATCAAAAGGTGGTTAAAGTGTAGGCTATCATCTCATAGAGTTTGAATAAGAAGGTTGATTTACAATCAAAAGGTAGTTAAAGTGTAGGCTATCATCTCATAGAGTTTTTTTGGAGTTTAAGGAGGTTGGAAGTCCATTGATAGAGAGAAATAATGGAGTGTAAGGGACTTCATCCACCCCTCCAAAGAGGTAAAAACAATTGGTTTAGGCCTTTTTTGATTCATAAGGACTCAAGTGATATCATTTGGGTTGATAGGTGCTTTTGGAGTAGGTGACTTGTGAGACCCAATTTCTTGTATTTGTATATCGCTCACTTGTGTGGTGTCTAGTGTTGTTATAAAGGCCATCATGTAGATCCCTCACAATGTATTGGGAAAAAAATCGGATACTTCCCTCCATGCACTACACCATCTAGCGGTGCCCATAGTCACGCCCAGCGTGCTTTCATATTCTTGTGTGTACTACTCCTTCGCTATGTTGTAGGCTAACTAATCTCCAACCCTTCTCTGTCACCTTCACAACTCTTCTCCCTCATAAGCCCTCCTCATCTTCACCCTTCCCACCTTCACAAGCCCTCCTCCTATCAAGGTATGTACCATATTCTTATCTTATTTGTTTTCTTTAATCTTTTGTTTTTTGAGTAGATACAAGTGGAAAACTATGAATGTGTCATCTTCCTCATTTGATGAAGAAAAGATACTACCATTTTTGCCACTCAAACAAGGGAGCAAATAAACCCCAATCATCTACCGAGGAAGTTTTCTGAATATCCAAACTAATTACAGAGAAAAGTAGGCTGAAGGCCACTCAAGATCCATTCAAGGAATATCAGGCTCGATTGGAGAAGGAACCTCTGGAAGTTCCTTTATGCCTAACATAAAACCAATTGATGAAACCTAGGTCAATGTTATCATGGAACTTTAATGACCCCTTAACTTTAAGGGTGTCCAAAAGTTCATGGGACATTTTGGATACTATCAAAGATCTATTTTTATGTACACAGATCTAGAACGACCACTATAAATATTGTTCATTATCTTTGAATGGACTTAAGAATACAAGGAGGCATTTCAGAAGTTAAAAATGGCATTCTTCAGCTATGATTCTCACCACCAAGATGGGAGGTGGTTTTTCACGTGCACAATGAATCCTCATCTTTTGCCATTGGTTGTATTCTAGTATAGCCAATATCAACAAGGGGGGATCAATGGAATTGTTCTTCACATCATTCGGGACTTCATAATTACCCACCAAGTAAGTTCATTATGTTGCATTTTTTTTTTTGCTTTATAAGAAAATTTACATTTTGCCTAGTGTTAGAATAAATGGCTTCTCAAGGTGGGAAGGATGAAAATTGTGAGAAGGGGGAAAACCTAATGTCCTCTTTTCACATGGAAGAGGATATTACAAAGAAAAATAAAATAGATATGTGAGATTTAGACCTTAATGATTATGAGGATATAGAAATAAATGAAATGAAAGAAAAAAACTCTAATATAGAAAGTGAACTTGAGAAATGATGGGTCTGCTTAGCTCCTTGATATGGGAGGGTAAGGATTGGGAGTAAAAAATATATCTAAAAATAACATTGGTGAGGGATGGAAAAAACTCTAGAAAAAGGGTTAAATGAAATCATAATTGAAGAGGTTCCCAAAACTAGAGACCAGGTTATGGTATTCAAAGATTTAAAGGCACCCACTTTTAGTGGAGAAGAGAAGGAGAGAAATAAAGATGCGATTCCATATTTTTCTACAAAAATGGAAATATTTACATCTTTTAAGAAACGTGCCTGATCATAACCGGCCCATTGCAGCTAGCCTATCCTTACAAGGCAAATATGATAAAGTGATAGATGAATTTAGCGAAAGCTAGGCAAGTACCTGATTCTTGGGATTCATTCAAGAAATTACTCTTAAAGGAATATCTTCCTGAAAATGAAGAAGATTGAAATTGGGAGGAGTGGGATAATTGTTCTATGGAATAAATGAATTTAAATCTCACTCAATATATAGATTGCTATAGAGAAATTGTTTTAAAACTTAAGGGCATAAACAATTTTCAAAAATTAAGAGGCTTCATTACAGGCGTGAAAAGGGAGTACGAGAAGGAAGTTCACTCCAAACAGCTAAAAAACTTAGATAAGGGTATAAAATTTACAAAATTTTTTGACAATACCATGGGTAATGGTAATCGTAAAGAAAAAGATAAATTTTTTATATATAAGCCTCATGGAGACATTTTGGCTCTCAAAAAAGAAAGGGTTTTTTCTGTAAAAAGGAAGAACCTTCAAAAAAGCAAAAATCCAATCCTAGTAAGTTTATAAAAAAGCAACATTTTGAGAGAGAGGTTAAAGAAAGACTTTGTTTCTCTTGTCTTGATCTGGGACATGGTAAAAAGCATTATCCTAAGTCCCAAGAACACAAATTTACTGGGAATGGTAATGATAAACCTAAAGGAAAATCAATGCACACTATTTAAGTGCTGACACTTACTGATTCTCCTTAATATAAATCGGTCAAGGTTTGTTATTCTGATGAAAATAATTTTGTATGGTGGCAAAATATATGTGGGAATCATCATTTGGACCACATTATTTGGTTCGCATTCATGGAAATATTAAGGATAAAAATTTTAGAATCCTCATAGATTATTGGCCACATAACTTTTTAAATTACAACTTGGTTAAGAAACTTAAGTTACCTCAAGTCCAAAGTTCTCATAAGTATATAGTATCATTAGGCCAATAGATATGATAAAGAAGAGTGGGATACTATGGTAAACTAAGTTGGGAAAAATATTCAAGAGTATGAAGCACTTTTGGATTTTCAAGTGATGCGTCTATCGACTGTAGATGTAATTTTCAGGAAGAGAATGGTTATTTTGATTGGGGAAAGTGCTTTCGAGAAGCAATTTGCATAATACACTAACATATGAGCATAAAGGAAAACTTATTACATTGCAAGGAGAGCACAATGTACTATATTCTGTTTTGATATGTAATATTGAGCCCTAAAAGCTTCATCAAGATAATGAAATGGAACAAATGCTTTTCTGTTATGCAATGCCTCAATTTAAAAACCACTGTGAAAAGCTTGATTCAACTATTTGTGAAGTAGTTAATTCATCTTTGCAGAATTTATTAGAAGAATTTAAAGATGTTTTTTCGAAAACATTGCCATTTAAAGATTTACCTCCGAATAGAGGAATAAATCATCCCATTAAAGTTTTAAAGGATTCAAAGCCAATTAGTAAGCCACCTTATAGAGTAAGTTTGAATGAAAGACAAGAAGTTAAAAGAGTTAGTTGAATATTTAGAACAAGGCTTTATAAGGCCAAGTAAGTGTCCGTGGGCTTCACCAATATTATTGGTGAAGAAAAAAGATGGATTTATGCTCTTGTGCATAGATTATCGTGGTTTGAATGCAATCATAATAAAAAATAAATTTTCTATTCCAGGATAGATGAGTTGTTTGATTAACTCAAAGATGCTAAATATTTTAGTAAGATAGATTTAAGGTTTGGATATCATCAAGTAAGAATTAGAATTGATGATGTGCCCAAAATAGCATTTAGGACATCTTTTGGGCACTATGAGTTTTTAGTTATGCCTTTTAGTTTACCTAATGCTCCCGTTATGTTTCTGACCATGATGAACACTATACTTCATCCTTTTTAGTTATGCCTTTTGGTTTAACTAATGCTTCCGCTACTTTTATGAACATGATTAACACTATACTTTAGTTGTTGCAATGATGAACCAGCTTAAAGGAAAAGGAAAACAAATTAGTTGGACTCATGATCAAGAAACTGATTTTGAAAAATTTAAATTAGTAATAGCTATACTGCTCCTATTTTACAAATAGTGGATCCAAATGAACCATTTTTATTGGAAACATATGTTAGTAATTTTTTTGTAGAAGCAACATTATTGGAGAAGGGAAGGCCATTTGCATTTGAAAGTAAAAAGTTGGACAAAGCTCAAAGTAACTATTTAACTTATGAAAAAGAACTATTTGCAATTGTGCATGCTCTTAAAAAATGGTATCTATAACAAAGTGGAATGGTCTCATATGAATAATGGTCCCAAGGCCAATTGACCATGCCCATGGACAACACGTATGATAATGTGAAATGGGGGTCATGTATATAGGTCATATACACCATATTTTTGGGGAAAATTTTACTAATTGGGATTAGTGAGTTAATCTAAAAACATTTTTAATCCTCCTCTTCTTCATGCTTAATCTTGGGGATGATTAGCATTGACCTAGGGTTTTGATTGAGCAAGATCATAGCATCAATCCAAGCCAGATGATACCTATTTTCATAAAAATTTCCTTCCCAACAAGTTGCGAGAATCCGAACTGCATTGGAGCCAAATTGTGTGCAATCTTTAGCCAATCTTTAGCCATTACATGGTTTAGAGCTTGGAAAAGCTTGGTTTAGTCTCCCTCTACCAAAAATAACCAACAATCGTTGCTCGTGGGGTAAGCTGTGAAGCCATGGAAGCTGCACGAAATTGTGTGGACGAGCTATTGAGCTGTGGGTGGTTGCGTGATGCCGTATGGATGGGCTGTAGAGCTATTGGGGCTACCGTGAGGCTGTATGGGGATGACTTCAACACCGATTTGGTTGTTTCTTTCTCCTCACAGCCTGTGCGTTTTTGACTTGTGATAACATGTTAATTTTGAGATTAATCATCATGTTTATGCTTAACAAAGCTATTGTGAGCCTTGTTACATAAGCAAGAAAGGGGAAATTACATCATTTATGCAACAAAAGGGGGTTGCATTTTGCTTCTTTGGGGTTCCATGAGGATATTATGGCACGGGATGGCTTAATTAATTGCTTATTAAGCTCTCAATCATCCATAATCATGGTTAAACCTTTGCATTTGCTGATTCCTTCAATCCCTCCAACTCTCTAGTGATGTAATTAGGGATTTCTAAAATAATAGCCCTAATTTCTTGCCATTACTAAAACCTACATGCTATTCAAGGGTATGGAGAGCTATATGATGCCTCCATGAAGGCCATGTGCAACCATATATCCTCCATTGATGCATTAGAAGAAACCTAAGTGAGATTTGAGTATTCTTATCATTATAATGGAGGCCACATATATGCCTATATTGCCATTGGGGGTTTTCACTTGAGTGTACTTCATATTGATGAATTGTTTGGCAATATTAGTCTCACATGGTCAAGATTGAGTGCATTGCGGTGGTGACATTGGAGTTGGTTATGGCACATTACATGCATAATGGTGCATGGATATATACGATGATTCACAGGGTTGGCTTTCATGTGTTCCGTTGAGATTTTGATGAAGGATTTGGTATCAGATACATTGAGAGATTTATGCCTATGAATTGTAATGATGGGGCATGCAACTATAAGTGCCAATTGTAAGTAAAATTCATATACATTTTCAAGTTCATGCTATAAAAATCACACACACTTGTATTTACATTTGAATTTCTAGTAAGCAAGTGATGTGTCAGGGTACCTCGGCATTTGGAGGAGAAGCCGAGGGGAGTATGTCATGAATCCGCCTTGCCAATGAGTGCCTTGGAAAAGCAGTAAGGTGGAGGATTAGGTACCGATGGTGAAGAAATGGTCCCAATTTGTGCCTAGTTTCGACCTAGGTGTACGAGGGTGGGAAGAGCTTGGCCGGGAGTGCTCTACATCAACTTCCGAGTGCCTATTATAGATGCATTTAATGATCTTGAAAACTTGGAGAAGAATTCCAATTGCCAAATGGAGGTGGTTCACCTAATGGAATACATTTTTCTCTTTCCAAACTTCTCCCTTGCATATTGGAGATAACCCATGCTCCAATGTACTTGCCACATTAGCATTCCCTTGATGCATAGGCATATTTGGAGCATTATTTCCACTTGATTGCATAGACATCATAACCACTTTGTTGCATCCCATAACCACCTTGTTGCATATCGGCATTCCAAATGTGCTTGTTCCACCTTGGTACATCTCAGGAGTCCCGTGGCTTGATTCAAGTTGATGAGGACTAGCTTGAGGTAGTTGTGTAGCATTTGCATTTGAAGTGCCCACGGCAGATCAAAGAGGTTGGGTCCCAATGCTGGAGATCCCATTGGATCATTGAGAACCACCTTTCGCTTGCCCAATTCTTGCCTTAAGCTAGTGAACCATTCCTTGATCTCAACAAACCCTTCCTTGATCTCAACAAACCCATCATGTAAGGTGTTATTAACCTTTTTGAAATTTTGATCCATGGCTTCAAATATTTGATGCAAGAAGTTAAAGAATTTGTTCTCGTTTGCATCATCTTGAGATTTTTGGCCTAAGTTCTCCATAAGTTGTACCAATTTTCTCATAGTCCTTTGTTGCTCAAGGAACATCTTCTCCATCCTGCATCATCCCTAGATTCTCAATGGAACCTTGTGGTAAGTTTGACCCAAGGGTCAAACTTACATCATCCCTAGATTCTCAATGGAACCTTGTGGTAAGTTTGACCCTTGATGCAAGTCAACATTACCTTGCACATGCTCTTAAACATCTTGCCTTGTTTTCAGAACACCACTCTCATACTCAACTACTTCCTTGAAAGTAGCCTTGGCCTTTGACTTGGATGCCATTGGAAAATGACCAATTTCAAGTTAGATATGTTCTCAAACTCCGATTTATGATTTCTCTAGCTCTATGGAGAGGCAATGACGTGTAGAACACCCATGTATGATCACTTTGACCAACGGTCAATAATGCATAAGTACTCTCTGTTTTTTTTGACTTCTTTGAGAAGTCAATCGGTGAGTAATTTTCCACTTTGACCAAGCAAACGGGGTCCAAATCTTGAAGTTTTTAGCTTGCTAGAATGAGAGAAGAGCCTACTATCTAGCTATGATGTCAAAATAGGTTCAATCCAAAAATACAAATTTCTGCAGAAAAAGGGTATCCAGTGGAAAAATGGATGTAGGGCGGACAGCTCTCCAGTGTCTGAATGGTGAGGTCTAGGCTAGATGGAAAGCTTAGGGTATGGGAAATCTAGCCCTATGCTCACTTTGCCAAAATGAAGTGCTATTTTTAACTGGGCAATCTTCTTGTCTTGCGGGTAGACTTGCCAAGTGGAGAAGTAAACGGAGTACGAATTGAACACTTGAGGGCTCTAAACGTAGCCGTTTGAGAGTAGAATGAGACTAAGCAAACACCTTGAAAGAATCCCTAACCCTCTCAAACTAAATTAGAGTTTAGTGCCACAACAGAAAACTATCAAACTTCTCTCCAATTCAATCCACACTTCCCTTTTGCATTGGCAATGTCTTGGACCTTATTTGAAGGCATGCATCTCATCAATTTGTAACTTGGCATCCACATGTAACCTTAAGTGGCTTGCATAAGTGCTTTTTGTAAAAAAATTGGTAGCATCTCCTTTGTTTTTGCAACCAAATCTCAATATCAAATCAATTAAAATGAATTGCAATACTAAATCTCATGCTTGCCAATGACTTGGGTGGGCGTTTCATCAATGATTCGGGGACAAGTCATCATTTCAGTGCAATACTAAATCTCATGCTTGCCAATGACTTGGGTGGGCGTTTCATCAATGATTCGGGGACAAGTCATCATTTCAGTGGTTTGGGACCTCATTACATTACGCCACCTCAATTCAATGATATGGGTGCTTTTCATCCAAGACCATGTGATCATAGAGATGATGAGGAGGAGTTCAAGGGTGTTAAGGATAATATTATCTTCACTAAGTTCAAAGGAGAGAATTCATTGAATGATGAATTTGAAGAATGGATTGACAAGATGGAGCTTTACTCCTCGTAGTGATAGGGCCAAGGTTTTGTTTTCAACTTTGCATCTACAAGGTTATGCCCATGCATGGTGGTGAAACTTGAATGCTCATGGTTATTTGATCATTACTTGAGATGATTTCAAGCCTGAAATGAGGAGAATCTTTGTTTCAGCCCTCAATAGATCAATGATATCACTCAAACGGGAAATGTCAAGGACTATGTGCACAAGTTTATGAAGTTTTCACTTCATATGGAAGGTTTGAGTGAGGAGTACAAATTGAGGAAGTTTATCAAAGGGGTGCAAAACAACATCAAGGTGGATGTGGATGCTCAAAGGCCTGACACCATCAAGGAGGCCATGCTTCTTGTTGCAAAGATCTATGAGGCAAAATATACACTACATGCTAGTGGATCAAGGAATGGATTTATGGCTGATATTGGCACTTCAACTTTGGGCAAATCTTCAAGTGGAGTCGCTTATCACACAAGTCCTCCTAGATTCCCAACCGTCTATGGAACAGGTGGAAGAGGAAATTTCAGATTTGGTAACACTTTTTCTCGACCTCCAAATGGTGATGGGAAGCAAGTTGATGCAAAAGCATCCAACAAGGGTAAGGTTTTGGGAGAAGATCATGTTAATGACTTGAAGGACAAGGGTTTGTGCTTGCAGTGACAAATGGAACAAGGATCATTGGAAGGTTTGTAAGGCCAAGAAGATAACCCTAAGCACAAGATTCTCATCGAATCTTGCCATGAAGACATTAGGGGGGATGTGGATGAGTATGAGGATTACTTTGAAGATTCAAACAATGAAGTTGAGGATGTAGAGAAGGATGGTGAATTTCCCTTTGATCTAGGTGGATTAAAAGAGGGAGATGTTGACTATCATGATGGACTACCGTTTGGGTAAGACCTTCGGCGGATTATTTTTTCAAGTTATATGTATGGATTTTTGGTATTTTTGGAAGTGGGTTAGCTTTGGGATCTTGGAAGGTAGAGAGTCGTGGTGGGAAGTCTATATAGTTGGAGCCGTTTTGTTCAGTTGTACATGAATATGGTTCTTGGCGGATTTTATGTGTAGCTATGGCGGATTCTGTAATGACAATACAGTTACAGATTTTGTGCTTCATCTCTTCTAGTCATTTTCATTCTGTATTCTGTGTATTGAGAGTGGTGCAAGTGCAGCAGTGTTGTGTGAGACATGTGTGTAGAGTTGTAGTGAAATTCAGAGTAAGATGAAACTGTGTTGGTTTGTCAGAGTGAGTGTCATTGTGAAATATCAGACCTAGGAATGGAGAAAAATTGCTTTGCTCATGCAACAATAAACACTGGCGATCACGCTGCTTATGATGGGTGTTCATGGTCGAGTTCACTTTCTTCTGTTAGAAGGACGGGTGCCAAGAAGATGCAGAGCAGGAGTAGAAGTGATGGTTGTAGAGGTGGTTATGTTTTCTTGGAAGTCAAATGCTAGGCGGTAGTTCGGGCTGGAGAATTTGCAGCAATTTCTTCATTCATATTTCACAAGGTGGGCAGCGAGGCGGCAAGGTTTGCAGCAAGCAAAAGATGATTGGAATCAAGAACGAGGTGACAAAATTGGAGTCAGAGGGTCGACAAATCTGATTTGCAGACAGAAGTCGAAATTTGTAGTCAGTTCTACAGTCAAAATTCAAAAACAATATCTGAACCACAGATGACATTTGATTTGCAGACCATGGCTTCCCTTCTTTGTTCAAGTTGAAGTGGCGTGAGATCATCCCCAAGGATCACTTGAGGTGTAATACCTTTGAGATTCCCCCGGTGTTTAAGGCAGTCATTCTTGGTTTGCATGTCCTTGAACTTCAAGAGAGATTTCATTGTTTCAGAGTCAAATCTCAAAGGATGTTGAGGAGGAAATTCCGCAAGGTTCAAAAAAATTGCACAAAGGTGTGAAATATGTAGATGACACTTCGTATAGTTCAGAACTAATGTCAAATCATTTCAGACAGAAAAACAGATCTTGGAGGATTTTTTGATTGTTAAGGCAGACTTGTACCTAGTTTTGCAGAGGACAAAACAGCTGAAATATGCTATTTCAAAGGTGGAGGATAGTCTGAGGATTGCTAATCCAATCTTAGATCATGCAAAAGTGTTAAATTGGATTCAGGAGGATTTTTAGAAAAAGATTTTACCGAATGATTCGATAAAAATTCTGCCAGGTGCTCAGAAAATTCCACCCCATGTTTTGGAAGTATTTAGAAACTTCTTCTTTTCAAGGAGATTCAGATCAGAGACTGAGAAGTGCAGGGAGGAGGATTCAGAATTTAGATTTTCATGTGTTGCAGACTTTGAAGTTGCTGATTGGGCAACGAAGACTGCATTATAGGATGCATAGTGATCAGTTTTTATGGTTTGTGGATCAGATCACATCTAAACAGGTTCAGAGGATTCCAGAGGATTATATGTGGATTATTTGCCTAATTTTTATGAAATTTTTAGATTTCAGAGCAACCTTGGTTTGTATACATCTCAATAGGTTTCTTGCATATTGGTGTCACATTTTCATAGCAGATGGCCAAATAAACCTACAGGGGCTGATTGAGGCTGATTTTGATGGTTGGAGGATTCAAGCGGAATGCCAAATTAATCAATGGGAATTTGCAAAAGTTGTTGAGGGTCAAAGTTTTGGTTTTGAAGTGTCTCAATCTCTGATTTTGCTGTCAAAGGTTCAATCTAATCTTAAATATGTTTTCATTGTGAAGAAAGTTGGTGATCAAATTGACTATTTGGCAGATTTGGGTTTTCAGATTTATTTGACAAAGGCTGTTTTGATAGCATTCAACTTGGAGGATGTCAAGTGCAGGTATTTGATGGATGTGAAGCAAGTTTTACAAATCTGACTATGTCACAACAACAGGTGTGAAAGATTAGATCGGATTCAAGACAAAATTATGTGGTGAAATTTTCAAGTGTTCCAGAAGTGTTGTCTAATTTGCCAATCAAGTTTCTTTCATATTCAGCTTGACAAGGGAGTATGGTCCGATTTTCAAAATGTCGAGGAAGCAATATTTCAATGAACGGATAGGAAGTCAGATCAGCAAAAAGTCAGTAGTACAGTAGATTAGTCAGAAATCAGTAGAGCATTATGTTTCAAATGGAAAGTCAGCGGATATGCAAAATTTCAAAGAGGAGGATGTTCTGATGGAATTTATGCTGATTTTGTTTTATCTTTGCAAGATTCTTTGCTTGTCTAGTTTACGGATCAAGGGATTGTGGGTTCGATGTTAGCCGTTGGCTCAAGCCATCGAGCTGTGCTAGGTGTTTGGGGTAGACCTTAGGCGGATTATTTTTTCAAGTTCTATGTATGGATTTTTGGTATTTTTGGAAGTGGGTTAGCTTTGGGATCTTGGAAGGTAGAGAGTCGTGGTGGGAAGTCTATATAGTTGGAGCCGTTTTGTTCAGTGGTACATGAATATGGTTCTTGGCGGATTTTATATGTAGCTATGGCAGATTTTGTAATGACAATACAGATTTTGTGCTTCATCTCTTCTAGTCATTTTGTAATGACAATACAGTTGACAGATTTTGTGCTTCATCTCTTCTAGTCATTTTCATTCTATATTCTGTGTATTGAGAGTGGTGCAAGTGCAGCAGTGTTGTGTGAGACATGTGTGTAGAGTTGTAGTGAAATTCGGAGTAAGATGAAACTGTGTTGGTTTGTCAGAGTGAGTGTCATTGTGAAATGTCAGACCTAGGAATGGAGAAAAACTACTTTGCTCATGCAACAATATATAAACAACTACCAATGCCTATGTGTGCTTATTTCATGACAAAGACAATATGGCTACTCTATGCAATATTTCAAGTGATGCCTATGCTGGTTGTAAAGGAGCCAATACATTAAGGTTGAAGGCATGCATTAATGGAAGGGTGACACATGTTTCGATTGATAGTGGAAGAACACATAGCTTTATTAACATCAAATCCATGTGTAGTCTCAAATTACAATCCATAGCTTTATCCTTGTGGCATGAGGTTCAAGTAGATAATGGGGCAAAGATGGATTTCTCAATGGTATGCAAAGATGTGAGGTTGATTCTCACAAATTATTATACTTGCAAAGATGATTTACTTGTATTGGATATGGGTCCCATTGACATTTGTTTTGGGATGTGATTGGTTGGCAACTCTTGGGTTGTTTCACATGAATTTACAGCAAGGGTATATAAGTTTTATGCATAGAACCCATGAGGTTACATTGGCTGGAACTCATGCGCCAAGTGCCAAGATGATCAATGCCACACAACTCAAGAGGGAGATAAAGAAGATGGGATGCATATATGTTTTACAGCTTTGCAAAGAAGAAATCAATGAACAAAAGGATGGGGTTATGCATAAAGGTATGAAGGAATTGTTGAAGGAGTTAAGAGGATGTGTTCCAAATGCCAAAATGTTTTCCACCAAAAATGGAGGTGGATCATGGGATAGAGCTTGATCCACATACCAAGCCCGTCAACAAACCACCTCTTAGATTGTCAAAAGTGGAGAAGGATGAAGTGGCAAAGAAAGTGCAAGAGCTTATGTATATGGGATTGGTTACTCCTAGCCAATCACCTTTTGCATCAGCCGTACTCTTGGTCAAGAAGAAGGATGTCACTTTTCGCATATGCGTGGATTATAGGGACTTGAACAAATCTACAATCAAGAATAGATTCCCCAATCCACAAACTGATGACTTGCTTGATGAGTTGAAAGATGCACGTTTCTTCTCCAAGATTGATTTGAGATCAGGTTATCACCAATTGAGAATCAAATAAGGTGATGGGTACAAAATGGCATTTCGGACCAAGAGAGGTCTTTACCACTATTTGGTTACGTTGTTTGGGTTGTGCAATGCACCAACAACATTTCAAGCTTTACTGAATAAGGTGGTTGGACCTTTCCTCTACAAATGGGTGCTTATATTCTATGATATCTTGATATATAGCAAAGGGGAGAAGGAGCACTTGATGCATGTAAGGGCTATTTTGGATGTTTTAAGAGCCAACAACTTATATGCAAACGAGAGAAAATGTACATTTATGGCACGAAAGTTTGAGTATCTTGGACACATAGTGAGCAAAGAAGGCATTATGGTGGACCCTACAAAGGTTGATTGTGTTAAGAATTGGCCCACACCAACAAATACCACTCAATTAAGGGGATTCTTGGGCTTGTCATCATTTTATAGGAGCTTCATTAAGAGGTATGCTCATATTGCCGCACCTCTCACTAGATTAAGAAAGATGCTTTCTTTTGGGATGCTATAGCCGATAAGAGATTTCAAGAGCTCCAGGAGGTGCTCACACCACCCCCTATACTTGTATGCCTGGACTTCTCTCGAAGCCATTTGTGGTTCAAGCCGATGCATGTGGAAGAGGCATTAGGGTTGTTTTGTTCCAAGAACACGGAGTGATCACTTTTGAGAGTCGAAAGCTTGATGAGAAGGAAATGGTTATGCATGTCTATGATCAAGAGGTGTTGGCAATACTTCATGCAATAAAGAAGTGGCATCATTACTTGTATGTGAGTCATTTCTTGTAATGATTAATCATAGAGTGCTTTAATACTTCTTTTCTCAACCTACACTCTCTACCAAGCAAAGAAGGTGGGTGGATGCATTGCAAAATATGACTTTGAGATCTCTTACATGAAGCAGAAAGAGAATGTTGTGGTGGATGCATTGTCACACATAAGGACATGTAGATGCATGGAAATTTTGGAGGTATATAAAGATTGGATTTGGAATATCCAAGAAGAGTACCTATTGGATGAGGGAGTGGCACCATTGTGGCAGAATATTACACTGATCTACTACAAAGGCAAAGTCTACCTTGTACCTACATCAAGCTACAAGAAGAGGGTGTTAGAAGAGATGCATTCTTCTCCACCATTGTTGGGGTACATGGGGCTATTTAGGACCTTTAAGGTGCAAAAGAGTTTTTATTAGGAGGGAATGCTGAAAGATGTGTATACGTTTGTGACAAGTTGCTTGTCTTGTTAACAAAACAAAGATCCCACACATAAGCCCGGTGGTTTGCTTCAGCCTTTGCCTATTCCTGATAGAAAATGGACATAAATTTCCATGGATTTCATCATGGGGATTCCTCATACAAGGAGGGGATGGGGTAGCATTTATGTGGTGGTATACCGCTTGACAAAAGCGGTGCATTTTATTCCTTCCAATGTCAAATTTCCAACATCTATGGTTGCAAAAGAGTTTGTGGATCGTGTGTTCAAGTTGCAGGAGTTTCACAACAAATTGTTATTGACTGAGATGTGAAGTTTATGAGTTCATTTTGGAGGATATTATTTGAGATCATGGGGATTGTTTTGACACCTAGCACCACTTATCACCCCAAAACTGACGAACAAACCAAGAGGGTGAATAAGTAGGTGGAAACTTACTTAAGGCACTATTGCCATGATACACAAGGTGTTTGGGATGAGTGGTTTCCGCTTGCCGAGTTTGCTCATAATAGCATGCATCATAAGAGCATTGGCATGTCACCTTTTGAGGAACTTTATGGTGGGTAAAAAGTGAATATTCCAATGATGGTTCAAAAGCAAGAAGGGGTGAATCCTAATGCAAAAGAGGAGATGGAAAAGTTGGATGCACTCTTACAACAATGCAAAGCTAATATGAAGAAAGCTTAAGAAAGGATGAGGCATTATGCTAATTTTCATCAGAGTCCATTGGAATTCATGGAGGGTGATTGGGTATTCTTAAGGATTCTCATGATAAGATATGGTTCTCTCAAGGGCACGACAAATACCAAGGTAGCTCATCGCCGCTACTATGGACCATACAAAGTGGTGAGACGTGTTGGTGAAGTTGCTTATCAACTGGCACTTCCATCAACCTCAAAGATTCATGATGTGCTCCATGTATCATATCTCAAATCTTACCTTGGGCCGGAGGTATTTGTGCAAGATGAATTGCCTCTAGTGGATGAAGAGGGAATGATTATGTGCCGGAAGCAATTTTGGGTACAAGAGAAAGAGTCCTTCACAACCGTACATTTTGGGTACAAGAGAAAGAGTCCTTCACAACCGTACATTAGTGGAGTACTTGATCAAATGGCAAGGGCTACCTAAGGAAGAAGCTTCTTCAAAAGCCACCTCTACATTGGAAGGATTTGAAGGGTTGTTGGATGCATTTTGGAAGTCCAACGAGGGTCATAATGTATAGCGAATTAACTTGCTAGAAATTACTGTAAAATCACTGTGGACAGCCCTATACCTTTTGAAATTGGATTGGAAGCTACTTAAGGTACTTATGACATTATGAGAAATAAGTTATGGCTTGTTTTGAGGGGCTATTGAGCAGTTTACAGGCATATACATGTGATTTTGATATCCCATACATGGGCTGAGCATAAACTTCAATATTTACATTAGTCCATTGACATATACTCCATTCATGGAAATTGTAATTGTACATATTGATGGTTTCAAGGACAAAACCTTTTGGGTGGGGATGGTTTGTAACAAAGTGGAATGGTCTCATATGAATAATGGGACCAAGGCTAATTGGCCATGCCCATGGATAATAGTTATTTTAGTGTGAAATGGAGGTCATGTATATAGGTCATATACACCATATTTTTGGTACATTTTGATAATCAAGATTACACAAGTCCTTTTATTTCTTTTCTTTTTCTAATCCTAGGCTAATCTCTCATGCTTTCCTTAATCCTAGGCTAATAAGGCTAAATCTAGGTTACCATTTTCTTTCAGTGTCATTATTTGTATGGTGCCAGTTTTGAAGTTTTGTCTAACCACATGAAAGTGTTAAATGGTTAAATAATCAAAAGGAGTTAAAAGGTAGGAAGGCTAGATGGGCTAAAATCCTACAACCATTTAATTTTCAAATTAGATATAGAAAAGGAAATTTAATGTCATGTGGCAATGCTCTCAGTCGAGCACCCATGATAAATGAGTTGAGTTTTACTCAACTAGAAAGTGAGTTGCTGGCTCACTTAAAAGAAAAATATTCTAATGATCCTACCTATCAAGTAGTTTTGGAGTTACTTGATTAAAAAAGATAACTCTCAAATAGAGAGTTAAGAAAATGCAGCTAGTGATAAAAGGGTGCCACTTAAAAAAGATAGTGGTTCAAAGGAATCACCTAAAGACAAGTTAATAAGTGAAAAATGTCATTGGAAAACATTTTTCATGTCGATAATGGATACTTGTTATATCAGTTGCATTTATAATTAAGAAAATATTAATAATGTTATATCAGTCGCATTTGTGTACCTGTGGAAGAAAATATTAATAATGGTTGGGTACTTGTTATACCAGTCACATTTGTGTACCTAAAGAAGAAAATATTAATAATGGGTACCTGTTATATAATAGTCACATTTGTGTACCTAAAGTTTTCCATTGATAATGGGTACTTGTTAGATAACAGTTGCATTTGTGTACCTAAAGAAGAAAATATTAATAATAGATACTTGTTATATAATAGTCGCATTTGTCTACCTAAAGAAAAAAATATTTTACTAGAATGTCAAGATAATATAAGTGTGGGCACTCGATAATTTCTAAGACCTATGTGCTCATTGAAAGACAGTCTCATTGGGTAGGTTTAAACAAAGACCTCTAGAATTATGTTATAAAATGCCCTAAGTGTTAAGTAAGTAAAGCTGAGTGCCTAAAAGTAGGTGGAATATAACAACCACCTACAAATACCTAAAGGTAAGTGGGAAATTATTTCTTTGGATTTCATAGTAGGACTACCCCAAACAAATAGAGGGAATGAATCACTCTGGGTAGTAGTGGATAGGTTAAGCAAGTTGGTACAATGTATACCAAATAAAAAAGAAAGTAAAACATCCGAATTGGCTAGAATGTTTATCCATGATCTATATAGATTGTATGGATTAGGAGAAGATATAGTAAGCCACTGAGATATAAAGTTTACAATCCATTTTTGGAAAGAAGTGTTTAAAAAGTTAGACACCAAACTTAGTATGAGTCATCTGAACATCCACAAAGCGATAGAGAGACAAAAAGGGGTAATAAAGTCCTAGAAGATATGCTTCGAGCATATCTTGTAGGACATATGCTTCAAGCATATGTTAATGTAACGTACTCATATGTACGTGTTTTTGGGTCCATTTGACTCGGTAATTTTTTAGCTTAAACATTTAATGTTGAAAAGTGGGAAATAGTTAGAGGACATAAAATATTAAGTTTGGTCACAAATTTAGTAATTTTAGAGATGTCGATTTTTGGTTAATTTTGGGACTTTTAATGCATGTTTTGTGGCGTCGTTTGTAAGTGATTTCTATTATATACTTAACCATGTTAGATAATGTATAAGAGGGTCATAGTGAGTAGTTTAGCCTAAAGGAAACTCATATGGGGGGGTTTACATAGTAAATATAACCACACAACGGGTACCCGAAACATGGCTCGGACACCAACTTGACCCTTAATTCTCAGTAACAGCCTTGCATAAGGGTGTGGATCACTTTATTTGTCATAGAGACGTATTAAATAAAGTTAGTTCATCACAAGAAGAATAAAGTCCGTGTTCGGATAATTGGAAGATTCGGCATGCGGTGGCTAGTGTTTGCGAAACGAATTCGACACCACTTTCCAATGTTTATATATAAAAAAACAAACGTATCATCTCTAATTGGGTTCAAGATCATGTTTTTATAAGGAATTTCTATCTTTAATGTTTTTGTGCATGATAATCTACTAATTCTTGTGGGATTTTTTTTGGCTTCTTCCAGAGCCTTGAGGTGATTTTTGTGTAGGATAGAGAGAGAGATTTTGAGATTCAAGCCGACCGTCCTTAGACAGGGAACACTGGATAGAGAACGTGATTTATGTCCTCTAGGAGCCATTTGGTAGAACCCAAAGTGGACGAGATTTAGAAGAGGCATACGCATGATAACCGTGACATCCAATGTGGTGGTTGGGGGTGGACGGGCGTTGGAGGAAAGTCCTATTGGCTATATTTTTTTGTTGGTGATTCTCTCTCTGATTTTGAGATTTTGTATTGGCGATTATTGTTGTTACTTTGGATTGTCAATGATTATGGTTTATTGAAATCTCTTCGTTTGTTGAAATATGATGTGATTTTTTTCGTAAGTTTTGAGAAAATTTTGTGCTAGATCATGGAAAAAAATATGGGTATATTTCAGCTAATTATAATTGGGATGAGTATCTTTCATTATTAGAATTGTCTTATAATAGCGCTAAACATTCTGCTACTCGTTTTAGTCCATTCATGCTAATGTATGGATTCCAACCTAGAGCACCCATAGAAGTTGGGTTACAAAAATACAAATTGCAGTGTAAAAGATTTTCTCAAAGACATGGAAGACATGCTAAATGTTGCAAAAAGACATGGAAGACATGCTAAATGTTGCAAAAAGCAACGTTAAAAGAGCGCAAGATCGTTCTATTAGTATGAGAAAGGTAAAAGAAGACCAATTAATTTTGAGGAAGGTGAGTTAGTTTATGTAAAAGTTTTTAAAAATTTAGAAACTTTAAAAAGTGGAAAAGTTCTAAAACTAAGTCCAAGGTATTGTGGTCCTTATACAATACTTAACAAAATTGGAAGTGTAGCTTACAAGGTAGCTTTACCTGAAGGATCCAGAGTACATCCTGTGTTTCATGTTAGTAGACTGAAACACAAGATGGGAAACAATGACAACATCATTGGAAAATAAGAAAAAGATGATTTTATAGAACCATCTATTCTTCCACATGAGCCTAAAAAGAGTCTCAAATATCAAGAAAAGAAAACTAGACATTTTGTGTTTAAAGAATGTGTAGTAAATTGGAAAGATAGAAGGATTAACTTGGGAAAGAGTGGCTACACTAAAGACTGAAAAGGTTTCCTGAGATTTTTTTCAAGGACAAAAACGTTTCTTTCAAGGGGAAGGAAATGTTATGAGCCTAACAGAAAACACTGAAAGGTAAGACTAGGAAAGATTATTTATATGTAAAAGGTTTGCAGGGGATTTCAAATAGGAAATACCTAAGCAATGATTAATAGGCATTAAAGTTAAAGTAAAAAGGGAAGTAAATGGTACACAATGGAAGCCCAAGGGATGCAGATGAGGGATCCCCCTTCTAGGGGAATTTAAAAAGGCATTGGTGAATGAAAAGGCAATGTTTAACCAATGAAAGGTCAAGGGGCTGAAGTTGGAAGGTAACGCACCACTTAGGTCTATATAACCATGAGTTTAGGGTTTATTTGGGATATGGTTGGGTGGATAACCAAAGTACTAATCTTACAAGTCCTCAAGCTTATAATGTAAGGAGCATCCTCCTCATCATCATTTGTATCCTTGAACTCCCCCCACCACCACCTTCACCTTCATCCTAGCCACTTTCTTTCTCCTCCTATGAAACATAATGAAAAATCATACATTTTTAGTTCTAAAACAAGCTCAATATATAAATATTCAAAGAAATTAAGTGCATGTGAGATCAATTAATCATTGCATAGCTACATCGGGCTCTCTAGATGTCATGATTTATTTAAGCCACTCCCAAGTTTTGGCTTTTGTATAATGTTTGCAACCTATTCTCTTGGGGTGCGACCAACAACTGTCATTTTTTACAATTACAAACATGTTTGAAGGCATGAAATTAAATGCATAAAAAACATGACACACATTTAGTAATGTATAATAACTAACATGTTTAACAACTTACGAATCTGGTGATCTAGGTTGCCTTTCCTATAGGACTATATTTTGTGGTGCTGTACTTCTCCAATTGCAAACAGTGCATTGCCTTTTGTTTTGGGTATTTCTTGTCATCCTTACATCCTTGATTGCCTTCTTCCATTCTTTCATTGACCACTAATCTTATAAGTCTCTTCCTTTCCTCATACATCTCTATATGCATAACCTCCTATTGTTCAATATCTTTATAATGTGGTGTCTGGTCCAATATCAAAAAAATGCATTGTAGGGGGATTAGGAAGCCGCTTCATTGAGGGGGATTAGGAAGACGCTCATGCATTAGAAAACATAGACAAAGTCTTTATTGTCTCTCTGTTTCCCCCACAGTTTAAAGGAATTCTTGCATGTTTGATTCACCACTTGGTAGCAGAAGCTATAGGAAAGCCTCTTCCCTATGTAATCTATAAATGGGCCACCATCATCGCCCAAGGAAAAATAAATAGTACCATCCCTGGACTCATAATTGTCACATGTAGGTGACGAGTGACTTCTCACCTACACATTGGCATGTGCAGGTGAAGGCGAAATTTCTCACTTGATCCTAAATAACCAAGGCATCCACCCCAACAGGTCCACTTGTACTAGAATGACACAGACTTTGTGAACCACTTGCATTGACACTACTTGATTGGCAATGAGAGGTGGAACCACATGCAGGATATGGCTATGCACTGATGTGAGAGGGGTCTAGCATAGGTAGTGGGAGGATCGGAGGAGGAGAGGGTATCTCGGGCTGTTGGAGGAGAACAAAGGGGAGAGAAGTTAGCAGAGTGGATGTGAGAGGGGTCTAGAGAGAGGTGGGATGAAGGATAAGAGACAGAGGGATTTGTAAAATTGAAGAAGTATTTGGCACATAGGCTAGTCTAAACGATAGGGATAAGCTAGTGGCGTGCAAGAAATATGCTTTGTACCACTAGCTAAATTAGTTTCAAGTGTCATGTGCCATGTATAAACTTCACAAGTCTGGGTCATCCTCTAGTATAGGCTATGTACTAGATGACCTTGTATAGACAATCACCTCTACACAAAGTTAAAATACTTTCACCTTAAGATTAACAAAAAGAGACTAATACATCTCTTGCAAACAAGCCTAGGATTAGTTTCTACACTTAAGAGATGTATTAGTCTCTTAACAAAAAGAGACTAATACATCTCTTGCAAACAAGCATAGGATTAGTTTCTACACTTAAGAGATGTATTAGTCTCTTAACAAAAAGAGACTAATACATCTCTTGCAAACAAGCCTAGGATTAGTTTCTACACTTAAGATATGATGGCTTATACTTAAACATGGCTATGGAATTGGGGAGAGAGAGAGAGAGAGAGAGAGAGAGAGAGAGAGAGAGAGAGAGAGAGAGAGAGAGAGAGAGAGAGAGATAAATAAAGAGAGATACTACATGACCAAATGATGTGAAGTTTTTCTTAATTATTTCAATGAAAGTACAAGTACCTTTATAGGTTACAAAGGTTTCCTCCCAGCATTACTGCTTATGTCACTCACACACAAATATATAGATATGTATTTGACACCCCCTCTAAGAGGTGGCTCACACACAAACACACAAACACTTACTAAGAGGTTGTGTACATGCCAACAACATTTGTACTGGGATTTAAGGCTTACTTTCAATACCCTCCTCAAGCATTTCCTACTATCTACTTTCTTGGATTAATCAAAGCCTGTGACTTAGTTTCACTTGAATGTTATGACTGGTGTAGTCCTTGATGAAGAGGTAATTTGGCAAGCCAACTTCTTCTTTGTTTTTGAGGGATTTTAGAAATCCTACTTTGCTTCATACTCTATAAAGTTTGCTTCTTCTTTATAGTCTTCTTCCTATTGGGTGACATATACTTGTGCTTTATGATAACAATTATTTTTATGGTGATTTTCCTTACCACAACTTCCTCAAAAAACAATCTTTGTGAGTGTGGTTAGTCATGCCATAGATTGTGCACCTTTAACCCTTAAAGTTCTACTTATTTGTATAGAAGGATCTATTCCCTCCTACTCCTTTGTCTTTGAAACTCTTTTATTCTTCCTTAAAAGAGTTTATGACTCCTTCTAGGGTGAGTATCAGGAGATGTTTTAGTGTGTGATAGGGTTCTTCTAACATAAACTTGATAAGCACAAATACAGCCATGTGTTTCTCCACTTTAGCTTTGAGTGCTATGCTGGTTCATGAGGGACTTCATCTTATTGACATGAGCATCGAAGCTCTCATGTGACTATATCATGAGTCCATATAGAACTCATGATATAGTCATGAGGGACTTCATCTTATTCACATGAGCATCGAAGCTCTCATGTGACTATATCATGAGTCCATATAGAACTCAATCTGTAGAGAAACCTTGGAGTTCTTTTGAGGATATTATCTAGCATCTCATCATCTTCCTTAGAAGTCAGGAGATTTGCTACATAATGTATGAAGTTATTAAACAAACCTAGGGCTACAACAACCCAAAGGCTTTCTAGTATCTTCTAAGATTTTAGTGCTACAACTCAAAGGCTTTCTAGTCTCTGAGCTTCTAGTCTTTTAGTGCTACACCTTTCCTTTCGTCTCAGAAAAATTTTCTTCCCCCGCACCAAAGGCCTTCACACATCAAGCTAACTTTCATGTTGGTCTGTCAAGTGTGAAATTTATCCCCATCAAACTTTTCAGCGAAAGGATGTGAACCAATAATGATGGAGATAGGGTGTCTTAGCTCTTATAAAGTTTAAGCTACTGTCTACCCTTTAATAGATAAATAGAGATATTTTTCGCAAAAAGTGCATACTAGTAACTTCCCAGATGGAAGAGGAGATTCTAGAACCTATTTTCCATCATTGTCTCAAGACGAAAAAAAGTTTCGAGAATATTTTCCCTATTTTTTTAGGGTGTTCCAAAAGGAATTTCGAAAAACTATGCATGAGAGTTGTAGTCTTTTTGAAGTACTACAACTTTGTTTCCCTGAGTCATTCATGATTTTGTCGTTTAGATCCTCAAAAAGCAGCCCAAATATAGTTTGATGTTTTTATGATTTTTCGTACTTTTCAGGCTGTTTTTGCCTCGATTTCTGGGTTGAATTTTGAGGCTTCTAGTCGGAGGCCAAAACGATCAATTTCGACTATGGATGGCCAAGACCAAAGTTTAAGGGCTCGGTGTTAGCTTTCCGGTAAGCCCTAGAGTGCCTTCATCAGATATACGATTTAGGAGATGAGCCTCTAAATAGGGGTATATTTTAAAAAAAATGATGGCGTGAGGCCTTAAGGTGTGATACCCTTAATTCGTGAAAGGCTTGGCCATGAAAGGTTATCCCGTGAAATGGTTTAAACCCGTGAAAGGTAATTTCGTGAAATGGTTTAAACCCATGAAAGATAATTCCGTGAAATGTTATCCCGTGTGAAATGGTATAAACCCATGAAAGGTAATTCCATGAAATGTTTTAAACCCGTGAAAGGTAATCCTGTGAAATGGCTCAGAATCGTGAAGGGTAATTCCGTGAAATGGCTTGGAGTCGTGAAGGGTAATCTTGTGAAATGGCTTGGAACCATGAAAGGTAATCCCATGAAGGGTAATCCCATGAATTGGCTTGGAACCGTGAAGGGTAATCCTGTGAAATGGCTTGGAACCGTGAAGGGTAATCCCATGAAATGGTTTGGAACCGTTGAAAGGTAATCCCGTGAAATGGCTTGGAACCGTGAAAGGTAATCCCGTGAAGGGTAATCTCGTGAAATGTCTTGGATGATGGTATCGACCTAGATGGAGGAGGTGTTTGCAAAGGTCATAGCAAGGTCCACGTGGCTATCATGCAGTGTGGGCTGCTACTGGAAGCTTGTGGCATGGGTGTAGTCGACAGTGCCAACGACTATAAGATGAGGTATATGGGGACTGCTAGGGAGAGTTGCATCTGGAGAATGATGGGGAAATGCTGCCCAAATTTCTCGAGAAATCAAATTGCAGGCCAGAGTGAGAGATAGCAAAGGCCTCTTGGCCATTGATGAGGGTAAGGCGACAATATTCTGTTGTTTAGTTTTTAGTTTGTTGTTGGTGTACTGTGGTGTTTTTTTGGTGGTTATTCAGCTATTGAGATTCGTTTCCTTGCAAAGGCGAGAGCAAACTGTAGCTATTGTAATGTAGAAAACTTTTCCAAGGTGAGTTTGAGGTTTGCTGTCAGGCATATAGGGGATGTTGCGGTGGTTTGCAACAACTGAGTGGGAAGAAGGGGAAATTCTATTAGAATCTTCCTTGAGGATATGCTGCTGGGAGCCATTCATCCTATTAGTGTGAGCTCGTGTCTATGAAGATATTTCTACATCCATTGAATACCTTGGTGTGATCTTGAGAGTGAGACGAAGCTGTCGCAACCTGAGGAAAATGGAGATATGCTGTCGGGAGCCGTCTTGGGCATAATGGGTGTAAGCTGTGAGTGGGTTCAATCTGTTGTGGTGGTAATGGTACTTTCCAAGATCCTTTTAACTTTTAAAACCATTTAGAAGGATTTCTATCAATAATTTCATCAACACATGCATTCTTGGGGAAGTTAACGTTGCTTGATCATGCATACTCTTGATAAGTCTTGATCCTTGCATTGATTTGTCAAGATTAAGAATCAATTTCATGGATTCTTTATCCTCAACAAGCCTCTACACATGCTTCTTCTCAAGAAGAGATGAAGTTGTGCAAATTGGAAGAGGATTGAAGTCACTCTTGAAGCAATCGATTAGAGAAGCTAAATTAACCATTTGAAGCCATGGAATCAACATCCCTTTACTTCCTCATCAACATGAAATTCTTAAGTTGAGATACCTCTTCATCTAAATTAAACTCTTGTGTTGAGCCTAGATAAGTGGCCGTTAAGGCTAGGTGAAGGATTAATGGTAACTAAGGGTGTTTCACGTGGAGTGCGCGCACACGGGCTAATAGCCACTATTTGTTGGGCAACAAGTTCACCTTCCATGTGGATCATTCTATCTTTCTTTAACTTCTAGTGGATAAGTAGAGCTTGATAGGAAAAATGGCGAGTTGGATGCTGAGCCTACAGGAATTTGAGTTCAGCATAGTGCACAGCCTAGGTGCAAACCATAAGTGGTAGATTACTTGTCCCGACTGGAGTTTGGTGAAGCCCTGATCGGAGTAGAGAAAGGGTGATCTACCTGATGTAGAGTTGTTCATAGCAAAAGCAGTCATCCCAATTCCCCAGACATGGTATAATGAAATGTTGGCATTTGTGGCCACAGGTTTGATGGAGGATAGCCTTTCTCGAGATTAGAGAAAGTGGATAATTGTCCAAAGCAAGTCTTTTCAAGTAATAGCTGACTAGTTGTACAAAAAAGGCATTGATCAGATCCTCTAGAGGTGCATTCCACCACCTCATGAACAAGAAGCTATCCTTAGAGAAGCCCATTAAGGAATCAACGGAGGTCACTTTGCAGGAGAATTAACATGAAGGAAGATCCTCCAAGCTGGTCTATGGTGGCCATCGGTACTAGGTGATGCCTACAAGTGGGCCAAACAGCATCTTGGGCCAACGACTCACAGAGACTAAATGCCTCATAATCCAATACTTCCCCTAGAACTATTCCAAAAATGGGGCCTCGACTTCGTGGGTCCATTCAAGCTAACAAGTATACCACCCTGGTGGGGCAATTAACTATAGCACTAAGTGGGTGGAAGCCCGAGCTCTCTGGGATAATACGACCAACTCCACTGCCAAATTCCTCTATGAGATGATCATCAACTGATTCAATTGCCCAATCAAGCTGATCGACCATGCCAAACACTTTGTCAATGATGTAATCCCCCCCAGCTGGTCATGTTGAGATATCGAGCTCATCTAGTGAGGCCGTGGACACTGATGACCTGCCTGGGGGATACGCCCCACACTTACACCACTGGCATGGTTGGTGAGAAGCCCGAGCTCTCTGGGATAATACGACCAACTCCACTGCCAAATTCCTCTATGAGATGATCATCAACTGATTCAATTGCCCAATCAAGCTAATCGACCAAGCCAAACACTTTGTTAATGATGTAATCCCCCCCAGCTGGTCATGTTGAGATATCGAGCTCATCTAGTGAGGCCGTGGACACTGATGACCTGCCTGGGGGATACGCCCCACACTTACACCACTGGCATGGTTGGTGAGATCATGGGTGATATGCAGCCAGTGAGATGACAGGCTGTGTGTGACAGCCATTCAGAAGGACATCATTGAAGCTTGCATGAAGCAAGAAGATGTGTAATCTTGATTAATAAAATGATTGATATCTCATTAGGCTCATAGTTCCCTTTTATACTTGAGCCCTTATTACACACTACATTATTAGACTCATAGTTCCCTTTTATACTTGAGCCCTTATTACACACTACATTATTATTGTCCACACCCTTTATGGCCTTGGCCCTTAGCTCTATGTCTACATCCATTATTAATGCCCCATGGCCTTTAGCCCATATAAGATATACAAATCAACAGCCACATTACAAACCATCCCCTCCAATTGGTTCCATCCTCGAAACCATCAATATTCAACCCAGTAGATGGAATGCAACTCCCATGACCATGTAAGCCCTATGTAACATGTAGTGGCTCAATGTACATGGCTTCGAATTAAAACTAGTTGTCAGGTAGATAGGGAGCCCTGGAAATAATGTGATACTATCGTTTTGATCTTGAAAGAGAGGCTTGAATACAATAGGTGTTGTGTTTTGGTGGCTTGTGTGCACTACCTTGCATTGATGAGGCCATTTGTTGGTGCCATGGCAAGCTTTCACCCATCTCTCCAAATTTAAAAGGTATTTAGCACTCCCAACTTTTGGATTGTATTATGCAGAGTGGCTCAAGAGAGTACTTCCTTGCCCCCCTCATTTGATCATGATTTTATAGATTGTTGGATTCTCAAGCTTGATGTAGATGATGAGGATTAATGAGACATGCATCACTCATCATGTAAATCTATAGCATGTGCATGTTTGCATAGCTTTTTTCCTTTGTCTTTAAAAGCTAGGTAACCTCAGGTAGTATGAAGGGGAGCTGATTGGCTGATTTCCAAATTAGGTATGAAGATGCTTGGTTGGAATACATTTATCTCTTTGACAATATGGATATATTCATGTGTTTTGTGGAGTCTTTGGACCTAGTATGGCACGTGAGAGTGGTTAGACACATATGTGAGATATGCAAAAGACATATACTATGCAATTCGGGAGGAGACCAAATCGTTGAGAAAAAAGAGTTTTCTTGGGAGCTGGCTGATTCAGTCAAGGATGTTTGAAATAGTGATGAAAAAGATGCAGTCATCAAGGAGGGTATCATGGACTCTAGCTTTGATATGATGACCTATTGCATATTATATTGCATTTTTCAAAAAAGGACATATGATATTGCACGATATATCTGTAAGGGACCCACACACAGACCATGACATAGGGCTGACGTTTTATTCATAGCAAAAAACATGGAACCCACATAAAGTTCACGACATAGGACCGACGTTTTATTCATAGCAAAACACATGGAGAAAAAAACATCTCCTCTAGAGACCATACAAATTATTTATTTACAACATAGTGGGGCAAAACGACTACACTATAGAAAGGCCTCGCCCCACGTGGGGGAATGGGTATAAAGTCTTTCCCTTCGCTCACAGCTCTGAGGAATTCAATGGCCCTCTCCTCGGAGGAGTTGATGTACGGATCGTTGGGTTCGACGTCCGTTGGACTTTCCTTGACAAAGATACGATTGGCCAGACCACCAAGTTGGTCGCTTGAGAGGTTATCAAACTGCTCCTCCAATTGGCCATCTCTATGCTCTGCTTGCTCATCTTTCTCTTGATTCTCATTGATAAAGTACCTGGCTGCTTCCCCCATAATGTAGTGATCATGGAAGAAGACCTTTCTCATATCTCATATATCAGCTAAGTCTGGAGTTTTGAGGCACTTCCAAATAGCTCGAGCTCTAGCAGAGTCCATGCCGTTCCCAGTTTTAAGAATTATCCATTGTGCACTAGGGAAATATTTACCACTTCTCATCATCTTCAAGAGTGTGACGCCAAGAGTGATAAACCACTTATTTAGAATATATTTTTCCATGTAGATGAAAGCTAACTCAAACACATTTATCAGTGTCAGGCATACCTGGTTTTTGAGGTCTCCCTGACCGAACTCCACATTCAGTGTCCTTCCTCTAGACATCTCATCTATAGACACATTATGAGCATGAAAACGAAAATGAGGTTAGTGCAGATCCTTGAGACAATAACCCACCATTCACTGGAATGTGTGCATTTTAATCTCGCGAAGTGCCTGGCACATGACAATCGCTCCGACGGGCTTGCTCATGTTCCACATGACGTGCTGCTTGACACACTTACCAATAGCAATGATAGAAGTAGATAGGATGCGAGCCACCATCTAAAAGTGCAAATGGTGAAGCGTTCCACCTCTTTCGAGGGAGAAAAGTGCTTTTGTACATTGTTACTGAGAAAACTCGACCAAGTTATCCGAGAAAGAAGTGCTGACATTGGTGTTGCCGATGCCAATGGTCATAGACACCTCGAGCATCTTCAGATTGCCACGAATCGGGAACTTCGGATAGGGAGGAGCATTGATTGAATGACCAATTCACGAAACGGATAAGTCCTCCACCTTCTTTCTCTTTGTCGTGGCACACAATGTGTGACTGCTGTTGGGATCCACATACACATACAATCGAAGATTGAATGCACAATATACAGAATATATATTATACATGTAAAACTAAACAACACAACAGCACCTAAAGAACGGGCTCTCTGTTTGACACCCTTCATATTCTACAGACCAGCCGAGCCTTCGGGCGGTGTGAGGAGGTGTGAGGATGCGAGGAGGAATATTTTCCTTATTGGCCTCACATAACGTGGCTTTACAAGGAATAGGGTTGATAGTCGGAGGCATGGAGGGCGCAAAAATGCCAGCAACACGAAAGGTGGGGGTACCATAGAGAGGACCATACATGCAGGAGAAGACCCCTTTTTTATGCACACGCTTGGACTAACCCATGACAGTAGAGCACGTGGACATAGCCCAAACACCATGGACACAGTCTGCCCAGAAGCAGTAGATATAGCTCACCGAAAGGCACCAAACATAGCAACATGATGCCAATATATAAGGGCAATGCAACGCATCCAGAGAAATCCAACCTGCATCGAGAAGGTGCATCCTGGTGAGGTGTGAAGGGCGTGCACCCCTGGTTCGTGCATCTAGAAAACTCTAGAGAAGAACCTGCATCGAGAACACGAATCCCGGTGAGGTGTGAAGAGCATGCACGCTTGTGAAGTAGAAGTTCCATTGAGAAGGACAATCCCGGCGAAGCATGAAGAGCATCCAGAAAACTCCACCCTATATCAAGAACACGAATCCTGAAGACTCATGAAAAGCATGCAAAAGATGATGCTAACATGTGTAAAGAGCACATGCTACTTGCACGTGTCAGCATCATGCACTCTTTGAATTTTTAATTAACACTAGTTTGGTACCAAAACAGGACACTTAAGTGTCCTTTTTTGGGGGTTGCAAAAAAAAATCAAACTCCTAATGTAGGCTTTAAAAACCAAAATGCTTCATTGGGCATGTAGAACATAACCCTATACTCATGTAAAAAATGCTAAACATATAAAATGCCTTTTTATTTGGAAGTACATAAGCAACAAAGTAGCATATGTCTTGAAAATGAACATTTTTCAGGATTTTTCCAAATATGCAAGCATCATTCTCTCAAAAAACAAATCCAATGATATCAATAGCATTTTTCCCAAGATATTTTGATAGCATACATCAGTCCAAGGAGGTAGAAGTTCACCAAAAAAATCATTTTCCTTTCCTAGAATTTTTTCCAAAAAAGTTGCATAAAATCAGCAAAAGTAACGCGTATTATCAAAACTCAATCACGCCACTAAAAAAATAATGTATCCCTATCAATGAGAATGTTGATTATTGGTTTTCATGTTTGAGATGAGATAAATAAGCCATAATTTGATGTGTATGACACTAACTTAGCCTCCACTTAAGTAGGTTCTTATCGCCTAGTTCTAAAAAAACTGTAAAAAATAAAAATGTAAAATTTGATCATCTTTTATCAAAAACTAATCATAACTATGTTTGCACAAGTAGTCTACACCTATAGTTACAACAAATAATGCACTTACACATCTTTCCCCTTTGATGAAAATCAAAATTAGGCTCATAATTAGACATTTTATGTATTAAAAACAGGTTGTGCAAAAGGCCATGTATGAGAAGAGGCCCAAAAAGTGGCTCTAAAGTTTTGAAAAATTCAAAACAAAGTAGTATTTACCCTATATAACATGGGTGCACCTCAAGTTTTACATTATTAGCTTGCATATGGAAGGAGAAAAATTCATGCTCCACCTGTATAAAAAACATCATTTCAATATTAGCGAGTCAAAAATTTATCCAATACTTATCGTTTGATGATTCCGGGATTTAGTTTACATCATGGGCTTTCCATCAAGCCAAGTTTCATGATCAAACTATGTCCCTTCTAAAAGTTATGTCCAAATTACTACTATTTTGAAAACAACAAAAATCATGCATTTTATCAGCATGTGTCTAAGAAAATTAAAATATTGCCTTGAAAAAGCTAAGAAAAGTGCAATTTAAAAAATCTCAAGGATTTTTTGGGTCTTGAGGAACATCTGTGGATGTTAAGCATTTCAAAACTCTTAATAGATTGCCCACAAAAATTCAAGAACTTTTCAGGACACTTTAGTGTCTCAGGACACTTAAGTGTCCAATTATAGAACTAGTGTTAAGGGTAAAAAATGGAATCGATGTCGCATCATATTTGTTAATTAAATAATACGAGCCCAAAACAGCATTTGTGCACATATTTACAGTAGTTGATGCTAAGCCTTTGGAGACGGCAAATGAAGATACCCAGACAAATGGTTATGATGTAATAGAAAGCTATGATTTGTATGATATAGAGAGTTTTAAAGCCACCCAAGACTTGGATGACTGGAATGTTGTGAAGAGTAACTAATTGTGTGCATGATCTATTTGGTTTGAGAAGGCTTATATGCTGGAGAAAAGGCATCATGCTTACATGGATGTTTGTAATACTTTTTCTATGCCCAAGGTCTCTCGTAATGGTCTGGGATGAATAGATCTTTAACGATGGAGAGGCAGGGCATAGGCTGGATGATAAGCTTTCTAGTATGTTTCAGCCAGTTGCTAAGGGCAGAAATCTGAGGTTGTTCCAAGACAGTGTGTAGGTGTTTAATCCCGGTGGGTGGATCAATTAAATTTGAAGACTAGGGGTGTTGTACCCGTTTGATCTAGGTGGAGGATTCTACTGTTGTGATGGTACAAATCAACAAGTAAGAGTTTGAGATAGGTGTAGAGTTTGAGGAGTGAATAAATTCTCCAACCAAGGGGGGGCTTTGCAAAATATGATAGGTTTTTTCCGATCGTGGTAGAATACATCATGGTGTGGTCACATGCTAGATGCAGTCAAAACAAGGAGGAGTGGCATGCATGCTTTATGTGTTTCGGTGTTGCAAGAATGGCAAGGGAGATGATGACAACAAAACAGTCCCTTCTCTTCTCATGGCTGAGGAACACCCCTTGAGCAATGGCAACGGAGATGGAGCAATACTAGTAGTCTTGGATGTTTTTTTGAAGCCTTTGAGGTATGGTATGGAAGCCCTAGAATCAAAATTATGGGTGTTGAAAGCTTGGCTATGCATATAAGTGGTATAAACTCACGTTATCGTTAATTAGGCATTAGTTGAGTGGAGAAATCAAAGGCATGAGGAGGACATTAGGTAAAAAAATCAAACTGCAAAGCTTTAGGCTTTGAACCTTAGAGAGAAATGGCTTCATTGCATTGCCGACAGTTGTCGCCAATTTTGGAAACCATATGGATGATGGTATCGACCCATATTAAAACTAGTTGTCAGGCAAATTGGGAGCCCTGGAAATAACGTGATACTATATTGTTTTGATCTTGAAAGAGAGGCTTGAATACCATAGGTGCTGTGTTTTGGTGGCTTGTGTGCACTACCTTGTAGTGATGAGGCCATATGTTGTCGTGGCAAGCTTGTACCCATCTCTCCAAATTTAAAAGGTATTTAGCACTCCCAACTTTTGGATTGTATTATCCAGAGTGGCTCAAGAGAGTACTTTCTTGCCCCCCTCATTTTATCATGATTATCATCTAGATTGTTGGATTTTCAAGCTTGATGTAGATGATGAGGATTAATGAGACATGCATCACTCATCATGTAAATATATAGCATGTGCATGTTTGCATAGTTTTTTTCCTGTCTTTAGAAGCTGGGTAATCTCTAATATAATCATGTATTTGATGGTTCAACTTGTCAGTGTTTACATTTGCTCATGAATGATGATGTAGAGGTGTTGTTGTTTCTTGGTTGTGGTTTTGCAGGTGTTGTGGTCCTAGTATATTGTTTTTTCTAATGTGGTGTTTTGGGACGGAGCTATAGAGGGAGGCTTTTCCCAAAGCATCAACATGAACGAGATAAGGCCTACATGATATATGTAAGCGAAATAGAAGGAACTAACCACACTTTATCACCTAGTCAACAACTCTTTCTAGATCAGTTCAAAGACTCTTTTATGCTGATGATCTGCCCCCAGGTCTACCTACATCTCCTCTAGAAGACAAGACAATTGAGATCGTCCCTTGTTAATCGACCACCACACTAATATCCTTATAGAAAAAATCAAATTCAACAAAAAGAGATTCAACGACAAATAGAAGAACTTTTAGATCGAGGACTCATAAGGCCTAGCAGTTCTCCTTTCGGTTCTCCAGTACTTTTAGTACAGAAAAAGAACCAAATCTATCATATGTGCATTCTATAGAGCTTTGAATAAGATCACTATTAAAAATCGATATCCCATTTCTCGTTTTGATGATTTATTAGATAAACTTCGTGGTGCATCTCGATTTAGTAAGATACATTTAAAATTTGGATGTCACCAAGTTTGAATGCACACATCCGGAGAGCTAAATTTTTGTTTGATGAAGTGGAATAGAGTTTTCACACTTGTAGTATTTTGTGAGTTTCTTTTTAGGTCCCCACCATGCATAGACGATCGTCAACACATTCCTCTTTCAATGATAATGAGGCACCCATGTGGAGTCAGCATGAGTGGTTACATCTGAAGATTCTATGTCTATGCAAGAGATGCAAGGGAGAAATCATGCGTTTAAGTCGAATCACGATATTCGAATATGTAAGATTATGGCCAATTCGAATATGTATGACACGCAGCTAGTTTGGTGAGTATACATAAGTTCTTATGCACATGATTTAGTTATTCATAAAGTAGTCCATGTTTTTTAGGACGACGAGGAGGAGGAGGAGGTATGTCGTAGAATGAAGGAGTCTTTGCCTCATTACTCTACATTTAGTGGATGACTATGTAAAGGCTTTAAAGACCTCCATGATTCAATTGGGGTGAGCCCACGTGCTCGACATGGGGTGATGAAGATTTGGGCTTGAACAAGATAATGCCAGATGACTTTTTGAGAGAAAGGAGAGGAGGAGCCTGAAACCTCAATTGACAAAGATCAATTACAACAAGCCGTTTGCACTCCACTCTATGAGGGGTACGCATACTCCACCCTTCATGCGACCTTGGAGTTCCTAAACTTGCAAACCATGTATGGTTTTGGAGCAATGCTAGTGTTACAAGCCTCTTTTAGTGAGTCCTTAACACGCAATTTACAATTTTGATATAACATACCTTTTATAAATAATATTTAAAATTCTCTCAAACCCTTTGTAGGATCATGAAGAATATGCTTCCTTTGGACAACAAGATGCTAAGAATAAGGCCACATTCTAGGAGAGTATTGATGGCACTTGGCATGGATTACAAATGTATAGATGCATGTGTCAATTATTGTGTGCTATTTTGGGGTGCAACTCGATGTCTGAAATGTGGAGTCTGGTTACCAAAGTGATTTCCAAGGTACGATAATTCGTCAAAAGGTGATGTAACATACCCATCTTCACTAATAAAGAAATGTCCATGTAATGGATAAATTTATGAGTTTTTATGGTATAAAAATCAAAGATTTTATTAAATGAGCCATTTCTACTTAGAATCTTCAAATTTTGAGCCCAAGTTCGGAATTTGCGCACGATTTTACCCTATTATAGGATTTTATAGCATCCAAAATGGACACCGGATCAAGCTTATACGCAAATTTTAGTCATTTTTAGTTAAAAAGTGACGACCTTTAAACCTTAATAAATGCACGACCGGGCGTCCGATCGACAAACGGTCTGCACCCCAACGACCAGGAGAACATCTTGGACCAAAAAAAAAATCGTCCCCCAGGGCGGTCCGGCACGCAAATCGAGGCCGACGTCCCAAATTTGGGGACCCTGCCCCAAAATTTGGACCGTACACACTTACCAAGGTGCCCGTACGATGGCCGCACAAGAACGAAGAATGGTCGTCCACTGTGTGGTCCACACGGATCGCTACGTGTGCACCCATGCTGCCCCTGACCAGATAAGGTACATGCATACCACTCCTTTCCCTGTTAACCGACACCGTACCTTTCCCCCTGAGCCATGCAAGCCACTGATCTACAGCCTTTGCTGGTACACCGTCCTTTCGTCCTTGCTTTGTGTAGCAACCATACCCGTACCCCACAGTTATACAAACCCCCGGGGTGCTCCATGGGCAACACGCATTTTTTTGCGTAGCTTATGCTCTGCTGTGCCGCCGTCTGTCCCTCTGCAGTGTACTTGCTGTAGTAGAGCCGCCCCTTACAGCCACCCCTCTCCACACCCCCTCATTTGCCACTTTTCAGATAAGGCAATTTTCCTCTATCCCTTTCTTGCTAGGAAGCAGTGTCCTTAACTCTTCCCCCTCCCTCCCCCCATTTGCGTGGACTTTAGCAAGAGGTTATAGCCTTAAGAGAGGGTTCATGCGCTCTGGTCTTTTGCTCATACGGTGAGCAAACGATCTCACAATTGAGATCTGACTGGAGTGTTTCGACCGCGACAACGAGCCCTACAAGAGGACGTCCAAGATGACCTCTTCCCGGAAACGTCAGAATATTACCTCGGGAGGAGCGCGTAACAACAAGATTAGAGAAGATGCTCCCGATGCGGCTCCAACCCTCCCTTTACAAGCTCCTCAAGGAAATGGTGGCCAGGTTAACTTGGTTATCTTTTAAAGAAGAGTTTTTTTTTTAATATTAGTGTTAATAAATGTGTATCTTTTCCTTTTAAAATAATGACATAAAATTGTATGAAGTTACGAATTGAGTGATGCTGTATTCAATGAATTGAATTGTTACGAATTGAGTGATGCTGTATTTAATGAATTGCATTGTTACGAATTGAGTGATGCTGTATTCAATGAATTGCATTGAAATTGTTATCTTTAAAGAGTGCAAGTTTTTCCTGGCTTCGACGCTAACTCCGTTCCGTGCTTGTGTAGCCGGGCGGCGTCATTAGCAAAGCCCTGGAATGGCCCAAGGTATCCCTCATACCATTGGGAGAATAAGGTTCGCCGATTGAGGCGAGAGATTATGATGCTGCCTAGTTCTGAGGGCCCAGGCTAGTGCGGTGAATAAGCCCACCCTAGTGTGTAGACATCCCTTTGAGGGGTGGGAGGATCGAGCGATGGAGCCTGAGAGGGCGACAGGCCGGCTTGAGTCCTCGCCAGCGGCCGACGATGAGGTGCCTAGCATGTAGAGCCTGGAAGGTCGAATTCTAGATCATCGATAGTTTAAAGGAAAAAAATAAGAGAGCCGATTTGGCTTGTATGGAATTGATTCATGTATAAACCTTTTTTATAAATCTTGTCTTTAGCATTATTGTATTGTGGAAAAAGACTGTTTTAACAAACCTTGTGAAAAGGGCCTTAATTAAGGAACATGTTTATTTATGTCAAACAGTGTGGTAGGATTAATTAGAAAATAAATTGACACGTGAGTAGGGTGGAAAGTGGGAGGATGGAATGCCCTGACGGCACCATCCTACGGGGACGGGTGGACCCGATTAGTCGGGTAGCCTACCAACATATTAAGTGAAAGCCCTACGCTAGATAAATAGGTTCTTGGGCAACTCTTTTCTAGAAGACTAGGCTAGTGGCTGTGCCTTGAATAGATGAGAAAAAAAGCATTGCCTCTAGAAATTAAGTCTAGTAGTTGCCCAATTTATGATCATGGGTGATTTGATTTTTAGAAGATCACGCTCCCCCTGCGGGATAGGACTAGGTCTTACCTATGAATCGTATCCTTGAATCTCTACATCATCAAGGTGTCGATAAATAGGAAATTTTCTCCAAGTTAAGACTTAGTGGACTATCTTAAGTGTTTCCCCTATTTTAGAAGGGGGGAACCTTACAAGTGTTGAGGCATTTTCCTATCATACCCTGCATTCAACACATGTTCTGATACTAGTCTTTTTCCAAACTCATGACATGGCATGCACATAATCATTCCACCGATGGCATGATGAGGGTCCCTGTGGATCCACCGGCATTAAGATCCTATGTTTCCTAATGTTTTTGATCATACCCAGTGTATTATTTTCTTTTTCTTGGGGTTGGGGTGAGCATCTTCATGGAACATGTCCCCTTGGCCACAAAAAAAACCTATCACTGGGATTTTCTATTTAAATCGAGAAAAATACACTATGAACCGGTTTTTCGAACACATGTGATATGCATAGAAATGCATGCCCCAAACATTGCAATACCGGCTCAACAAGAGGCTTACGTAAGTTATGTTGAAGCTAAACAAAGTGTGAAACCTTTGAAGCGAGGGGGGTCGAGGCGAGAAGCTCCTTCTCTCTCTCTCTCTCTCTCTCTCTCTCTCACAAAAGGAGCGCCGTGACAAGATGTGCGTCCGATGTACGCAGATGGCACTATCCAGCCACTCCAGATTCCACATGGCAGGCACGCTCATCATTCTCTTCGCCTTTTAACCCTCCAATGCTCAAAGTACTCTCCGTCTCTCTCAGAGACGTGTGGTAATTTTTGTATATTTCACAAAACCTCTGGAAACGACCAATTCTTAAACCTTCAAACTCAAATTTTGAAAGCGTTACAAAACATTTAAAATAAGAATTGAAATTACAATGTAATGGAGTTTCTTTCTGGCATTGACCCCCTCCTCTCTCAAGTATGCCTCCTTTTGTTTCACAATCTACATATAAGGACAAGCGAGCATTACCACTTACTTGAAAAAGTGACTGGTAGAATGGTTGGGTGGTTCGATGCCACCACTGAGCTACGCGATGGGGCTTGGTTGTGAGCCGATGGAGAATTCCACCTTCCCACCAACCAAAAAAGTGATTAAAGATAGGTTTGCTTAAAATGTAGGCACGATGCTTTAAAAAAAGTGCTAAAAAATGTTTTATTGAGCCAATCAAAATAAAAGTTGATGTTGAAAGAGAGAGATGATTGTGAAAATCAAATGTTGATTTGTTAATTGTATAAAATATAGAAAGGTCAACATCCTTCAATAGCTACATAAAAAGACAAATGTCCTTAGCAGCTTTCCATTGGTCTTCCATTGGTCTTTTTGTGAGGTGCTAGAGAGAGAGAGAGAGATGATTGTGTCTCCTTAGAAAAGCCACATGTTGATTTCTTAGGTTAACATCCTTGAATAGCCACCCACCAGTGGTGCCCTTAGTAGTTTTCCATCGGTCTTTTTGTGTGGTGCACAGAGAGAAATGACTTTGTCTCCTTACAAAAGTCACATGTTGATTTCTTAATGGTAGAAGACATAGAAAGGTCAACATCCTTCAAAAGCTACATAACAAGACACATGTCCTTAGCAATTTTCCATTGGTCTTTTTGTGAGGTGCTAGAGAGAGAGAGAGAGAGAGAGAGAGAGAGAGAGAGAGATGACTGTGTCTCCTTAGAAAAGTCACTTGTTGATTTCTTAATAGTAGAGGACATAGAAAGATCGACATTAACCCTTTAATAATGTTTATTTCTTGATTATAGAGGACATAAAAAAGTCACATGTTGATTTCTTAATCATAGGGGACATATAAAGATCAACATTATCCCTTCAATAAGTATATAAAAATATCAATTTCTTATATGGAAGAGGACATAGAAAGATTGGTGTTATCCCTTGATAGCATTCCTGTGGGAAACCCGCAAAAAAATGAATTTAAAATGCCTTTTTTAACCATGAAATGCTCTTAAAATTTTCTAAATAAATAGGAAAAGTTTTCTAAAAATTGTAGAAATTTAGGGAATCCTTTCTACCAAAAAATACCCACAATAGCATGTGCAGTATTTTGGTTAAAATTTTTCATAAATTGCTTATTTTAGCCATAAAAATAGATAAAAATAGCATTTCCACTCATAGAATCTCCTCGCAACATCGATACGTCCATCCAAGCCAAGAAGCATCGCATTTCGATCGCCATATTGATGTTCCCAATGCATAGACCACCAAAACAAACCAAAAAACAATATCTTTTTCTTAGTAAATGTTAAAATTTACTTAAAATGTAAAATTTTTGGAATAATGAGAGAAAACTTAGAGGAGAAAAAACATCAAAAATTAACTAGAGACCGCTTTGATACCACTGTTAAAACCTAAAGATTTCTCTAGATAATAACTATGCATAAGCATCCATAAACCAGGCATATACCCATCTACCCGACCACCCCCAAGCCCAAGGGTGCACACATAAACATAATGAAGTACCATATATCTTACCTTAGTGTCCCATACCACCAAGTGATATGACTTCACTCCAGCAACACATAGCTCTAGCATGAAATGGCAAGAGAGTAGACACAATACTCTACACAAGAGAACATCCCTTGAGAGTGCCCCATGCCCCTATTATATAGGAGGGCCCTCAAGTGACTCTTGACTCTCTAGTTCCATGTGTGACCCTTGGTTGCCTAACCCTAAGCTCAACCCAAGGTTAGACCTAACCCTTTCCCCACTAGAGCATATTCCCATGCTCCCATGTTCACATGCCTAGGGTGGGTTAGTCTCCTAGTATATGCACATAACATCTCTCTAGCAATATTGTTTGAAATTTGAAAGTCTAATTGCAATGTACTTAGATTTCTTTCTAGCATTAGCTTCCTCCTCTCTCTTAAGTAAGCTTGCCTTTGTCTAGATTTTATACATAAGTAGGAGCAATTTTTACCACTAAAGAAGATAGGTTGCTTCAACCTAAGGACAATGCTCAAAAGAAATTATGATTAAATTTTTTTTTCAACCAATCATAATAAAGGTGCTACTCAAAAGTAATCAGGATTCAAAACTATGTCAAATTTTTAAACGATTAATAATTTTCATAAATTTGAACTCTTGAAAATAAAAGCTCTTCCCAATTTTGATTAAGTTTTTTTATTTTTTCTTGGCTACATACGAGGTCCCACCTTTTATCTTCCCAAAACAAAAGAAGGTTGTCCCCCCATGAGATGTGATACCCTAGCTGCATACAAGCAATCATCATGGCTTCAAAAGTGAAGCCCTTGGAGAGCCCTTGGGAGATTGCTTCTCTAAGACCTCTCCACTTGACCAGATCTTGACAAAAATGGTATGGCTCCCAAGGGGTTCTCAATAAAATCCACAAAAGTATAGACATGCTTCTTCTCTTTCACGTACCGCGTTCTTGTCTTTGTCCCAAACTTAGGTTGCTTTACTTTCAGATCACACCTTGAATATCCCTACATGATGCCAACAACTTAGGATGGTCTAGTATTATAATAGTCTACCAATCTGTAAAGAAGATCATCTAATTCCAACCTTAAGGGCCTGAATTTAATGTACCATAGCAACATCATTCAATTTATTAGCATAATATACTTACCAACACATATGAATGCATTTATACATTAGCTCTAGAACATCTACCCCAATACTAATCTCTTTCTGAAAAATATATTGTTTCTAGAATTCCAAATCTCTGACAAGTCACAGAATCTAATTATGTTAAATATTAAATCTACAGCTCTCACAGCAAGTTGCCAGTCTGCCTACCTCTAGAACCCAATCCCCCCAAAACCCTTGCACTCCTATGCTACTTGTTGAGACCCATTTTCCAATTCTACCCCATACCCCTCTAGTAGCTAGAAATTCCCAGAAGGCATGCCTCTCATCATCGAGAATAGTTTTTCACCTAGGAAAACAACCAAAAGTGAAGCTTCTTTGTATAGGCAGGGCCCACATACACACCCTCCACAAGAATACTTAAGCTTTCACTGGAATGTGTACTTCCCATATAGCTTTCCACCTCTTCCTCCAGATACTAGCATCTCATCCTACCTTCTAGATTCTATTACATTGCTCTACATTCACCTCACTCTTTCTTAGTTACACATATATAACCCTAGCTGCCCCTTTGTCCAGCTTAGCTCCATCAGACCATGACACCCAGTCATTTATCCAACTAGGGCTCATCAAAGGCTGTAGAGACCCATTCTATCGACACTTCTGCCAATACTTGTCCTACCAACTGCCTCTCTCTTGGAAGTAATCTAAACTCTCCTTCCATCATCTGGTCTAGCTCTTTCCATCCCACCAATGACGAGCCCCAACAATTAGCCAATCTTCTCATAATCCTATTGTTTAGCTTTTTAGCTAAGTTGATGTCTAGAAGTGCCAGAGGAGGAGGTTAAACTTATGAGTCCACCATAGCCCCAAACTAAAAAAAGAATTACCTCTACATCTGGGAAAACCATCCCAAAACACCAACCCTAGCACATCCTTCCATCTACCACATAGAAACTTGTAAAATGAAGAACCTATAATTTTCAAAGGAGCATAGGATAGCAACTTGTCTTTCGAGTTTAGCCCCAACCATCTACCTTTTATAAGGATAAGAGAGTCTTCCACTAATTACCTTTTCAGTTTGGCCCATGTCTCCTCTTGGTGTAGACAATTGGAAAGATACACAGCTACTCTAGCTATAGAATGAGTGGGTAGATGTAGGATACCAATGCCTCCTTCACTCTTTGGCATACTCAGCTTGTCCCATGCAAGCCAAGTTGCCACTCTCCTGCTACTTCTCCTTTTTCTCCACAAAAAGTATCTTATAGGCCCCATAATTTTCTTCCAATGACTTCTACCAAAGTTTAACACTGGGCACAAGAACATGATGTAATCATTTAAAAACAGTATTACAGAAGCTCACTTGTTATATGCTTTACATCTAGATTAATAGTATATAGGTTATCTGTCATCTTAACAAACCCATGAGATTACGAAAACTTTGGCCTAAAAAAGGGTCCTCTAAGAATATCCATGTCATCACTTTTCTAGAAAAAAGAGGTCGTGGTGTAATGTCAAAACCCCCACACACAACATACCATTGGAAAGCCTTTGAAAAGTAGATTCTAAATCTACAACCTATTAAAAATTTGGATTTGATATACTCAAGTTATTTACCCACTAAAAGGTGTTCAAATTCCCATGATTGTAACGTTATGGATGTCATAATCGTTAGAATCTAGATATGCTCAAGTTATGCCTTTCCCACTAAAGGTGGATCTCAATGATCATTGAGATTAACCTTTTAGTGGACAAGACATAAACGTCAGTATATCAACTCCAAAATTATCGAAGGTGGTAGATTTAGAATAATTTACTTTTCAAGAGTTTTCCAACAATATGTCACGTGTGGGGGTTTTGACCATAAGATACATACGGTTCACTAGGGTTGCTTTTTTCTAGAAGAGTGATGACATGGCTCTTCTTAGAGGGTCCTTTTTGAGTCCAAAGTTTTTTCAATGGATTTTTCTAGGATTTTATCTAGATGGTTTTACACTTAGTTTAGCTTCAAAGTAAATGAAAAAAGTGCTCTGCTCTATGCTCAGCTTTGCAGCATCTCATGAACTCCTCATATAGCCTATGTCTTTGATCCCCCATATGTGCTCTCATCTGCTCTATGCTCAGCTTTGCAGCATCTCATGAACTCCTCATATAGCCTATGTCTTTGATCCCCCATATGTGCTCTCATCTGCTCCATCTATAACCTCATATGCTCATGGTTAGTCTCTACATTGCCTATGATGATGGAACCATAGTAGAATGCATGGGTGGCATTTACATGAAAGAGAAAACATGAATAAGATACATAGAAAAAATGTGCATGACATTAACATACATGTAAGTAAACAAATCAAAGATAGGTACCAACTTCAGTCCACTTGTAAATGCTGTGTGAAAATAACCACACCACATGCTGAATGTTCTTTGTACCAAGTGGATATTGACCTGTGATCCAAGAGCCTAAATGGTTGAAAGTGATACAAAGACTGGGTCTCCCACAACAACTTGAAGGGTCGGTGTGGTCACGGTCTACCCTGCTCACCTAAGCGACCCATGCCCACACCCTGCTAGGATGATTAGTACTGTAATCCACCTCTAATCCCAATATAAACTCTGCATATAATTGCTTTGCAAAGTATAAGGAAACCTGGCAATAGTGGGACATCCTCCCATAAGTAGATACATATCAGCAATAGATATGTGCCACTATATCTAGGTGGGAGAACCTAGTAAGAAGAAGAGGTTTCCCAAGCGCAAGGATGGACGCCTTGGCCACCATCTCTATATACATCTTTTAAAAAATCCCTAATGCTAGGGAGCTTATCCAAGTTCACGATAGAAAAAGGCACGTAAAACTCTAGTGATATGTTGCGTCTATAGCTACTCATCTATAGACACGATGCTACCTAGGTTGTGTAAGGAGGACAACATCATCTCTAGGTCTACCATGATGTGCAAGGTAGATGGTGTGTCACCTGCACTTGCATCTCATGGACCATCACCGGTGAATCATAGGTACGAGGTCCTTTAATGGACTCGCGTGAGTCCATGCTAAAGAGGATGATGTGAGGATACCCTAATGAGAACCCTAAGCTAGGTGTGGAAGGGAAAAAATGTGGAGATTAGATGAGTGATTATGTGAAAGGCCAATGTAGATTAGGGAGAGAGGGAGCTCTAAGAGTGAATAGTGAGAATGAGGGGGGGGAACATGGAGTTTTTATATCTCGATCAAGTTAGGGTTCGGGTTTTGAGACAAGGAACACGTGGCACCCCACGATTGCTTACCATATATAACATGTGTCCATCATGGGTTGGATATCCACGTAACTCAATCGAGTTATGTGGAAAATTAAAATTTGGATTCTTTGGGAACTTTTCTTTCCTTTACAATGCCCTCGAGGTGGACACATGTCCATCATTGGTTGGGTATACATGTAACCCGGTCGAGTTACGTGAAAAATTAAAAAAATGATTTTTTGGGCATTTTTTCTCTCCTTTGCAATGTCCTCGAGCTTTACACGTGTTGGTCATCATCATCGATTGGGTATCCACATAACTCAGTTGAGTTACATGGAGAAATATTTTTTAAAAAAATTCTTTCCTTTGCTATGTTGAAATAACAAAACACATGTCCAGCAAGCCATGCAAAACGTCAAGGAAGGGTGGCAACGCAACGGTGTCTCCATCATTAGTGATGGATGGAGTGATAGCCAATCTCGCTCCATCCATGGCATCATCGCATACTCTCGAGGGAACACATTTTTTGTGTCTTCCCATGATGCCTCTCCAACGGGCAAGTATGCCGACATCATCGTGGAGGAATGGGCAGAGGCAATTGAGCAAGTGGGTCCTCAAGATGTGATCCAGGTCATTGGTGATGGGGAGGCCTCAAATCGAGCTGCAGGCGACCTTCTTTTGGCAAGGTATCCACACATCACATTCACTCCATGCATTGCACATGGCTTGAATAATCTTCTGAAAGACATTGATGGTCTTTCATGGGTAGCACCATGCATAGCAAAGGGAAAAGACATATTTTCATTCATCACTCGGCACACATTTAGCCTCTCCGAGTTTAGGAAAAGATCCCCAAACTTGGATCTTAAAAAATATTCGGAAACTCGTTTTGCATATAATTTTATTATGCTAGAGAGGCTAGTTGCACTCCATAACATTTTAAGAATATTCATGCGCGACAGTCTTTTTTCATTCAACCTTCAACCCTCGCCTACCTTTGTTCGAACTTCTATGTCGGTGAAGGGAGAAAGGGCGACAAGATGCGAGGAGGAGAAGAGAGAGTCTAGGAGATTGTGGGTAGCAAGTGATGAGACAAAGGGAGATAGGGAGTTGGAGGCGATGAGAGAAAATTGAAACGATGCACATGAGGCAACACCTCACACCTCTTACGTGGCTTCAAAATAGAAATAGTTTAATTTTGGTAAAACCTTTGAAATTGTTTCACCACTAAATCAAATTAATGATTTCCATTTTTCACTCATTGTTATCCCCTATTGGAGAGGGCATGTTACTAAAGGAGTCCCATAGCTAATAAATCATTTAAGTAATGCCTTCTACTACAAACTATTTCGCCACAAGATATGCCTTGTACTAGGCAAATTGTTTCTCAAAAGGCTTTCTGATGGCATATTATTCTCTAAGCTTTCGATTGTGTAGAAATTTGAAGCAATTTTAAGCACAGAGGAAGCCCCACCTGGCACCGCTAATCGGCATGCACGAGATTCCGGGCCCCTTATGTCACTTATGTGGGCCGTACATGCAAACGACAGTGTAACACATGTTAGAAATCCTTCAATAAAAGGCTCAAGCAATGGGGCGCCTAACCTCGACCCTCCTTGCCACACCAGCTTCCACGTGCCCGCCCCGCTGCCATGCTCATTTGCGGCGCAGCCACCTTCTAACGCCGCCCATGCTCCACTGCCTGCTCCCGCGCTTTCGCTGCCGTGCTGTTCCGAACACAGCTAATCCTTATCACCAAAATCCTCCTCCATCATTCCCAGCCGCCATTCGCAGCCGCCATTCCAAGGAGACAGACACACACACAGAGAGAGAGAGAGAGAGAGAGAATGGAGCGCCTGACCAGCTCAACCCTCCTCACCACCAGCTTCCACCTGCCCGCCCCGCTGCCATGCTCATTCGCGGCGCAACTTCACCCTGACTATGAGCTCATCCAGGCGCAATGCGACCCCTGGATTGTGTCAGTGGCGCAGCCACCTTCTAACGCCGCCCGACAGTTCCTCCTCGACTGCTTGCTCCCCCGTTTTTGCTGCCGCGTCATTCCGAGTGGCCCCAGCGCCCGGCTAGTCCATATCACCAAAATCCTGTCCTGGCTATTCGTTTCCGACACTGATGACGACGACCCGCAAGCCTTGGGCGCCGATCACGTCGGAATGGCTTGTCGACACCAGCTGATCATGGCCATCCTGCTTAACGGTACTGGAACCATCACCCAGCAGATGCAATGTGATGGCAGGACCCAAGCGCAATTGGCAGCGCTGGCCAAGGTGTGGGAGGAAGCACGCGGGGACATGCCAGTGGTTCTCAGGGATCGCTTCATCCTGATGTGGATGTGAATGGAGATGTGGATGTATGCATGTAGATGTATAGATGTGGATGTGAATGGAGATGTGGATGTATGCATGTAGATGTAGATGTATAGATGTGGATGTGAATGGAGATGTGGATGTATGCATGTAGATGTATAGATGTGGATGTGAATGGAGATGTGGATGTATGCATGTAGATTTAGATGTATAGATGTGGATGTATGCATGGAGATGTGGATGTATACATGTAGAGGTAGATGTATAGATGTGGATGTGAATGTGGAGGTGGATGTATGCATGTAGATGTAGATGTATGGATGTGAATGTAGAGGTGGAGGTGGATGTGAATGTGAATGTGGAGGTGGATGTATGCATGGATGTGAATGTGAATGTGGAGGTGGATGTATGCATGGAGATGTGGATGTATGCATGTAGATGTAGATGTATAGATGTGGATGTGAATGGAGATGTGGATGTATGCATGTAGATGTAGATGTATAGATGTGGATGTGAATGGAGGTGTGGATGTATGCATGTAGATGTAGATGTATAGATGTGGATGTGAATGGAGATGTGGATGTATGTATGTAGATGTATAGATGTGGATGTATGCATGTAGATGTATAGATGTGGATGTGAATGGAGATGTGGATGTATGCATGTAGATGTAGATGTATAGATGTGGATGTGACTGGAGATGTGGATGTATGCATGTAGAGGTAGATGTATAGATGTGGATGTGAATGTGGAGGTGGGTGTATGCATATAGACAGAGATGTATGGATGTGAATGTGAATGTGGATGTGGATGTATGCATGGAGATGTGGATGTATGCATGTAGATGTAGATGTATGGATGTGAATGTGAATGTGGATGTGGATGTATGTATGGAGTTGTGGATGTATGCATATAGATGTGGATGTATGCATGTAGATATGAATGTATGCATATAGATGTGGATGTATGGATGAGAATGTACATGTAGATGTGGATGTGAAAATGGATGTGTGGATGTAGATGTGGATATATGTATGGATGTGAATATATGATATGTGATGTGTGAAGGAATCTAAAGTGAGGAGATGGAAAATGATGAGATTGGATGAGTACACATATAAATGGAATGATGAGATTGGATGAGTACACATATAAATGAAATGTGGGTTGATGAGGGATAATGTGGAAAAATGAGAGTTAATATAGAAACTGTATTTGTAAACTGTTTGTAAATGCTGTTTGTAAATGACTGTTTTATGTCAAGAATGCTGGGAAAGTATTTTGACCGTCTTGTGATTAAGGTCGTGGAGACCTAACTGATAAAGTTGCAACTGCTGACGGAGAGTCAATGGAGGACGTCTCGCATAGCAAGGTCGACCGAGGTCTTGACCAGCCTCGGGTCGATTAAAATGGTGAGCTTCCGGTACGGTGGATGAGGGACCAAGGAAGCGGCCTATGAGTGAAGCGCTAGGTCACCTGCGAAGGATCCTAGAGGGTGCTGACCATACGGTGCTCGGGCTCTAGGTCGCCTAGGATACCCACGCGTGTGTCGAGGAAGATATTGGAACAAGGAGTAAGAGTTGTTTTGTGAAACCGGGCATGGATCTGGTTGATTGACCTTGTTGGTCTTCAATGGATGAGTCCATGGCTCTTTATATGGATCTGTTGGTTGATCTTGCTGATCTTCAACGAGAGTCCATCTTGATTTTTATAAGTGATTATATTGCCGAGTATTATGGGCTAAGAACTATTGAAAAGGCCCCTGAGTGGACAGGTGGTGAGCGTTCTGGTTGCCAATGATGCCATAGATACTCGGATGAAGGAATGATGGGAAAATAAGAATCAACCGAATAATTTGAAAGATTATGATCAGTGATACTATGGTTTCATTAAAGGATTGTTTTAAAACTGGTTGAATCTGTGAAAAGGCAATTTCATATTGGGTGTGTAAGTGGTGTGACTAGTTTTATTTTTGCATGAACATCCGGCTAGGGGGCCTTGGAACTCTTTTCCTTGGTACCCGGGACAAAACCTAACCAAATTCTTAATTGGATCCCATCACTACAGTGGTTGGGCGGTTGGCTAACCCATGGGATCGGATGGGGTTAGGCTGGACTGATGGATCCGTAAATCGAGACTCAATTTCTGTTATTACGATAGATAAAGTAAATCCCAGATAGTAATTGTTCTATGGATAGGAATCGACGGCTGTGCCTCTTGATGGGGAAAAAAGCGTTGATCCCAATGATCCAAGTGCAAGTTTCTTCCTTGATCCGACCGAGTATCTTTATAGGTGCAGTCGGATCAGTGTGATCAGTAATGATCTTGATTACGTTAGAGTAAAAAGTTATCCTGGTAGAATCGCCCGTGCTTTCCGGGTAAGGGAAGTTTTTAAGGTTCAGTTTTGGAAAAACCGACGGATTAGTCTCTTGTCCGGATATCCGTGGGGACATGGCCCCGAGTGTGGGACCCTGCCCCGCGCAAGAAGTGCTACTTCCGCTGCTAGTACCCCGAATTCGTTGCGCGGTGGAAACAGGGATCTTCTTTACTATCATTCATTAATTACTTCAATAGCATTCAAAAACCATTCCAATTAAGCTTCTCAAGCTTGAGAGGGGTTGAGAAGAGAGAAACATTGAGAGATTATAGAAAAGCTCAAAATTCACTACTTACCTTACAAATTGCTTGATCCTCTGTTCACGGTAGAGGCCCCCAACCAATCAATTGGTTTAGTATGTTGATGGAGCCACCAATGGAGATTGAAGAAAGAGGGAAGCTCCAATTTCTTACAAATTGGAGAGAATTTTAGAGAATAGTAAATATTAGCATTATTTCAGCATAGTTCTAGAATAGTAAAATTCTCCTCTTTTTTTTTCAAAGGATTCATGTTCTATTTATTGGAGAGGGATGCTCTAACCAAAGCTAACTGATTTCTAGAATTTATAGGAGAGGGATGCTCTAACCAAAGCTAACTGTTCTTCTCTCCTATTTATAGGAGAGGGATGCTCTAACCAAAGCTAACTGATTTCTAGAATTTTTCAATTTCAATTTGGTTGAATTTGGACTAGATTTGGATCTAGTTTGGTTTCTTTTTGATTCGGTTTGGTTTCTTTTTGATTTGGTTTGGTTCAAGAGAGAGGAGAGATAAAAATATCACACTATTTTTGAGTTTAAAACTCATTCAAGCATGTGAAATATGCACCTCCTTTAATGGACTCCCCTTTCTTACATATGTGTCAAAATGGAATCATTATATCCAAAATATCTCATATTTTTAATATTGCTCATAGTTTTTTATTAATAAACCTTGTACATTTTCAACTCTTCATCTTATGTGAGCATTTACTCATTTTTGGATACCCAAAATATCTCATATTTTTAATATTGCTTATAGTTTTTTACTAATAAACCTTGTACATTTTCAACTCTTCATCTTATGTGAGCATTTACCCATTTTTGGATACCCAAAATATCTCATATTTTTGATATTACTCATAGTTTCTTACTAATAAACCTTGTACATAGTCAACTCTTCTTCTTATGTGAGCATTTATTCATTTTTTTTGGTATCTTCTTTTACAAAATTGGATTTATCTCCTCCCTACACATGGATTGATGCTATTGGCCCATAGGAACCTTAATTGGACCATAATCTAAATTTTTTTAAAATCTAGACCCTTAGGCTAAGGTCCTTTATACCCATTTCCAATTAATTCCAATTGCACATTGGAAAGTTCTTTTTGAAATTCTGTTTCAGGGAAATTCATCTTAATTATATGAGATATTTTTCTATCCAGAAATATTCAAAATCTGAATATTCTCTCTCTAGAATATTTTCTCTCTCTATGCCAAAATAGGCAGAGATAAGATCTCTTATATTTCTAAAGAGGGAATTGATTACAGGGGAATATGCTGGACATTTTGAGAGGCTGGGGAGGAATCTTACATTCACTCCCACTTGAAAAACGTGAGCTGTCCTCATCTCGCAAACTTGGGATAATTTCGCAAGATGCACGAACATGAGACTTAGAGAAAAATTTAATTAAGATTAACCACCAAATAAATAAGTCTCAAAGAGAGTAAGGGTCAAAACAAGAACAAGATTTAAACTTTATTCATTCTTGGAACATATACAGTAAAGATAGAAGAACTCTTTACACTTCCATAAGCCCGTCCATCATATGATCACAAAAACAGCACTCACAAGCTGCGCACGTATAAGGTAACTCATCTATGGGAATAATTCTGTTGGTTATTGCCGCACCTATCTCAATGGTATGAGGTGATCTAACAAAAGGACCTCTGAGAGGCAAGCCAAAAACGGGGTAAAGGCATATCTTCTGATGAGGAAGAAAACACGCCAGTAAGAAGACCCGCTCAGAAAACCCAAGATACCTTTATCTCATGACGCAATAGTATCGGGGACCCAAACCCAAAGCTTCAATAACCATGGCCAAGCGGAAATTGTTACGAAAGTGCTGCTGACCCCAGGGTGTTACCCTAGTTATGTCTTGATAGGTCCGCCATTTGGTCTGAGCTACAAAAGTTCCCAAGTGAGGGAAAAGTGAGCGCTCATACAGTGCTATAAAATCCTTCTTCACAGACTCGCTTGCGTCTTGAAGGTGAGAAATCATCATGGATAAAACTAATTTCTGTTGCCAAGCCATGAAGGATATTAAGAAAGAAAGGAGATTGATGGAAGTAAGATTACTATGAGCGACAAGTAAAAGTTACGACTTATATAAAGGAAGGAGCTAGCGTAACCTAGAAGCCAACGGTAACTTGCCACTGAAGTTTTACCGTCTTTCCATGATTTGGGTTTGGCACATATTTCTATAGAAGGCTTACATGAAATACATTATGAACTTTGAGATGAGGAGGTAAAAGAAGCTTGTAAGCTACGTCACTTACTTTCTTTGAATTCAGATAAGGCTCACAATATCTGGGGGATAACTTCTTATACTCCCCAAGAGATAAAGAACTTCTTTTGGGCCGTACTCGAATGAAGACCAAAACCTTTGTATCCAAACACCGATTTGTACTTCTGAACTCATTGTTCTGAATCCTTAAAACAGGTGGGACTCCTGAGAAGTATTCTAGGGAAAGGGTCTTCCTTTCTTAAACAGAATCTTTCTTTTATTTTAGAGGGAATAATTATAAGATCTGTGAGATCCCGGTCTCCACCACGCAACAGATTCGGAGTACTAGCAGCGGAAGTAGCACATCGTGTGCGGGTAGGGGTCTCACACTCGGGGCCTCGCCCACGGATATCCGGACAAGAGACTAATCCGTCGGTTTGTCCAAAATCGAAACCGGAAAAACTCCCTTTACCCGGAAAGCACGGGCGATTCCACCAGATAACTTTGTACTCTAACGTAGTCAAGATCCTTACCGATCACGCTGATCCGACTGCACCTATAAAGATACTCGGTCGGATCAAGGAAGAAACTTGCACTTGGATCATTGGGATCAACGCTTTTTTCCCCATCAAGAGGCACAGCCGTTGATTCCTATCCATAGAACAATTACTATCCGGGATTTACTTTATCTATCGTAATAACAGAAATTAAAATCTCGATTTACGGATCCATCAGTCCAGCCTAACCCCATCCGATCCCATGGGTTAGCCAACCGCCCAACCACTGTAGTGATGGGATCCAATTTGGAATTTGGTTAGGTTTTGTCCCGGGTACCAAGGAAAAGAGTTCCAAGGCCCCCTAGCCGGAAGTTCATGCAAACATAAAACTAGTCATACCACTTACACACCCAATATGAAATTGCCTTTTTCTTAGCATCAACTAGCTTTAAAACAATCCTTTAATAAAACCATTATGTCACTGATGACAATCCTCAAAGTCTCTGGTTGAATCCTTATTTCCAGTCATTCTTTCATCGATGTACTTATGGCATCATTGGCAACTAGAACGCTCACCACCTGTTCTCTCAGGGGCCTTTTCCATAGTTCTTAGCTCATAGTAACCGGCAATATATTCATATAATAGAATGGAATCTCCGTGGAAGATCAGCAAGATCAACCCACAAATCCATATAAAAGAGCCATGGACTCATCTGTTGAGGACCAGCAAGGTCAATCAACCAGATCCATGCCCGGTTTCAGAAAACAACTCTTACTCCTTGTTCCAATATCTTCCACGACGTACGTGTGGGTATCTTTGGCGACCCAGAGCCCGAGCACCGTATGGTCAGCACCCTCTAGGATCCTTCGCAGGTGACTTAGCGCTTCACTCATAGGCCGCTTCCTTGGTCCCTCATCCACCGTACCGGAAGCTCACCATTTAAATCGAGCCGAGGCTGGTCAAGACCTCGATCGACCTTGCTACGCGAGACGTCCTCCATTGACTCTCCGTCAGCAGTTGCAACTTTATCAGTTCAGTCTTCAATGACCTTAATCCTCAAGACGGTCAAAATGCTTCTCCAGCATTCTTGACATAAAACAGTCATTTACAAACAGTCACAAATACAGTTTCTATAACGAACTCTTGTCTTTCCATATTATCCACTCTCGGACCACATTACTTATTCCACATTCCATTCAGTGTGTACTCGTTCTCATCCATTCACTCATATAGACTACATTATCTCACATACATCTTCATATTCATTATTCTACATACATATCCATGTTCGTACGTCCACATCATACATCCAATTTTCACATTCATACATACGCATCTACATGCATACATCCACATCTACATTCATACATCCATACCTCCATTTCCACATCCACACATCCACATTCATATTCATACATCCACATTCACATGCATACATCCATTTTCACATCCTCATTCATACATCCACATTCACATACATACATCCACATCCGTATCTACATCCATACATTCACATCCACCTCTTCATTCACAATCACATCCATACATCCACATCTACATACATACATCCACATCTACATACATACATCCATACATCCACATCTACATACATACGTCCATTTTCACATCCTCATTCATACATACACATCCACATACATACATACACATCCGTATCTACATCCATACATCCACATCCACATCAACATTCACATTCATACATATATACATCCACATCACATTCATACAACCATATTACATTCATTCTCGTCCTAACACATCCCATATACATCTTAACACATCCTAACTCATCTTAACACATTCTATCACATCTCATACACATCTTATCACATCTTTTTACATCTCATACACCTCTTATCACATCCTATCACTTTCCATATGCATCTTATCAAATCTTATCACATCTCATACACATCTTATCACATCTTTTTACATCTCATACACCTCTTATCACATCCTATCACTTTCCATACGCATCTTATCAATTCTTATCACATCTCATACACCTCTTATCACATCCTATCACGTTCCATACGCATCTTATCAATTCTTATCACATCTCATACACCTCTTATCACATCCTATCACTTTCCATACGCATCTTATCAATTCTTATCACACCTCATACACCTCTTATCACATCCTATCACTTTCCATACGCATCTTATCAATTCTTATCACATCTCATACACCTCTTATCACATCTTATCACATTTCATATCTTTTTTTTTTTTAAAGAGAATTCTTATATTTGATATAAGATTTCTCTACACATTTATTTATACATAAATTCCATTTAAGGAGACTAACACTTTCGAAATTAAAATCAATCTTTTATGCATCTTCTTATGCATAAATTCAATTTGGTAGGGAATTACACTTTTAGAATAAAAGAATTTCTCTTATGCATCTAAGTTAAGCATAAAATCCATTTATGAGGAAAATCACACTTTTAGTATAAAAAGAATATCTTTTATGCATACCTATATGCATGAAATCCAATATGATAAAAGTAACACTCTTACAATAAAATAATCAACTTTTATGCATACCTCTATGCATGAAATTCAATTATGATAAAAGTCACACTTTTATAATAAAATAATCAACTTTTATGCATACCTCTATGCATGAAATCCAATATGATAAAAGTAACACTTTTGATATAAAAAATTTTCCTTTATACATACTTCTATGCATGAAAATTAAAAATGATAAAAGTAACACTTTTGATATAAAAAATTTTCCTTTATGCATACTTCTATGCATGAAAATTAAAAATGATAAAAGTAACACTTTTGATATAAAAAATTTTCTTTTATGCATACTTCTATGCATGAAAATTAAAAATGATAAAAGTAACACTTTTGATATAAAAAATTTTCCTTTATGCATACTTCTATGCATGAAAATTAAAAATGATAAAAGTAACACTTTTGATATAAAAAATTTTCCTTTATGCATACTTCTATGCATGAAAATTAAAAATGATAAAAGTAACACTTTTGATATAAAAAAATTTTCTTTTATGCATACTTCTATGTATGAAAATTAAAAATGATAAAAGTAACACTTTTGATATAAAAAATTTTCTTTTATGCATACTTCTATGCATGAAAATTAAAAATGATAAAAGTAACACTTTTGATATAAAATTTTTTCCTTTATGCATACTTCTATGCATGAAAATTAAAAATGATAAAAGTAACACTTTTGATATAAAAAATTTTCCTTTATGCATACTTCTATGCATGAAAATTAAAAATGATAAAAATAACACTTTTGATATAAAAATTTATCCATTATGCATACTTCTATGCATGAAATAAAAATGGTAAAAATAACACTTTTGATATAAAAATTTATCCATTATGCATACTTCTATGCATGAAATAAAAATGGTAAAAATAACACTTTTGATATAAAAACTTATCCTTTATGCATGATATTAAAATTCAATTTCTCCATGATTGTAATGAAATTCTTTCAATTAATCTAGGATGATAATTCCTAGAATATGGTAGGAAGTCCTCTTTTTATGCTTTGAATGAGATTATTTTATGCATAATTTTTATAAAAATTTTGCCATAGCTCTGCTGCTATGACTGATAAATCTCAATTTTTCTAAGGGATAATGCTTATCATTAAGGAAATAATTAAAAAGATCTCTAATTGGATTATTAATCCATAATGGATTGAATCATCAATATACATAAACTAAAAGCATAGAAAAAAGCCATTAATTTGGCCTCAAGCATAGCTTAATCTTGGGTTAAGGAAAAGCTTTATGAAAAGCTTGATTTGGATTGAGAACAGGTCATGAGTATGACCATTTCTTGAGTGAGAGAGAGAATTTACATAAAAATCATTAGAATTTAAACATAAATGAAAATTAACTTCAATAGCATTTATTAAATTATGTAACTCTTCACTACTATTCAAACTTCAATAGCATTTAAAAAAACCATACCAATTAAACTTCTCAAGCTTGAGAGGGGTTGAGAAGAGAGAAACATTGAGAAATTATAGAAAGATCAATATTCACTAATTACCTTACAACTTGCTTGATTCTTTATTCACGGTAGAGGCCCCCAACCAATCAATTGGTTAAGTATGTTGATGGAGCCACTAATGGGGATTGAAGAAAGAGGGAAGCTCCAAAAACTAGTGAATTATTAAATGAATTCACAGTTCTTGGCTTAGGTGGAGTAGAGTAACGATGCATAAACACTATATATTTTTCAACAAGGGGGAGGCTTCTATTTATAGGAAAAATTGAGCTCCTAACCAAACAAACTGATTCTAGAATTTTCTAAATCAGTTTGGTCAATATTTGACCATTTTTAGGTCAGTTAAGCTAACTTTTTAGAACTAGACTTAAATGAGGAGAGAGGAGAGATGAAATATCTCAATTTTTATGAGTTTAAAACTCATTCAAGCATGTGAAATATGCACCTCCTTTAAAGAACTCCCTTTCCTTACATATGTGTCATAATGGAATCATTTTAATATTGCTCATAGTTTTTTTACTAATAAACCTTGTACATTTTCAACTCTTCATCTTATGTGAAATATGCACCTCCTTTAAAGAACTCCCCTTCCTTACATATGTGTCATAATGGAATCATTTTAATATTGCTCATAGTTTTTTACTAATAAACCTTGTACATTTTCAACTCTTCATCTTATGTGAAATATGCACCTCCTTTAAAGAACTCCCCTTCCTTACATATGTGTCATAATGGAATCATTTTAATATTGCTCATAGTTTTTTACTAATAAACCTTGTACCTTTTCAACTCTTCATCTTATGTGAGCATTTACTCATTTTTGGATACCCAAAATATCTCATATTTTTAATATTGCTCATAGTTTTTTACTAATAAACCTTGTACATTTTCAACTCTTCATCTTATGTGAGCATTTACTCATTTTTGGGTATCTTCTTTTACAAATTGGATTTATCTCCTCCCTACACATGGATTGATGCTATTGGCCCATAGGAACCTTAATTGGACCATAATCCAAAAATTTCTGAAAATCTAGACCCTTAGGCTAAGGTCCTTTATACCCATTTCCAATTAATTCCAATTGCACATTGGAAAGTTCTTTTTGAATTTCTGTTTTAGGGGAACTTATTTTAATAAGATGAGATAATTTTCTATCCAAAAATATTAAAAATTTGAATATTCTCTCTCTAGAATATTTTCTCTCTCTAGGTTAAAACAGTTAGAAATAAGTCTTTTATATTTCTGAAGAGGGATTGATTACAGGGGAAGATGCTGGACATTTTGAGAGGCTGGGGAGGAATCTTACATTCTCTCCCACTTAAAAAACACGAGATGCCCTCATCTCGCAAACTGGGGGTAATTTCGCAAGATGCACAAGTATGAGACTGAGAGAAATTTTTTTTTAATTAAGATTAACCACCAATTAAAAAAAAATCTCAAGAGAGCAAGATTCAAGATAAGAACAAGATTTAAACTTTATTCATTCTCGGAACTTATACAGTAAAGATAGAAGAACTCTTTACACTTCCATCAGCCCGTCGATCATATGATCACAAAAGCAGCACTCACAAGCTGCACAAGTATAAGGTAACTCATCTATGGGAATAATTCTGTTGGTTATTACCGCACCTATCTCAGTGGTATGAGGTGATCTAACAAAAGGACCTCTGAGAGGCAAGCCAAAAACGGGGTAAAGGCATATCTTCTCATGAGGAAGAAAACACGCCAGTAAGAAGACCCGCTCAGAAAACCCAGGATGCCTTGATCTCATGACGCAGTAGTATCGGGGACCCAAACCCAAAGCTTCAATAACCATGGCCAAGCGGACATTGTTACGAAAGTGCTGCTGACCCCAGGGTGTTACCCTAGTTATGTCTTGATAGGTCCGCCATTTTGTCTGCGCTACAGAAGTTCCCAAGTGAGGGAAAAGTGAGCGCTCATACTGCTCTATAAAATCTTTCTTCACAGACTCCCTTGCGTCTTGAAGGTGAGAAATCATCATGGATAAAACTAATTCTTGTTGCCAAGCCATGAAGGAGATTAAGAAAGAAAGAAGATCGATGGAAGTAAGATTACTGTGAACGACAAGTAAAAGTTACGACTTATATAAAGGAAGGAGCTAGCGTAACTTAGAAGCCAACGGTAACTTGCCACTGAAGTTTTACCGTCTTTCCATGATTTGGGTTTGGCACATTTTTCTATAGAAGGCATTCAGAACTTTGAGATGAGGAGATAAAAGAAGTTCGTAAGCTAAATCACCTACTTTCTTTGGTCCACAATATCTGGGAGATAACTTCTTATACTTCCCAAGAGATAAAGAACTTCTTTTGGGCCGTACTCGAGACCGAAACCTTGATATCCAAAACATCGATTCTCACTTCTGAACTTGTTGTTCTGAATCCTTAAAACAGGTGGGACTCTTGAGAAGTATTCAGGAAAAAGGTTCTTCCTTTTTTAAACAGAATCTTTCTTTTATTTTAGAGAGAGAATAATTATAAGATCAGAAAGGGAGATTCTTACTCCTGTATACCTCTAAGGCTGGGGGAGGAATCTTACATTCTACCCCACTTATTAAAAGGTGCAAGATGTCCTCATCTCGCAAGTAGAGGACAACTTTTTTGCTTAAGATCCAATTTATTCTGGGGTTCCTTATATTCCGGTCAACCCAACAGAATATGGGGATAAATATCCCTTATATAGAATTTATCATTAAATAACAATTCATTCAAATCATCATTCATATCTTTAACACGATAATGGTCTATTAGACCGAAAATTTCCTTCTGAACATTCCTCCACGGAATTTAAGTTAAGCAAGTTCTCAATTTGTCATCCCTTAACTTGATCTACTGTCTCAAGTATTAACAGTAGCAATTTGACAACATAATCCACTAATCTCATAGTGATTTGCTGAATCATTTTCATCATTTATCATTACAGGAACTCGTCCCAATCATCCACATTGTGGTTTCGCTCAGCTTATTACATTTCAACCCATTTTCAAGGATCATCATTTTTCAATCAGAATCCAAATCAATTCATCAGTTCCCAAACAGAATTAAAAATCATATCAACCACATTCAAAATCATCATCTGGATAGCATTAACGCTTATAATTTCAAGTCTTAGATTTACTCGTATATACTATCGGTAAAGAGCTGCAGTTATACCCTCGGTATATACGGATAGTCATGATACTCGAAACTATAAGGTAAATACCATCATGTCTAGGTCTCAAGCAAGTCAGGGTTCCATACAATTGCGGTACTTCCAATTGAAGACCCAATTACTAATTTACGAATTTCAATTTGAATTAACAATTTGTATGAATTATATCAAACAATTACAACCTTTTTGTGCGTCTTGATAAACTTTTGACATAATTTGCTCCTCAGTTGATCTTATTGGAGATCTATGACTTAAGTCTGATAAATAGATTTTTCTTTATCCGATCGTCCGTAAAAAAAAACATTTGTATATTTATATACAAGTTGCAATAATTACATAGAGTGGCTCGGCTCCAAAATTCAAAATCTCTTCGAGAGACGCATAAGACGACGGTACTGGGCCATAGTCATGCCCTGTTACATAAGTTCTCTAACTGCGAAGGGAGTTATTATTTTCTCCTTAGGGATAAATCGACTAAGGAGTCTATAAATTCGACATGAAAGTCTGAAATTTCGAGGTGTCGAATGATATAGAATGACACCACGCACCATTTTCAGCTTTAACAGGATCATAGTCAATGAGAGATTCTGCCACAGCATTGTACGGCGGTTGCAATGGGCGTGGACATATTGCCCTGCAAACCACTTATGTTGTATTCTCTCCGCTGGGGTAGGAAAATATAAATCCGCGAAATGGCGTGCGAGTCTTGCTCGGCTTGTTTGAGTTGAAGCGGAAGAGATGAGATGCTCGAAGGCAAATGCAATCATATCTTGAGACTGGGTGAGGTCGGGAATACCAGATAAATGTGGAACTTCCATCTATAAAAACAATTTCTTTGATTAAAATTTCTTCATTAAAGAAGCTTACGGAATGAAAATACATTATGAAAATGCTGTTTCTGAATTCTTATTATCAATTTCAGATAAGAATTTAATTATCTTTATTAGCTTTCAAAACCGCTCTGATACCAACTGTGAGATCCCGGTCTCCACCACGCAACAGATTCGGAGTACTAGCAGCGGAAGTAGCACATCGTGCGCGGGTAGGGGTCTCACACTCGGGGCCTCGCCCACGGATATCCGGACAAGAGACTAATCCGTCGGTTTGTCCAAAATCGAAACCGGAAAAACTCCCTTTACCCGGAAAGCACGGGCGATTCCACCAGATAACTTTGTACTCTAACGTAGTCAAGATCCTTACCGATCACGCTGATCCGACTGCACCTATAAAGATACTCGGTCGGATCAAGGAAGAAACTTGCACTTGGATCATTGGGATCAACGCTTTTTTCCCCATCAAGAGGCACAGCCGTTGATTCCTATCCATAGAATAATTACTATCCGCCGGGATTTACTTTATCTATCGTAATAACAGAAATTAAAATCTCGATTTACGGATCCATCAGTCCAGCCTAACCCCATCCGATCCCATGGGTTAGCCAACCGCCCAACCACTGTAGTGATGGGATCCAATTTGGAATTTGGTTAGGTTTTGTCCCGGGTACCAAGGAAAAGAGTTCCAAGGCCCCCTAGCCGGAAGTTCATGCAAACATAAAACTAGTCATACCACTTACACACCCAATATGAAATTGCCTTTTTCTTAGCATCAACTAGCTTTAAAACAATCCTTTAATAAAACCATTATGTCACTGATGACAATCCTCAAAGTCTCTGGTTGAATCCTTATTTCCAGTCATTCTTTCATCGATGTACTTATGGCATCATTGGCAACTAGAACGCTCACCACCTGTTCTCTCAGGGGCCTTTTCCATAGTTCTTAGCTCATAGTAACCGGCAATATATTCATATAATAGAATGGAATCTCTGTGGAAGATCAGCAAGATCAACCCACAGATCCATATAAAAGAGCCATGGACTCATCTGTTGAGGACCAGCAAGGTCAATCAACCAGATCCATGCCCGGTTTCAGAAAACAACTCTTACTCCTTGTTCCAATATCTTCCACGACGCACGTGTGGGTATCTTCGGCGACCCAGAGCCCGAGCACCGTATGGTCAGCACCCTCTAGGATCCTTCGCAGGTGACTTAGCGCTTCACTCATAGGCCGCTTCCTTGGTCCCTCATCCACCGTACCGGAAGCTCACCATTTAAATCGAGCCGAGGCTGGTCAAGACCTCGATCGACCTTGCTACGCGAGACGTCCTCCATTGACTCTCCGTCAGCAGTTGCAACTTTATCAGTTCAGTCTTCAATGACCTTAATCCTCAAGACGGTCAAAATGCTTCTCCAGCATTCTTGACATAAAACAGTCATTTACAAACAGTCACAAATACAGTTTCTATAACGAACTCTTGTCTTTCCATATTATCCACTCTCGGACCACATTACTTATTCCACATTCCATTCAGTGTGTACTCGTTCTCATCCATTCACTCATATAGACTACATTATCTCACATACATCTTCATATTCATTATTCTACATACATATCCATGTTCGTACGTCCACATCATACATCCAATTTTCACATTCATACATACGCATCTACATGCATACATCCACATCTACATTCATACATCCATACCTCCATTTCCACATCCACACATCCACATTCATATTCATACATCCACATTCACATGCATACATCCATTTTCACATCCTCATTCATACATCCACATTCACATACATACATCCACATCCGTATCTACATCCATACATTCACATCCACCTCTTCATTCACAATCACATCCATACATCCACATCTACATACATACATCCACATCTACATACATACATCCATACATCCACATCTACATACATACGTCCATTTTCACATCCTCATTCATACATACACATCCACATACATACATACACATCCGTATCTACATCCATACATCCACATCCACATCAACATTCACATTCATACATATATACATCCACATCACATTCATACAACCATATTACATTCATTCTCGTCCTAACACATCCCATATACATCTTAACACATCCTAACTCATCTTAACACATTCTATCACATCTCATACACATCTTATCACATCTTTTTACATCTCATACACCTCTTATCACATCCTATCACTTTCCATACGCATCTTATCAAATCTTATCACATCTCATACACATCTTATCACATCTTTTTACATCTCATACACCTCTTATCACATCCTATCACTTTCCATACGCATCTTATCAATTCTTATCACATCTCATACACCTCTTATCACATCCTATCACTTTCCATACGCATCTTATCAATTCTTATCACATCTCATACACCTCTTATCACATCCTATCACTTTCCATACGCATCTTATCAATTCTTATCACATCTCATACACCTCTTATCACATCCTATCACTTTCCATACGCATCTTATCAATTCTTATCACACCTCATACACCTCTTATCACATCCTATCACTTTCCATACGCATCTTATCAATTCTTATCACATCTCATACACCTCTTATCACATCTTATCACATTTTATATTTTTTTTTTTAAAAGAGAATTCTTATATTTGATATAAGATTTCTCTACACATTTATTTATACATAAATTCCATTTAAGGAGACTAACACTTTCGAAATTAAAATCAATCTTTTATGCATCTTCTTATGCATAAATTCAATTTGGTAGGGAATTACACTTTTAGAATAAAAGAATTTCTCTTATGCATCTAAGTTAAGCATAAAATCCATTTATGAGGAAAATCACACTTTTAGTATAAAAAGAATATCTTTTATGCATACCTATATGCATGAAATCCAATATGATAAAAGTAACACTCTTACAATAAAATAATCAACTTTTATGCATACCTCTATGCATGAAATTCAATTATGATAAAAGTCACACTTTTATAATAAAATAATCAACTTTTATGCATACCTCTATGCATGAAATCCAATATGATAAAAGTAACACTTTTGATATAAAAAATTTTCCTTTATGCATACTTCTATGCATGAAAATTAAAAATGATAAAAGTAACACTTTTGATATAAAAAATTTTCCTTTATGCATACTTCTATGCATGAAAATTAAAAATGATAAAAGTAACACTTTTGATATAAAAAATTTTCCTTTATGCATACTTCTATGCATGAAAATTAAAAATGATAAAAGTAACACTTTTGATATAAAAAAATTTTCTTTTATGCATGCTTCTATGCATGAAAATTAAAAATGATAAAAGTAACACTTTTGATATAAAAAATTTTCTTTTATGCATACTTCTATGCATGAAAATTAAAAATGATAAAAGTAACACTTTTGATATAAAAATTTTTCCTTTATGCATACTTCTATGCATGAAAATTAAAAATGATAAAAGTAACACTTTTGATATAAAAAATTTTCCTTTATGCATACTTCTATGCATGAAAATTAAAAATGATAAAAATAACACTTTTGATATAAAAATTTATCCATTATGCATACTTCTATGCATGAAATAAAAATGGTAAAAATAACACTTTTGATATAAAAATTTATCCATTATGCATACTTCTATGCATGAAATAAAAATGATAAAAATAACACTTTTGATATAAAAATTTATCCATTATGCATACTTCTATGCATGAAATAAAAATGGTAAAAATAACACTTTTGATATAAAAACTTATCCTTTATGCATGATATTAAAATTCAATTTCTCCATGATTGTAACGAAATTCTTTCAATTAATCTAGGATGATAATTCCTAGAATATGGTAGGAAGTCCTCTTTTTATGCTTTGAATGAGATTATTTTATGCATAATTTTTATAAAAATTTTGCCATAGCTCCGCTGCTATGACTGATAAATCTCAATTTTTCTAAGGGATAATGCTTATCATTAAGGAAATAATTAAAAAGATCTCTAATTGGATTATTAATCCATAATGGATTGAATCATCAATATACATAAACTAAAAGCATAGAAAAAAGCCATTAATTTGGCCTCAAGCATAGCTTAATCTTGGGTTAAGGAAAAGCTTTATGAAAAGCTTGATTTGGATTGAGAACGGGTCATGAGTATGACCATTTCTTGAGTGAGAGAGAGAATTTACATAAAAATCATTAGAATTTAAACATAAATGAAAATTAACTTCAATAGCATTTATTAAATTATGTAACTCTTCACTACTATTCAAACTTCAATAGCATTTAAAAAAACCATACCAATTAAACTTCTCAAGCTTGAGAGGGGTTGAGAAGAGAGAAACATTGAGAAATTATAGAAAGATCAATATTCACTAATTACCTTACAACTTGCTTGATTCTTTATTCACGGTAGAGGCCCCCAACCAATCAATTGGTTAAGTATGTTGATGGAGCCACTAATGGGGATTGAAGAAAGAGGGAAGCTCCAAAAACTAGTGAATTATTAAATGAATTCACAGTTCTTGGCTTAGGTGGAGTAGAGTAACGATGCATAAACACTATATATTTTTCAACAAGGGGGAGGCTTCTATTTATAGGAAAAATTGAGCTCCTAACCAAACAAACTGATTCTAGAATTTTCTAAATCAGTTTGGTCAATATTTGACCATTTTTAGGTCAGTTAAGCTAACTTTTTAGAACTAGACTTAAATGAGGAGAGAGGAGAGATGAAATATCTCAATTTTTATGAGTTTAAAACTCATTCAAGCATGTGAAATATGCACCTCCTTTAAAGAACTCCCTTTCCTTACATATGTGTCATAATGGAATCATTTTAATATTGCTCATAGTTTTTTTACTAATAAACCTTGTACATTTTCAACTCTTCATCTTATGTGAAATATGCACCTCCTTTAAAGAACTCCCCTTCCTTACATATGTGTCATAATGGAATCATTTTAATATTGCTCATAGTTTTTTACTAATAAACCTTGTACATTTTCAACTCTTCATCTTATGTGAAATATGCACCTCCTTTAAAGAACTCCCCTTCCTTACATATGTGTCATAATGGAATCATTTTAATATTGCTCATAGTTTTTTACTAATAAACCTTGTACATTTGGGTATCTTCTTTTACAAAATTGGATTTATATCCTCCCTACACATGGATTGATGCTATTGGCCCATAGGAACCTTAATTGGACCATAATCTAATTTTTTTGAAAATCTAGACCCTTAGGCTAAGGTCCTTTATACCCATTTCCAATTAATTCCAATTGCACATTGGAAAGTTCTTTTTTAAATTCTGTTTCAGGGGAATTCATCTTAATTATATGAGATATTTTTCTATCCAGAAATATTCAAAATTTGAATATTCTCTCTCTAGAATATTTTCTCTCTCTATGCCAAAACAGGCAGAGACAAGATCTCTTATATTTCTAAAGAGGGAATTGATTACAAGGGAATATGCTGGACATTTTGAGAGGCTGGGGAGGAATCTTACATTCACTCCCACTTGAAAAACGTGAGCTGTCCTCATCTCGCAAGCTTGGGATAATTTCGCAAGATGCACGAACATGAGACTTAGAGAAAAATTTAATTAAGATTAACCACCAAATAAAAAAGTTTCAAAGAGAGTAAGGGTCAAGACAAGAACAAGATTTAAACTTTATTCATTCTTGGAATATATACAGTAAAGATAGAAGAACTCTTTACACTTCCATAAGCCCGTCCATCATATGATCACAAAAACAGCACTCACAAGCTGCGCACGTATAAGGTAACTCATCTATGGGAATAATTCTGTTGGTTATTGCCGCACCTATCTGAGTGGTATGAGGTGATCTAATAAAAGGACCTCTGAGAGGCAAGCCAAAAACGGGGTAAAGGCATATCTTCTGATGAGGAAGAAAACACGCCAGTAAGAAGACCCGCTCAGAAAACCCAAGATGCCTTGATCTCATGACACAATAGTATCGGGGACCCAAACCCAAAGCTTCAATAACCATGGCCAAGCGGACATTGTTACGAAAGTGCTGCTGACCCCAGGGTGTTACCCTAGTTATGTCTTGATAGGTCCGCCATTTGGTCTGAGCTACAGAAGTTCCCAAGTGAGGGAAAAGTGAGCGCTCATACAGTGCTATAAAATCCTTCTTCACAGACTCGCTTGCGTCTTGAAGGTGAGAAATCATCATGGATAAAACTAATTCCTGTTGCCAAGCCATGAAGGATATTAAGAAAGAAAGGAGATTGATGGAAGTAAGATTACTGTGAGCGACAAGTAAAAGTTACGACTTATATAAAGGAAGGAGCTAGCGTAACCTAGAAGCCAACGGTAACTTGCCACTGAAGTTTTACCATCTTTCCATGATTTGGGTTTCGCACATATTTCTATAGAAGGCTTACATGAAATACATTATGAACTTTGAGATGAGGAGGTAAAAGAAGCTCGTAAGCTAAGTCACTTACTTTCTTTGAATTCAGATAAGGCTCACAATATCTGGGGGATAACTTCTTATACTCCCCAAGAGATAAAGAACTTCTTTTGGGCCGTACTCGAATGAAGACCAAAACCTTGGTATCCAAACACCGATTTTTACTTCTGAACTCATTGTTCTGAATCCTTAAAACAGGTGGGACTCCTGAGAAGTATTCTAGGGAAAGGGTCTTCCTTTCTTAAACAAAATCTTTCTTTTATTTTAGAGAGGGAATAATTATAAGATCAGAAAGGGATATTCTTACTCCTGTATACCTCGAAGGGGAGGAATCTTACATTCTACCCCACTTAAAAAAGTGCGAGATGTCCTCATCTCGCAAGGTAGAGGACAACTCTTTTTCTTAAGATCCAGTTTTATTCTGGGGTTCCTTATATTCTGGTCAACCCAACAGAATACTGGGATAAATATCCCTTATATAGAACTCATCATTAAATAACAATTCATTCAGATCATATCATTCATACCTTTAACATGATAATGGTCCATTAGACCGAAAAATTTCCTTCTGAACATTCCTCCACGGAAATTTCAGTCAAGCAAGTTCTCAATTTGTCATCCCTTAACTTGATCTACCGGTCAAGTGTTAACAGTAGTAGCAATCTGACAGCACAATCCACTCATCTCATAGTGATTTGCTGAATTCATTATCATCATTCTAGTTATGAATATCATCACAGGGACTCGTCCCATTCATCCTCATTGTGGTTTCATTATATTTCAACTAAATTTCAGAAATCATCATTTTTTCAATCAGAATTTTCAATCAGAATCCAAATCAATTCATCAATTCTCAAACAGAATTAAAAATCATATCAACCACATTCGAAATCATCATCTGGATAGCATTAACGCTTATAATTTCAAGTCTTAGATTTACTCGTATATACTGTCAGTAAAGAGCTGCAGTTATACTCTCGATATATATGGGTAGTCACGGCCCTTGGAATTATAAGGTAAATACCATCATGTCTAGGCCTCAAGCAAGTCAGGGATTCTATATAATTGCGGTACTTCCATCTGAAGACCCAATTACAAAAATTACGAATTTCAGTTTGAATATCAAATTGTATGACTTATATCACACAATTACAACCTTTTTGTGTTTCTTGATAAATTTTTGACATATTTGTCTTCTCAGTTGATCTTTATTAGCCAAATTGGCTCTGATACCAACTGTAAGATCCCTGTTCCCACCGCGCAACGGATTCGGGGTACTAGCAGCGGAAGTAGCACTTCTTGCACGGGGCAGGGTCCCACACTCGGGGCCTCGTCCACGGATATCCGGACAAGAGACTAATCCGTCGGTTTTTCCAAAACCAAACCCGGAAAAACTTCCCTTACCCGGAAAGCACGGGCGATTCCACCAGGATAACTTTTTACTCTAACGTAGTCAACATCATTACTCATCACGCTGATCCGACTGCACCTATAAAGATACTCGGTCGGATCAAGGAAGAAACTTGCACTTGGATCATTGGGATCAACGCTTTTTTCCCCATCAAGAGGCACAGCCGTTGATTCCTAGCCATAGAACAATTACTATCCGGGATTTACTTTATCTATCGTAAGAACAGAAATTGAGTCTCGATTTACGGATCCATCAGTCCAGCCTAACCCCATCCAATCCCATGGGTTAGCCAACCGCCCAACCACTGTAGTGATGGGATTCAATTAGGAATTTGGTTAGGTTTTGTCCCAGGTACCAAGGAAAAGAGTTCCAAGGCCCCCTAGCCGGATGTTCATGCAAAAATAAAACTAGTCACACCACTTACACACCCAATATGAAATTGCCTTTTCATAGATTCAACCAGTTTTAAAACAATCCTTTAATGAAATTGCCTTTTCATAGATTCAACCAGTTTTAAAACAATCCTTTAATGAAACCATAGTATCACTGATCATAATCTTCCAAATTATCCGGTTGATTCTTATTTTCCCATCATTCCTTCATCCGAGTATCTATGGCATCATTGGCAACCAGAATGCTCACCACCACTCAGGGGCCTTTTCAATAGTTCCTAGCCCATAATACTCGGCAATATAATCACTTATAAAAATCAAGATGGACTCTCGTTGAAGATCAGCAAGATCAACCAACAGATCCATATAAAGAGCCATGGACTCATCCATTGAAGACCAGCAAGATCAATCAACCAGATCCATGCCCGGTTTCACAAAACAACTCTTACTCCTTGTTCCAATATCTTCCTCGACACACGCGTGGGTATCCTAGGCGACCCAGACCCCAGCACCGTATGGTCAGCACCCTCTAGGATCCTTCGCAGGTGACCTAGTGCTTCATTCATAGGCCGCTTCCTTGGTCCCTCATCCACCGTACCGGAAGCTCACCATTTTAATCGACCCGAGGCTGGTCAAGACCTCGGTCGACCTTGCTACGCGAGACGTCCTCCATTGACTCTCCGTCTCAGCAGTTGCAACTTTATCAGTTAGGTCTCCACGACCTTAATCACAAGACGGTCAAAATGCTTTCCCAGCATTCTTGACATAAAACAGTCATTTACAAACAGCATTTACAAACAGTTTACAAAAACAGTATCTATATTAACTCTCATTTTTCCACATTATCCCTCATCAACCCACATTACTTATTCCACATTCCATTTATATGTGTACTCATCCAATCTCATTATTTTCCATCTCCTCACTTTAGATTCCTTCACATCACATATCATATATTCACATCCATACATATATCCACATCTACATCCACACATCCATTTTCACATCCACATCTACATGTACATTCTCATCCATACATCCACATCTATATGCATACATTCATATCTACATGCATATATCCACAACTCCATGCATACATCCACATCCACATTCACATTCACATTCACATCCATACACATCCATACATCCACATCCACATCCACATTCACATTCACATTCACATTCACATTCACATTCACATCCATACATCTACATCTACATGCATACATCCACATCTCCATGCATACATCCACATCCACATTCACATTCACATCCATACATCTACGTCTATATGCATACACCCACCTCCACATTCACATCCACATCTATACATCTACATCTACATGCATACATCCACATCTCCATTCACATCCACAACTATACATCTACATCTACATGCATACATCCACATCTCCATTCACATCCACATCTATACATCTACATGCATACATCCACATCTCCATTCACATCCACATCTATACATCTACATCTACATGCATACATCCACATCTCCATTCACATCCACATCTATATATTTATATGCATACATCCACATCTCCATTCACATCCACATCTATATATCTACATCTACATGCATACATCCACATCTCCATTCACATCCACATCTATACATCTACATCTACATCTCATCTACATGCATACATCCATATCTCCATGCATACATCCACCTCCAAATTCACATTCAAATCCATACATCTACATCTACATGCATACATCCACCTCCACATTCACATCCACATCTATACATCTACCTCTACATGCATACATCCACATCTATACATCTAAATCTACATGCATACATCCACATCTCCATGCATACATCCACATCTATGCATCTAAATCTACATGCATACATCCACATCTCCATTCACATCCACATCTATACATCTACATCTACATGCATACATCCACATCTCCATTCACATCCACATCTATACATCTACATTCCACATCTCCATTCACATCCACATCTATACATCTACATCTACATGCATACATCCACATCTCCATTCACATCCACATCTATACATCTACATGCATACATCCACATCTCCATTCACATCCACATCTATACATCTACATCTACATGCATACATCCACACCTCCATTCACATACACATCTATACATCTACATCTACATGCATACATCCACATCTCCATTCACACATCCACATCCACATTCACACTCACATCCATACATCTACATCTACATGCATACATCCACATCTCCATGCATAATAAAATTCTTTTAATTAATCTAGGATGATAGTTCCTAGAATATGGTAGGAAGTCCCCTTTTCATGCTTTGAATGAAATTATTTTATGTGTAATTTTTATAAAAATTTTGCCATAGCTCCGGTGCTATGACAGATAAATCTCAATTATCTTAAAAGATAAAGCTTAACATTAAGGGAATGATTAGAATGATCCCTAATTGGATCATTAACCCATAATGGATTGATTCATCAACATTCATGAAATACATAAACTAAAAGCATAGGGAAAGCCATTAATTTGGTCTTAAGCATAGATTAATCTTGGATTAAGAAAAAACTTTATGAAAAGCTTCATTTGGATTAAGAATAGGTCATGAGTATGACCATTTCTTGAGTGAGAGAGAGATATTACTTAAAAACCATTAGAATTAAGCATAAATGGAGATTTATGTAATTCTTTACTATCATTCATTAATTACTTCAATAGCATTCAAAAACCATTCCAATTAAGCTTCTCAAGCTTGAGAGGGGTTGAGAAGAGAGAAACATTGAGAGATTATAGAAAAGCTTCAAATTCACTACTTACCTTACAAATTGCTTGATTCTTTGTTCACAGTAGAGGCCCCCAACCAATCAATTGGTTTAGTATGTTGATGGAGCCACCAATGGAGATTGAAGAAAGAGGGAAGCTCCAATTTCTTACAAATTGGAGAGAATTTTAGAGAATAGTAAATATTAGCATTATTTCAGCATAGTTCTAGAATAGTAAAATTCTCCTCTTTTTTTTTTCAAAGGATTCATGTTCTATTTATAGGAGAGGGATGCTCTAACCAAAGCTAACCGATTTCTAGAATTTTCTAATTTCAATTTGGTTGAATTTGGACTAGATTTGGACCTAGTTTGGTTCCTTTTTTATTCGGTTTGGTTTCTTTTTGATTTGGTTTGGTTCAAGAGAGAGGAGAGATAAAAATATCACACTATTTTTGAGTTTAAAACTCATTCAAACATGTGAAATGTGCACCTCCTTTAATGGACTCCCCTTCCTTACATATGTGTCAAAAATGGAATCATTATATCCAAAATATCTCATATTTTTAATATTGCTCATAGTTTTTTATTAATAAACCTTGTACATTTTCAACTCTTCATCTTAAGTGAGTATTTACTCATTTTTGGATACCCAAAATATCTCATATTTTTAATATTGCTCATAGTTTTTTACTAATAAACCTTGTACATTTTCAACTCTTCATCTTATGTGAGCATTTACCCATTTTTGGATACCCAAAATATCTCATATTTTTGATATTACTCATAGTTTCTTACTAATAAACCTTGTACATAGTCAACTCTTCATCTTATGTGAGTATTTATTCTTTTTTTAAGGTATCTTCTTTTACAAATCTGGATTTATCTCCTCCCTACACATGGATTGATGCTATTGGCCCATAGGAATCTTAATTGGACCATAATCTAAATTTTTTGAAAATCTAGATCCTTAGGCTAAGGTCCTTTATACCCATTTCCAATTAATTCCAATTGCACATTGGAAAGTTCTTTTTGAATTTCTGTTTTAGGGGAATTCATCTTAATTATATGAGATATTTTTTATCCAAAAATATTCAAAATTTGAATATTCTCTCTCTACAATATTTTCTCTCTCTATGCCAAAACAGGCAGAGACAAGATCTCTTATATTTCTGAAGAGGGAATTGATTATAGGGGAATATGCTGGACATTTTGAGAGGCTGGGGAGGAATCTTACATTCACTTCCACTTGAAAAAAGTGAGATGTCCTCATCTCGCAAACTTGGGATAATTTCGCAAGATGCACGAACATGAGACTTAGAGAAAAATTTAATTAAGATTAACCACCAAATAAAAAAGTCTCAAAGAGAGTAAGGTTCAAGACAAGAACAAGATTTAAACTTTATTCATTCTTGGAACATATACAGTAAAGATAGAAGAACTCTTTACACTTCCATAAGCCCGTCCATCATATGATCACAAAAACAGCACTCACAAGCTGCGCACGTATAAGATAACTCATCTATGGGAATAATTTTGTTGGTTATTGCCGCACCTATCTCAGTGGTATGAGGTGATCTAACAAAAGGACCTCTGAGAGGCAAGCCAAAAACGGGGTAAAGGCATATCTTCTGATGAGGAAGAAAACACGCCAGTAAGAAGACCCGCTCAGAAAACCCAAGATGCCTTGATCTCATGACGCAGTAGTATCGGGGACCCAAACCCAAAGCTTCAATAGCCATGGCCAAGCGGACATTGTTACGAAAGTGCTGCTGACCCCAAGGTGTTACCCTAGTTATGTCTTGATAGGTCCGCCATTTGGTCTGAGCTACAGAAGTTCCCAAGTGAGGGAAAAGTGAGCGCTCATACAGTGCTATAAAATCCTTCTTCACAGACTCGCTTGCGTCTTGAAGGTGAGAAATCATCATGGATAAAACTAATTCCTGTTGCCAAGCCATGAAGGATATTAAGAAAGAAAGGAGATTGATGGAAGTAAGATTACTGTGAGCGACAAGTAAAAGTTACGACTTATATAAAGGAAGGAGCTAGCATAACCTAGAAGCCAACGGTAACTTGCCACTGAAGTTTTACCGTCTTTTCATGATTTGGGTTTGGCACATATTTCTATAGAAGGCTTACATGAAATACATTATGAACTTTGAGATGAGGAGGTAAAAGAAGCTCGTAAGCTAAGTCACTTTCTTTGAATTCAGATAAGGCTCACAATATCTGGGGGATAACTTCTTATACTCCCCAAGAGATAAAGAACTTCTTTTGGGCCGTACTCGAATGAAGACCAAAACCTTGGTATCCAAACACCGATTTTTACTTCTGAACTCATTGTTCTGAATCCTTAAAATAGGTGGAACTCCTGAGAAGTATTCTAGGGAAAGGGTCTTCCTTTCTTAAACAGAATCTTTCTTTTATTTTAGAGAGGGAATAATTATAAGATCAGAAAGGGAGATTCTTACTCCTATATACCTCGAAGGCTGGGGAGGAATCTTACATTCTACCCCACTTAAAAAAGTGCGAGATGTCCTCATCTCGCAAGGTATAGGACAACTCTTTTTCTTAAGATCCAATTTTATTCTGGGGTTCCTTATATTCTGGTCAACCCAACAGAATACTGGGATAAATATCCCTTATATAGAACTCATCATTAAATAACAATTCATTCAGATCATATCATTCATATCTTTAACATGATAATGGTCCATTAGACCGAAAAATTTCCTTCTGAACATTCCTCCATGGAAATTTCAGTCAAGCAAGTTCTCAATTTGTCATCCCTTAACTTGATCTACCGGTCAAGTGTTAACAGTAGTAGCAATCTGACAGCACAATCCACTCATCTCATAGTGATTTGCTGAATTCATTATCATCATTCTAGTTATGAATATCATCACAGGGACTCGTCCCATTCATCCTCATTGTGGTTTCATTATATTTCAACTAAATTTCAGAAATCATCATTTTTTCAATCAGAATCCAAATCAATTCATCAATTCTCAAACAGAATTAAAAATCATATCAACCACATTCGAAATCATTATCTGGATAGCATTAACGCTTATAATTTCAAGTCTTAGATTTACTCGTATATACTGTCAGTTATTAAGAGCTGCAGTTATACTCTCGGTATATACGGGTAGTCATGACCCTTGGAATTATAAGGTAAATACCATCATGTCTAGGCCTCAAGCAAGTCAGGGATTCTATATAATTGCGGTACTTCCATCTAAAGACCCAATTACAAAAATTACGAATTTCAGTTTGAATATCAAATTGTATGACTTATATCACACAATTACAACCTTTTTGTGTTTCTTGATAAATTTTTGACATATTTGTCTTCTCACTTGATCTTTATTAGCCAAATTGGCTCTGATACCAACTGTAAGATCCCTGTTCCCACCACGCAACGGATTCGGGGTACTAGTAGCAGAAGTAGCACTTCTTGCGTGGGGCAGGGTCCCACACTCGGGGCCTCATCCACGGATATCCGGACAAGAGACTAATCCATCGGTTTTTCCAAAATCGAACCCGAAAAAACTTCCCTTACCCGGAAAGCACAGGCGATTCCACCAGGATAACTTTTTACTCTAACGTAGTCAAGATCATTACTGATCACGCTGATTCGACTGCACCTATAAAGATACTCGGTCGGCAAGGAAGAAACTTTCACTTGGATCATTGGGATCAACGCTTTTTTCCCCATCAAGAGGCAAAGCCGTTGATTCCTAGCCATAGAACAATTACTATCCCGGATTTACTTTATCTATCGTAATAACAGAAATTGAGTCTCGATTTACGGATCCATCAGTCCAGCCTAACCCCATCCAATCCCATGGGTTAGCCAACCACTATAGTGATGGGATCCAATTAAGAATTTGGTTAGGTTTTGTCTCGGGTACCAAGGAAAAGAGTTCCAAGGCCCCCTAGCCGAATGTTCATGCAAAAATAAAACTAGTCACACCACTTACACACCCAATATGAAATTGCCTTTTCACAGATTCAACCAGTTTTAAAACAATCCTTTAATGAAACCATAGTATCACTGATCATAATCTTCCAAATTATCTGGTTGATTCTTATTTTCCCATCATTCCTTCATCCGAGTATCTATGGCATCATTGGCAACCAGAACGCTCACCACCTGTCCACTCAGGGGCCTCTTCAATAGTTCCTAGCCCATAATAGTCGGCAATATAATCACTTATAAAAATCAAGATGGACTCTCGTTGAAGATCAGCAAGATCAACCAACAGATCCATATAAAGAGCCATGGACTCATCCATTGAAGACCAGCAAGGTCAATCAACCAGATCCATGCCCGGTTTCACAAAACAACTCTTACTCCTTGTTCCAATATCTTCCTCGACACACGCGTAGGTATCCTAGGCGACCCAGAGCCCGAGCACCGTATGGTCAGCACCCTCTAGGATCCTTCGTAGGTGACCTAGCGCTTCACTCATAGGCCGCTTCCTTGGTCCCTCATCCACCGTACCGGAAGCTCACCATTTTAATCGACCCGAGGCTGGTCAAGACCTCGATCGACCTTGCTACGCGAGACGTCCTCCATTGACTCTCCGTCTCAGCAGTTGCAACTTTATCAGTTAGGTCTCCACGACCTTAATCACAAGATGGTCAAAATGCTTTCCCAGCATTCTTGACATAAAACAGTCATTTACAAACAGCATTTACAAACAGTTTACAAATACAGTTTCTATATTAACTCTCATTTTTCCACATTATCCCTCATTAACCCACATTACTTATTCCACATTCCATTTAAATGTGTACTCATCCAATCTCATCATTTTCCATCTCCTCACTTTAGATTCCTTCACATCACATATCATATATTCACATCCATACATATATCCACATCTACATCCACACATCCATTTTCACATCCACATCTACATGTACATTCTCATCCATACATCCACATCTATATGCCTACATTCATATTTACATGCATACATCCATAACTCCATGCATACATCCACATCCACATTCACATTCACATCCATACATCTACATCTACATGCATATATCCACATCTCCATGCATACATCCACATCCACATCCACATTCACATTCACATCCATACATCTCTGTCTATATGCATACACCCACCTCCACATTCACATCCACATCTATACATCTACATCTACATACATACATCCACATCTCCATTCACATCCACATCTATACATCTACATCTACATGCATACATCCACATCTATACATCTACATGCATACATCCACATCTCCATTCACATCCACATCTATACATCTACATGCATACATCCACATCTCCATTCACATCCACATCTATACATCTACATCTACATGCATATATCCACATCTCCATTCACATCCACATCTATACATCTACATGCATACATCCACATCTCCATTCACATCCACATCTATACATCTACATCTACATGCATACATCCACACCTCCATTCACATCCACATCTATACATCTACATCTACATCCATACATCCACATCTCCATTCACATCCACATCTATACATCTACATCTACATGCATACATCCACATCTCCATGCATACATCCACCTCCACATTCACATTTACATCCATACATCTACATCTACATGCATACATCCACCTCCACATTTACATCCACATCTATACATCTACCTCTACATGCATACATCCACATCTCCATGCATACATCCACATCTATACATCTAAATCTACATGCATACATCCACATCTCCATTCACATCCACATCTATACATCTACATGCATACATCCACATCTCCATTCACATCCACATCTATACATCTACATCTACATGCATACATCCACATCTCCATTCACATCCACATCTATACATCTACATGCATACATCCACATCTCCATTCACATCCACATCTATACATCTACATCTACATGCATACATCCACATCTTCATATTCACATCCATATCTATACATCTACATGCATACATCCACATCTCCATTCACATCCACATCTATACATCTACATTTACATGCATACATCCACACCTCCATTCACATCCACATCTATATATCTACATCTACATGCATACATCCACATCTCCATTCACACATCCACATCCACATTCACACTCACATCCATACATCTACATCTACATGCATACATCCACATCTCCATGCATAATAAAATTCTTTTAATTAATCTAGGATGATAGTTCCTAGAATATGGTAGGAAGTCCTCTTTTCATGCTTTGAATAAAATTATTTTATGTGTAATTTTTATAAAAATTTTTCCATAGCTCCGGTGCTATGACAGATAAATCTCAATTATCTTAAAAGATAAAGCTTAACATTAAGGGAATGATTAGAATGATCCCTAATTGGATCATTAACCCATAATGGATTGATTCATCAACATTCATGAAATACATAAACTAAAAGCATAGGGAAAGCCATTAATTTGGTCTTAAGCATAGATTAATCTTGGATTAAGAAAAAGCTTTATGAAAAGCTTCATTTGGATTAAGAATAGGTCATGAGTATGACCATTTCTTGAGTGAGAGAGAGAAATAGGTCATGAGTATGACCATTTCTTGAGTGAGAGAGAGATATTACATAAAAACCATTAGAATTAAGCATAAATGGAAATTTATGTAATTCTTTACTATCATTCATTAATTACTTCAATAGCATTCAAAAACCATTCCAATTAAGCTTCTCAAGCTTGAGAGGGGTTGAGAAGAGAGAAACATTGAGAGATTATAGAAAAGCTCAAAATTCACTGCTTACCTTACAAATTGCTTGATTCTTTGTTCACGGTAGAGGCCCCCAACCAATCAATTGGTTTAGTATGTTGATGGAGCCACCAATGGAGATTGAAGAAAGAGGGAAGCTCCAATTTCTTACAAATTGGAGAGAATTTTAGAGAATAGTAAATATTAGCATTATTTCAGCATAGTTCTAGAATAGTAAAATTCTCCTCTTTTTTTTTCAAAGGATTCATGTTCTATTTATAGGAGAGGGATGCTCTAACCAAAGCTAACTATTTCTAGAATTTTCCAATTTCAATTTGGTTGAATTTGGACTAGATTTGGACCTAGTTTGGTTCCTTTTTGATTCGGTTTGGTTTCTTTTTTATTTGGTTTGGTTCAAGAGAGAGGAGAGATAAAAATATCACACTATTTTTGAGTTTAAAACTCATTCAAGCATGTGAAATATGCACCTCCTTTAATGGACTTCCCTTCCTTAAATGTGTCAAAATGGAATCATTATACCCAAAATATCTCATATTTTTAATATTGCTCATAGTTTTTTATTAATAAACCTTGTACATTTTCAACTCTTCATCTTATGTGAGCATTTACTCATTTTTGGATACCCAAAATATCTCATATTTTTAATATTGCTCATAGTTTTTTACTAATAAACCTTGTACATTTTCAACTCTTCATCTTATGTGAGCATTTACCCATTTTTGGATACCCAAAATATCTCATATTTTTGATATTACTCATAGTTTCTTACTAATAAACCTTGTACATAGTCAACTCTTCATCTTATGTGAGCATTTATTCATTTTTTTGGGTATCTTCTTTTATAAAATTGGATTTATCTCCTCCCTACACATGGATTGATGCTATTGGCCCATAGGAACCTTAATTGGACCATAATCTAAATTTTTTGAAAATCTAGACCCTTAGGCTAAGGTCCTTTATACCCATTTCTAATTAATTCCAATTGCACATTGGAAAGTTCTTTTTGAATTTCTGTTTTAGGAGAATTTATCTTAATTATATGAGATATTTTTCTATCCAAAAATATTCAAAATCTGAATATTCTCTCTCTAGAATATTTTCTCTCTCTATGCCAAAACAGGCAGAGACAAGATCTCTTATATTTCTAAAGAGGGAATTGATTACAGGGGAATATGCTGGACATTTTGAGAGGCTGGGGAGGAATCTTACACAATGCTTCCCTCTTGCAAAGGTGCCCACAGGAGGGTGAAAAGAACCAAGCGAAATGAAGTGAAATCCCATTGGAAAGGTCGTGTTCTTGCCTTCAAAGTGACCGACAATGGCTGGCTTGCAAAAGTTCAACATGTCTACATGGCCAAAGACATGGTGTTGAACTTGGATGAACATCCAATTCTCCATTCTTACTGTAGTTTAACAAAACTTTATCTATTTGATACAACACAATATTTCTCCTTCTGATATATTTGTTGTTGGTTTAATTTCAGTTATCTTTCCATCAACAGCTGTGGAGTGGCAGCCTGTTGAGAGCTTAAGTGGCACATTCAGAGCAATTCACAAGGGGATTGCAGATGTAATGTATGCAGACAAATCACCTTCATTTTACAAATCAGTGGATATATTTGTGTATTTTGCAGAATACAGGGTTCCATCAAGAGAAGGTATTCATGGAGAATTATATGACATACCTATTCCCACATTAATGTCAATGGAATGGGAAGTTCCTGATCCAAATACCATATCAAGCTTCAAATCCAAAATCAAAGATGATATTCTTAAAGCTATGTCTCTTGGAAGGATTTCAAGAAGGATTAAAATTCAATGGTTCTTGCCTATACATGTCTTTGTGGCATGTTTCAATACAATGGAATTGGAGAGGACAAGAACGATGTGGCTTAATAGAAGACTATCTACGACTGATCTGGACACTGTACTTGGAGAAGGATGGAGTACCAAGGAAACTTTTCATATTGGCGACAATATCAGTTGTAGAGTAAGCCCAAATTCTATGTCTATCTCATACCAACTATGTCGTCAATCCCTAGTTTTGGGCTATGACTATAGGAGATCGAAAAGCAAGCTTGGTAGTTGGGTCCCTTTGGATTCTAAAGAGAATTGTCCAGAGTTTGAATTTAACATCATAGTCCATCCATTCATAGATCCTAGGAACCTCATAGTAACATCAAACTAGAGACTACAACATGTAAGAGAGTCGCTTGAGTTTCTGGAGGACGAAACATCACCTGAATATAGATTTAAAGTAGATGATATTGTTGTCAGTACAAGGATGAAGAGTGTAACCTCATGCATCACATGTCTCCCCCCAAAAAAAGTTGTACTTGAGCCACTTGCAAGGGCAAGTTTGTAAAGCTGAAAGGATTTCTCCAATAATGTAATCAATATATTCTGCTAAATTTCGTCTTGACTTCTTCACAAAAATGGTCAACATATTGTTCGCAACACAAAACAAGGTTTAACATTTGAATATCAAATTATTGATACTGAATTTAAGTACACAATATAGTCCCAAAAAGAGTGTGTTCATATGGACAAAATGAACAAAACAAAAGCCAATTTATGGAATCACTCAACAAAATCAACTTTTCTTTTGGCATGGGATGACCCTGGTTCTTTAGAGAATCTTTCTCTCTTCTATTTGCTTTGATCAAATTTGGCTGATTGAGGTTCAAGTTCTGGAGTTTTGAGCTCTTGAGGTGTTGGAAAGGAAGACTTTGCAGTGGATTCCTCAACTGGTGGTAAGTTGGGCTCTTCTCTGATATCTTTAGGTGTTAGCGAGGGAGATTTGGCAGTGGGGTCTGGTTTTGGAGAAGGTTCTTTGGAGGTTGGCTTTGGAGACTTGGCAGTCTTCTTGGGGAACATGAAAAAGAAATTGAATGGAGAGCCAACATTTGCCCTCTTACTTTCTTTGTTGGATGAACGACGCTTCTAAATTCTAAATTTCACTGGTGAGTGAAAAGGGAGACCTTTAGTAGCACTCTTCTCTTTGACAGGGGTCTTCTCTTTGCTTGGGGTTTTCTCTTTGATAGGGGTCTTCTCTTTGATAGGGGTCTTCTCTTTGATAGGAGTCTTCTCTTGAGTCTTCTCTTGAGCTGGTGAAGAGCTCTTCTGTTTGGCAGGAGGGCTAGGGGTCTTCTCTTTGCTTGGGGTTTTCTCTTTGATAGGGGTCTTCTCTTTGATAGGGGTCTTCTCTTTGATACTTCTCTTGAGCTGGTGAAGAGCTCTTCTCTTTGGCAGGAGGGCTAGGGGTCTTCTCTTTGATAGGAGTCTTCTCTTGAGCTGGTGAAGAGCTCTTCTCTTTGGCAGGAGGGCTAGGGGTCTTCTCTCTAGCAGGAGGGCTAGGGGTCTTCTCTCTAGCAGGAGGGCTAGGGCTCTTCTCTTTAGCAGGAGGGCTCTTCTCTGTAGCCTGAGGGCTCTTTCCTTTAGAATGGGTCTTCTCTTTATAATGGCTCTTTTTCCCCTTGGAAGATCTGCTCTTAGTAGGGCTCTTCTTTCTTTTCTTCTTCTCTTTGGCAGAGGTCTTTTTCTTTTTGGATGAGCCATCCTTGACATGGCTTTCCTTCTCCTCCTTTTTTCTTTTCTTTGAAGTTGTATCCTTGGCTCCTCTATTAGGTGGAAAGGGGGAATCAGGATCAACTGGATTGATAGATCTATCCAAAACCATAGACACTGCCTTCTCCCTTACCCAACTTACCCAAGAATCTGGATATTCATGCAACTAAGGCAAAAGAAAATAAGAAAATTTCTTAATATGACAAAGTCACTAAATGTATTGACCAAATCAATCAATGCTATTATTACATGAACTTACAGTACGTGTTGTCATTCTAAATCTTGACTCAAGATATCTCCAAGCATTAGCAAGCACCATCCATCCACAAGATGTTGAGTCTTTCTGCAAAGGAACTTCCTGATTGTAGTACTTAAAATCTTCAAGTTTGTAGTCTTCATAGGTGGAACCTAGAAAACTCAAGATAAGTTTGGCAGCACTGCAAGCATAAAATATTGAGGGTCAACCAAACAATTGAAAACATACAAAATATTGCTCTAGAACATAAACCATGGTAAAGTAGATTCTTACATTTTACTTCTCCCATGAATGGATGCTAAAGAATTCATAAAGATTACATCTCTATCCAATAGATTGAAGATAATAAGACTCCAATGGCCTCTGTGATAAGATGAATACTGCAATTAGTTGTGAATATTGTAATGATGGACAAAAGATAATTGAGTGTGAGTCTTACACTTCAACATAAGGGTATACAATGTAATTGCATGTCAGCATATCAAAGTTTTTGAGAAAACTTGCAAGATCCCCTTGCCTATTGAAAAGGCACTGTGTAACAAGGGGATCAAGAATGGTCACTTGCATAGCCATTGAGTCAGGAAGATCCCTCATAAGACATCTGGAGACATAAACAAAACATATCAACAAAATATAGAATCTGAGAAATTCATCAAGAAAGCAAAAGGAAATCCACACAAACCTCAGACAGATGAAGAGGACTATGTCAGATATCTCAATATTGTGATTCACAAGCATACTTGTGTCTTCAGGGGCAATGTCACAATAAACCTCATCCTCTCCATGCATGGAGACATCTACTATCATTTGACCTGTTACATTCTGATAAAGCTCTGAATTGGATGCATGAAGAATTTCAGCTTGCTGAGAAAGAATGGCATTCTCTATAATCTTCTCCTGCTCTCTCTCTTTCTCCACTTCTTCTTTAATATCCTGAGCTTTTCTTGTACTATAAGTATGAGAAATATCTTCAATAACAACTGATTGTTTGGGTTGTCTTCCTGGAGGAATATTAAGAATTTCAAAAGCCCTCATATCTTGACTTGGAATGGGTTTCAAAGCTTTGTCAAACTTGTATCTAAGTCTGGACACAAGCACAAAATCTTTGCTCATAAGGGTGATCCTATGAGCAAATGCAGCAGCAATGTATCCATCATTCATAAAGTCGATTAAAAAATCTTCAGCAGCCTCTTGAAGACATATAAGGGCCTGTGACTCCCATCGGACTTTATCAAGATTTGTGTTTCTCATTTTGCTTAACCTTTCTGATATGTCCCTGACAACCCGAATAAATGGCAGTCGAGGGATGAGAAGACTAGTAGATTTCTGTGGCGCTCTGATCTCTCTTAATGACTTCACCTGATAGTTTAATCTCTTTCTTGATGTTGCCCTAGCACGAGGCTTTGGAGGAGGCTTTTCTTGTTTTTCATCGCCAACTGGCTTTTTGGAAGATACTGGTTTGTCTTCAGCTTTTTCAGTCTCCAAAGGGGGGTAGACTTTCCTTGCAGTTTGTTTTGTCCTCGCCATTGAAGTTAAAAAAAAGAGACCCGATCGAGGTGATTTGTGTGTTGAGATAAAAAAACTTACAGTGGCCCGAACGAAGTGATGGGGCGGATCCAAAGTGGTTGGATAGGCACTATCGCTTGATTCGGGCAATGATAAATGGAGATGGAACTAAGCGATTGAAGGCTTCCAAAAGTATTGGAAATGTGCAATCGCTTGGTTCTAGCTTGATTCGGTATGGCCAAGTGATATAGGAGGATCCCGAACGAAGCGATGGGGCGGATCCAGAAAGGTTGGATAAGCTTAATCGCTTAATTCGGGCAATGACAATAGAGATGGAACGAAGCGATTGAAGGCTTTCAAATGTATTGGAATTGTGCAATCGCTTGGTTCTAGCCTGATTCGGTATGGCCAAGTGATAGGGGATGAGATATTTCGCTTGATATGGGTGAGAAGGGTAAAAGCAGATTCCGGGAAATTCGGAGGTGTGATCTCGCTTGATACCGTGTCCGTGAAAAATAGAAATGTTTTCAAGAAAATTAACTTTTTATACCTCAAATCCGTCGTACAAAGGACCGTTGGATACACGTGTCATGCAATCATTTTTGCCACGTGGCATGAACGGTCACTATTTAAGGTGGTTTTGCCACGCTCCACGTGCTCCATCGGATATTCTCAAAAACTCTCTCTCAATTTTTTTCTCAGCTTTTGGACCACTTATTTTCGTTTAGTCAAGCTGTGCCATATAGTGACTTCCAAGCCCTATTTTGCAAAACCCTCTGTTTTTTTTTCGAACCTTCAAATTGCCAAAGCCCACACCAAGCGATAGAAGCATTCCAAAACTTTTGGACCACTTATTTTCGCTTCGTTCGGGCTCTTTCATATCAAGACTTCTAGGCCTTCTTCAGAATTATTCTAGCATTTTTTTCAAATATCACAATGAGTAAAAGTGTTGAGGGACGACATGAACTTGTTGAAGAAAGCCCAAGTGAAAGACTCTTGAATGCTATTTTGCAAGATGGTCATGACATGAAGGTATATGTAGATGTAGTGGAGATATTCAATCCAAGGTTTGTTCTTTCAGATGTTTTGTTGAAGCTTAAGGACATTCTTGAAGAGGAGTACAAACAATTTGAAATGCCAATTGAAGCTCATTGTTTTCATATCGGAGATAATGATTTTTGTCACCTTACCAATTTCACTCAGTTGTGTGTCAGTGGAGAAAGCCAAAGTTACAAAGAGGTTCAGTAGATTTTCAAATAGAATCTCTTTCACATGCCCTTCATCCATTTCTTGTCCAATTCATAAAAAGCTTTGTAACCTTGTCCCCAAGGATGTCTCCTTTCTTTTCTTTCTATTTTTGAAAGCAGAAATACAAGATAAAGAGCAACAATTAGAAATTGATGCAGAGAAGGAAGAAGAAAACTTAAATGTCACCACAGTCTCAAAGCTAGAGAAAAGTGAGATTTTAGAAGAGGAAGAAATTGATGTTCAAGCTGAGGAGAAAGAAAGTGCCAATCTTGATGTTGCTGAATTTAGGGCTTTCACTGTTACTGAAGAGCCCTCAGAGGAAGCAAGCATATCTGAATCCTCTGTTACTGTTCCAAGCCTTCCTTTCTTCTATATCAATGAGAAAGATTTTATTCCTTTTTCCTATCTTCAATGTCTCTTCAATATCAGGGAAGACTACTGTATTGCAGCAATTTCAGAAGCTTGTGAGGTGACCAAAGACTTTATTGATACAGAAGTAGAGTCAAAGGAAGAGTTTTTGGCACTTGATTTGCAAACATCTGACCACTCATTTATCCTTGCTCCTGATGCACTTGCCTTATGCCTTAAAAGAGTGGATGAGGAGAAACCTTCCCTTAGAGATGAGGATTTTGAGAACAGGCTTATTGAGTTAGGTGTAGAGTCTTTTGGCAGAGATTTCAAGCTTCAGGCAGATTCTGATAAAGTGGAAAGGGTTGGATCATGCAACTTGATGAAAGAAAAAGTAGTAATTGAGGATGAGTTGCAGAAGGTAAATTCCATTTAATCTTTTGCAAAATGTTATTGTGATTGTAATTTTTTTAAAGTGAGGTTTTTGACTTGCAGATTGAATTGCTTGATAAGGATGATTTTCTAGGAAGAGCTAAAGGCAGCAGAGTGAAAGCTACAGAGACTAGGTCAAGAAGGCCTTCATATGCTCTCATGCACTACTTACCTACATTGGATAAGGCTGTGTTCTGTGCATTCCACATGAACTTCTCTGAAGATGTTGAGTTGCCAATATTTGCCTTGAAGGTGTTGTCAAGGTTCATGGGATACACTCCCCTTCAAATTAATGCTAACAAGGTCTTGCTTCTAGAGAGAGCTGCTGCTCTTAGAATCTTTGGATATGCTGCAGGTTTCAATGCCTCAAGAGCAGGATACTTTCTTTGCTATTCTAGCTATGCAGCTACAGCTGAGGAGTCAGATATCAATCTTCTTGGAGGTTATAGAAGGAGAAAATTTTTGAGATACAGAGGTGACATGCCAAATAGTCCCAAGAGAATCAAAAACTAATGTACACACAATATTTTGCAAGGACTGATTATAATTCAGCAAATATTTTGTAAGAGGTACAAGTGTGTTAGTAAATCATTAGTCTCTATCTTGAGGTATTTGTGTAGTTTCAGATTGCTGGTTCTTTGATCTCATCCTTTGTAATTGCATCCTGTAGAACCAATTGAATAATTCTTTAAGTGCATTACTTCTTCTTTGACCACCTCCTCTTCTGGTACATCTGAAAAAGGAAGTTCTCGCTTGATAGTGAGACTTTTCCATTCCTTGTGTGTTCCATGTTGCAAGGGGTCCTTCTGTAGCAAAATATGGTCCATGCAAGTAAAGAATATGCTACAAAGACAATTCTTTGTTAGTAAATTTAAGAAATTATACTTTAATTTTAACTGTTTTGATAAGTCTGAACACTCACCAAGTAATAAGTTATGTCTTTTTCTCCCCAAGCATCTATGATAGCTTTTATTAAAAACTTTATTGCTTTTTTGAAATCATCTGCATAAGTATTTGAACCAACTTGTTGTCTCAGGACTTTGAAAAAATTATCGAGTTTTTTCCAAACTTCCATACGTTTGTTGGCTACATCTGGTCTACTTTTGACATTTGTCGTGACACATAGATGTTTCCAGTAGTTCCACATTGCATTTGTTTGGTGTCATGGTTGCTCAAAAATCTTCTTGCTTTTGCTCCTCCCATTGAAACATCTTGCAGAACATCACCTGTACCTCCAGAAAGAACAGGATCTTTTTTAAGATGCACTTCGCCACCATGGAAACCCATTTGAGAGAGCAAGGCTTCGCATTTTTCTATGCACTCATCTGCAAGTTTAGTCGGCTTAATAGAATATGCATAGTCCAGATGAAGTCGGAGCAATTTGTCCAAGATTCTTATCTCTGCATGCAATGTACATATATGCACATTTTTTAAATGTATTGGTAGAATTGGATCCCAAATTTTAACAGAAGTTGGATAATCGACAGCATTCACATTATTTCTGGATGGTGGTTTTCCAATCTCATTTTCTGCAAGCCATTCTCTTGTCCCTGTGCTTGCCATGCAATAAAGACATGGATATTTGGTATTTGCTCCTCCACATACACCAAACATACACTTCAACGCCTTGAGGTCGGCACTCAAATGCCATTCCACAATGAAATCACCTATGTCGTCTACATGAAGGTGTTCACCTGCATTTTGGCTCTGAATAACTGAAGGAATGTCTGTTTGTGAGAAGAGCCACTTTAATGTTTCATGACTCTCTACTGGCACATGAGCTGATCCAATCCACCATAGCTCCATTTCTGATTGAGTTTTGTGGTATGGAGAATCAAGCTTACCTTGACTATAGTCCAATGCTTTATTCATTAGGGATATAGATATTCTTTCCATTTTTTGACATTTTTGGATTTGAGCTTCATCTAATTTTATAACAAATACAAGTTTTCCTTCATAATCTATTTCTCGAATGTTGTAATATCTCACCATAAAAGATTGGACTTTTCTAATGTTCATCTAAATATTATTATAAACGTTGTATTCAAAAGATGATTTTTTTTTTGTCTCTCATATGGCATTGTTCCCTCAATATAGAAATACTCTCCGAAATGTTTGGAAATTTTCTCATTTAACAGAGTTCTATATTTTCCAACATTGTGAGGTCTAGGCAACCCAAAAGCTTTGATTTTGTAATACTTAAGGACCCTGAACCAGGTTTTAGAGATGGCTCTGTATCCCTTTCTACTCACTCCCACTGTGTCACAAACTTCTTGCATTTGGGAAGGCTGGACCAATAAGTCCATATCTTTTAGTAGATGTTGAAAGACTAGTTTTTTTTAGTTTGATTTTCAGGAAGTTTCAAAAGTTTCAAGATATCCGACCTATTCATAAGCTCATTCAAAAATCTTACCCTTTCCTGAGCATTAGACATGTCAAATCCTAGAAGGGTAGTAACGTGATCTCTTACAAGTTTTAACCTTTTTTTCCTTTGTCCAGATCTCTCTGTCAAGTTAACTACATCCCGCATTCGTTTTACTCGTGCTCTTAACCCTATTGGACTTTCTTTTAAGGTTTTCAATTGATCATTTTCTTGTTTCAAAGACACTATTTTGTTTTCAAGTTCTATAATTTTTGTTGCATTCAAAGATATGTAATATATTCTACATGTGATTGAGATAGTCTTGAACTATAACCAAGTAAGCCATCCACCCCATCAGCAACAAATCTAATCAAATCATGTGGTGTGTGAAAAGAAGGATACCGTCCTGTTCTGGGATCTGGTGGATATAGACTTCCATCTGTCCATAGGTCAATATGCTTCTTTCCTTCGTTGGGAAGATGTTGAGCTTCATTCGCACATGAAAGGGGTCTTTGGTAGACACTCTATGTAGTTGCATACTCTTGGTTGAGCTTGATATTCAAATGAAACTTACGATTAGATGTATCACTCATTACTAACAGAGCTAAAAATATTAGCAGAGCTATTAGAACATGAGAGACGTAGAAGAATGAGAATGAGATGTAGCTTGTGAAATTCTTAGAGAAGCAGAGGAGTGAAATTTTTTGGAGAATGGATGAGAGAGCGTTCGGAGGGAATGGTCATTCACAAGTCCATTTTGAGACGTTTTTGGCCCTAATGGGAGATCCATCCATCTGACTTGCCTTCCTACTCTCTAGTCCAACACACTAAATACCCACTAAAACAGTGAATGCGTCCTAAATAACAACCACACACAGCCTAAATCCTAGAAACACACACCGAAAAGACATCTTTACAATGTTTTATTTACACACACCCACACAAACACACAAATGAAAAAGAACAAACTACTACGACTCAACAGATCTTCAAGACACAACTTCACCATTCTAAAGTGAATAAAGAAATTTAATGTCAAAATGGTTTTGTGTAAATTGTTTCCAATAGTTTAATGAAAAAGAACCGATATTTCCAATACTTCCACGTTTCAGTCAATCTGCAACAGCATCACTGCATTCAACATTTGGCTAATCTTCACTTCACTCCACTCTTCACTCTCTCTCTTTCACACTTCAAAACTCTTTTTTTCTTTCTTCTCTCTCTCTACTCATTATTCTCGTGAACTCTCTTCTTCTTCTTCTTTCTTTCTTTCTCTTCTTTCTTTCTCTTCCCCCTCCTCCTCCTCCTCCTCCTCGTGTTCTCCACGCCAGCCAGAGAAAAGAAACGTTTTCTCTCTCTCTCTCTTCTATTCTCTCAAGAAGTTGTTGAGCACCAACGGGTGCTAAAACCTCCAATTTTTTAATTTGGAATTTTTTTATTTCTACCCACATTAAGGTCTACAAATTTGTGTTCCCACCTAACCATACTAACCCTCGTTCTCTTCCCCTCGATCTCTCTTCTCTCTACCCACTTACATACAACCTCCTCTGCCTACAAAATAATATTAATTGTTACCATTCCCATGCAATTACTTACACCAATGGACAACATCGACAATCATGATGCATGCAAATACCATGACATTCCACACACATATGCTTTCAAATACCATGGAAATGCACCTAAAATAACCACAATTGACCCTATTTAAACCCTAAAAATTGCTAAAAATGACTTTGATCCAGGGGTCATCATTCCTCCCACACTGAAATGTGAGCGTCCTCGCGAACACAGCAGCAACTTCACTTCACAGCTTCCCCCACACTTAACTTCTTCACCATCACTACCTAGCATCACATCTCCACTTCATCACTCTGAAACAATCACCAACCATACACTAGAATTATACCGTACCAAACAAACAAACAAAAACAAAAACAAACCTTCAACACCTTCACATCAGCACACATAAATGAGTGAATGAAAATCCAAGTTGCAAACACCACTACAAGACTTATATAACACTAACCAATAGATAAACCAAAAGGTTTATTAAGCAAACATCAAATTCCAAAAACAGTAAAAATTAGCAACTACCACAACATCCTCACTATGTCTATAATATTTCCACTTTAACAAATAGGAAACAACCCATCCATAACTACAAAACTCTAGGAAAACTACCTTCCACTCACTTCCATATTTCATAAAGACAATAGTAGCACAACTAACCATGGAAGTCATTGCCTGATTGTAATTCCCTTATATCAGAACCATGCCTTTCTCATTTCATTTTTTTTCACTTGGTTTTTTTCTTTTTTTTTTTCCACCAAATGTACACCACAATGGCAACCACCCCATATGAAACTAGGCTGCGATTCTCAGACCTTACCACCCGGCTAGGTTGACTCCAAGAACCTACCAAGCTCACATGACGATGGCTATCCCAAAACAGCCCAAGACATCGGTTTAGAGTACTGACAACCCTGCCAGCATGACTCTCCTCACCTACCAAGAACCATTAAGGCGATAGACCACATATACCATATACATACATTTGAATTTTTATTTTTTTCTTCCCTTTTTTTTTCCTTCTCTTTCTCTTTTTTTCTTTTTTTTCATCATTTTTCAAAGGCAATGATTTGAAAACCCTCCCCAGGCTCATCATAAAAATCGAGACTATTATGGTCATAACCCAGGAATAAGGGAGAAAAGTTCCTTCCACTAGAGTTCTTAAGCACTTCCAAGCTGTTACCTACCATTAAAGAGAAAAAATATAGTCAATGCGGCACATGCCTAGTTAAGATGAATGTGGTAATGACCAATTTCTACTACAGAGCTCAGCAAGAAACTCATAGAATTAGTATCCTTGACTAATAAACCCCAAATCTTTCCAAAAGAAAGAATCATATAAGTCAAGTACCAAGCAATTGCAACTGGATTAACACAACTCACAATCCCCATTATTACACACACCATGCAAGTGATACCAAAAAAAATAACCAAATATATTGGAGAAAATACACCTGTGGAACACTGCATATCCTCTGAGTAGCAAAAATTGCATGTCCAGAAACAATCTTCAATACTATGATATCATTGTTCCCAAGTTACTCCCCCATCTCCTTGCACCTAGCAATGCAAAAATACAAAGAAAATACCATATCTGCACATATTAACCATTCAAACAATTAGATTACAACCTCCAAGAAACATAATGTACCTAAAATTAAAAACAAACAAACACAAAAAAACCAATCCACATGCAAACCAAAATAAACAACAAAAACACATAACAAATCACACAAACAAAACAATTGTTTCTTTTTTAAAGTTTTTTTTTGTTTTGGAAATAAATAACAAAAAAACAAAACTAATTGACATCATGGGACTCAGAAAAAAACGGTGCGAAAACTCACAGGCACATTCACTACACCAAAAGGTAAAAGTTGAGGTGTCACCCCATGGCCCTCTGTCTCGTTCAAAAGTACAGCTCTCGAAACAAAACTACTCTCTCTAGGTAGAAGTATCCGATACAAGCCATGAGGGAGGCCAAAGCCCAAACCCTCATCCTTATCCTCCTCATCAAGATAGTTTACCACAACATCTTCAGGATGAAAAGAATCATCCGAAGAATCATCGGACGCATCGGTTAAGGTGTCCACACCTGAACCAAAAATCTCTGGCGCAATAACGGCCAAAGATTGGGCCATGCAACCAAAGTCGCTCTCGGTAATTGGAAGAGATTCCCCGGTAGCCAACCACCGAAACAACCATTCCAACTCATCAACCCAATCAGGGTCTACAACTAATGCTAAAATACCATCCCACCCAAACCAAACCACATAAGGATGAAGAAAATAAAACAAAGCATTGAGAGAAAACTCCATACCACCTGTATACCACCTGTCTGAAAGAAGATCGAATCGATCGCACCAAAACCTGATAAACCCACCAATGCCATCAAAACAACACAAAATAATAAAGAGCAAAACTCATGTGAAAAATATACAATGAACCAACTTGACCCATGTAATTACCAACTTAAACAAAATAATGTTTCACCCTAAGACCATTAACACGAAAAGGAGCTATTACAGCATCGGGGTCTTGGACAATCAAAGAACCATTATTAAAGGCCTCTAACACCTTGAAAGGGCCTAACCACCTCATTTGTAATTTACCAGGAAACTTATAATATCGATTGTCATAGACTAAAACCTGATCATTCTTCTACCTCACCTTAATGTGACGATCGTGCCAAGCCTTTCGTCTATGTTGCATTGCCTCAACATTTTGCAGAGCCGTTAAACGTATCTCATCCAACCTCACCAAGGCCAGTAATCGAGTCTCTAAAGATTCCTTCTCACCTAGTCTAGATTCCAAGGCAACGCGTAATGTGGGTATTTCCTTCTCTATTGGGAAAATTGCTTCTGTACCATACACTAGAGTGAAAGGTGTATTTTGAGTCGTAACTTTAAATGTGGTACGGTATGCCCACAAAGCCTCAAACAATCACTCATCCCAATCGCGTCGATTTTCTGATACTGTCTTGGTTAAAATCATTCCCAGTATCCGATTGGTCACCTCCACTTGACCATTAGCTCGAGGATAATACGGAGTGGATTTTCGATGCTTGATTTTGTAAAGTTTCGTTAATTCTGTAATGGTCTCATTTAAAAAATGAGAACCATACGATCACTCACCAACTCCAACGGACAACCAAAACGAGTAATGATATTTTCATATAAAAATTTGGCGACATCCAATGCCCTATCCGTTTTCAAAGGTTTAGCTTCAACCCACTTGGTCACATAATCCGTGCACACAAGAATGTATCGATTGGATCGATAACGAGTGGGTGGATCAATCGGACCCACAAAATCAATTCCCCATTTCTCAAAAGGTTTTAAAGCCAAGATTGGATTTAAAGGGGTCGCAAATTGTGGTGTGGGTCGACCAACCCGTTGACACTTATCACAACGTTTACAATGCTCAAAAGAGTCTTTATAAACAGTTGGCCACCAATACCCTGCTAGCAATACTTTGCGAGCAGTTAATTCCCCTACAAAATGACCTCCACATGGCTCATCATGAAGTGCACGTAAGATAGAAGGTATCTCATCCTCTTGCACACAACGACGATACACTCCCTCCCTAGGAAAATAACGATACAAATAACCACCAAAGAGGGTGTAGTGGCGAGATTGCAATAAAATTTTCTTTTTTTCATACTTGCAGGCGCCTCCTGGATAATGAGCAGTGCTCAAGAAATTTGCAATATTCGCAAACCAAGGAAGTGTACAATCGATCAAAAATAATGCCGCATCAGGCAATTCATCATCCACTCCCTCCTCAATATCCTCAGTCAAAAGCCGAGAAAGATGATCCACCAATACATGAGATTTTCCAGGACGAGTAACCACCTCAAAATCAAACTCTTGAAAAAGTAACATCCACTACTCGCCCCGCAAGATCTATCTTGTTCAAAAGGTATCTTAGTGCTTGATGATCCACATAAATTGTAAAAAACTTGCCCAATAAATAATGTCGATATTTATTCACGGCAAAATACCATGGATAAACATTCCTTCTCCGTTGTAGTGTAATTTCTCTCTGTCTCTGTCAAATTGCGACTCGCATAATAAATCGGCGGATGGTCTACCTTCTTATCGTCTGCTTGACAAAGAACTGCTCCTACAGCTGTGTGTGAAGCATCTGCATGAATATGAAAAGGTTTAGACCAATCTGGGGGTATCAAAACTGGTGCTTTTATCAATCGATCTTTGATCGTATCAAAAGCCTCCTGACAATCTTGTGACCATTCAAAGGGTACATCCTTCCGAAGAATAGTTAAAGGGTTTACCACCGAAGCAAAATTCAATATGAATCGGCGATAATAATTAGCATGTCCCAAAAACCCTCGTAATTGCTTCATGGTTGTAGGAGCAGGCAGATCACGTATCTTATTGATTTTACTATCATCCACAGTAATGCCCTCAGATGAAATCACGTGACCTAACAAGATTCCTTTCTTAATGCCAAAAACACATTTCTCCGGATTCAAGGAAATACCAGTTTGCTGACAACGATCAAAGACCTTAGCCAACTTCTCAAGCATATCCTCCTCATCCCCTTGAATTGAAAAATCGTCCAAAAAGATTTCCATCCACTTTTGTAAAAACTCTTGAAATGAAGCCATCATCACCCGTTGGAAAGTAGATGGAGCATTACATAATCCAAATGGCATCACTCGATAAGCATAAGTTCCCCATTCTGTTGTAAAAGTGGTTTTTGGTTGATCATCTGGATGGATTTGTATTTGATTATAACTGCTAAAACCATCTAAGAAGGAATACAATTTATGCCCTGCTACTCGGTCTAGAACTTGATCAGTGAAAGGCAATGGAAAGTGATCCTTCTTAGTCTTATCATTTAGCTTTCGATAATCCACACAAATTCTAATCTTACGATTTTTCTTTGGAACAACTACAATTGGGGAAACCCACTCACTGTATGCCACAGGATAAATGAAACCCGCATCTAACAGCTTTGTTATTTCTGCTTTCACAAGCTCTGCATAGACAGGGTTTGTGCGCCTTTGACGTTGGCATACCGGCCTAGCGTTTGGCTCTAAATCAATGTAATGCTGGCATATCTCAGGTTTCACTCCCTGTAAGTCTTTATAGGACCAAGAAAAGACATGTTTGTATGTTTGTAGCACCTCTCTCAATCTAGTTAAGGTTCGTTCTTGCAATTGACTCCCCAATGTAAAGCATTTTCCCTCTTCAACTTCCCAGCGCTGAGTAATTTCTAATGCATCAGAAACAAAGGCTGATCGTCGACGAGATCTAGCTTGTATAGGTGGATGGTCTCTCACTTTGAAACAAACATTTTCTAGAAACTTTTGCTTGGTGTTACACTCCTCCTCCTCTTCGTGCGAAGAATGAGCACTTACAAGACTTTCATGGGTATAAGGTATCACCATTAAAGGGTCTATTTCTTCTTCATCATTGATAGGCTCCTCAATTTGGACCATAAAAGCATCCCTCACTACCTCAATCGTCTTGGAATCAGTCCAATCATTGAACTCTCCTCTATCACCTCCTATTGTTTCATTGTATTGTGCTTTCAAGAACTCTCTGGAAAATGACTTATTTTTCCTTCTACTCATCTTTTGCAATGACGAGCCATCCTCACTCTTGTTATCTTTTTGCTTATATCTCTCACATTCTCTGAGCAACTTTCGAGTATACCTCGCATTATATTTGAGTTCCTGTCGACGACAACTACCAATCTCACGATCTTTTTCTCGAAGTAAGGCTTCCCAAGAAGTTTCTTCTTCATGACGGCACTCTTCAAGTTGCAAGGTCAAATCTTGCAAATGTCTAATTTTTATCTTAGCTCGTCCCTTATCTTCCTCTAGTAGCTTCACCTTCCTTAATAATGCGTCCATGGACTCACTAGAAAAAACTCGTTCTAGCTCTAACTGCTCTTGCAATTTCTCAATAAGGGCATATAGCTCTTGGTGCCTTGCTTTATCCCCATCGTCTGCTCTCCTCTGCTTGATTGTATCCATGAAAAAGCAATCCACTACACACTCCTCTGGTGATGACAACCAATCGGTAATGTCATTGTCAGAGTCATTCTCCGAAGAAAAATGCACTCGATATTCTCCCATACCAGCATCCACAAAGCAAAGTTAGAGCACTCTCTCTTTTGCATTATAGGCTCATCCGTATCAACCATTTGCATTTGATACCCATTTTGAAGAAAACGAGCATACTTATCTTTATTTAATGCAAAGCGTTCTTGGACTACTTCCTCACCAACGGATGTATCACTTCCATATCCCGTCATTTCTTTGGTTGTAGAAGGTGGTTTAATGAACTCCCTCAAGAATTCTTTAGACACAACCCTCAATTGAACTCTATCCGTGCGTGGACCTATGGTTATTATCCCTTTATGCCACTTTTGAACACATCGAGCTTGTACTAACCAAGGTCGTCCTACCAAGATTGGAAACGCTGCACCATAGGAATGCGGTCGCACTACTAGATAGGTAATGCAAAACTCCAATCCAGCTATTATAGTCTTTACTCCTTGAAGCAGACCTAAGGGTTTCACTCGACGTTGATCTGCTACTCGCAACATGATATTTGTGGGCTCTAAACCCTTTAGGCCCAACTCTTCCATCGTGTGTTCAGTCATGAGATTCACCGCAGCTCCTCCATCTAGCTGTACCTTCATGACTTGATGATGTCCAATTTCTACCATAATAGTCGGAGCCTCAGAATCCATAAACATATCAATTACTTGCACTCCTGTTTCCAAAGGTTCTTTAGGAGTCACTTCTTTTCTCACCCGCGAACATTGACGTGCAAGTCGTTGATACATCTGCTTTCGACATATTGGAGAGATCTCCGCTAATGTAGGTAGACTAATAGACACCTCACACTGTTCCAATATATCCTATAAATCAAATTGAGGTTTTGGATCAACTTTAGCACCTATCTCGACCTTCTTAGCACGTGGTACTTTTAATCTATCAGGGAAAGGTGTTACACCAAGTTGAGGGCCTTTTCCTACTCGTGCTATGGGAGGTTGATCAGACGATTGCTCACTGGCTCTTGACTCTCTGCAACTTCCTCTAAAGATGCCTCCTTAAGCATGCTTACTTTTCCTCCTTCTAATTGGGTTGATTTCGGCAAGCTTTCTGCAGTCCTTTGCATTTTCCCCTGGGATCTAGTGACAACTCCCACCATTGGATGATTATGAGAAAATGTCACCTTTCTAGATTTTCTGTCTGCCGATTCTTTCCTAGCACCTACTATAGGGACTACTTCCACTAAATTTGCTGAATTACTTGGACCCTCATCTACAATTTGCTTCCCTTTGTCCCCTATTAATTTTGCATTACTTTTAGGAACTCAAATTTAGGAATTTTGGGAAATATGCACAATTTTGGGACAATTCTTTGTTAGATCCAATACAATGTTTACTGTGCGATATGCAAGATTTATTATTGGATGTTCTCAACAAGCATTTGAATAATGCGATATGAGTTATGTACTATTGTACATTTGTAACAAGTATATATGAATGTTGGTGGGATGTAAATTTGCCTGCACACACACACACACATGCACACCAAGAATTAAGTTTGTTTATATCACATAGCCTCCAGTTGACCATCAAACACAGAAACTTTAACAAAGAAAGGATATTCAATGTAACTTTAAGTTGTAAGAAAGACTAGGTGATAGAATTAAAAAGATCACCATCTGTATTGAATCAAAATTCTTGAACAATGGGTGAACCATAAATTTAAAAGCTTAAGAAAGCCTTACAATCTGAATAATGATTGAACTATGAGTTTGGTAGCTTCATACAACATTGCTAAAAGATTACGAAGCTAGTTGCCCAGCAATCCTTATAAACCTCCACATCACTTGCATTCTTCTTCTTTGAAATTGGTGCCCAATATTGTATCTGAACTTGTAGGTAGTTTATCGAGTTGTTGTTTTGATCAACATCACTTGTTGTCACTCCCAACCATATTGGGTAATTTGCATCACAAGGTTGTACAAGCACAAAATCTCCTTTAGACACATCAAGAGTCGGGTTGAACTCTTCAGCAGGTCTGTTGCGCATTGGACCACAATAATGGTCCTCATTTACATCAAACCTTTCATCTACATCATCCTCCACTTGAAGGTTAAAAGGCTTAGCTTTTTTGCATACACTCCTTGGCCAAAAGTCATGAGATCCAATGTCTTCCCTTGCACTAGGGGTCTGCATGTTTAGCATAAGATTCTCCCAATAGGCAAGGACCGGATTGATCCACTTAGCATAATCACTTTGGTCTCCTTTCTCTTGCAAGTGCTCTTTCCACCAATTGACATGTTTTTTAAGCCCTCCACAACCTTCTCATTTTCCTTAACATACTTAAAGGGTGGCAAATACATAACGATTCTTATTTTCAGAACCACAATTGTTAAGTTGCAACAACAACGTCCTTGGAAATCTCTTGAAAAATGTCCTTGAATTTGATGGCATTAAACTTGAGGCATTGGCATTGCCCCTATCCTGCACATGTGTGTTAGTACGAAAGACTGACTGCATATGTGAAGAACAATTTCCCTCTGTATCCACATTTGTTTCTACATGTGTCTCTGCATCTGCATCCTTAATGCTCTGCTTGCAATATGCATTTCTCTCCTTTAGCACTTCCATATGAAAGACTGACTGCATATGTGAAGAACAATTTCCCTCTGTATCCACATTTGTTTCTACATGTGTCTCTGCATCTGCATCCTTAATGCTCTGCTTGCAATATGCGTTTCTCTCCTTTAGCACTTCCATATGAAAGACTGACTGCATATGTGAAGAACAATTTCCCTCTGTATCCACATTTGTTTCTACATGTGTCTCTGCATCTGCATCCTCAATGCTCTGCTTGCAATATGCGTTTCTCTCCTTTAGCACTTCCATATGAAAGACTGACTGCATATGTGAAGAACAATATCCCTCTGTATCCACATTTGTTTCTACATGTGTCTCTGCATGTGCATCCTCAATGCTCTGCTTGCAATATGCGTTTCTCTCCTTTAGCACTTCCATATGCTAATACAGGGCCATAGTAGACAAAACACAATACAAAAGATCTGTTCGTGGTTCTGCATCTGAGTTTTGTGAGCTCAAGTCACCATACATGTGTTGCTCTCCTCTTTCTAAGTTTCTTAAACATTTTGAGAGAGATGAAATTGTGAAGTTGGGATCACTTGGCCATAACCCCAAGGCAAAGTGACCATAAGCTGTTTGTCCATGTCCACCATGAGTGAGCATTCCTCTTAAGGATACTGGAAGCCTCTCAACCCCATTGAGAGATTTAGGAACTGGTTTAATTTGTGGTATGGCAGTCTTGCTCTGGTCCATCTTATCATGTATAATACACAAATACCTATTTGGGTTCATTTCGGAAGAGCTCCTCCAAGCATAGTATAGATTTCTACAACTCATTTGCTGCAACATATGTGCCCTTCTTTATGCCATGTATCTAGCATGCTCCTCTTGATTTTTTGTTGATTCCAACTTGACCTTGATTGCCATACAAATGTCGCATTTTGAGAAGGTGCTGGTTTTTGATAAACTAACTGTCTTGAACTCTGTGTTCCACAATCTTGAGAGAATGATGGTTGTGACAGTGGCCGGTCTTCGAATGAGACAAGTGTGTCATTCACTTCACGCAATATGTCCACCTGTTTGTACATTGCTGGTAGAACACGTTGGGTCTCGCGGGCTCCATGCATAGTTGTCCTTGACCTATGTGGCATTTGATCGGCATTATTATCTATGAAGCCCTGTATGATTGATTTTGCCATCTCAACATGTGTCATGCCCTTCCGTATTATCCCACTGTTGCCATGACTGACATTACATGCACCATTCAAGAACTTCTTTCTCAGCCTATAGAACGTTGACTTACCAATGCCATGCATTACATACCATGCTTTACTACAAACCTTCTTCCCATCAAATGTGAACTCAAAGCACTTGTCATCTTGACCTTGTCTATAGGCCATGCCCATGCAATCTCGTACAAATGTGTATCGTGTACTATAGCTTTGGTCCCCAAAAGTGTACCCTAGCTTGCATGATTTTGGATCTATCTCCAAATTGACAACATGGCTTCTCGCAACAATCAATGGTTGCGACGTTGTGAATGTTTGCAACATCACATTTTTTGCTAGCTCCATGGGTTTTATCGTAATTTTTCATTACCCTTACCCTATGGACATAGCTCCTTTTCTTATTTGTCCCTTCAATGATATCATAGTCAGTGATCATGGCATCATGGTGTCTGTCTCATCAGAACTATCGCCATCATTGCTCTCTACATCATCATCCTCTTTTTCATCACTTGAATTGTTTAGGCTGTCAATATTTTTTTGCATGAAGTGATCTTGAATACCCTCATCAATAGAAGAAGATTCTGTGTCCTTCACTAATGGTTCACCATTCTTAAATGTGAGTTGCCTGATCGGCAAACTAACCAAATTCAGACCTGAAACACAAGTTGAACTGGGATGCAAAGATCCTTCTATAATGACACCCAAGCTACTCTCCCCTAGTTCTCTATAATTTATAGCCTCGTATGGGTGGACCAGCAATACCTACTCCATTGCCAAGTTTTGTAGATCTGTTGTCATCCTAGAGGATGACACTTTTCTCTTTTCAGCTCTCCCTATCTATAAAGTGATCTTCTTGATCAACAAGAAGTTCTGCAAAATTATCCTCTTTGGTATTAGTAATGTCTTTGTCCATAACAAGGTTGACCAATGGCCATTTGATGATGCTTCCAACTGCTTGAGACATTGTTCTTGCATCCATTGTGGCAAATGGAATGAGAAATGTGTCATCAAAGCTTTGTTGAACATGTATTGCTGCACATGTCTCACCAATGAATTGAAAACCACAATGTCATGTTTGAGATGCATCAATGGAATGAATAACCCCGCGTGCCTTCCTTTGCAGAACCATCAATGAGAAACACTGAAGCACCTTGTTTTAGACCCTCCAATCCCTGAGAAAATCAAGATCTCAATAAGAAAGATTAAAGCAATGTTTTTACGGTAGTACACAGAACTATAAATGTAATTCAATCTCAACATGAGTTTAGGCTCTAACCAAAGTTTGAATCTCACCTCCAACAAAAGTTTGAGCCTAACCCGCGGATGCTAGTTCGCTTCTAGGAAGCTGAAAGTAAAGTTGTAGGAAGCTAAAAGTATATTTGGGTGTATGGGGAAAGAGGGAAGAAAAGAAGAAATCTCAAGCTCAAGCTCAAGGCTCAAACTTGAGTTTGAGCCTTGTCTATTACACAAGCAAGTAGGAATAGAGAGGGAAGCTAGAAAGTATATTTGGGTGTATGGGGAAAGAGGGAAGAAAAGAAGAAATCTCAAGCTCAAGCTCAAGGCTCAAACTTGAGTTTGAGCCTTGTCTATTACACAAGCAAGTAGGAATAGAGAGGGAAGCTAGAAAGTATATTTGGGTGTATGGGGAAAGAGGGAAGAGAAGAAGAAATCTCAAGCTCAAGCTCAAGGCTCAAACTTGAGTTGGAGCCTTGTCTATTACACAAGCAAGTAGGAATAGAAGGGAAGCTAGAATAATCCCAGAGAACAAGTGGGGTGTCGGTGAAGAAGGGTATATAGACAAAAGTGAAACTAACTATAATCAAAAGACCTGGGACCTGGGGCCTAGGCCTGGGCTTGGGCTTGGGCTTGGGCTTGGGCAATGAAATCGAAATCGAAATTCCTTTCTGCATGACAAAGCCTGTGCCCCCGTTGAATGTCAAAGGACAAGAAGTATCAATTTATCGGAGCCTAATTCAGACCAAGAAGTGATTGATCGGGGCCTATGCCTATCAATTTAGACCATCGCAATTGATCGAACCATCGCCAGCCCTCCCTCTCGCATCGCATCCAGACCATCGCCAGCGCCCTCTCGTCTCCACGCCCACCCCCCCTCTCGCAGCCACGCCCAGACCCCCCCTCTCCCTCTTGCAGCCACGCCCTCCATCGCCATTGCCTTCGCAGCTCCACGCCCACCCCCCCTCTCGCCACCACGCCCAGACCCCCCCTCTCCCTCTCGCAGCCACGCCCTCCACGCCATCGCCATTGCCTTCGCATCCACGCCATCGCCATTGCCATCTCCACGCCCTCCATCGCCATTGCCTTCGCAGCCCCATGCCCACCCCCCCTCTCCCTCTCGCAGCCACGCCCTCCACGCCATCGCCATCGCCTTCGCAGCCACGCCATCGCCATTACCATCTCCACGCCGAGACCCCCCCTCTCCCTCTCGCAGCCATGCCCTCCACGCCATCTCCACGCCCAGACCCCCCCTCTCCCTCTCGCAGCCACGCCCACCCCCCCTCTGCCTCTCGCAGCCACGCCCAGACCCCCCCTCGTCTCTCGCACCCACGCCCACCCCCCCTCTGCCTCTCGCCGCAGCCACGCCCAGACCCCCCTCGTCTCCACGCCATTGCCATTGTCATCTCCACGCCCAGACCCCCCCTCTCCCTCTCATAGCCACGCCCACCCCCCCTCTCATCTCCACGCCATCGCCAACCCCCTGCCTCTCCGCAGACTCGCCAGCCCCCCCTCTCCCTCTCGCCAGACCCCCCATTTGAAATTTGAATTTCAAATTTCCCCCTCTCGCCATCACCAGCGCCCCATTCCCCCATTTGAATTTCAAATTTTCCCTTTTTGAAATTTGAATTTCAAATTTCCCCCTCTCCCTCTCGTCTCCCATGCTAGCCCCCTCCCTTGCAGATCGCCATGCCAGCCCCCCTCTCGCAAACCGCCCCCCTTCCTCTCGTCATCACCAGCGCCCCGCCCCCCCATTTGAAATTTGAATTTCAAATTTCCCCCCTCTCCATTTGTTCCACCAAATTCAAATTTGAATTTCAAATTTTCCCTTGCTCGGCGCTCGTGCCACAATTTCGACCCTCTCCATTTGAAATTTGAATTTCAAATTTTCACCAAATTCAAATTTGGATTTCAAATTCTCTCCCGCTCGACGCTCGCGTAATCATCTGTGTTTCCTGTCTGTGAAGTACTCGCTCAGCCCTGCGGCGTTGGTTTCGACCTCTGTTTCCTACAAAACCATCACGCCCACACGCCATCGGAGACTTCAAGCATCCGTCACGTCTGTGTGACATCAGAGACTTTCGTGCGCCTATCTACATTTCGTGTGTTCCCTTATCTAATTGAATACTTTACGCAACAAGTAAGTCCTTCTTCAATTGATTGTCTATATCAATATAAACGCTTACTTGATTGCACGCTAAGTGTGCCATTTATCAATCGTTGCTCGTCGTAGATTGTTTGCACTCCATGCTAGTGCACCTCGGCCTTAAGGCTCGAACTTGAGTTTGAGCCTTTGCTAGTGCACCCCGGCCTTAAGGCTCGAACTTGAGTTTGAGCCTTTGCTCTCCATGCTAGTGCACCCCGGCCTTAAGGCTCGAACTTGAGTTTGAGCCTTTGCTCTCCATGCTTGTGCACCCCGGCGTTAAGGCTCGAACTTGAGTTTGAGCCTTTGCTCCTTTGCTCTCCATGCTAGTGCACCCTGACCTTAAGGCTCGAACTTGAGTTTGAGCCTTTGCTCTCCATGCTAGTGCACCCCGGCCTTAAGGCTCGAACTTGAGTTTGAGCCTTTGCTCTCCATGCTAGTGCACCCTGGCCTTAAGGCTCGAACTTGAGTTTAAGCCTTTGCTCTCCATGCTAGTGCACCCCGGTCTTAAGGCTCAAAATTGAGTTTGAGCCTTTGCTCTCCATGCTAGTGCACCCCAGTCTTAAGGCTCGAACTTCAGATTGAGCCTTCGTTCTCCATGCTAGTGTACCCCGGCCTTAAGGCTCGACCTAGATTGAGTCTTTGTTCTCCATGTTAGTGCACCCCGGCCTTAAGGCTCGTTGAGCCTTTGCTCTCCATGTTAGTGCACCCCCGCCTTAAGGCTCAGACTTGAGTTTGAGCCTTTGCTCTCCATGCTAGTGTACCCCGGCGTTAAGGCTCGAACTTGAGTTTGAGCCTTTGCTCCTTTGCTCTCCATACTAGTGCACCCCGGCCTTAAGGCTCGAACTTGAGTTTGAGCCTTTGCTCTCCATGCTAGTGCACCCCGGCCTTAAGGCTCGAACTTGAGTTTGAGCCTTTGCTCTCCATGCTAGTGCACCATGGCCTTAAGGCTCGAACTTGAGTTTAAGCCTTTGCTCTCCATGCTAGTGCACCCCGGTCTTAAGGCTCGAAATTGAGTTTGAGCCTTTGCTCTCCATGCTAGTGCACCCCAGTCTTAAGGCTCAAACTTCATATTGAGCCTTCGTTCTCCATGCTAGTGTACCCCGGCCTTAAGGCTCGACCTAGATTGAGTCTTTGTTGTCCATGTTAGTGCACCCCGGCCTTAAGGCTCGAACTTGAGTTTGAACCTTTGCTCTCCATCTTAGTGCACCCCGGCCTTAAGGCTCGAACTTGAGTTTGAGCCTTTGCTCTCCATGCTAGTGCACCCCAACGTTAAGGCTCGAACTTGAGTTTCAGCCTTTGCTCCTTTGCTCTCCATGCTAGTGCACCCCGGCCTTAAGGCTCGAACTTGAGTTTGAGCCTTTGCTCTCCATGCTAGTGCACCCCGGCCTTAAGGCTCGAACTTGAGTTGGAGCCTTTGCTCTCCATGCTAGTGCACCCCGACCTTAAGGCTCGAACTTGAGTTTGAGCCTTTGCTCTCCACGCTAGTGCACCCCGGTCTTAAGGCTCGAAATTGAGTTTGAGCCTTTGCTCTCCATGCTAGTGCACCCCAGTCTTAAGGCTCGAACTTCAGATTAAGCCTTCGTTCTCCATGCTAGTGTACCCCGGCCTTAAGGCTCGAACTTGAGTTTGAGCCTTTGCTCTCCATGCTAGTGCACCCCGGCCTTAAGGCTCGAACTTGAGTTTGAGCCTTTGCTCTCCATGTTAGTGCACCCCGGCCTTAAGGCTCGAACTTGAGTTTGAGCCTTTGCTCTCCATGCTAGTGCACCCCGGCGTTAAGGCTCGAACTTGAGTTTGAGCCTTTGCTCCTTTGCTCTCCATGCTAGTGCACCCCGGCCTTAAGGCTCGAACTTGAGTTTGAGCCTTTGCTCTCCATGCTAGTGCACCCCGGCCTTAAGGCTCGAACTTGAGTTTGAGCCTTTGCTCTCCATGCTAGTGCACCCTGGTCTTAAGGCTCGAAATTGAGTTTGAGCCTTTGCTCTCCATGCTAGTGCACCCCAGTCTTAAGGCTCGAACTTCAGATTGAGCCTTCGTTTTCCATGCTAGTGTACCCCGGCCTTAAGGCTCAACCTAGATTGAGTCTTTGTTCCTTAAGGCGGCTCGAACTTGAGTTTGAGCCTTTGCTCTCCATGTTAGTGCACCCCGGCCTTAAGGCTCGAACTTGAGTTTGAGCCTTTGCTCTCCATGCTAGTGCACCCCGACGTTAAGGCTCAAACTTCAGTTTGAGCCTTTGCTCCTTTGCTCTCCATGCTAGTGCACCACCCCGGCCTTAAGGCTCGAACTTGAGTTTGAGTCTTTGCTCTCCATGCTAGTGCACCCCGGTCTTAAGGCTCAAAATTGAGTTTGAGCCTTTGCTCTCCATGCTAGTGCACCCCAGTCTTAAGGCTCGAACTTCAGATTGAGCCTTCGTTTTCCATGCTAGTGTACCACGGCCTTAAGGCTCGACCTAGATTGAGTCTTTGTTCTCCATGTTAGTGCACCCCGGCCTTAAGGCTCGAACTTGAGTTTGAGCCTTTGCTCTCCATGTTAGTGCACCCCGGCCTTAAGGCTCGAACTTGAGTTTGAGCCTTTGCTCTCCATGCTAGTGCACCCCGACGTTAAGGCTCGAACTTCAGTTTGAGCCTTTGCTCCTTTGCTCTCCATGCTAGTGCACCCCGGCCTTAAGGCTCGAACTTGAGTTTGAGTCTTTGCTCTCCATGCTAGTGCACCCCGGTCTTAAGGCTCAAAATTGAGTTTGAGCCTTTGCTCTCCATGCTAGTGCACCCCAGTCTTAAGGCTCGAACTTCAGATTGACCCTTCGTTCTCCATGCTAGTGTACCCCGGCCTTAAGGCTCGAACTTGTTAGTGCACCTAGATTGAGTCTTTGTTCTCCATGTTAGTGCACCCCGGCCTTAAGGCTCGAACTTGAGTTTGAGCCTTTGCTCTCCATGCTAGTGCACCCCGGCCTTAAGGCTCGAACTTCAGATTGAGCATTCGTTCTCCATGCTAGTATACCCCAGCCTTAAGGCTCGACCTAGATTGAGTCTTTGTTCTCCATGTTAGTGCACCTCGACCTTAAGGCTCAAACTTGAGTTTGAGCCTTTGCTCTCCATGTTAGTGCACCCCGGCCTTAAGGCTCGAACTTGAGTTTGAGCCTTTGCTCTCCATGCTAGTGCACCCCGGCCTTAAGGCTCGAACTTTAGTTTGAGCCTTTGCTCCTTTGCTCTCCATACTAGTGCATCCCGGCCTGAACGCTCGAACTTCAGATTGAGCCTTTATTCTCCATGCTAGTGCACCCCGGTCTTAAGGCTTGAACTTGAGTTTGAGCCTTTGCTCTCCATGCTAGTGCACCCCGGCCTTAAGGCTCGAACTTCAAATTGAGCCTTCATTCTCCATGCTAGTGTACCCCGGCCTTAAGGCTCGACCTAGATTGAGTCTTTGTTCTCCATGTTAGTGCACCCCGGCCTTAAGGCTCAAACTTGAGTTTGAGCCTTTGCTCTCCATGCTAGTGCACCCCGGCCTTAAGACTCGAACTTGAGTTTGAGCCTTTGCTCCTTTGCTCTCCATGCTAGTGCACCCCGGCCTTAATGCTCGAACTGTAGATTGAGCCTTCGTTCTCCATGCCAGTGCACCCTGACCTTAAGGCTCGATCTTGAGTTTGAGCCTTAGCTCTCCATGCTATTGCACCCCGGCCTTAAGGCTCGAACTTGAGTTTGAGCCTTTGCTCTCCATGCTAGTGCACCCCGGTCTTAAGGCTCGAAATTGAGTTTGAGCCTTTGATGTCCATGCTAGTGCACCCCGGCCTTAAGGCTCAAACTTCAGATTGAGCCTTCGTTCTCCATGCTAGTGTACCCCAACCTTAAGGCTCGAATTTGAGTTAGAGCCTTTGCTAGTGTACACCAGCCTTAAGGCTCAAACTTCAGATTGAATCTCCCCTACATGGAACTTATGTGTTAAGGCTCATTCTCCATGCTTAACTTTACATGGAACTTGGCCTTAAGGCTCCAACTTGAGTTGGAGCCTTCCCTATCTATGCTAGCGTATCCCTAGCATATGAGTGCACAACTTGGATCTAGGCTCCAGCTTAAGTTCGAGCCTCTCCTACATAAAACTTGGCCTAAAGGCTCGAACTTGAGCTTGAGCCTTGTCTCTATATGCTGGTGTACCCCTGTCATATGAGTGCACAACTTGGATCTAGGCTCTAGCTTAAGTTCGGATTTTCCCTATATGGAACTTGGCCTTAAGGCTCCAATATACTAGTGTACCCCTGGCATATGAGTGCACAACTTGTATCTAGACTCCAGCTTAAGTTCAAGCCTCCCATACATGGAACTTCGCCTTAAGGCTAAAACTTGAGTTTGAGCTTTTCCTCTCTATGCTGGCGTACCCCTAGCATATGAGTGCACAACTTAGATCTAGGCTCCAGCTTAAGTCGAGCTTCTATATGGATTAAGTAAATGCAAGTGAGGCCCCCGCTATTCAAGAAAACTAAGTGAAGCATCAATAATTGTAACATGCATTAAGTTTCTTAAGTTTGATAGGTTTTGATTTGATATGTAGCATTTAAATCCATTTTTTTCTAAGGTTTTGAAACTTTTTTGGTGCTTCACAGGAATGGAAGCTAGCAGAGCGCCCGCTACCTCGCAACCACATGGTGCACCAATCTTTACTCTGGATGCTCTCGAAACAACAACTCAGGGGTGGATAATGTGGAGGACCTGGTGAAAGTGGTGAGGCATGCAAAGAAGGCTTTGGATTCATGAAAAAAGTCCATACCTGAAAAGGAGACAACAACCATTCAAGTTAGGAAAATTGTGGAGAAAAAATGCAGGGCCATAGTGAACAGTGCACTTGAAGCATCTAGAAATGCTGGTGCAACTCCTTCAAAACATAAAAAGGAGGGTGACAAAACAAAAGTCCTTGATGTAAGCACAATAGTAGCTGAAGACACAGGCTCTCAGGTGCAAGAAGAGGAGCAAGAACTTACAAAGAAGAGAAAGGCAAAGCACTCTACCATGCTCATAGCCCAGTGCATTGATAGTGCTTATGAATGTACAACGAATGGTGATCATTGAAAGGAGCTTATCAACTACTAACATAGGTCTTGTTCAAAGTGTGGATTTGTTGAAATAATTATTAGTCTTTTGATTAATACATTGGCTTTTTTGGATTCACTTTTAACATTTTTCTATTAAAGTGAATATTTCTATTCTACTTATCCTTTATTTCATGCCAACGTCTGGTACAAATGATGATGCACACTTACTATTATTAAGAAATTACTCCATATCCTAGTGTAGCAGCGAGGCTCAAACTTAAGAGGCTCAAAATTAAGTTTGAGCCTAATACAAATGATGATGCACACTTACTATTAAGAAATTACACTTACTCCATATCCTAGTGTAGCGGTGAGGCTCAAAATTAAGTTTGAGCCGTACCTCCACTTATGTCCAACCTTGGGGATGTCTTCTAACACAAGGCACAATCTCAAGTTGTAAACTTGAATGTAACAATCTCATTGAAATTTGATTGCTTCTGGTGTTTTTAAACACCACACTCTTTGGAGATCCATCAATTCTAAGGTTCCTTTTCCAAGTGTTCTTTGGCATTATTATCCCATGTTTTTACTTCAATGTCCCTCAAATTTGAGCATATATATCATAATTTATAATCTTGATATAGTGTCTAAGATGGGTTTTTATCTGTGGATCAATCGTAAACTTAGCACATTGTACTGTCATTGAGATTTACTTTTTGTTTTGTTGTTTCTAACACCACACCCTTTAGAGATATCTCACTTCTAAGGTTCTTTTTAAGTGATATTTAGAATTCTTTTGGCAAATTAAATAAAGCACATGTTTTTACTTCAATGTCTCAAAGTGGAGATAGTATTTAACAGGTGTTGTATAATCTCAATTAAGTTTAGTGTCATGTTTTCCTTGTCCTTCCAATATTGTTGCATTGATGTCTGTACATTGACGTATGTATCTATACAACTACAAACAAATACGCCAAATAGTTGTGTCAAGATATAATCTAATGGCACAAAGAGTGCACCAACAAATAGATGTTAGCTCAAACTACACAAAAAATACCGAGTTTCCAACCAATCCTATAAGAAATGGGACTCGAATAATTTCCAAAATTCCTAAATTTGTCTTTAGGGCAATCTTTCTCCTCATGGCCCTCCTCACTGCATTGCTTGCATAAAGGAACATAATCTTGGTGTGCCCTTGCATTCGGGCAATATGCAGCAATGTGGCCTTCTTGGTGGCAGTTCCAACAAATCACTGTTCCTTGGGTAATTGTATTAGGACTTCCATATCCTTGATAACCCCGGCCAAAATATGGCCGATATGGTGACCCTGGCCTTTGTCCCCTCGCCCTCGTGGAAATGGAGGTCGGGCTTGTGCGGGTAATCCTTGCTGCAATTGTTGCTTATAGGGTTCTGGGATTCCTCTTTGCATATAAAAGGTCGAGGTGGAGGTCCAATTTCATAAGTAATATTATTCTTATCCATGCAATTAAAATTAGTGTTCATCCCCTACGCTTGCCTTCTCTCATGTGCTTAATGAAGCAATTTTCCTCTGTATGATTGTTTTTCAAACAATAAGTACAAAACAAGATTCGTGGTTGATCAGGTACGACTCGAGATACAGTAGGACACTTTGTAGCCATGTGGCCATAGCCATGACATTTCCCACACCATATATTCGATCGGGGTGGAGTTTGCGCATTGGCTTGCAGAGTAGGCAGCTGTGGCTCTATAGCCATAACGTCCCTTATTGGAGCTCGCACAGCACTTAAGATCTCCTCTTTAGATTTTCCCAACATACTTGTCACAATGTCCCCCACCCTTGCCTCGCTCACTAAAGGTGGTGGTGGTGTTCCGGTCTGAAGCATGTATGCCGGTGCAGTCATATATGGGTTGTATGATGCTGGATTTGTATTAACAACCACTTGTGGTTGTGAGGGACCGGCAATTGTTGAGACCTCTTGGGGTCTCATAGAGCTAACCATAGGTGATGTCCCCATAGAGCCATAAAGTAATTCCCTCTGTCGTTGCTGTCCCAGCTGTACCTCTTCCCAGTTTCTAGCTTCTTGTTTGGCCGTGTTCAAATCAACAGGCGGACGAAGCCCAACATACTTCTGAGCCTTTGGATCCCTTAGACCATCAATCAAACGACGCTTTTGTGTGTCATCATTAGGGGCTGCTACTCCCATCTTCCTCACAATGGTCTCCATGCGTTGTATGTAATGGTCAGTGCTCTCGTTCACTCCTTGCAATAAGTAGTCTAATTGCTGGGCCAATCTATCTTGAAAACCTTACCTTCTAAATTTGGCCAAAAAAGATGATAGATTTTGGTACGTGGCCTTGGAGGCTGCATCCAAGTTGCCATACCAACTTGCTGCTTCGTCTTTAAAAGTTGCCGGAAAGATATGCAGCTTTTGATCTTGATCAATTATCTCGTTAGCAACACATGTCACCTCAAACTTTTGTAAATGCGCATCAGGATCCTCATCCCAAAGTCCCGCAAATTGCACAAAGTCGGCTAGCCGGATTGTTGCTCTTTGTGCTGGAACAGCCATTTGGAAAAATGGTAATACCTCAAAAGTTGGATCGTCCCAGAAATTTAAAGCTCTAGGTCTTACCCTAGGTAATCGCGGATAGCTTCTAAGTCCTCTAGGCACACTACCGCTAGTGCCTGTAATAGTCTCTCTTTCTTCTCTTGTTGGGCTATCAACTTGTACAGGTCGATTGCTGACTCCTAAATCCCTTATTGTTTGGTCATCACACGAAAGATCTTCCCCGCTTAGACTAGAAGGAACGCTAACCTGAAATTGACCGCTATCTAAAGATCTTCCTTGTGTCACATTCGGTTCTTGCTCTCTCAACAATAGGTTCACTAACTCTAATTGCGCAGCGAGATGGATTTCAACTCATTCAGCCCTCCTTTTCCTCCTTTCTTCCCTTGCTTATCTTGGGTCAGTTGTTCGACCCTGAGTAGACTCACTCATACACTTCTTACTTCCTGAGGTTCTTTGTGATTCTCTGGATTATCTAGCTTGATGGACCTTAAGATTGCCTTGATAAACCACTTCCACCAAATTGGTGCATGGAATAAACCAAAGGGCTCTATGGATCTAAGATAATCCTTGCAATATGTGGCCTTGATCTTCTGTATCACATCACTGGGAAACCGTGGGTAATATTCTTGAATGAATATGTCCTCCCACTCTTGTCGTTCTTCTTCGTACGGAACCCAGTTAGCAAAACTCTCCAAAAAATCACGTGTTTACCAATGCCCCTCTCTCATTTGACTCCTCGCGGCCACTCCTAAGTCCTTCTGATCCTAGGAGTCGTGCCGTTTTTTTTTGTTTTTTTTTTTGAACTCCTAAACCCTGGTTCTCACACGCAAAATATATGCGCCGAGATATCCCGTAGCTACTAACTAGCTAGTGACTCCCGGCGAATGCACCAAAAAATGACTTGCCTTCCTACTCTCTAGTCCAACACACTAAATACCCACTAAAACAGTGAATGCATCCTAAACTCGGGGGGGTCACTATATGTAAATCCTCTATATCACGTGCGTTCAAGGCCTATTTAAAAAGTCCCTTATCTGTGAATTTTTTAGTGAATATAATGTATCCTTTCCTATTCAAATCTGTAAATTTTTTTTAAAATACAATAAATAAATCCCCTCTGTAAATATATTTCTGTAAGTTTTAAATATTTAAAATGTCCTTCTGTTGAACCCACGTGATACTTACATATTTATATGAGTGACCCCCCCGAGATCCTAAATAACAACCACACACAGCCTAAATCCTAGAAACACACACCGAAAAGACATCTTTTTGTATGAAATAATTTACAATGTTTTATTTACACACACCCACACAAACACACAAATGAAAAAGAACAAACTACTACGACTCAACAGATCTTCAAGACACAACTTCACCATTCTAAACTGAATAAAGAAATTTAATGTCAAAATGGTTTTGTGTAAATTGTTTCCAATAGTTTAATGAAAAAGAACCGATATTTCCAATACTTCCACGTTTCAGTCAATCTGCAACAGCATCACTGCATTCAACATTTGGCTAATCTTCACTTCACTCCACTCTTCACTCTCTCTCTTTCACACTTCAAAACTCTTTCTTTCTTTCTTCTCTCTCTCTACTCATTATTCTCGTGAACTGTTTTCTTCTTCTTCTTTCTTTCTCTTCTTTCTTTCTTTCTCTTCTTTCTTTCTCTTCCTCCTCCTCCTCCTCCTCCTCCTCGTGTTCTCCATGCCAGCCAGAGAAAAGAAACGTTTTCTCTCTCTCTCTTCTATTCTCTCAAGAAGTTGGTGAGCACCAACGGGTGCTAAAACTACCCACCCCTCCAATTTTTTAATTTGGAATTTTTTTATTTCTACCCACATTAAGGTCTACAAATTTGTGTTCCCACCTAACCATACTAACCCTCGTTCTCTTCCCCTCGATCTCTCTTCTCTCTACCCACTTACATACAACCTCCTTTGCCTACAAAATAATATTAATTGTTACCATTCCCATGCAATTACCTACACCAATGGACAACATCGACAATCATGATGCATGCAAATACCATGACATTCCACACACATATGCTTTCAAATACCATGTAAATGCACCTAAAATAACCACAATTGACCCTATTTAAACCCTAAAAATTGCTAAAAATGACTTCGATCCAGGGGTCATCACCATCCACTATTGATGTAGCCTTAGTAATGGCAGTAGAGGCAGTGTGCATGATAGAGGAGAACCTCCCAAGAACTATTCTCACTAGTCAAGATGATAGTATTGTTGTGGAGATCAAAAAGTATGGCAGGCCATCTACAAAATGGAGGCGGTGGTGAGGTATGAAAAACTAAGTTTCTAGCATGTTGTGCTCGTTTATGAGACATGTCATGCTAATTAAATGGACTCAACTCCATCTTAGGTACATAATTTCTAAGGAGATCCATCCATCCACTATTTATGTAGCCTTAGTAATGGCAGTAGAGGCAGTGTGCATGATAGAGGAGCGCCTCCCAAGAGCTATCCTCACTAGTCAATTACATCTTGTGGTACACTTGATAGATGAAGTGTTCGTGTGTAGTGTTGTGCATGCTTAGTGGATGTTCTTCATTAATAATTTCATGAAGACCTTTAAGGATTTTTTAAGGCGAAGAGCTTCGATAGAAGGAAGCATGGCAGAGGGTTGGTTAGTGCAAGAAGCATGTGTCCACATTTTAGAGTATCTCTCTCGAGTGGATCGCATAATGCCACAATTTTTGAGTAATGAGGAAGATGAGCGCATGGTGTCCCACCTACCCCACAAGGCAAAGGAAGAGAAATGAGAATTCACACATCAATGTTGAAGAAGGTGAATACATTTTGTATTTTTAATAGTAGTGAAGTTATGAAGAGGTGGGTGGCAAGGTATGAAGAAGTGAGGAGAAGCTGATATGAGGAGAGAGGAGCATTTAGGATGCCTTCAAGAGGCTTGCTATTTCCTTCGGATCTTGAATCACTTGAAAAATATTGTACTATTGATTGGATTTATGAAGAAATGGAAAAGGCAAAAGAACATGGAGAGATGGTGACAGAAGAAAAGTGGGAGTATACTGAAAGAGGATGCGAGCAAAATGTAAGTGTCTCTACTTTGTCTTTTTTCATTCAAGTAGAATCTCATGATATGGTTATTCAATATCATAAATACATTTCATTTGGTGTTGGTGCTAGTATAAGGTTTACCATTTCATGTGGTCTTCGAAGGAAAGCATTTTCATAGTCAACGTATAGATGTAGAGAAATACCCAAGATTGTGGGGTTATGGCAAACTTTGAGCAAGAAAGTGGAACAATTCTTGATTATTGTGGCATGATATCCTAAAGGTTGGATTTAGGACATTCTAAAATTTTATATTGGATGTGAAGTGGTTCAAGGATATGTGTGGAGGTGCTCAAGCAACCATGAAAAGGCATCCAAATGGATTTATGGTGATCAATTCCATAAAATTTTCACAAACATAGAGGGACACATTTGTGCTACCTCACCACAAGTAAATACTAACCATAAGATTTTATTATATTATACTTATGCATGTTTAATTTACACTCAATTTGTTTCTTCTTACAAGGTTCTATTTCACATAGATATAAATGACAAGAAATGGTGGTACGTCATACAAGTCGCTTTTCATTCAAAGAGTAGTTTTAAAGATAGGGATGTTGAAGAGCTCATGGATGAAGTGGTAGTAAAAAATGAACATGTGGAGGATCAAGTACAAGATGAAGAGCGCGAGATACCACCAACTAATCAAGATGAAGGTGTCTTTATCCAAGATAATGAGAAAGGAATTGAATACGAGTATGATAATGATGATGTTGAGTGCAGTGCTATTGGGATAGATCTTTTTGTTGATCTTGCAATGGGACATATGAATCTTGAGATAGACCAATTAGCATGTATGGTTTTGATGGAAGATACAACAAATGTTGGGACAATCTCACCTTAATTCATTAAACAATTGCTCAATTTGCGATTCTTGATTTAGTCCATATTTGATTGTATTATAATATATTTAGTGCTTCTTCTTTTGTGATATTGGGATCACATTTTGTGCTTCTTCTTTTGTGATATTGGAAAATTTTCAGCTCTCGGGAATGCTATTTGGAATGTTTGGATTTATTTCATAGTATACGGCTAAACTTGTGGCTATACGTGCGACAGATATCCCTCTCTCTACTCTCTCTCCTCTTCACACGGCCATGCTCTCCATCTCTTCTAGTGAGGCCCATGTTATTAAGGAGTAGCCATTGTGGTGAGAACCCAAGCACCCAACCCAGGCACCTCCGCCGATGTTCCAAGTTTAGACATTGCATAGTGGCCAAGTGTAGCTAAATGGTTAGGAGATGGCTTATGTAGGGACTTGGCACTCTACCAAAGTAGGGTGCAGGCTATGTGACCATATTAGTGAGTTCTAGATATAACAACAAATCGAAGACACACAATTCTCAAGTTGTGAGGCTTGTTAGAGGATGCAAATGGTCTTAGATGGCTATGGAAACTCCTCTCCTAGTCAGTTGATGTGGTTATTTAGTCATTTAGGACTAGGCCAATGTAGCCAACCTACATCCATATCGACCCTAGGTACCGTATATATAGACTAGTTTGGTAGCCTTAGTTTGTTAACAATCCTAAAATGGGATTGATCATGGTGATAGACATAGATTAAGCAACATAATTAAGGTGGATTATACCACACTAAGAACTCCATAAGAGAGAGAGAGAGAGATTGCACACTCAACACTCAATTCTATTGCCTTATTGCATTCACAATGAACCATACAATGATATAGGCTTTCTAGCCTTATCCCACTTTACATGTCATCATCCATGTGGCAACTCCTTTTCCACTCCTTTTGGTCAACACTCACACACCATTAAATATTACATGTGGCATTCTTATCTTGCCACAATATCTTGCACCTCTAGGGTGCTTTCCCACATACACACAACACCGCGATTACATCTCTCAACACCCCCTCTTAATGGAGGTGTTCCACAACTCACCCACCCATCATCCATCACCCATATCAATGCAGCATTGCACAAACGCAATCGCTACCTCTCAACACTCCCCCTCAATGATACATTGGGGTGTCCATCAAACAACATGTGTGCGTGTGTCTACCATCTTAGAAGTCCATTTTGAGCCCTCGCTCACAGGCGGAACCACTGAATCTGATTTGAACATAGAAGTTAGGGTGGGAACCAACCCATGTGTTGAGATTCAAGATCGATGTCAGCTTGTGCCAGCTGTGCTATGTGCTGGCATGTTAGGTAGGAACATGTGTGAGACATAAATGACCGCGTCCAGCTGATCATAGAGCGTGGACATTAGCTAGGGTGTTAGCTGTGTGTGGACACAACACATAGTGTGTGTTGTGTATTATGGATTATGGCTTTATGCATTGTGTGAGAAGGGAGATGGCTTTCCTCTATGGTTAGGGTTTGTAATATACATTAGGGTTTGCTCTCTTGTGTGTGTGTCTCCTCTCCCTCTACCTGTTTTTCAACATGGTATCAGAGCCTGGTGCTCTCTATTAGGGTTTATGAGTGAGTGAGAGAAGAGGGAGAAGAAGCTGCTGTGAAGAAAAGCTGAGAAGCTTGCCATTGATGCTGTGAAGCTTGGAGCACACTGATTTCTATCAGATCTGAGAGCTTGGCCTACCGGGTAAGGACTACTAAACACCCTTGAGCGGATTGCAGCAGGTGATTCAAGTACAAACAATGTAAGATTGCTCCCCGGTCTCTCAAGATGTCCAGCATCGTCCCCTTTAATCAATCCCCTCTTCAGAAATATAAAAGATCTTGTCTCTACCTGTTTTAACATAGAGAGAGAAAATATTCTAGAGAGAGAATATTCAGATTTTGAATATTTTTAGATAGAAAAATTTCTCATAATATTAAAATGAATTCCCCTGAAATAGAAATTTAAAAATAACTTTCCAATGTGTAATTGGAATTAATTGGAAATGGGTATAAAGGACCTTAGCCTAAGGGTCTAGATTTTCAGAAATTTTTGGATTATGGTCCAATTAAGGTTCCTGTGGGCCAATAGGATCAATCCATGTGTGGGGAGGAGATAAATCCAATTTGTAAAAGAAGATACCCAAAATTGAGTAAATGCTCACATAAGATGAAGAGTTGACTGTGTACAAGGTGTATTAGTAAGAAACTATGAGTAATATAAAAAATATGAGATATTTTGGGTATAATCATTCCATTTTGACACATATGTAAGGAAGGAGAGTCCCTTAAAGGAGGTGCATACTTCACATGCTTGAATGAGTTTTAAACTCAAAAATATTGTGATATTTTTATCTCTCCTCTCTCTTGAACCAAACCAAATCAAAATGGAACCAAACCGAATAAAAAAGGAACCAAACTAGGTCCAAATCTAGTCCAAATTCAACCAAACTAAAATCTTGAAAATTCTAGAAATCAGTTAGCTTTGGTTAGAGCTTCCCTCTCTCCTATAAATAGAACATGAATCCTTTGAAAAAAAATCAGGAGAATTTTACTATACTAGAGTTATACTGAAATAATGCTAATTTCTACTATTCTCTAAAATTCTCTCCAAATTGAAGAAATTGGAGCTTCCCTCTTTCTTCAATCCCCATTGGTGGCTCCATCAACATACTTAACCAATTGATTGGTTGGGGACCTCTACCGTGAATAAAGAATCAAGCAATTTGTAAGAAGGTAATTGGTGAATTTTGATCTTTTCTATAATTTCTCAATGTTTCTCTCTTCTCAACCCCTCTCAAGCTTGAGAAGCTTAATTGGAATGGTTTTTGAATGCTATTGAAGTTAATTGATGAATGGTAGTGAAGAATTACATAATTTGATGAATGCTATTGAAGTTAATTGATTAATGATAGTAAAGAATTACATAAATTTCTATTTATGCTTAATTCTAATGGTTTTCTCTCTCTCACTCAAGAAATGGTCATACTCATGACCCGTTCTCAATCCAAATGAAGCTTTTCATAAAGCTTTTCCTTAATCTAAGATTAATCTATGCTTGAGGCCAAATTAATGCCTTTTTTTTATACTTTTAGTTTATGTATTTCATGAATATTGATGATTCAATCCATTATTGGGTTAATGATCCAATTAGGGATCATTCTAATCATTCTCTTAATGATAAGCTTTATCCTTCAAAATAAATTGAGATTTATCAGTCATAGTAGCGGAGCTATGGCAAAATTTTTATAAAAATTACACATAAAATAATTTCATTCAAAGCATGAAAAGAGAACTTCCTACCATATTCTAGGAATTATCATCCTAGATTAATTGAAAGAATTTTATTGTAATCATGGAGAAATTGATTTTTATGTTATGCATAGTTGATGATTATTTTATTATAAAAGTGTTACTTTTATCATATTTGGATTTCATGCATAGAGCTATGTATAAAAGTTGATTATTTTATTATAAAAGTGTTACTATTATCATATTGGATTTCATGCATAGAGGTATGCATAAAAGTTGATTATTTTATTATAAAAGTGTTACTTTTATCATATTTAGATTTCATGCATAGAGGTATGCATAAAAGATTATTATTTTAATGTAAAAGTGTTACTTTTATCATATTTGAATTTCATGCATAGAGGTATGCATAAAAGATTATTATTTTAATGTAAAAGTGTTACTTTTATCATATTTGGATTTCATGCATAGAGGTATGCATAAAGGATTATTATTTTAATGTAAAAGTGTTACTTTTATCATATTTGAATTTCATGCATAGAGGTATGCATAAAAGTTGATTATTTTATTGTAAAAGTGTTACTTTTATCATATTGGATTTCATGCATAGAGATATGCATAAAAGATATTCTTTTATACTAAAAGTGTGATTTTCTTCATAAATGGATTTTATGCATAACTTAGATGCATAAGAGAAATTCTTTTATTCTAAAAGTGTAATTCCTACCAAATTGAATTTATGCATAAGAAGATGCATAAAAGATTGATTTTTAATTCAAAAGTGTCGTTCTCATCTAAATTGAATTTATGCATAGGAAGATGCATAAAAGAATGGATTTTAAATTCAAAAGTGTTATTCTCATCCAAATTGAATTTATGCATAGGAAGATGCATAAAAGATGGATTTTTAATTCAAAAGTGTCAGTTCTCATCTAAATTGAGTTTATGCATAGGAAGATGCATAAAAGATTGAATTTTAATTCAAAAGTGTCATTTTCATTTAAAATGAATTTATGCATAGGAAGATGCATAAAAGATTGATTTTTATTTCGAAAGTGTTAGTCTCCTTAAATGGAATTTATGCATAAATAAATGTGTAGAGAAATCTTATATCAAATATAAGAATTCTCTTGTATTCTATAAATAGATATGGGAAGTGATAGAATGTGATAAGAGGCATATGAGATGTGATAGGATGTGATAAGATGTGTATGAGATGTGATAGGATGTGATAAGAGGTATATGAGATGTGATAAGATGTGATAAGATGCATATGAGATGAGTTAGGATGTGATAAGATGAGTTAAGATGTGATAAGATGTGTATGAGATGTGATAGGATGTGATAAGAGGTGTATGAGATGTGATAAGATGTAATCAGATGCATATGAGATGAGTTAGGATGTGATAAGAGGAGTTTAGATGTGATAAGATGTGTATGGGATGAGGTAAGAAGTGTATATGATGGGATAAGATGTATATGGATTGTGATAGGGCGAGAATGGATGTGATGTAAAAGAATAGATGTGAAGGCGTATGTGGTTATATGAATGGGAATGTGAAAATAGATGTATGAATTATGTGATAAGATGTAATAAGATGCATATGAGATGAGTGAGGATGTGATAAGAGGAGTTTAGATGTGATAAGATGTGTATGGGATGAGGTAAGAAGTGTATGTGATGGGATAAGATGTATATGGGTGGAAATGGGCGAGAATGGATGTGATGTAAAAGAATAGATGTGAAGGCGTATGTGGTTATATGAATGGGAATGTGGAAATGGATGTACGAAATTGAATGTGGATGTGGATGTATGGATGTGGATATGGATGTGTATGTATGAATGTGGATATGGGATTGGATGTATGATGTGGATGTACGAACATGGATGTGTATGTAGAATAATGAATGTGAATGTGTATGTGAAATAATGTGTCATCGATATGAGTGAATGGATGAGAATGAGTACACATATGAATGGAATGTGGAATAAGTAATGTGGAATGAGGAGGGATAATGTGGAATAAGTAATGTGGAAAGATGAGTGAATGGATGAGAATGAGTACACATATGAATGGAATGTGGAATAAGTAATGTGGAATGAGGAGGGATAATGTGGAAAGATGATGTGGAAAGATGAGAGTTCGATATAGAAACTGTATTTTGTGACCTGTTTGTAAATGACTATTTTATGTCAAGAATGCTGGGGAAGCATTTTGACCATCTTGTGGATTAAGGTCATGGAGACCAATCTGATAAAGTTGCAACTGCTGACGGAGAGTCAATGGAGGACATCTCGCGTAGCAAGGTCAACCGAGGTCTTGACTAGCCTCGGTTCGATTTAAATGGTGAGCTTCCGGTACGATGGATGAGGGACCAAGGAAGCGGCCTATGAGTGAAGCGCTAGGTCACCTGCAAAGGATCCTAGAGGGTGCTGACCATACGGTGCTCGGGCTCTAGGTCGCCGAAGATACCCACACGTGCGTCGTGGAAGATATTGGAACAAGGAGTAAGATTTGTTTTCTGAAACCGGGCATGGATCTGGTTGATTGACCTTGCTGGTCCTTAATGGATGAGTCCATGGCTCTCTTATATGGATCTGTTGGTTGATCTTGCTGATCTTCAATGGAGATTCCATTTTGTTATGTGAATATATTGCCGGTTACTATGAGCTAGGAACTATTGAAAAGGCCCCTAAGTGAACAGGTGGTGAGTGTTTTGGTTGCCAATGATGCCATAAGTACACCGATGAATGAATGATTGGCAATAGGGATTCAACCAGAGATTTAGAGGATTGTCATCAGTGATCTAATGGTTTCATTAAAAGATTGTTTTAAAGTTAGTTAATGCTGAGAAAAAGGCAATTTCATATTGGGTGTGTAAGTGGTGTGATAGTTTTATGTTTGTATGAACTTCCGGCTAGGGGGCCTGGGAACTCTTTTCCCTGGTACCAAGGACAAAACCTAACCAAATTCCTAATTGGATCACATCACTTCAGTGGTTGGGTGGTTGGCTAACCCATGGGACTGGATGGGGTTAGGCTGGATGGGGTTAGGCTGGACTGATGGATCCGTAAATCAAGACTCAATTTCTGTTATTACGATAGATGAAGTAAATCCCAGATAGTAATTGTTTTATGGATAGGAATCAACGGTTCTGCCTCTTGATGGGGAAAAAAGCGTTGATCCCAATGATCCAAGTGCAAGTTTCTTCCTTGATCTGACCGAGTATCTTTATAGTTGCAGTCGGATCAGTTTTATCAGTATGGTCTTGACTACGTTAGAGTAAAAAGTTATCCTGGAGGAATTGCCCGTGCTTTCCGGATAAGGGAAGTTTTTGTCGGGTTCGGTTTTGGAAAAACCGACAGATTAGTCTCTTGTCCGGATATCCGTGGACGAGGCCCCGAGTGTGGGACCCTGCCTTGCGCAAGAAGTGCTACTTCCGCTGCTAGTACCCCGAATCCATTGCGCGGTGGGAAAAGGGATCTCACAGTTGGTATCAGAGCCAATTGGCTAATAGAGATCAACTGGGAAGCCAAATATGTCAAAAATTTATCAAGTAGCACAAAAAGGTTGTAATTGTATGATATAATTCATACAATTGATATTCAAACTGAAAATTCGTAAATTAGTAATTGGGTCTTCAAATGGAAGTACCGTAATTATATGGAACCCGGACTTGCTTGAGGCCTAGACATGATGGTATTTACCTTATAGTTCCAAGTACCATGACTACTCGTATGTACCGAGGATATAACTACAGCTCTTTACCGACAGTATATACGAGTAAATCTAAGACTTGAAATTATATAACCTCCTTGTATGAGGAATCCCCAACCATGACGAAATCCATGGAAATTTATGTCCATTTTCCATCAGGAATAGGCAGAGGCTGAAGCAAACCACCGGGCTTATGTGTGGGATCTTTGTTTTGTTAACAAGACAAGCAACTTGTCACAAACGTATACACATCTTTCAGCATTCCCTCCTAATAAAAACTCTTTTGCACATTCTTAAAGGTCTTAAATAGCCCCACGTACCCCAACAATGGAGAAGAATGCATCTCTTCTAACACCCTCTTCTTGTAGCTTGATGTAGGTACAAGGTAGACTTTGCCTTTGTAGTAGATCAGTGTAATATTCTACCACAATGGTGCCACTCCCTCATCCAATAGGTACTCTTCTTGGATATTCAAAATCCAATCTTTATGTACCTCCAAAATTTCCATGCATCTACATGTCCTTATGTGTGACAATGCATCCACCACAACATTCTCTTTCTGCTTCATGTAAGAGATCTCAAAGTCATATTTTGCAATGTATCCACCCACCTTCTTTGCTTGGTAGTAGAGAGTGTAGGTTGAGAAAAGAAGTATTGAAGCACTCTATGATCAATCACAAGAAATGACTCCCATACAAGTAATGATGCCACTTCTTTATTGCATGAAGTATTGCCAACACCTCTTGATCATAGACATGCATAACCATTTCCTTCTCTTCAAGCTTTCGACTCTCAAAAGTGATCACTCCATGTTCTTGGAACAAAACAACCCTAATGCCTCTTCCACATGCATTGGCTTGAACCACAAATGTCTTCGAGAGAAGTCCGGGCATACAAGTATAGGGGGTGGTGTGAGCATCTCCTGGAGCTCTTGAAATCTCTTATCAGCTATAGTATCCCAAAAAAAAGCATCTTTCTTAATCTGGTGAGAGGTGTGGCAATATGAGCATACCTCTTAATGAAGCTCCTATAAAATGATGACAAGCCCAAGAATCCCCTTAATTGAGTGGTATTTGTTGGCGTGGGCCAATTCTTAACACAATCAAACTTTGTAGGGTCCACCATAATGCCTTCTTTGCTCACTATGTGTCCAAGATACTCAAACTTTCGTGCCATAAATGTACATTTTCTCTCCTTTGCATATAAGTTGTTGGCTCTTAAAACATCCAAAATAGCCCTTACATGCAAGTGCTCCTTCTCCCCTTTGCTATATATCAAGATATCATAGAATACAAGCACCCATCTGTAGAGGAAAGGTCCAACCACCTTATTCCTTAAAGCTTGAAATGTTGTCGGTGCATTGCACAACCCAAACAACGTAACCAAATAGTGGTAAAGACCTCTCTTGGTCTGAAATGCCATTTTGTACTCATCACCTTATTTGATTCTCAATTGGTGATAACCTGATCTCAAATCAATCTTGGAGAAGAAACATGCATCTTTCAACTCATCAAGCAAGTCATCAATTTGTGGATTGGGGAATCTATTCTTGATTGTAGATTTATTCAAGTCCCTATAATCCACGCATATGCAAAAAGTGACATCCTTCTTCTTGACCAAGAGTACGGCTGATACAAAAGGTGATTGGTTAGGAGTAACCAATCACATATACGTAAGCTCTTGCACTTTCTTTGCCACTTCATCCTTCTCCACTTTTGACAATCTAAGAGGTGGTTTGTTGACGGGCTTGGTATGTGGATCAAGCTCTATCCCATGATCCACCTCCATTTTTGGTGGAAAACATTTTGGCATTTGGAACACATCCTCTTACTCCATCAACAATTCCTTCATACCTTTATGCATAACCCCATCCTTTTGTTCATTGATTTCTTCTTTGCAAAGCTGTAAAACATATATGCATCCCATCTTCTTTATCTCCCTCTTGAGTTGTGTGGCATTGATCATCCTGGCACTTGGCGCATGAGTTCCAGTCAATGTAACCTCATGGGTTCTATGCATAAAACTTATATACCCTTGCTGTAAATTCATGTGAAACAACCCAAGAGTTGCCAACCAATCACATCCCAAAACAAATGTCAATGGGACCCATATCTAATACAAGTAAATCATCTTTGCAAGTATAATAATTTGTGAGAATCAACCTCACATCCTTGCATACCATTGAGAAATCCATCTTTGCCCCATTATCTACTTGAACCTCATGCCACAAGGATAAAGCTACGGGCTGTAATTTGAGACTGCACATGGATTTGGTGTTAATAAAGCTATGTGTTCTTCCACTATCAATCAAAACATGTGTCTTAATGCATGCCTTCAACCTTAATGTATTGGCTCCTTTACAACCAGCATAGGCATCGCTTGAAATATTGCATAGAGTAGCCATATTGTCTTTGTCATGAAATAAGCACACATAGGCATTGGTAGTTGTTTATTGTTGCATGAGCAAAGCAGTTTTTCTCCATTCCTAGGTCTGACATTTCACAATGACACTCACTCTGACAAACCAACACAGTTTCATCTTACTCCAAATTTCACTACAACTCTACACACATGTCTCACACAACACTGCTACACTTGCACCACTCTCAATACACAGAATACAGAATGAAAATGACTAGAAGAGATGAAGCACAAAATCTGTCAACTATATTGTCATTACAGAATCCGCCATAGCTACACATAAAATCCGCCAAGAACCATATTCATGTACCACTGAACAAAACGGCTCCAACTATATAGACTTCCCACGACTCTCTACCTTCCAAGACCCCAAAGCTAACCCACTTCCAAAAATACCAAAAATCCATACATATAACTTGAAAAAAAAATCCGCCTAAGGTCTACCCCATCAAACACCTGGCACAGCTCGGTGGCTTGAGCCAACGGCCTTGATCCGTAAACTAGACAAGCAAAGAATCTTGCAAAGATAAAATAAAATCAGCATAAATGCCATCAAAACATCCTCCTCTTTGAAATTTTGCATATCTGCTGACTTTCCATTTGAAACATAATGCTCTACTGATTTCTGACTAATCTGCTGCACTACTGACTTTTTGTTGATTTGACTTCCTATCCGTTCATTGAAATATTTCTTCCTCCACATTTTGAAAATCGGACCATACTCCCTTATCAAGCTGAATGAAAGAAACTTGATTGGAAAATTAGACAACACTTCTGAAACACTTGAAAATTTCACCACATAATTCTGCCTTGAATCTGATCTAATCTTCCACACCTGTTGTGACATAGTCAGATTTGTAAAACTTGCTTCACATCCATCAAATATCTGCACTTGACATCCTCCAAGTTGAATGCTATCAAAACAACCTTTGTCAAATAAATGTGAACCTAAATCTGCCAAATAATCAATTTGATCACCAACTTTCTTCACAATGAAAACATATTTAAGATTAGATTGAACCTTTGACAGCAAAATCAGAGATTGAGATGCTTCAAAACCAAAACTTTGACCCTCAACAACTTTTGCAACTTCCCATTGATGAATTTGGCATTCCGCTTGGATCCTCCAACCATCAAAATCAGCCTCAATTAGCTCCTGTAGGTTTATTTGGCCATCTGCCTATGAAAATGTGACACCAATATGCAAGAAACCTACTGAGATGTATACAAACCAAGTTTTCTCTGAAATCTGTAAATTTCATAAAAATCAAGCAGATAATCCGCATATAATCCTCTGGAATCCTTTGAACCTGTTTAGATGTGATCTGATCCACAAACCATAAAAACTGACCACTATGCATCCTATAATGCATTCTTCGTTGCCCAATCAGCAACTTCAAAGTCTGCAACACATGAAAATCTAAATTCTGAATCCTCCTCCCTGCACTTCTCAGTCTCTGATCTGAATCTCCTTGAAAAGAAGAAGTTTCTAAATACTTCCAAAACATGAGGTGGAATTTTTTGAACACCTGGCAAAATTTTTGTCGAACCATTCGGTAAAAAAGGTTTATTCAGCACTTTGGGTTTCTAAGTTCAAAATCTGTTTATGGGATTCATGTATCGATCCCGCAACATCTTCCAACTACGAATTCTCTTGTGTAAATATGTTTGACAGAAATTCCACAGTCACTGCATGAGCATACTCTAGTGGTAGATTAGGGGTATCTAAGGGCTCTTTGAGGCTCTCTTGGACAAGCTCCTTTTGCACCTCCTTCTCCACCATCTTTGGTACTCCCACTTGATGACTTTCAAACTCCATGCCAATCCAAATGTCATCATCATCACCTGCCTCCCCTTCAAACCATGCATCTCTCAACTTCTCACATCCTTTTTGTAACTTCCCAATGCTTTTCCTACTGGAACATGACTTTCGCCTGTCTCCTTTGTGATTAGCTAACCATTCATATGCACTCTCCAAGACATCCTCAAAGTCATCTAACCTTCCCAATTCTTCATTTCCTCCCAAGCTGATGCTGTATGCACTTTATGGATAATTTTATGAAACTTTGTGCATAGGTCAACCATACACCATTTCCTACATGCATCTCCCTTTGAGCACTCATCAATTGCATACGAACAATCCTCTACCTCATGCTTCCGACTCATGCAAACCTCACATTTTTTCTTCTTCTTCTTGCCCCCCATGACACACTCACATAATTAAAATACAACAATCATATTCAGCCCTCAAGAAAGATGCACCACACCAATCCGAGACCCATTAAATTTGCTAAACGGAGAGCCACGGATGCTGTACCGAGATCCGCAAAGTTCATTTAATTGGCTGCTTAAAATTGATTGAAATATTTTAAATTGATAATATTATGATTTCTCTGTGAAAAATTTGTCATAAAAAGTTACCTTCTGGCTGCAAAGCAGATTCAGTCTGCAAATCAAATGTCACCTGTGATTCAGATATTGTTTTTGAATTTTGACTGCAGAACTAACTACAAATTTCTTCTGCTTGCTCTGCAAACCTTGCCGCCTTGTTGCCCACCTTGTGAAATATGAATGAACAAACTCTTGTGAATTCTCCAGCCCGAACTACCGCCTAGCATTTGACTTCCAAGAAAACATAACCACCTCTACAACCATCACTTCTACTGCTGCTCTGCATCTTCTTGGCACCTGTCCTTCTAACAGAAAAAAGCAAACTAGACCATGAACACCCGTCATAAGCACTGTGATCGCCAGTGTTGTTGCATGAGCAAAGCAGTTTTTCTCCATTCCTAGGTCTGACATTTCACAATGACACTCACTCTGACAAACCAACACAGTTTCATCTTACTCTAAATTTCACTACAACTCTACACACATGTCTCACACAACACTGCTGCACTCTCAATACACAGAACACATATAATGAAAATGACTAGAAGAGATGAAGCACAAAATCTGTCAACTGTATTGTCATTACAAAATCTGCCATAGCTACAAATAAAATTCGCCAAGAACCATATTCATGTACCACTGAACAAAACAGCTCCAACTATATAGACTTCCCACGACTCTCTACCTTCCAAGATCCCAAAGCTAACCCACTTCCAAAAATACCAAAAATACCAAAAATCCATACATATAACTTGAAAAAAAAATCCGCCTAAGGTCTACCCCAAACAGTAGTCCATTATGATAGTCAACATCTACCTCTTTTAATCCACCTAGATCAAAGGGAAATTCACCATCCTTCTCTACATCCTCAACTTCATTGTTTGAATCTTCATACTCATCCACATCCCCCCTAATGTCTTCATGGCAAGATTCAGTGAGAATCATGCTTAGGGTTATCTTCTTGGCCTTACAAACCTTCCAATGATCCTTGTTCTATTTGTCACCACATTTGAAGCACAAACCCTAAGTGTTACCAAATCTGAAATTTCCTCTTCCACCTCTTCCATAGATGGTTGGGAATCTAGGAGGACCTGTGTGATAAGCAACTCCACTTGAAGATTTTCCCAAAGTTGAAGTGCCAATATCAGCCCTAAATCCATTCCTTGATCCACCAGCATGTGTATATTTTGCCTCATAGATCTCCGCAACAAGAAGCATGGCCTCCTTGATGGTGTCAAGCCTTTGAGCATCCACATCCACCTTGATGTTGTTTTGTAGCCCTTTGATAAACTTCCTCAATTTGTACTCCTCACTCAAACCTTCCATATGAAGTGAAAACTTCATAAACTTGTGCACATAGTCCTTGACATTGCCCGTTTGAGTGATATCATCCCATTTCTCCACCATCCTTGATCTATTGAGGGCTGAAACAAAGATTCTCCTCATTTCAAGCTTGAAATCATCTCAAGTAATGATCAAATAACCATGAGAATTCAAGTTTCACCACCATGCATGGGCATAACCTTGTAGATGCAAAGTTGAAAACAAAACCTTAGCCCTATCACTACGAGGAGTAAAGCTCCATCTTATTAATCCATTCTTCAAATTCATCATTCAATGAATCCTCTCCTTTGAACTTAGTGAAGGTAATATTATCCTTAACACCCTTGAACTCCTCATCATCATCTCTATGATCACATGGTCTTGGATGAAAAGCACCCATATCATTGAATTGAGGTGGCCTAATGTAATGAGGTCCCAAACCACTGAAATGATGACTTGTCCCCGAATCATTGATGAAACGGCCACCCAAGTCATTGGAATGATGATCTTGAAAACTTGGAGAATAATTCCAATTGCCAAATGGAGATGGTTCACCTAATGGAATACATTTTTCTCTTTCCAAACTTCTCCCTTGCATATTGGAGATAACCCATGCTCCAATGTACTTGCCATATTAGCATTCCCTTGATGCATAGGCATATTTGGAGCATTATTTCTACTTGATTGCATAGACATCATAACCACTTTGTTGCATCCCATAACCACCTTGTTGCATATCGGCATTCCAAATGTGCTTGTTCCACCTTGGTACATCTCAGGAGTCCCGTGGCTTGATTCAAGTTGATGAGGACTAGCTTGAGGTAGTTGTGTCTTGTTGATATTGGCTACTAGAATACAACCAATGGCAAAAGGTGAGGATTCATTGTGCACGTGAAAAACCACCTCCCATCTTGGTGGTGAGAATCATAGCTGAAGAATGCCATTTTTAACTTCTGAAATGCCTCCTTGTATGCTTAAGTCCATTCAAAGACAATGAACAATACTTACAGTGGTCGTTCTAGATCTTTGTACATGAAAATAAATCTTTGATAGTATCCAAAATGTCCCATAAACTTTTGGACACCCTTAAAGTTAAGGGGTCATTAAAGTTCCATGATAACATTGACCTAGGTTTCATCAATTGGTTTTATGTTAGGCATAAAGGAACTTCCAGAGGTTCCTTCTCCAATCGAGCCTGATATTCCTTGAATGGATCTTGAGTGGCCTTCAGCCTACTTTTCTCTGTAATTATTCAGACAACTTCCTCGGTAGATGATTGGGGTTTATTTGCTCCCTTGTTTGAGTGGCAAATGGTAGTATCTTTTCTTCATCAGATGAGGAAGATGACACATTCATAGTTTTCTACTTGTCATATCTACTCAAAAAATAAAAGATTAAAGAAAACAAATAAGATAAGAATATGGTACATACCTTGATAGGAGGAGGGCTTGTGAAGGTGGGAAGGGCAAAGATGAGGAGGGCTTATGAGGGAGAAGAGAAGGAGGGGTTGTGAAGGTGACAGAGAAGGGTTGGAGATTAGTTAGCCTATGACATAGCGAAGGAGTAGTACAAGCAAGAATATGAAAGCACGCGGCGCAACATGCCGAAGGGAGGTATCTAATGTTTTTTCCTAGTATGCAAAAATGGGCGCGACTATGGGCACCGCTAGATGGTGTAGTGCATGGAGGGAAGTATCCTATTTTTTTCCCAATACATTGTGAGGGATCTACATGATGGCCTTTATAACAACACTAGACACCACACAAGTGAGAGATATACAGATACAAGAAATTGGGTCTCACAAATCACCTACTCCAAAAGCACCTATCAACCCAAATGATATCACTTGAGTCCTTGTGAATCAAAAAAGGCCTAAACCAATTGTTTTTACCTCTTTGGAGGGGTGGATGAAGTCCCTTACACTCCATTATTTCTCTCTATCAATGGACTTCCAACCTCCTTAAACTCCAAAAAAACTCTATGAGATGATAGCCTACACTTTAACCACCTTTTGATTGTAAATCAACCTTCTTATTCAAACTCAAAAGTTGTCTAGAACCAGATGTTCCCTCTTCTTTTATTCCCTAATGTTTGTAGTCTCACTACCCTTTCTAGCTTCACAACACTCTAGAACAATTGTTACCCTAGTTGGACAATTTTTAACTCTATACAATACCTCAAATTCAGGATTAAATCTGTCTTGCCTCACAGTCTTGTGGATACCAAGTTTGTTCCTAGTTGCTCCCCTTCTTGACAATACAAAGAAATCCACGTTCTTTTCTCCTTATTTCTAGGTCCCCTTTGATCCACTCTAGCTCAAACCCGTGGACCACTTAGTCTCAATAGATGCTCTGGCCCTCCAATACACCTGTGCCGCCTTAAAGTGTACATCCACCGTTTATCTGGTTCAAAATCGCACACAGACCAAAATTTTCCAAATACCTCTACAATTTCCAATCACAACCTCTGATATTAATGCTTCCTCTTCAATTCAGCTTTAATTTAGTCTCTCTAACCATTCAATTCTTCATCCCCTATTGCCCATATCTATGTTCATTCAGCACCTCATCTCTCTCTCCTCTGTGTGTAAAATTTTATGTTTTTTTCCTTTGTCCCTTGCTGCTATGCACCTTGCATGCCAAATTAGCAACCACACCCTCCTCCTATTCTCAACACCAGCTTTTTGCTCTTCCGTGAGACTGGTGGTTCCCTCTCTCCATGCCAAGTGAACTGCCACTTATGTATAAACATGGCATGTGCATACCGATGCCTCATCCTCCCTATGCACATGACTAGCCACCATGAGTCATTCTTGCTACCATCATACATCCATTCACTTATTTCCCATCATCCCTACATCATAGATGGCAACATTCCATTGATAGGTAACACAGAGATGGCAACATTCCATTGATAGTAGGTAACACAGAGTCCTCTCCATAAACCAGATGAAAGGGTGTAAACCCTATTGCATGCTTTTCTCAAAACTTGTAGGCCCATAATACTTTATCCAGATACAGATCTTAGTCTCTAGAGTGATCCTTCGGAAGCTAGAATAGTAGCCTCTATAAAACCTCATTGAAACTCTCTACCAACCCATTACACTGAGGGTGGTAAGGTGTGGTGAACATCTTTTTCATGTGCAACAACCTAGTCACATCCTAGATCGAATTGGATCTACACTCCTTGCCCAGATTTGTCACCAACTCCAAGGGAACCCCAAATCTAGAGAAAATCATCTCACATAGAAATTGACTTACCTGTCTTACATCTTCTTTAGTGGCTTCCCTTGCCTTTGACCATCTAGTCAAATAGTCTATTGCAGTGATGATAAATAGCTTCTTATTCTTGCTTTATGGCAGAGGTCCAAATAGAGATACTCAGCTAACATGTAGAATGATTCGGGCAAATATTTCCCCTTTTGAATGAGGCTATTGAGTTCCTTGGTATGGTCTTGGGTCTGTCCATTTGTTATAGACTGTCAACATTAGATGGGTCACAGGCTATCCCATTCTCACTAACCTCATGCCTAAGAAGCATTGTCCTTACTCTTGCCAGCTTACACTTACCTGGATTCAATTTAGCCCGATCCTCATCAAGTCTCTCAAAAACAATATCTAGCTTTTTAACATGAAGCAGCATGTCACTGTACACACATATGTCATCCATAAATACCCTTAGAAAAGTGCCCAAATAAGGTCCAAGTATCTTTTCCGTCCAACTCTAAAATCTTGGATAGCCATTCAAGAGTCCAAAGGGCAACACTCTATTACAAAACACTCCCCATGGAGTAATGAAGCTTGTCTTCTTTTAATCCTCTCGAGCTATTCTGATTTGAAAGTATTGTTATGAGGATGAAATCATGGAATATTTTATATATTCCTATGTTGTGAAAATTATGGATTCTTAAAAGTATTCATGGAATATTTATATTCCCAGGTTTTTCTGTTATGAATTCTCCTAGATAGGTTTGGATTGTGATGCCTTTCTAAACCCGGATGATTGTAGCTTACTTTACGTGGCGTAAGAAGGTGAATCCGTAGATGCGTGGAAAGTATTGGTTGCATTGTCTTGTTGATATTAAATTTTATATGGATGTTATTTTTAATCAATTAATTTATTAATTGATTGGCTATTTGATGCAAGTGCATATCATTAGACGGGATAATGGAGACACGATGGTGACGATCAGGAAATATACTTTGAGATGATAAATTTTTAATATCAACAAATAATATTTGATTTTGTGATGATAATCACCATTAATTTATTTGGATGCTATTCATATTTATTGGCAATGTATATATGTTAATTCAGACATGTGAAAGCTCCCTAGTGCATATTTTAATTTTCAAAACATGTGCACTTTTATAAGGTTCAAGGGTCACACCTATTTTTAAAAGGAATCCTAGCTTGCACTCTCAAGAATGCTATTTTTGAAGCAAGCCACTTTTGAAGAATACTATTCTTGAGGAAGCCAACATTTTTGTAAAAGCATACCTTTTTTGATTCCCAAAGGCTACAGTTCATAAAATATATTTAAGTACACCAAGGGGAAGCGTGGCTCACTCTTGTGTGGGAAATCATTTTTGTGGGTTCATGTCAACCTCCCACAATGGTGGTATCAAAGCCATTTGATTGCAACTTATTGAAGAATTGAGGTAGAAACACTTAGCCTAATATAAAAACATTCATTCAAAGCATACAAAAGCTTAAGGTTTTTCAACAAGCTTAATTTATGCCCAATAGGAAACAAAAACCCATAATTCTATTACCCAATGGTCCATTTACGGTGGAAAACCACTTGTCCATTTTGAAAACCACTTCAAATCCGAAAATGGTTTTTCTGTTTTCAATCTCTCTTTCCGATCAGACACCATAGATGGATTTCTCTCATCTTGGAGATCCGAAAACCACCCTTAGCACCCCTTCTTGATTCAGTTCTTCTACTTCCCAATGGTGCACGACAGCCCTTTTCTTTCCTAAGTTACTTTATTAAAACTCGTGCACACTACACAATTACGTCTCAAAGCTTTTGCATAAGCTTTACTTCTTAAAGCTATTCAAACTTAGCTTTACTTCTTAAAGCTATTCAAACTTAGCTTTTTCTTAAAAAGCTTTACTTCTTAAAGCTATTCAAACTTAGCTTTTTCTTAAAAATCCTATGAAGACTTTCGCATAAAATCTCTGAACCCCATCCAAAATTTTCTTTTTTTCTAATTCATCCAGAGTTTAGAAAATTCTGGAACCCCAGAAAAATCTTTTCTATTTCTCCATAGCTCCTTTATTTACCCAAAAATCCCCTTTTCATGCCAAAAAATCCCAAAATAGTCACAAAATTATAGAAAATTTCCTAAAAAGTCTAAGTGTTTTCCCAAGCATTCAAGTTTCAGCCACCTAACTCTATCAATTCAAGCCTCACAAACCCATGGATTCGGGAGTTGATCTCAACCAACCCAAGCCAACCCATGCACCACCCTCCTACCAATGAAGATACCAATACCAGAGATGGTGGATTTAAAAACTCACCACTTCCACCACCGACTTTTAAAGATAGCATTCAACTTCTCAAGCAACTACTTCAAGATAAACAACAAACGCGTCTCTTGGGTAACAATTTAATGGTAATGAAGCTGTTACTCCACAAATTAAAGATGCCCACATTGCCAAAATCATCAAGGCTTCATTTGACACTCAACAAAAAAAGGACAATAAGATTAGCCATCATACTTTTTCATTTATCAAATTTTATGGTAAAAAGGATGCTCATCTCGTTCTTTTATGGTTAAGTCAATTGGATGATTATTTCTCTAAGAAGAACTTTTGAGAAAGAGAAATAATTAATTGGATGATTATTTCTCTAAGGAGACCTTTTCAGAAAGAGATAAGATCAAATGTGCTTCCAACCACATGGTTGACCGTGCATCATTATGGTGGAATGTTCTTCCTAAAAGTAGTCATGATAAACCAAATACATGGGTAAACTTCCAAAGTAAAGTGAAGTCCATCTTTTTGCCACCTCAGTGTACTCTCAAAGCACTTTGTGCATGGGATACTTTGACCATGTCTGATCTCGTGAGATAATATCACAATACACGGAGAAATTTTGGCAAACTCTACTTCAACTCCATATGCTTGAAGAAGTCCCTAAAGATACAATTCAATGTCGTTATGAATGAGGACTTGAAGAGACTATTCAAGATGAGGTAAATATGTTCAAACCTTCTATACTTGATGAAGCTATTTCTTTAACCCATGATGCAGAACGCAAAAGAGAATTGCACAAAACCCCTTGACAATTCAATGCTTTTTCATCTAATGATTGGAAACCCTAACGTTTCAATATTTACAACCAATGCTTCATAATTATGATACTCCCTTTGGGCCACATTCTTTTAACAATTTTAATGCAAATAGAAAGCCTTGGGTAGCACCTAGCAACAAACGCAAAAACCCACTCAAAATGTATAGACTATTAATGATCAAAGCAATGTAACTCAACCAAAGCCTATTAGTCAACAACACTAATACTGCAAAGAATCCTCGCCCTACATGTTAAAAATGCAACCAACCAGGCCACTTTGCAAATACTCAATGTTGAAAGAATCTTAGACTAACAAGTGCTAAACTACGTAACATCAAAAATGTGCCCAATGATGATGGTGATTACGCTCTACATTGGTCTGAAGACATATGATGATGGTAATCCCGAACAAAGCGATATGCCAAGTAACCCTATTTCATTCTATTCTTTGCTTAAGAGATGAAGGGTAAAAGCAATGGTCATGATATTATTGTGTTGCATGATGATGGAAGTACGCATGATTTTATTTTAAAATGTGTTGTTAAAAAGCTACAATTAGAAATACAACCATCACTTTATATGCATTCCAAGGTACACGTTACAATGGAACCAAGGAAGTTAGGCAACTAGAAACTATCATTGGTCCTTATAAAGAGAAAAGGGATTTCTTAATTACATCATTGCACATTAGTGACATACTTTTGGGTATGCCTTTCCTTCATCAATTCAATCCTCAAGTTGATTATGATACACACACGATGCGGATCACACATTAAAACAATTCAACATGATGCCAAAAATGTACTCTTTCCACTTCTATCACACACACAAGCTACATGTGTTTTACGTTGATAGGTTTTTTCCGGTCATGGTAGAAGACGTCATGGTGTGGTCACATGCTAGATGCAATCGGCAAGGAGGAGTGCATGCTTTGTGTTTTTCCGTGTTGCAAGAAAGGCAAGGGGAGATGATAACAACAACACGGTCCCTTCTCTTCTCGTGGCGGCTGAAGAACACTCCTTGAGCAATGGCAATGAAGATGGAGAAATATTGGTAGTCTTGGATGTTTCTTGAAGCCTTTGAGGTATGGTAATGGAAGCCCCAGAATCAAGATTATGGGTGTTGGAACCTTGGCTATATGAATAAGTGGTATAAACTCAAGCTATCGTTAATTAGGCATTAGCCAAGTGGAGAAACCAAAGGCATGAGGACATTAGGCAAAGAATCAAACTGCAAAGCTTTAGGCTTTGAAGCTTAGAGATAAAAGGGCTTCATTGTGTCGCTGATTTTGAAAACCAGATGGATGATGGTATCGACCTGGATGAAGGAGGATGTTTGGACACGATAGAAAGGGCTATCATGCAGTGTGGGCTGCTACTACTGGAAGCTTGTGGCGTGGGTGTAGTCGACAGAGCCAACGACTATAAGAAGATGAGGCATATGGGGCCTGTTAACGGACAGCTGTAGCAGGAGAATGACGGGGAAATGCTTCTAAAATTGTTTCAAAAATCAAACTACAAACCACAGTGAGGGTAACGTGACAGTATTCTGTTGTTGAGTTTTTAGTTTGATGGTTATTAGGCTGTTGAGACTCTCGTTTCCTTGGAAAGCTGTGAGCAGCCTGTAGCTATTGTTATGTAGAAAACATTTCCAAGGTGGTTGTTAGGCATACAGGGGCTATTGCGGTGGTTTGCAACTGAGTAGGAAGGGGAAACTCTATCAGAATTTTCCTTGAGGATACGCTGCTTGGAGGCATTCATCCTATTAGTGGTGATGAGCTCGTGTCTGTGAAGAGATTGCTGCATGCGTTGAAGACCTTGGTGTGATCGTGGGGGTGAAGAAGCTGTGACAACCTTAGGAAAAAGGAGATACGCTGCTGGGAGCCGTGTCTAAGATCGATCTGCAGACCAAAATCAAAGGCGACTTGGCCATAATGGGTGTAAGCTGTGAGCGGGCTGAATCTGCTGTGGTGGTAATGGTGCTTTCCAAATGAATTAAACCTGGTTGTTAGGTAGATTGGGTGCCCTATCCTTTTGGTCTTCGAAGAGAGGCTTGAATACCATAGGTGTTGTGTTTTGGTGGCTCGTGTGTACTACCTTGTCTCTGGTCTTCATAAAACTCTTTTCAAGGCACCCACCCTTCAGTTTGCTCTTGGTTCATATCAGGTAGGTTGGTGCTGATGGAGAAGCCAGAAGTTTTCAATGGACGTGGCTATGAGGATGTGAGTCTTGTAGTAAAGAAGAAGTGTAGACATGCAGGGATTAAGGATGACAAGGCTCGAGGGATGTTCCCCTTGCACAAAGGATTTCAAGACCTACAGTTTTTTGGTACTCTTCTTTGCCAGATCATGTAAGAGATAGTTGGAAGCTGTTGTCAAAGGCTTTGCTTCATAGATTTTCACTGGGTGGAGGGAGACAGGAAGGAGTCTCGAGCACACCTTACAAACCTCAGGCAGTATGAAGGGGAGCTGATTGCTGATTTCCAAATCAGGTATGAAGATGCTTGGTTGGAATACATTGATCTCTTTGACAATATGGATATATTCATGTGTTTTGTGGAGGCTTTGGGCCTAGTATGGCAGCTGAGAGTAGTTAGACACATGTGATAGTTATGCAAAAGCCATATATATATATATATATATATATATATATATCCTGTATAGGATATATATATATATATATATATATTTAAAGTGACCATGGTGACAGACTCGGCACTGATCGGGTTTACCTGCAATCTCCATACGTTGCTTCACAGGACCACTAGGGCCCGGAAGCAAAACATAGTCCTCAAAGAGCTCACTGTCACACGGGCAAGAACCATGACCCTGGGGATAGCATCCGCCTAGGCAGTGACCACCTGGGCAGAAGATGTCGGCAAGGTGTGGAGGGGGGGGCACTTGAAGAACCAACCCAAAGGCAGACCCGATGGCCTCTAGCATAGGTCAATATGCCCGAGGAAGACCTAGGAATTTGAGAGTAATCGGGAAATGGCTCCAATCTTCCTCAACAAGGTCATATATATATATATATATATATATATATATATATATATATATATATATATATATCCCATATATATATATATATATATATATCCTATATATATATATATATACTGAGGATTCTGATGAAGAGAATGGTTTTTTTGAAGCTCTGGTCAATGATGATTTCCTAGATAGGAATTTTTGTGTGACAGCCAATTGGTAAGTGACTACATATGAGTTTTGAAGGAGAAGTGCGTGGTATCACAAGCCCGTTTACTAAAAAGGATATCACAGCAACCATGGAGGTGTGTCCATGGTTAGAATAGGAATTTCTAACCATGAACATGATACTGAGGATTCTGATGAAGAGAATGGTTTTTTTGAAGCTCTAGTCAGGAATTTGTGTGTGACAACCAATTGGTAAGTGACTACATATGAGTTTTGAAGGAGAGGGGGGTGGTATCACAAGCCCGTTTGCTAAAAAGCATATGAGCAACCATGGTGGTGTGTCCATTATGACTCCTCAAAGTCATATAACCATCAAAATTTTGTTATGAGACAGTTGAAGAAGATATGTATTTTGAAGATCTGTGTATGGATTTGTACACAGATGCTGAGATTGCTGATGTAACTGTTCGAGGTGACCAAAATGTAGTTGGGGAATTGGACATACAGTTGGAACATACCTAGACAGTATGTGGAGGCAATGATACAATAATTTTTCTCAGCATCTCGGGCATCCATGGGTTTTAGTATGAAGGACAAGGAGCCTTTTAGTTTATGCAAGTGGGCTAAGGACTTGGAAAACAAGGTAGAGGGGCATGACAGTTTGGAGGGAAAATATAATCTAGTAGATGATGTAGTGCCACGAAAGTATCGAGACGTTATGATGAGCAAAGAGTTGATAAATGTTTTTGATGTTATGCCTGATGCTTTGGAAGATGCTCATAAAGTATTAGGTTTTGCTGAGCCACAACTAGGTATATATATATATTACGCAACAACATATTTCAAAAAAGGACATGATATATCTGTAAGGGACCACACAAAGACCACAACATAGGGCCAACGTTTTATTCATAGCAAAACACATGGAGAAAAAACATCTCTTGTAGAGACCATACAGATTATTTATTTACAACATAGTGGGGCAAAATGACTCCATTACAGAAAGGCCTCGCGGACTGAGATCATGCCGTGAGGGAACGGATATAAAGTCTTACCCTTCGCCCACAGCTCTGAGGAATTCAGTGGCCCTCTCCCAAAGGAGTTGATGTACGGATCGTTGGGTTCACCGTCCGGTGGACTTTCCTCGACAGAGATAGGATTGGCCCGACCACCAGGTTGGTCGCTGAGAGGTTTTATCGGACTGCTCCTGCAATTGGTTGCTTGCTCATCTTTCTCTTGATTCTCATTGAGAAAGTACCTGGCTCCTTCCCCCTCTATGTACTGATCGCGAAAGAAGACCTTTCTAATATCTCAGGTATCAGCTACGTCCAGAATTTTGAGGCACTTCCAAATAGCTCGAGCTCTAGCACGTCCATCCGTTCCTAGTTTTAGGAATTATCCATTGTGCACTAGGGAAGTATTTACCACTTATCATCTTCAAGAGTGATAAACCACTTATTGAGAATATATTTTTCCATGTAGATTAAAGCTCGCTCAAACACATTTCTCAGTGTCAGGCATACCTAGTTTTTGAGGTCTCCTTGACCGAACTCCACATACCATAGAAACATGGGACGGGGAACAGGACAGGGACGGGGCAAAAGGCTGTCTCGGGGACGGTGAAAAAAATGGCAATCTGAAAACGATTGTTTTTTTACAAATTTTTTTAACACACTTGATTTACACTTAGAAACCAAGACATTAAGCACAAAATTGCACCAAAAAGAGGAGAAATGCATAGTCGTATTAGCAAAAAACTATAATGGGGCGCCGATGGTGTGATAAACAAAAGTGAGTGTACAATCTAAACAAAAATGCCAAATGGCATAATGAAAGGCCCAAGGAGGGTGTACACTCATCAAGGCAAAATGACTAAGTGCCAAGATGCAAGATTGCTAGCAAAAAAGTGGGGCAAGAGTCGAGACTCGAGACTCTAGACTCAAGAGACTAGGTGAAGATCAATCGTGACCTCCTCAGTGAAGTCCTCCATAGGCTGGTCCTCAAGTGGAGGGGGAGGGGGGGGACAATGCCTCGGGCACAACCTCAAGCTCCTCTAAAATCTCGACCCTCTGCTGATCAGAGAGATGTGGGTCCTGCTGCCTGCTCCCATTCTCGGTGAAAGGATCTGCCTTCTTTGTCAAGCCCTTGCAAAGCATTCCCAAGTTGGCACTGACAAATACCAAATCATTTGCACGCTGTACACCAAGGTGGTTCCTCTTCTTAGAGGCAATGTGGCTATAAACTGACCAGAGTTGCTCTAGGCAACTGCTACTACAAGCCTGCGAGAGTACGCGCACAACAAAGTCCTGCAACTTTGGAGTTTTCGCACCATAATCCTCCCACCAAAGTGCAGACCCTATCTTGAAGCGGTCCGCCTGTGCATCTGCCAAACCAAAAGCCCCCCGCTTCTCTCTATAAATCTGCAATTGGTCCTTGATTGTGCGGCCCTCACTAGTGTAAAGGCGATCCAAGGTTTGTCGAAGGCCTTTGCTCACCTCTTTGTCCTTGTGTTGCCCTTTGCCTTAAAACTCAGGATCAACAATGTAGGCAGCAGCATGGAGGGGAGAGTGGTAGGCTTGCCACCTTTTCAAACATAGGGATTTGACCTGTTTATAGTGAGGCTTGACTTTGAACATTGCTTTTAGCTTCTCTGTCATGCGATCCATTGCCTCGTACACTTTGCCAATGCATGGTTGAATCCACTACCCTAAGGAGATCAATAATCGGTTGCACCATCTCCACAAGCGCCTTGGCCTCCTCCCACCATGCCGCATCGTCTGCCCTTTCCCTGCAAAATTTGCCGACCGTCGTGGAAGCCTCTGAAGTGCGTGCAAACTCATCACTGAGGAAGAGTCCCCTCGATGCCCCGCTACATGTACACAAGCAGCCTAGCATGAGAAAGTTGAATGCAAACCTCGTCTCGGAATACTTAAGAAGAGAGAGGCTTGACTTCTTGGAAAACTCGTGCTGCACCCTTTGATGGTTGAGGACAAAGGTCACTATTTTCTTGGCACCCTCAATGATAGGTGCAACCCAATCCAAGGCCCCTATGTCTTTGATAAGGTTGTTGAGGCAATGGGCCATGCAAAAGCACACGGTGATGCAAGGATAAGTTGCTTGGAGAATTGTCCCCACCGCCCTATGCCGGTTCTCCATCCGCACATATGGCAATGACATTCTCCGCCCCTACCGTCTCTAGTGTTGTTGCCCACTCCACAGCAACAAGTATCTCGGCACTCTTCCCCGTCCCGAAAGCATCATGGGAGTCGACAAAGTATGTCTCCCCTCGTGAGTAGGCAACAACTCCATGGATGGAGCGCTTTCTAGTGTCACTCCACCCATAAATGACAAGGGTAACACCATTTTCAGCCCATTGCTCTTTCATGTGGTTGGCCGCCACCTCCACGCTTGCCTTCTCCTTCTCACAAGGAGAGAGGTGCGGATGGTCTCTGAAGAGGGGGGAACATAAGAGGGTCCATACTCCGCTATTAATTTGCACATGGCCCGAAAGTATGGAGATCTATCCAGAACACCATATGCAAAACACAAACAAAATTCAGATTTTTACCATCATTTAGTCTTTTAGTCTTTAGAGCATGATATTTGAATAGTACATGAGCATAGTGCCAAGGACTTACCGTGCCGGCCGAAATGCTATGTGGTCATGAAAGAAGAATCGTGCCACCGCCATGTCCACCTCCTCTTTCAATTGAGGGTTCCAATTCTCATCAAGAGTACTTTGGCGTCCCCGGGAAGCGGATGCCTCTCTTGATGAATAAGGTACATGTGGCGTTGAGGATGTGGGGTCGACGGCCACTTTGAGGATTGCGTTTTGCCAACTCGACCGCCTCATAAACCACAAGCTTTTCAAGGAGATCCTTCTTCTTCTCGGCCGAAACCTCCTTGCAAAATTGCACTTCGTTGCCGGGCTCATGCAAGAAGTGAGCACGCACTTTGTGGGCACCGCCGGTTTGCTTGTAGCCGCAAAGCTTACATACCCATGGTCTTGAACCACCCCCTTGACCGTATTGCGAGCACTCTAACTCATCCCACCAACTCCATCGATGTACGGTGGGCCTCCTTCTTCGTGATGGAGCGGGTGTTGAAGTGGTGGAGGCGGCAGACAGCGGACCCGGGTTGAGGAGAGGAAGGGGTTTGAGAAGAGGATGCCATAGTGATAGAGTAGAGCTTGAGATGGATGGTAGAGCTTGAGAAAGGGTCAAGTCGGAAATCGGGATGGAGATGTTGGAGAAGGAGAGCTTGGACAATGGAGAGGGTGAGCTTGGAGAGGGAGAGCTTGGATGTTGGAGAGGGAGAGCTTGGATGTTGGAGAAGGAGAGCTTGAAGAGGGTGAGCTTGGAGAGGTTGGAGAGGGTGAGCTTGGAGAAGGAGAGCTTGGAGAGGGAGAGCTTGAGCCTTGGGTCTTGGAGAGGGAGAGCTTGGAGAGAAGAGGGCTTGAGGAGAGCATGGAGGTAGAGGTCTCTTATATAGAAGAAGAGGGGAGCCATGTGGGAGAGAGAGACTCAAGAGAGAAGCTTTGGAGCCTTGGAGGAGTGGCACAAGGGAAACGGTCATGATAGATAGCCGTTGGCACCCCGCCAACGGTCAAAAACTGCCGCAACGGTCTGTTTGACCGTCCCTGTACGGACAGGGAACGACGTTCCCGAAACGTTCCCGGAACGCATTCCCGGAACGTTCCCGAAACGCGTTCTCGGCGTCCCCACATCGCCGTCAAGTATCTGTCCCCGTTCTACCGTCCCGCGGACGTCCTGCCCCCATCACACGTGCTCCCCGTCCCTAGGGTCCGTTCCCCCCGTCCCATGTCACTATGCCACATACATTGTCCTTCCTCTGGACATCTCATCTACAGGCACATTATGAGCATGAAAACGAAAATGAGGTTAGTGCAGATCTTTGAGACAATAACCCAACATTCACTCGAACGTGTGCATTTTAATCTGGCGAGGTGCCCCCCACATGATAATCGCTCCGACGGGCTTGCTCACATTCCAAATGACGTGGTGCTTGACACGCTTACCAACAGCAATGATAGAAGTAGACAAGATGCGAGCCACCATCTAAAAGTGCAAATGGTGAAGCGTTCCACCTCTTTTGAGGGAGAAAAGTGCTTGTGTGCACTGTCTCGCCGAGAAAACTCGACGAGATTATCCTGGAAAGAAGTGTTGACATCGGTGTGGCCAATGCCAATGGTCATAGACACCTCGAGCATCTTCAGATTGCCACGAGTCGGGAACTTCGGACAAGGAGGAGCATTGGTCGAACGACTAGTTCACAAAACAAATAAGTCCTCCACCTTCTTTCTCTTTGTCGTGGCACACAATGTGTCGCTGCTGCCTGCGATCCACATACACATACAGTCGAAGATTGAACGTAGAATATACAGAATATATATTATACATGTTCTGTATATTATACATGTAAAACTAAACAACACAACACAACAACACCTGAAGAACGGGCTCTCTGTTTGACACCCTTGAGATTCTACAAACGAGCCGAGCCTTCGGGTAGTGTGAGGATGCGAGGAGGAATATTTTCCTTGTTGGCCTCACATAACGTGGCTTTACAAGGAACAGGGTTGACAGTCGGAGGCATGGAGGGCACAGAAACGGCAACAGCAGGCACGGTAGGTGGGGGTACCGTAGAGAGGACCACACAAGTAGGAGAAGACTCCCCTTTTTTACGCACACTCTTGGACTGACCCATGACAGTAGAGCACGTGGACATAGCGCAAACGCCATGGATACAGGGTCTACCCACCAGAAGCAGTAGCTATAGCTTACCGAAAGGCACCAAACATAGCAACATGATGCCAAAGTGAGGGAAATGCAGCGCATGCAGAGAACTCCAACTTGCACTGAGAAGGCGAATCTTGGCGAGGCGTGAAGGGCATGCACACCTGTTTCGCGCATCCAAAAAACTCCAGAGAGAAGAACAACTTGTGTCGAGAACACGAATCCTGGTGAGGTGTGAAGAGCATGCACGCTTGCGAAGCAGAAGTTCCATCAAGAAGGAGAATCTCGGCGAAGCATGAACAGCATCCAGAGAACTCCACCCTGCATCGAGAACACGAATCCCGGAGACGCATGAAAAGCATGCAAAAGATGATGCAGACACGTGTAAAGAGCACATGCTACTCACACGTGTCAGCATCATGCACTCTTTGAATTTTCAATTAAGGGTAGGAAATGGAATCGATGCCGCATCATATTTGTTAATTAAATAATACGAGCGCAAAAAAACATTTGTGCACATATTTGCAGCAGTTGATGCTAAGCCTTTGGATAGAAAGCTGGTTATGATGTGATAGAAAGCTGTGATTTGTGTGATATAGAGAGTTTGAAAGCCACCCAAGACTTGGATGACTGGAATGTTGTGAAGAGTAACCATAATGGTGTGCATCCGGATTCTGTTTGGTTTGAGGAGGCTTATATGCTGGAGGAAAATCATCATGCTTACATGGATGTTTGTAGTACTTTTTCTATGCTGCCCAAGGTCTCTCGTTAATGGTCTGGAATCTAGATGAACAGATCTTTAACGATGGAGAGGCAGGACGTAGGCTGGATGATAAGCTTTCCTGCTTCAGCCAGTTGCTACGGGAGGTTGTTCCAAGGTGTAGGTGTTTAATCCCGGTGGGTGGATCAATTAAATTCGAAGACTAGGGGTGTTGTACTACCCGTTTGATCTAGGTGGAGGATTCTATTGTTGTGATGGTACAAATCAACAAGTATTCAATGTCCTTCCTCTGGACATCTCATCTACAGGCACATTATGAGCATGAAAACGAAAATGAGGTTAGTGCAGATCTTTGAGACAATAACCCAACATTCACTCGAACGTGTGCATTTTAATCTGGCGAAGCGCCCGGTACATGATAATCGCTCCGACGGGCTTGCTCACATTCCAAATGACGTGGTGCTTGACACGCTTACCAACAGCAATGATAGAAGTAGACAGGATGCGAGCCACTATCTAAAAGTGCAAATGGTGAAGTGTTCCACCTCTTTTGAGGGAGAAAAGTGCTTGTGTGCGCTGTCGCTGAGAAAACTCGACGAGGTTATCCTCGAAAGAAGTGTTGACATCGGTGTTGCCGATGCCAATGGTCATAGACACCCGAGCATCTTCAGATTGCCACGAGTCGGGAACTTCGGATAGGGAGGAGCATTGGTCGAACGACTAGTTCACGAAACAAATAAGTCCTCCACCTTCTTTCTCTTTGTCGTGGCACACAATGTGTCACTGCTGCCTGCGATCCACATACACATACAGTCGAAGATTGAATGCAGAATATACAGAATATATATTATACATGTAAAACTAAATAACACAACACAACAGCACCTGAAGAACGGGCTCTCTGTTTGTCACCCTTGAGATTCTACAAACCAGCCAAGCCTTCCGGCAGTGTGAGGATGCGAGGAGGAATATTTTCCTTGTTGGCCTCACATAACGTGGCTTTACAAGGAACAGGGTTGACAGTCGGAGGCATGGAGGGCGTAGAAACGGCAGCAGGCACGAAAGGTGGGGGTACCGCAGAGAGGACCACACAAGTAGGAGAAGACTCCCCTTTTTTACGCACACTTTTGGACTGACCCATGACAGTAGAGCACGTGGACATAGCCCAAACGTCATGGACACAGTCTGCCCAAAAGCAGTAGATATAGCTTACCGAAAGGCACCAAACATAGCAACATGATGTTAATATAAGGGCAATGCAGTGCAACCAAAGAACTCCAACCTACATCAAGAAGGCGAATCCGAGTGAGGTGTGAAGGGCGTGCACCCCTGGTTCGTGCATCTAGAAAACTCCAGAGAAGAACCTGCATCGAGAACACGAATCTCGGTGAGGTGTGAAGAGCATGCACGCCTGCGAAGTAGAAGTTCCATTGAGAAGGAGAATCCCGATGAAGCATGAAGAGCATCCAGAGAACTCCACCCTATATCAAGAACACAAATCCTGGAGACTCATGAAAAGCATGCAAAAGATGATGCTGACACGTGTAAAGAGCACATGCTACTCGCATGTGTCAGCATCATGCACTCTTTGAATTTTCAATTAAGGGTAAAAAATGGAATCGATGTCGCATCATATTTGTTAATTAAATAATACGAGCCCAAAACAACATTTGTGCACATATTTGCAGCAACCAGCTGATGCTAAGCCTTTGGAGTTGATGCTAAGCCTTGGAGACGGCAGATGAAGATACCCAGACAAATGGTTATGATGTAATAGAAAGCTATGATTTGTATGATATAGAGAGTTTGAAAGCCACCCAAGACTTGGATGACTTGAATGTTGTGAAGAGTAACTAATTGTGTGCATGCGGAATCTGTTTGGTTTGAGAAGGCTTATATGCTGGAGGAAAAGCATCATGCTTACATGGATGTTTGTAGTACTTTTTCTAGGCCCAAGGTCTCTCGTAATGGTCTGGATGAAAAGATCTTTAACGATGCAGGGCATAGGCTGGATGATAAGCTTTCTAGTATGTTTCAGCCAGTTGCTAAGGGCAGAAATCTGAGGTTGTTCCAAGACAGTGTGTAGGTGTTTAATCCCGGTGGGTGGATCAATTAAATTCGAAGACTAGGGGGGTGTTGTACCCGTTTGATCTAGGTGGAGGATTCTACTGTTGTGATGGTACAAATCAACAAGTAAGAGTTTGAGATAGGTGTAGAGTTTGAGGAGTGAATAAGTGGTTGAGCATAAATGCTCCAACCAAGGGGGGCTTTGCAAAATATGATAGGTTTTTTCTGATCATGGTAGAAGACATCATGGTGTGGTCACATGCTAGATGCAGTCAAAACAACGAGGAGTGGCATGCATGCTTTATGTGTTTCGGTGTTGCAAGAAAGGCAAGGGAGACGATAACAACAAAACAGTCCCTTCTCTTCTCATGGGTGAAGTACACCCCTTGAGCAATGGCAACGGAGATGGAGCAATACTAGTAGTCTTGGATGTTTTTTTGAAGCCTTTGAGGTATGGTACGGAAGCCCTAGAATCAAGATTCTGGGTGTTGAAAGCTTGGCTATGCATAAGGGTATAAACTCACGCTATCGTTAATTAGGCATTAGTTGAGTGGAGAAACCAAAGGCATGAGGAGGACATTAGGCAAACAAAAAAAAAATCAAACTCCAAAGCTTTAGGCTTTGAACCTTAGAGAGAAATGGCTTCATTGCATTGCCGACAGTTGTCGCCAATTTTGGAAACCATATGGATGATGGTATCGACCCTAGATGAAGGAGGTTCTGGAGGTGTTTGGAAAGGTCATAGTAATGTCCACGTGGCTATCATGCAGTGTGGGCTGCTATTGGAAGCTTGTGGCTTGGGTGTACTAGACAGCGCCAATGACTATAAGATATCAAATCGCATATGGGGACTGAGAGTTGCATCTGGAGAATGATGGGGAAATGCTGCTCTAGAAATCAAATTGCAGACCAGAGTGAGAGAAAGCAAAGGCCTCTTGGCCATTGATGAGGGTAATGTGACAATATTCTATGCTATTCAGATTCGTTTCCTTGCAAAGGCGAGATTTGTAGCTATTGTAATGTAGAAAACATTTCCAAGGTGAGTTTGAGAGGTTTGTTGTCAGGCATATAGGGGCTGTTGCGGTGGTTTGCACCTGAGTGGGAACGGCAAATTCTTTCAGAATCTTCCCTTTGAGGATATACGTTGCTGGAAGCCATTCATCCTAATAGTGGTGAGCTCGTGTCTACGAAGAGATTTCTACATCCATTGAATACCTTGGTGTGATCATGGGGGGACGAAGCTGTCGCAACCTAAGGAAAAAGGAGATATATGCAGCTGGGAGCCGTCTTGGCCATAATGGGTGTAAGCTGTGAGTGGTTTGAATCTATTGTGGTGCTTTCCAAATGAATTAAAACTAGTTGTCAGGCAGATTGGGAGCCCTGGAAACTAGTTTTGATCTTGAAAGAGAGGCTTGAATACCATAGGTGTTGTGTTTTGGTGGCTTGTGTACACTACCTTGGCAGTGATGAGGCCATATGTTGTTGTCGTGGCAAGCTTGTACCCATCTCTCCAAATTTAAAAGGTATTTAGCACTCCCAACTTTTGGATTGTATTATGCAGAGTGGCTCAAGAGAGTACTTTCTTGCCCCCCTCATTTTATCATGATTATCTAGATTGTTGGATTTTCAAGCTTGATGTAGATGATGAGGATTAATACATGCATCACTCATCATGTAAATCTATAGCATGTGCATGTTTGCATGGTTTTTTTCCTTTGTCTTTAGAAGCTGGGTAATCTCTAATATAATAATGTATTTGATGGTTCAGCTTGTTAGTGTTTACATTTGCTCATGAATGATGATGTAGAGGTGGTGTTGTTTCTTGGTTGTGGTTTTGCTAGTGTTATGGTCCTAGTATATTGTTTTTTCTAATGTGGTGTTTTGGGACGGAGCTATAGAGGGAGGCTTTTCCCAAAGCATCAACGTGAACGAGATAAGGCCTACATGATATATGTAAGCGAAATAGAAGGAACTAACCACACTTTATCACCTAGTTGACACCTCTTTCTAGATAAGTTCAAAGACTCTTTTGTGCTGATGATCTGCCCCCAGGTCTACCTACATCTCCTCTAGAAGACAACACAATTGAGATCATCCCTTGGTAATCGACCACCACATAAAGATCCTTATAGAAAAAATCAAAATCAACAAAAAGAGATTCAACGACAAATAGAAGAACTTTTAGATCGAGGACTCATAAGGCCTAGCAGTTCTCCTTTCGGTTCTCCAGTACTTTTTACAGATTGACTATCATATGTGCATTGACTATAGAGCTTTGAATAAGATCACTATTAAAAATCGATATCCCATTTCTCGTTTTGATGATTTATTAGATAAACTTCGTGGTGCATCTCTATTTAGTAAGATAGATTTAAAATTTGGATGTCACCAAGTTTGAATGCACACATCCGGAGAGCTAAATTTTTGTTTGATGAAGTGGAATAGAGTTTTCACACTTGTATTTTGTGAGTTTCTTTTTAGGTCCCCACCATGCATAGACGATCATCGACACATTCCTCTTTCAATGATGATGAGGCACCCATGTGAAGTCGGCATGAGTGGTTACATCAGAAGAATATTCCATGTCCGTGCAAGAGATGCAAGGGAGAAATTGTGCGTTTACGTCGAATCATGATATTCGAATATGTAAGATTATAGCCAATTCGAATATGTATGACACATGGCTAGTTTGGTGAGTGTACATAAGTTCTTATGCACATGATTTAGTTATTCTTTATAAAGTACATGTTTTTTCGGACGAGGACGAGGACGAGGAGGTATGTCGTAGAATGAAGGAGTCTTTGCCTCATTACTCTACGTTTAGTGGATGATTATGTAAAGGCTTTAAAGACCTCCATGATTCAATTGGGGTGAGCCCACGTGCTTGACATAAGGTGATGAAGATTTGGGCTTGAACGAGATAATGGATGACTTTTTGAGAAAGGAGAGGAGGAGCCCTAAGCCTCAATTGAGGAAGATCAATTATTTACGACAAGCCATTTGCACTCCACTCTATGAGGGGTATGCATACTCCACCCTTCGTGCGACCTTGGAGTTCCTAAACTTGCAAACCATGTATGGTTGGAGCAATGCTAGTGTTACAAGCCTCTTTTAGTGAGTCCTTAATGCTTGTGGTTAGCAATTTACAATTTTGATATAGCATACCTTTTATAAATAATATTTAAAATTCTCTCAAACCCTTTGTAGGATCATGAAGAATATGCTTCCTTCAGACAACAAGATGCCAAGAATAAGGCCACATTCTAGGGGAGTATTGATGGCACTTGGCATGGATTACAAATGTATAGATGCATGTGTCAATGATTGTGTGCTATTTCAGGGTGCAACTCAATGTCCGAAATGTGGAGTCTCTTGTTACCGAAGTGATTTCCAAGGTACGATAATTCCTCAAAAGGTGTTTGAGGCAGTTTCCTATCATACCTTGCATTCAACACATGTTCTGATACTAGTCTTTTGCCAAACTCATGACATGGCATGCACATAATCATTCCACCGCCGATGGCATGAAGAGGGTCCCTGTGGATCCACTGGCATGGTAACACATAGAAGAGGAGTGGTTGGAATTCAAGGACTGAAAAGATGCAGGGGGGAAGAGAGCTTGAGCTCTTGCAAGCACACACACACACTCACAAAACCCTAATAGAGAACACACAAGGTGAGAGGCTGAAAATCTTCTTCTTCTCTACTCAACACTCAACACACCATATACAAGAATAAGAGTACACATAATATGAAAGGTACTCAACTACATACACGGGTTCTCTATAGTGTGAACCCGACTAAATGAGCTGGCGCTATAACTATGCCAGATGGCTATCACACAGCCTGTCATCCCACTGGCTGCATATCACCCAAGATCTCACCAACCATGCCAGTGGTGTAAGTGTGGGGCCTATCCCCTAGGCGGGTCATCAGTGTCCACCGCCTCACTAGAGCAGCTCGATATCTCAACACTCCCCCTCAAGCTCAACTCCATCTCATGTACACCAAGCGAAGCCCTGAATCTACGGAGCTTCTCTGTACCCAACGCTTTGGTGAAGATGTCGGCTACCTGATCCTCTGTGCTGACATAAACAAGGTCAAGATCTCCTGCCAAGACCCTCTCTCTGACGAAGTGGTAGTGGACCTCTATGTGCTTCGTACGAGCATGAAAGACTGGGTTCCTGGCCAACTGTATACTGTTAATGTTGTCACAGAAAATGACAACTTGTCTATCCACTGTCTGATAGACCCAAATCTGCAAGTAGCTTTCTCAACCAAGCTACCTCACATGCTGCCATAGCAGCTCCTCTGTACTCGGCCTGTGTACTGGATAGAGCAACCGTAGGCTGCTTCTTGCTGCTCCAAGTCACAGCAGCACTCCCCAAAGAAAACATGAATCCACTGGTAGATCTTCTATCTAAGATACTACCAGCCCAATCAGCATCTGTGTACCCATGTACACATATCTCTGTCCCAGTCTCATAGAATAGTCCACAATGCAAAGTAGACTTCACATACCTCAGTATGCGTCTCACTGCATCCAAATGCGATTTCCATGGAACCTGCATAAACTGACTCACCAACCCAATAGCATAGCTCAAATCTGGTCCGGTGATCGTCATGTAGATCAAACTTCCTACTATGCTCCTGTACATAGTAGGATCCTCCAAGATCTCTCCTGAATCTGCACTCAACTTGCCATTCTGATCCAATGGCACAGAAATAGGCTTACAGCCTATCATACCATACTTGGACAACATGTCCAAGCCATACTGTCTCTGCAGTAATCCAATACCATGTGGTGACCTAATCACCTCAATGCCCAAGAAATATCTGAGCTCCCCCAGATACTTCATCTCAAACTTATGTCTAAGCAAGATCTTTACATCAAAGATCTCTGCATCATGGTCCCCCGTAATGATCGTCATCTACATAGAGGACAACAAGCACAACTCCTCTATCACCATGTCTCACATACAGCGAGAAATCTGCATTGGCTACATGAAAGCCAATAGTGACAAGATATTCAGAAATCTTGTCAGACCATGCTCTTGGTGCTTGTTTTAAGCCATACAAGGCTTTCTTCAACCTGCAAACATGCTCGGGGTGACCCACATCCTCATATCCAGGTGGCTGCAACATATACACCTCTTCTTGCAAATCCCCATGCAAGAACGCATTCTTTACATCCATTTGATGTAAAGACCATTGCTTTGACGCAGCCACTGCTATCACAACTCTCACCGTTGCCATCTTGGCAACCGGGCTGAAAGTTTCCTCATAATCAATCCCATATGTCTGCGCATATCCTTTGGCTACCAATCTAGCCTTGTACCTGTTTATGCTTCCATCACTGTTATGTTTAACTTTGTACACCCACTTGCATCCAATGGCTTTCTTGCCTTCAGGCAATTGCACTAAATCCCAAGTCTCATTTCCATATAGTGCATCCATCTCCTCATCCATAGCTTTCTCCCAACACACATTTCCAACAGCCTCATCAATGCATGTGGGCTCAACAACCTGCACAACCTTTGCCATATATGCATAGTGATGTGCCACATAACCATCATAGGTAAATCTCTGCACAGGATTTTTCACTCTCCCAGATCTTCGCAGCTTTTCATTCATGGCTTCCATAGCCTTGTTGTTGTTGATTCTGGGACTGTTGTTGTTGCTGCTGCTGCTGGCCATAATTCTGATTACCTGTTCGGCCACCTCCTTGACCGCATCCACGGCCTCCTCTACCTCGTCCTCTTCCTGAACTCGTGTAGAAGGCCTGTTGCTCTGAACTGTTTTTGCTTTGTGAAGACTGTTGGTCTTTACCCAAGCTCTTCTCTTCGATAATCAGCATAGACACCAAATGTGTAAAGTTGGGAATGTTTTCCCGAGTCTGAATGGACGTCTTGAACGCCTTGTATTGTGGCCCGAGACCACGTAGACAGACTTCCACCTTGTCATCATCATCTACTGACACACCAATAGATGCAAGGGATTCCACAATACCCTTTATCTTCAGCGCATAGTCATTCACAGACATGCTCTTTTTTTCCACAGTGTGAAGTTCATTCTTCAACTGTATCTTTCGTGCCTTGGTATTTGTTTCATAGAGCTTTACCAAGGTGTCCCACGCCTCCTTGGGGGACTTGGCATCCTGAATGTGCCCAATCATGGTGTCCTGTATACTAATGGAGAGCCAATACATAACCTTCCTGGCTCCTTGGTTCCAGTCTTTAAACTCTTTCACATCTGCAACAGCAGTCGGCGGTATCTCCGGCGCCTCTTCATGCTTACCTTCTATGTAGTCCCAGTAGCCTTTTCCCATCAGGAAATTTGTCAACCTGAACCTCCAAGCATGGAAGTTATTCTTATCCAGCTTCTCAGCCACAATCTGTGTTATGCCATCATTAGACATCTTGCCAAACACACAATTTTACCAGAAACTGCACTCTGGTTTTTGCTTTGCACAAACTGCTGATTTTCTGCACAACGATACTGTAGTACTCTCAAATGTCACAACCAGTGACTGCTTGAGCTCTTGCAAACAAGCACACACACACACTCACAAAACCCTAATAGAGAACACACAAGGTGAGAGGCTGAAAATCTTCTTCTTCTCTACTCAACACTCAACACACCATATACAAGAATAAGAGTACACATAATATGAAAGGTACTCAACTACATACACGGGTTCTCTATAGTGTGAACCCGACTAAATGAGCTGGCGCTATAACTATACCAGATGGCTATCACACAGCCTGTCATCCCACTAGCTGCATATCACCCAAGATCTCACCAACCATGCCAGTGGTGTAAGTGTGGGGCCTATCCCCCAGGCGGCTCATCAGTGTCCACCGCCTCACTAGAGGAGCTCGATATCTCAACACTCCCCCTCAAGCTCAACTCCATCTCATGTACACCAAGCGAAGCCCTGAATCTACGGAGCTTCTCTGTACCCAATGCTTTGGTGAAGATGTCGGCTACCTGATCCTCTGTGCTGACATAAACAAGGTCAAGATCTCCTGCCAAGACCCTCTCTCTGACGAAGTGGTAGTGGACCTCTATGTGCTTCGTACGAGCATGAAAGACTGGGTTCCTGGCCAACTGTATACTGTTAATGTTGTCACAGAAAATGACAACTTGTCTATCCACTGTCTGATAGACCCAAATCTGCAAGTAGCTTTCTCAACCAAGCTACCTCACATGCTGCCATAGCAGCTCCTCTGTACTCGGCCTGTGTACTGGATAGAGCAACCATAGGCTGCTTCTTGCTGCTCCAAGTCACAGCAGCACTCCCCAAAGAAAACATGAATCCACTGGTAGATCTTCTATCTAAGATACTACCAGCCCAATCAGCATCTGTGTACCCATGTACACATATCTCTGTCCCAGTCTCATAGAATAGTCCACAATGCAAAGTAGACTTCACATACCTCAGTATGCGTCTCACTGCATCCAAATGCGGTTTCCATGGAACCTGCATAAACTGACTCACCAACCCAATAGCATAGCTCAAATCTGGTCCGGTGATCGTCATGTAGATCAAACTTCCTACTATGCTCCTGTACATAGTAGGATCCTCCACAAGATCTCTCCTGAATCTGCACTCAACTTGCCATTCTGATCCAATGGCACAGAAATAGGCTTACAGCCTATCATACCATACTTGGACAACATGTCCAAGCCATACTGTCTCTGCAGTAATCCAATACCATGTGGTGACCTAATCACCTCAATGCCCAAGAAATATCTGAGCTCCCCCAGATAATTCATCTCAAACTTCTGTCTAAGCAAGATCTTTACATCAAAGATCTCTGCATCATGGTCTCCCGTAATGATCGTCATCTACATAGAGGACAACAAGCACAACTCCTCTATCACCATGTCTCACATACAGCGAGAAATCTGCATTGGCTACATGAAAGCCAATAGTGACAAGATATTCAGAAATCTTGTCAGACCATGCTCTTGGTGCTTGCTTTAAGCCATACAAGGCTTTCTTCAACCTGCAAACATGCTCGGGGTGACCCACATCCTCATATCCAGGTGGCTGCAACATATACACCTCTTCTTGCAAATCCCCATGCAAGAACGCATTCTTTACATCCATCTGATGTAAAGACCATTGCTTTGACGCAGCCACTGCTATCACAACTCTCACCGTTGCCATCTTGGCAACCGGGCTGAAAGTTTCCTCATAATCAATCCCATATGTCTGCGCATATCCTTTGGCTACCAATCTAGCCTTGTACCTGTTTATGCTTCCATCACTGTTATGTTTAACTTTGTACACCCACTTGCATCCAATGGCTTTCTTGCCTTCAGGCAATTGCACTAAATCCCAAGTCTCATTTCCATATAGTGCATCCATCTCCTCATCCATAGCTTTCTTCCAACACACATTTCCAACAGCCTCATCAATGCATGTGGGCTCAACAACCTGCACAACCTTTGCCATATATGCATAGTGATGTGCCACATAACCATCATAGGTAAATCTCTGCACAGGATTTTTCACTCTCCCAGATCTTCGCAGCTTTTCATTCATGGCTTCCATAGCCTTGTTGTTGTTGATTCTGGGACTGTTGTTGTTGCTGCTGCTGCTGGCCATAATTCTGATTACCTGTTCGGCCACCTCCTTGACCGCGTCCACGGCCTCCTCTACCTCGTCCTCTTCCTGAACTCGTGTAGAAGGCCTGTTGCTATGAACTGTTTTTGCTTTGTGAAGACTGTTGGTCTTTACCCAAGCTCTTCTCTTCGATAATCAGCATAGACACCAAATGTGTAAAGTTGGGAATGTTTTCCCGAGTCTGAATGGACGTCTTGAACGCCTTGTATTGTGGCCCGAGACCACGTAGATAGACTTCCACCTTGTCATCATCATCTACTGACACACCAATAGATGCAAGGGATTCCACAATACCCTTTATCTTCAGCGCATAGTCATTCACAGACATGCTCTTTTTTTCCACAGTGTGAAGTTCATTCTTCAACTGTATCTTTCGTGCCTTGGTATTTGTTTCATAGAGCTTTACCAAGGTGTCCCACGCCTCCTTGGGGGACTTGGCATCCTGAATGTGCCCAATCATGGTGTCCTGTATACTAATGGAGAGCCAATACATAACCTTCCTGGCTCCTTGGTTCCAGTCTTTAAACTCTTTCACATCTGCAACAGCAGTCGGCGGTATCTCCGGCGCCTCTTCATGCTTACCTTCTATGTAGTCCCAGTAGCCTTTTCCCATCAGGAAATTTGTCAACCTGAACCTCCAAGCATGGAAGTTATTCTTATCCAGCTTCTCAGCCACAATCTGTGTTATGCCATCATTAGACATCTTGCCAAACACACAATTTTACCAGAAACTGCACTCTGGTTTTTGCTTTGCACAAACTGCTGATTTTCTGCACAACGATACTGTAGTACTCTCAAATGTCACAACCAGTGACTGCTTGAGCTCTTGCAAACAAGCACACACACACACTCACAAAACCCTAATAGAGAACACACAAGGTGAGAGGCTGAAAATCTTCTTCTTCTCTACTCAACACTCAACACACCATATACAAGAATAAGAGTACACATAATATGAAAGGTACTCAACTACATACACGGGTTCTCTATAGTGTGAACCCGACTAAATGAGCTGGCGCTATAACTATACCAGATGGCTATCACACAGCCTGTCATCCCACTAGCTGCATATCACCCAAGATCTCACCAACCATGCCAGTGGTGTAAGTGTGGGGCCTATCCCCCACGCGGGTCATCAGTGTCCACCGCCTCACTAGATGAGCTCGATATCTCAACAAGGACAAGCCACTTCACTTACAAATTATATTGGGTATGGATGTCTGATATGTTTTATATTCTCATTCACCTTCCATTTGATTTGAATTATCTAATATTAGATGGCTCTGAATATATTTTATTTGTGCATTGTGCATAATTAGGACTCACAACATCCGGTCACAATGCCATTGCTTGTTACATCATAGCCTATGTATCTCAAGAAGATCATGTATAAAGACCATCATCGATTTTTTTCATTTGATCATGAGAAGTTTGTTCCACCTACAAAGTAGTACCCCACACTCTCTAATAGTAAGAGATTGGGAAGTATTGTGGAGAGGATCATCCCAGACACCACTATCGAGAATGACAAGGTACTCAAACTTCTTTCGTCTTCCATATTGGACAAAGCAAAGAATCAATCATCCTCTAGATGTGATGCACATCATAAAAAATATAACATTGAATATTTGGGACCACATAATTGGCAAGAGAGATTCTTTAGCAGTTTGGAGAGGACTTGAGATTGATTGAACATCTCCCCAACACTTGGACAATAGTTCAAGAGAACATGAGTGCAATTTTACCTAAATCACGTTGGATCTTGATAAATAATGAGGAGAATAGACTGAAGGATTTAATTGCCTTCTTTTGTACGGGTGTCATGCATTCTTTAAAGGGGGTATTCACAAAAACAAAGAAGAAAAGCGTAACTCAATTATATGGTTCAAAAACGCCAACCTACATCCATATCGACCCTAGGTACTATATATAGACTAGTTTGGTAGCCTTAGTTCATCATCGAGTTCATTGTGTTCAAGACTCTTGTAAAAAAGACATTCTCTCCATCCCCCAAAGTCTGCCTAGATCGCTATCAAAGCTCCTTACCCACAAGGCACAGACACCATCAGTTTGTTATCAAGTTGTTACAAGTAATATTGTTTATTCTCCCCTTCCTTTTGCAATCCAGTGCTTTATATTATGTTGATCCATTATGTGTTCTTTTAGAAAGTGCATCTAATATGCAAGAGAGAAATAGGAGTGGTAATAATAAAAATTCAACGTGTCACTCACAAATGGAGAAGTTTGGCTTGATGAGTTGGGGATTGGGTGAGAAGGATCGTTTTTGGAAGGACCGTTTTGTAAGTTCTTGAATCCTTCACATCATATAAGTTATTGCTTCGCATGTTTATGTTTATTCTAAATGAATGATCAATTTATTGACCACTTCTCTTTCTTTGTAGGAAATGATTCTTGTTCATCTATTTATAGGGATAGATGAGGGGTAGATATGGATTACCAACGCTACCATCTAGATAATGAGACTTGGCAATGGTTGCATGTGGGTGGAGCCATCAACGAGGAGCAACTTAGTTAAGCTATCATTGGTTTTCTCAAGAGGATTGAGGTACATCTTGGCATTGATGATTGATGAGAAAGGTGGAGATGATGACGACAAACATCCCTTTTGTGTGATGAGAACCTCAATATAGCTCCAACTCCCTAGGCTATTATTTTGTTATCGTTTTCTTTCGCCTATGATAAGGCATTACTAATTTTTGCCCCATTCGGTTTGTACTTCTTCAGGGATTAAGTAATGAAAACTATATTTGGCCTTAGTGTACTGTAAAATTTGTTGTCTTTTATCTTTAAATGTTTAAATGTGAATATGGTTGTCTTCATGTTCACTTGCACATGCACAAGCAAGAAAATAGTAGACTCCCCTTGCATGCACTTTAAAATTTGTTGTCTTTAAATGTTTAGATGTGAATATGGTTGTCTTCATGTTCACTTGCACATGCACAAGCAAGAAAATAGTAGACTCCCCTTGCATGCACTTTAAAAACTATCAGTTGTTGTTGTTTCTAGAGTGCATTGAAGGGAAGCCCCATGTTTTTTTTTTGTTGTAGGCCTAGCCAGGCTATTGGCCCAGCTACTAGACTTGGCTGCTCTCATGTGGCTATCACCTAACTATTGACACGGCTACTAGCTCAGCTGTTGGCCCGGTAGTAGGCGCATTTGGTGTGGCAATTTTTGGTCCATGCCACAAATGGTCGACTGAAGGCTTCTTTAGGCATTCATTGTGTTCTAGTGATAGTTGGGTCTGACAAGTGTGAAAAAAACCCCTCACCCATGTAAGAAATAACACTACAGCTTTTAGATCTCAATCGCAAGTCACTCACCAATTCAAGTCTAGGTGGAACTCTTCCATAACTTTTGCAATTGAGTATCCACCTTGCCTTTTAAATAAGATAAAGAGAATGACTCCTTCGATTCAATAGCTTTTGCGATCATAAAATTGAGGACAAAGTAAAGATAATTAAATATCACTACCAACGGTAATAAGGTCTATCGACTAGCAACTTCTAATTTCCAATGGTTTTTGGACAGTAGCTAGAACAATAGGCATAGTTGACTTGCCAAAACGGTAATGAATGATAAATTAAATTAGGTGGTTCATCTATTACATATTATCCATGTGTTTTCCTTGTTATGCCACGTGGAGAAAGTAGAGGGAGAATTTTTGAAAAGGAGAAAGGAGAAAAGAGAAGAGAAGATAGCCTTTGGGGGTTTCTTTCCCACATGCCTATATGCCTTGGGGCTCACAATTAATTGTCACCATCAAGTCAGTTGCTCATTGAATGAGTTATACACACACACACACACACACACACACACACACACATTAGAAAGCAAATTGCTCACCCCTCCACATACACACACATATATCTTTTAATATTATATTGTATGTATATGTAAGAGAGAGAATATACATACATACACATACACATATATATATTATGTATGTATGTATCTATAGGTATGCAAGCATGTATATATAAATAGATCATATATATATATGTGTATATATATATATATATATATATATACATACATACATACATATAATACATTAGAAAGAATTCCCCCTCCTCATCCTCCACACACACACTTTTTTTTTTGTAATTTCCACACACACACACACACACACACACACACACATCTTCTAATATTATATTATGTCCATGTGTAAGAGAGTGGATATAGATACCTATACATACATATACTATGTATATATAGGTATGTAAGCATGTATATATAAATAGATCTATACACATACTCACACCACACAGACACACGCACATGATATGCATACAAATTATATGGGTTTATATATAAATAGGTTTGATTTATATAGCTATATAAAGTCTATAAATAAGTAAAGTATAATTGTAAACTATAGTTTAAGTTACTATAGTTAACCTACATATTTAAATATAGCTTTAATCCTATTTAAATAATCGCTTCACGGCCCATCGCTTCATAGCCCATCGCTCGCCTCTCTCTCCCATTCGGGCTGCTGCGGGCTGGGCCAGCCATGCCAACTGCTCACCTCTCTCTCCCTCGCGATTCTGCCCCCGTGCGCACACATGGCAATCTCTCTCTCTCTGCTCCATCTTCCACCGCCATAGCTAGGCTCCTTCATTCAAATTTCAAATTTGAATTTCCCTCCATCCAGTCAAGGGGCCATTCCCACGTGCCACTTCCACAAACACTAGGGTCTTTTCACATTACAATAAAAAAAGTCCTAACGAGGCTTGAAAAAGGTAAGTTGAAAAAGTTTTAATTATCTATACCAAATAATGATCAAAACTAGGGCAATGTTCAGTCTCAATACCTGTTAACTTGAGGCTCTTGATCATCAATTAATACACATATAAGCATAAATTTGTTGGTGGTTCTAAATTTAGAAGGTGAGATGGGGCCACGTATCAACTTGACCCATGCCCAACACATGACCTCAAAAACATCATATTCGACACAAGCCTCACCTTATTGTTATAATTATTCCTATGCTTGAGGATCCGAGACCCCATCAGAGAACGGACCACATGGACTTGTGCTAGGGAAGTTGCTCAATGTCCACATCACTCCGTGCATGGATTTGGGCATCGCAATCAGTTCTCCTAGCGCGTTGTCGTGACGTGGGCGGTGTCGCTGGGGAAGTGCGAGACTTCTGGCTGTGAGAGTAGCTTTCAAATCCAGCAAGGAAACCAAACAGATAGCTCTTCAAGGATCACCACCAACAGAAGCTGGTACCATCAAAGATCAAGTACCCAACTATACATGTGCATCCTCAAAGCCAATATTGGACACATGATACATATAAAAACTGACATTAACATGGCTTGTCTCATCTCATATGGCTTTGCACTCCAGAAAATCACCTCATGGTATTCACATGAAAGATACACATGGCTATCATGGAGCATCTCAACATCCAACAAAACTATAAAATCAAAGCCAACATAGACACCTCATATACATGACCAAACCAACCTTCTTATGGTTCCAAAACCCAAGAAAAACCATAACATTGTGACCTCATGATCAGCAGCAGCTGCATAATCATTCCAGAAAGCACACATCTTGAAGACGTGAAAAGCATCCATGAGCAATATTCCAAGATTGGGCTTGAAGAGATTCCAAACCAAGAAATCTCCAATTTGCTTCTGTCACACCGAGACAGGACACTCTATATGCATTTTCATAGTCTCCATTGTCAACGTAATGCTTCATACTCCAAGAGAGTGGAAGATCTAGTGTCTGCATAGAGTACTCATGGAGGCAAAACAATCTAGACCCTTGGAACCCAACCACATATCCATGAAAGTTTGGTGATGCACGGGAAAACCGGCAATTCTGATATTTAGTGTGCCACTTCCTTCATATCATAAACAATCACATTTCCTCCTTCATCCACTGCAGCCAATTTAGACTGTTCTATTGATAGATCTAGGCACCGTATGGCACTTAACCTGAGAGACATAATCAGAGTATGCTACAAAATGGAATAGTAAGAGCATGATACCACTTTGTTCTCCATGGACAGAAAAACATAGAATAGAATCCGTCTGATGTAATCAGAAGCACCATAGTCCTGCGAGTGCGCTAGAGAGCCTTCCCTTATGCTGCGCTTCTGTGCGCCTTATGCCCAGCAGCAAAGTGATCTGCTTCTCTCCCCGACTGTCACAAGGTTCCAGCCAGCTCTACACCTCCACCAGTATTACCAGTCCTGCCTTCTTCTTCAGACTGGTTATCTGCAGCGCCCCCAGGCTTCTCACCTACGAGGCGGCTTTCTGTCCAAGGTTATGCACGTCCAAGCTGCTCTTTATCAGGCGGCTTCCTTTTTCTATCTCTTCCTCTGCAGCTAGTGCCCGGCTTCACAGCGTCCAAGAGCTCCTTCTCAGGCGGCTTCCTTTTTCTATCTCTTCCTCTGCAGCTAGCGCCCGGCTTCACAGCGTCCAAGAGCCCCCGCCTTTTCACGACCGCCACCGCCTGTAGAACCACCCTTTTCTTTTGTAGTTGCAGCTGTCCACACCTTCTCACCACTCCTCACAATTGACCAGTGCCCCCCTTCACTCCTGGCTGCCCTTCACCAAAGAGCCCCTACTACCACTTGCGCTCCCCGCTTCTACGTCAGCTGCGCCGCTTCACGTGCATCGCCAGCTTCCAGAGGATTCGCTGGCACAGCAGCATCAACTTCCACGTATCTCTGCCTTCTCATGGCCACGTTTTATCTTATATTTTTATTTTACTTCTAAGGCCTAAGAGATGGCCACCCCCAAGGCTTTCACACTCATGTAAAGGCTACCTTGGCCACATCAATGGTTGCTTCCCACGCTTTCCATACACATTCCAAATACAGCCTTTAATTGCCCAATTACACATACTTTTCAATTGCAACTTTCCAATGCCACTCATACTTGGACGCGCACACAAATTCAGGCTACCAAGCAGCTGATCTCACCTCCAGCGAACCTTACTCCAGACAGGCTTGTAACAAGCTCAACACCAAACCATTTCACCTGTACACCTAGCGACGCCCTCAAAAGCAAAACCCTCCACACGCCATACATCCCATATGTACACAGGCACTTAATCCCATGCATCTGGCATTTAATGGCCTCACATGCATGGTTTCACACCATAGACGTGCCGTGGCACGACATCCACCCCCTCTAAACCTGCACATCCTCTGGTATGTGCCACACAGGTCCTGGAATTCAGTGTCCATGCATTATTTGCACACCAACATTGGTATATGTACAAGCATCCAACTAGGCGTCTTAAACCCTGTCAAACCTGACCCAATTGGTATCACCCTAGTAAACATGAAACAGTAGAAGAATATACATAGTGCCACTCACAAGGGGTTATCCTTTGTTGAAACATAGCATGACATCTTAGCCTACCCCCCCTTAGCCTGCAAGATATTTATATCTTAGCAATCACATCTGAATGGTTCTGCTTTCCCACCTGGATCAAATACCAATCGCTTTTGGCATATGTGCCATATCCTTTGCTCATATGAAGCCCTATCCTCACTTAGATTCTCTGCATATGCATAATTATCCTCATCATTCAAAGTGGGATGCTCTTCAAAATAATTTCCTTCAAAATTTTCCTCAGGCCATGTTTGAAGCCTTTGCACCACATATTGTATGGCCACACCAAATAACAACTGCATTAACAGCATGGAACACACACTTGGTAGCATCCCGTCCAAATCTACCTTGCCTGGATCCAGCTCACCCACTGACAAACATTCATTCTTCTCATCCAAAGATGGAAAAGCATGGTCTTCATTGGCTTCCTCTATGCTATTATATACCTCTTCTTTAGGCCGTTGCAAAGTATGCAAAGCATCCACACCATCAACACATACAAAGTCCAACAAGGCATCATCGAGAATAGCCTTCAGATCTGAATCAATCTCATCACAATCATTTGGCTTACATAACACCTGCACATCCTCACTTGCAACCGACAGTTAACTATCATCAAGCATAGAAGAGCCCAAAGCTGATGGGGATCTATTATATACCATGAAATCATCCAATGCATCATCTAAGATAGCATCCAATCTAGGATCAATCGCATTGAAGCCATTATCATCTTGCAATCCCACATGTTGATTATCATGAACATTCATATCCCCATAGCTATATCCATTTGGTTGCTCATATGCAGCCTCATGAGGCTCTGTGACCACACTTTGCATATCCTGCATGTTATCTCCCAGTATTTCTTGATACCTGTCTGCAGATGGGCTTAGAATTATGGGTCCCTCACCCAAGTACCCTTGAATGTATGTCATTGAACCCTGTATGATCCAAAAAGACAGATTCAATTTCCCTCTCCAAATCATCGTCATAAACAGGCTTCCAAGCTCGAGATTGTTGCTCACAAATGTGGTTGCAAGGTAACCCTGACATTGATGACATAGCATCACCCTGTTTATTGTTGGAACACCCAGTTAGCATTCCAGGATAACCCAAATCCAAAGAACCTTGGCAACCAGCTTCAGAAGCAACATCACTGTTGGAATCACCCATATCACTCACCCCCTCTAAATCAATCACACATACTTGTGGCCCATCTGCATATTCATGTACATCATCCTGCTTATAAGCATCATAACCAGATAAGAATGCAGTAATGATAGCATCTTCTTCTTGTCTTAGATCTTCAAACTCTGCAATCATGCTTTCAGCAAGAAGCATTGGTTCCTGCTGTTCTTCACACATATGATACGACACCTGAGGAATACTCTTCAAATGAGCACTTTCGTCATGAGAATCCTCAAGTTTACACAGCTTACATGCTTCACAGCCCAAGAGGAAACTATTAGCAATGTCCTCTTCCTCGTGTACTGGGTCTTGAGCACCTGTCCTGAAGCTCTCTGAATCAAGTGTCTCCTCAAGCATAGGCATACACACATCATTTGGTATGATCATAGGACCCTGTATGTCTGCACCCTCAAACAAGGAAGACAGATTATACTTGCAGAGTTCACCCATTGCATCTTTATGAGGCTGTAGCAAGGCATCCCTTTTGGCACTGTGAAGGCCTTGTTGCTCACTAATGGCTTTTTGCAGTCCCAATTTAGCATAAACAGCCTCCACAATCTCTGTATCAGCCTTGAATAGCAATTGATTGTCCTCCATAAGACATGCATCGACAACCGCTTCTAAATTGGCTCGGATTGTTGCTGGAACACTATCACAGCTCACATTATACCTGGAACTCGCATAAATAAGTGCATCTGCAAAATCACTCCATCGTTTGGAGTGATACTCTGCTAGTTCTAGCACTTCATCTTTTAAATCAGGACTTATAAGGTATGCAAAAGATGCAATCATCATGTTTTCTGGAACCCCTTGATTCTTCATCTCTGTCTCGTAACACCTTAGATAGCTTTCTGGATCGAAACCATCAAATATATTGACCCTGTCATATACCAATTGCACCGCAATTTCCACCGCTTCCTGATTTCGCCTTTCTTCTTCAATCTTCCTGAACCGCTCTTCAAGCTCTTTCATCTCTGCATATAAATGCTCCATTTTGCTAGCCATCTCTACGTACTCTCACCCCAGCGGTTTCACCTCGGGTTCACCAAAGCTGTCGTGACGTGGGCGGTGTCGCTGGGGAAGTGCGAGACTTCTGGCTGTGAGAGTAGCTTTCAAATCCAGCAAGGAAACCAAACAGATAGCTCTTCAAGGATCACCACCAACAGAAGCTGGTACCATCAAAGATCAAGTACCCAACTATACATGTGCATCCTCAAAGCCAATATTGGACACATGATACATATAAAAACTGACATTAACATGGCTTGTCTCATCTCATATGGCTTTGCACTCCAGAAAATCACCTCATGGTATTCACATGAAAGATACACATGGCTATCATGGAGCATCTCAACATCCAACAAAACTATAAAATCAAAGCCAACATAGACACCTCATATACATGACCAAACCAACCTTCTTATGGTTCCAAAACCCAAGAAAAACCATAACATTGTGACCTCATGATCAGCAGCAGCTGCATAATCATTCCAGAAAGCACACATCTTGAAGACGTGAAAAGCATCCATGAGCAATATTCCAAGATTGGGCTTGAAGAGATTCCAAACCAAGAAATCTCCAATTTGCTTCTGTCACACCGAGACAGGCCACTCTATATGCATTTTCATAGTCTCCATTGTCAGCGTAATGCTTCATACTCCAAGAGAGTGGAAGATCTAGTGTCTGCATAGAGTACTCAGGGAGGCAAAACAATCTAGACCCTTGGAACCCAACCACATATCCATGAAAGTTTGGTGATGCACGGGAAAACCGGCAATTCTGATATTTAGTGTGCCACTTCCTTCATATCATAAACAATCACATTTCCTCCTTCATCCACTGCTGCCAAATTAGACTGTTCTGTTGATAGATCTAGGCACCGTATGGCACTTAACCTGAGAGACATAACCAGAGTATGCTACAAAATGGAATAGTAAGAGCATGATACCACTTTGTTCTCCATGGACAGAAAAACATAGAATAGAATCCGTCTGATGTAATCAGAAGCACCGTAGTCCTGCGAAGTGCGCTAGAGAGCCTTCCCTTATGCTGCGCTTCTGTGCGCCTTATGCCCAGCAGCAAAGTGATCTGCTTCTCTCCCCGACTGTCACAAGGTTCCAACCAGCTCTACACCTCCACCAGTATTACCAGTCCTGCCTTCTTCTTCAGACTGGTTATCTGCAGCGCCCCCAGGCTTCTCACCTACGAGGCGGCTTTCTGTCCAAGGTTATGCACGTCCAAGCTGCTCTTTATCAGGCGGCTTCCTTTTTCTATCTCTTCCTCTGCAGCTAGTGCCCGGCTTCACAGCGTCCAAGAGCTCCTTCTCAGGCGGCTTCCTTTTTCTATCTCTTCCTCTGCAGCTAGCGCCCGGCTTCACAGCGTCCAAGAGCCCCCGCCTTTTCACGACCGCCACCGCCTGTAGAACCACCCTTTTCTTTTGTAGTTGCAGCTGTCCACACCTTCTCACCACTCCTCACAATTGACCAGTGCCCCCCTTCACTCCTGGCTGCCCTTCACCAAAGAGCCCCTACTACCATTTGCGCTCCCCGCTTCTATGTCAGCTGCGCCGCTTCACGTGCATCGCCAGCTTCCAGAGGATTCGCTGGCAGCAGCATCAACTTCCACGTATCTCTGCCTTCTCATGGCCACGTTTATCTTATATTTTTATTTTACTTCTAAGGCCTAAGAGATGGCCACCCCCAAGGCTTTCACACTCATGTAAAGGCTACCTTGGCCACATCAATGGTTGCTTCCCACGCTTTCCATACACATTCCAAATACAGCCTTTAATTGCCCAATTACACATACTTTTCAATTGCAACTTTCCAATGCCACTCATACTTGGACGCGCACACAAATTCAGGCTACCAAGCAGCTGATCTCACCTCCAGCGAACCTTACTCCAGACAGGCTTGTAACAAGCTCAACACCAAACCATTTCACCTGTACACCTAGCGACGCCCTCAAAAGCAAAACCCTCCACACGCCATACATCCCATATGTACACAGGCACTTAATCCCATGCATCTGGATTTGCATTTAATGGCCTCACATGCATGGTTTCACACCATAGACGTGCCGTGGCACGACAGCGTCAAAGTTGGGTCCCGGCCAAGATAGTGCAAAATCACTATAAGAGAGTTTCGGATCCGAAATGAGTCCGAATCGCATCTAAATACAACAAGAAAGATCCGGGTTCCTTGCCACACATTTGTGTTGAGATATCGAGCTCGTCTAGTGAGGCAGTGGACACTGATGACCCGCCTGGGGGATAGGCCCCACACTTACACCACTGGCATGGTTGGTGAGATCTTGGGTGATATGCGGCCAGTGGGATGACAGGCTGTGTGACAGCCATTCTATGAAAAGATGCAGGGGGGAAGAGAGCTTGAGCTCTTGCAAGCACACACACACACTCACAAAACCCTAATAGAGAACACACAAGGTGAGAGGCTGAAAATCTTCTTCTTCTCTACTCAACACTCAACACACCATATACAAGAATAAGAGTACACACCATATGAAAGGTACTCAACCAAATACATACACGGGTTCTCTATAGTGTGAACCCGACTAAATGAGCTGGCGCTATAACTATGCCAGTCTCTAGAGTGGCTGTCACACAGCCTGTCATCCCACTGGCCGCATATCACCCAAAATCTCACCAACCATGCCAGTGGTGTAAGTGTGGGGCCTATCCCCCAGGCGGGTCATCAGTGTCCACCGCCTCACTAGAGCTCGATATCTCAACACTCCCCCTCGAGCTCAACTCCATCTCATGTACACCAAGCGAAGCCCTGAATCTGCGGAGCTTCTCTGTACCCAATGCTTTGGTGAAGATGTCAGCTACCTGATCCTCTGTGCTGACATAAACAAGGTCAAGGTCTCCTGCCAAGACCTTCTCTCTGACGAAGTGGTAGTGGACCTCTATGTGCTTCGTACGAGCATGAAAGACTGGGTTCCTGGCCAACTGTATACTACTAATGTTGTCACAGAAAATGACAACTTGTCTATCCACTGATAGACCCAAATCTGCAAGTAGCTTTCTCAACCAAGCTACCTCACATGCTGCCATAGCAGCTCCTCTGTACTCGGCCTCCGTACTCGATAGAGCAACCGTAGGCTGCTTCTTGCTGCTCCAAGTCACAGCAGCACTCCCCAAAGAAAACATGAATCCACTGGTAGATCTTCTGTCTGAGATACTACCAGCCCAATCAGCATCTGTGTACCCATGTACACATATCTCTGTCCCAGTCTCATAGAATAGTCCACAATGTAAAGTAGACTTCACATACCTCAGTATGCGTCTCACAGCATCCAAATGCGGTTTCCGTGGAACCTGCATAAACTGACTCACCAACCCAATAGCATAGCTCAAATCTGGTCTGGTGATCGTCATGTAGATCAAACTTCCTACTATGCTCCTGTACATAGTAGGATCCTCCAAGATCTCTCCTGAATCTGCACTCAACTTGCCATTCTGATCCAATGGCACAGAAATAGGCTTACAGCCTGTCATACCATACTTGGACAACATGTCCAAGCCATACTGTCTCTGCAGTAATCCAATACCATGTGGTGACCTAATCACCTCAATGCCCAAGAAATATCTGAGCTCCCCCAGATCCTTCATCTCAAACTTCTGTCTTAGCAAGATCTTTACATCAAAGATCTCTGCATCATGGTCCCCCGTAATGATCAAGTCATCTACATAGATGACAACAAGCACAACTCCTCTATCACCATGTCTCACATACAATGAGAAATCTGCATTGGCTACATGAAAGCCAATAGTGACAAGATATTCAGAAATCTTGTTAGACCATGCTCTTGGTGCTTGCTTTAAGCCATACAAGGCTTTCTTCAACCTGCAAACATGCTCGGGGTGACCCACATCCTCATAACCAGGTGGCTGCAGCATATACACCTCTTCTTGCAAATCCCCATGCAAGAATGCATTCTTTACATCCATCTGATGTAAAGACCATTGCTTTGACGCAGCCACTGCTATCACAACTCTCACCGTTGCCATCTTGGCAACTGGGCTGAAAGTTTCCTCATAATCAATCCCATATGTCTGCGCATATCCTTTGGCTACCAATCTAGCCTTGTACCTGTTTATGCTTCCATCACTATTATGTTTAACTTTGTACACCCACTTGCATCCAATGGCTTTCTTGCCTTCAGGCAATTGCACTAAATCCCAAGTCTCATTTCCATATAGTGCATCCATCTCCTCGTCCATGGCTTTCTCCCAACACATATTTCCAACAGCCTCATCAATGCATGTGGGCTCAACAACCTGCACAACCTTTGCCATATATGCATAGTGATGTGCCACATAACCATCATATGTAAATCTCTGCACAGGGTTCTTCACTCTCCCTGATCTTCGCAGCTTTTCATTCATGGCTTCCATAGCCTTCTTTACACCAGGTGTTCTCATAGCTGGGATCCCAAGCTCCTCATCAAGGCTCATATCTGAGCCACTAGACTCTCCATCAACATGAGAATGCCCTGCAGAACTGTCAGGCATACCAAGGGGCTCAACCACTTTCTCTTTTCCTTTACGTGATGTACTAATCACATTTGCAGGGCTGGTATTATGACGCAGCCTGCCACTCCATGGTCTATCAACAGACCCACTAGATGAGGACTCTCCTGGTCCACTCAAAGACTGTGATTGCTGACCTGCATTCTGTGCAACCACACTTCCACTCACATCAGCCCCAACAGCTTCTTTTTCAGCAGCATACCAGCTGCTCATCTCATCAAATACAACATCCCTGCTTACCCTCAACTCACGTGTAGCAGGGTTATAACACCTGTATCCCTTTTGCTCAAGGGAATATCCAATAAACACACATTTTTCAGCTTTCGGATCCAGCTTGGTTCTCAGCTCATCTGGCACATGCACATATGCAATGCATCCAAAAACTTTCAGATGAGACAAATCTGGTTTTCTGCCAGTAAACCTCTCCTCTGGAGTTACATCATGTATGGCTGCAGTTGGAGTCCTGTTCATGATGTATACTGCTGTAGAAACAGCCTCAACCCAATAGCAATGCGGCATATTCTTCTCTTCCATCAATGCTCGCGCAATCTCAGCAATGTGCCTGTTTTTCCGCTCAGCAACTCCATTTTGCTGCGGAGTGTATCTGCATGTAAACTGTCTCCGAATACCATTCTTCTTCAAAAATTCAGAGAACTCATTGGAGAAGTATTCTCCCCCTCCATCTGACCTTAGGCACTTAACATATTTCCCTGTTTGCTTTTCAACCAAAACTCTGAAATTCTGAAAGTGAGTGAACACCTCACTCTTCTCCTTCATGAAATATACCCACACTTTCCTTGTGTGGTCATCAATGAAAGTGACATAGTACCTGCAGCCTCCCATAGACACGGTCTTCGTAGGACCCCATACATCTGAATGCACAACATCTAGTGCATTTCTGCTCACATATCTGTTACGTGGAAACACATGCTTTGTTTGCTTCCCAAATTGGCATGCTTCACATATTTTCTGCATACCTTCCACTTTAAATTTTGGCAGCCCTGTCACAATTCCTTTTGTCTGCATAGACTTCAATCTCTGCACATTTACATGTCCAATTCTTTTATGCCATATGTCTGTGTCTGCAACAACTCCTGAACCATTTGCAAACATCGCAGCACTCATTTCAGGCATGTCTACATTCAACGTAAACATTCTGCCCACTCTGTTGCCTTTTGCAACCAACCTGCACTTGTCTTTAAAATCTTCAACATAACACCCATCTGGGTTAAACCGAACCTGCAACCCCTGCTCAATCATCTGGCCAACTGAAACCAGATTCTTTGTTATGTTCGGTACATGAAGTACATCTGCAAGGTACTTCACTTTGCCATCCTGCATAGATAATGGCACATCTCCAACGTGGGCAATTGGATGAGCAGTGTCATCCCCTGTTTCCACAAAACCTGGTCTTTCCGGGTTCTTCATCTCCTTGAACCACTCCCCATGACTCGTCATGTGGTTCGAAGCGCCTGAATCCACATACCATACATTATCTTTTTGTGCTGCATCAGCATTTTCAGACATGGCATTCACAACATGCTGCATAACAAACAACCTTTCATTGTCCTCATTATTTCTGCTTGAGGATGCATAGTTGTTTTGCTGCACTTTCCCATTTTGCATGTCAGCCTGCTTCTTATAACATTCTGACTGCACATGTCCTGGCTTACCACAATAGTAGCATTCACGTGCATCATTATATTGCCTTTGCCAATTTCCACGGCCTCTTTGACTCCCCCTGCCTCTGAATTTGCCTCTTCCACCTGCGTGTTGTTGTTGTTGTTGATTCTGGGACTGTTGTTGTTGCTGCTGCTGCTGGCCATAATTCTGATTACCTGTTCGGCCACCTCCTTGACCGCGTCCACGGCCTCCTCTACCTCGTCCTCTTCCTGAACCCGTGTAGAAAGCCTGTTGCTCTGAACTGTTTTTACTTTGTGAAGACTGTTGGTCTTCACCCAAGTTCTTCTCTTCGATAATCAGCATTGACACCAAATCTGTAAAGTTGGGAATGTTTTCCCGAGTCTGAATAGACGTCTTAAACGCCTTGTATTGTGGCCCGAGACCACGTAGACAGACTTCCACCTTGTCATCATCATCTACTGACACACCAATAGATGCAAGGGATTCCACAATACCCTTTATCTTCAACGCATAGTCATTCACAGACATGCTCTTTTTCTCCACAGTATGAAGTTCATTCTTCAACTGTATCTTACGTGCCTTGGTATTTGTTTCATAAAGCTTTACCAAGGTGTCCCACGCCTCCTTGGGGGACTTGGCATCCTGAATGTACCCAATCATGGTGTCCTGTATACTAATGGAAAGCCAATACATAACCTTCCTGGCTCCTTGGTTCCAGTCTTTAAACTCTTTCACATCTGCAGCAGTCGGATTTATATCCGGTATCTCCGGTGCCTCTTCATGCTCACCTTCTATGTAGTCCCAATAGCCTTTTCCCATCAGGAAATTTGTCAACCTGAACCTCCAAGCATGGAAGTTATTCTTATCCAGCTTCTCAGCCACAATCTGTGTTATGCCATCATTAGACATCTTGCCAAACACACAATTTCACCAGAAACTGCACTTTGGTTTTTCCTGCACAACTGCTGTATTTTCTGCACAGCGGTACTGCAGTCCACTCAAATGTCACAACCAGTGACCTCAATGTGCATACATACACCCAATGGCAACTGTAGACCTCTTTGCAGCACCCACAGTGTCTGCACAGTCAATCTGTCTTCCTGCAGTTCTTAAAACAGAGTTCTGCAGAGAATCGTTGACTTACCCGCAGTGCTCGAAATCGCCTGCTTTCTGAAAAACGGAGGTCCAGACGCGCCCGAAACGCGTTTTCGGCCCGGAAATAATAGTCCGTAGGACTGTATAGTTGCCCTATAGCTTCACTCCCGCGAAGAAAGCTCCTCAATCGGAGATCGTTTACCGGTGCCTCCCGTAGAGCTCCCGACAAGGGTGTAGTCACCAACACAATAGGGAAGAGTAGTTGAAGCTCTTACCCTCGTACCGCTTCCTGTGGTTCTCTTGCTTGCAGCTCAGCCCTTAGCACGAACCAGGCTCTGATACCATGAAAAGATGCAGGGGGGAAGAGAGCTTGAGCTCTTGCAAGCACACACACACACTCACAAAACCCTAATAGAGAACACACAAGGTGAGAGGCTGAAAATCTTCTTCTTCTCTACTCAACACTCAACACACCATATACAAGAATAAGAGTACACACCATATGAAAGGTACTCAACCAAATACATACACGGGTTCTCTATAGTGTGAACCCGACTAAATGAGCTGGCGCTATAACTATGCCAGTCTCTAGAGTGGCTGTCACACAGCCTGTCATCCCACTGGCCGCATATCACCCAAAATCTCACCAACCATGCCAGTGGTGTAAGTGTGGGGCCTATCCCCCAGGCGGGTCATCAGTGTCCACCGCCTCACTAGAGCTCGATATCTCAACATTCTAGAGACTGGCATAGTTATAGCGCCAGCTCATTTAGTCGGGTTCACACTATAGAGAACCCGTGTATGTATTTGGTTGAGTACCTTTCATATTATGAGTACTCTTATCTTGTATATGGTGTGTTGAGTGTTGAGTAGAGAAGAAGAAGATTTTCAGCCTCTCACCTTGTGTGTTCTCTATTAGGGCTTTGTGAGTGTGTGTGTGTGCTTGCAAGAGCTCAAGGTCTCTTCCCCCCTGCATCTTTTTACGGTATCAGAGCTTGGTTCGTGCTAACGGCTGAGCTGCAAGCAAGAGAACCACAGGAAGTAGTACGAGGGTAAGAGCTTCAACTACTCTTCCCTATTTGTGTTGGTGACTACACCCTTGTCGGGAGCTCTACGGGAGGCACCGGCAACGATCTCTGATTGAGGAGCTTTCTTTGCGGGAGTAAAGCTATAGGGCAACTATATTGTCCTATCGGACTTCACTTTCTGGGCCGAAAACGCGTTTCGGGCTCGTCTGGACCTCCGTTTTTCAGAAAGCAGGCGATTTCGAGCACTGCGGGTAAGTCATCGATTCTCTGCAGAACTCTGTTTTAAGAACTGCAGGAAGACAGATTGACTGTGCAGACGCTGTGGGTGCTGCAAAGAGGTCTACAGTTGCCATTGGGTGTATGTATGCACATTGAAGTCACTGGGTGTGACATTTGAGAGTACTACAGTATCGCTGTGCAGAAAATACAGCAGTTTGTGCAGAAAAACCAGAGTGCAGTTTCTGGTAAAATTGTGTGTTTGGCAAGATGTCAAATGATGGGATAACTCAGATTGTGGCTGAGAAGCTTGATAAGAATAACTTCCATGCTTGGAGGTTCAGGTTGACGAATTTCTTGATGGGAAAAGGCTATTGGGACTACATAGAAGGTGAGCATGAAGAGGCACCGGAGATACCGGCAGATGTGAAAGAGTTTAAAGACTGGAACCAAGGAGCCAGGAAGGTTATGTATTGGCTATCCATTAGTATACAGGACACCATGATTGGGCACATTCAGGATGCCAAGTCCCCCAAGGAGGCGTGGGACACCTTGGTAAAGCTCTATGAAACAAATACCAAGGCACGTAAGATACAGTTGAAGAATGAACTTCATACTGTGGAGAAAAAGAGCATGTCTATGAATGACTATGCGCTGAAGATAAAGGGTATTGTGGAATCCCTTGCATCTATTGGTGTGTCAGTAGATGATGATGATAAGGTGGAGGTCTGTCTACGTGGTCTCGGGCCACAATACAAGGCGTTCAAGACGTCTATTCAGACTCGGGAAAACATTCCCAACTTTACAGATTTGGTGTCTATGCTGATTATCGAAGAGAAGAGCTTGGGTGAAGACCAACAGTCTTCAGAAAGCAAAAATAGTGTGAGATCCCTGTTCCCACCGCGTAACGGATTCGGGATGCTAGCAGCGGAAGTAGCACATCATGCGCGGGCCAGGGTCCCACACTCGGGGCCTCATCCACGGCGGATATCCGGACAAGAGACTAATCCGTCGGTTTTTCCAAAACCGAACCTGGAAAAACTTCCTTTACCCCGGAAAGCACGGACGATTCCACCAGGACAACTTTTTACTCTAACGTAGTCAAGACCATTACTAATCAAACTGATCCGACTGCACCTATAAAGGTACTCGATCAGATCAAGGAAGAAACTTGCACTTGGATCATTAGGATCAACACTTTTTTCCCCATCAAGAGGCACAGCCGTTGATTCCTATCCATAGAACAATTACTATCCGGGATTTACTTCATCTATCGTAATAACAGAAATTGAGTCTCGGTTTACGGATCCATCAGTCCAGCCTAACCCCATCTAGTCCCATGGGTTAGCTAACCTCCCAACCACTGTAGTGATGGGATCCAATTAAGAATTTGCTTAGGTTTTGTCCCGGGTACCAAGGAAAAGAGTTCCAAGGCCCCCTAGCCGGAAGTTCATGCAAACATAAAACTAGTCACACCACTTACACACCCAATATGAAATTGCCTTTTCTTAGCATCACCTAACTTTAAAACAATCATTTATTGAAACCATTATGTCACTGATGAAAATCCTCATGGCCTCTGGTTGAATCCTTATTTCCAGTCATTCATTCATCGGTATACTTATGGCATCATTGGCAACCAAAACGCTCACCACCTGTTCACTCAGGGGCCTTTTCCATAGTTCCTAGCTCATAGTAACCGGCAATATATTCATATAATAGAATGGAATCTCCGTGGAATATCAGCAAGATCAACCCACAGATCCATATAAAAGAGCCATGGACTCATCCGTTGAGGACCAGCAAGGTCAATCAACCAGATCCATGCCCGGTTTCAGAAAACAACTCTTACTCCTTGTTCCAATATCTTCCTCGACGCACGTGTGGGTATCTTCCTATGCATAAACTCAATTTAGATGAGAATTGACACTTTTGAATTAAAATTCCATCTTTTATGCATCTTCCTATGCATAAATTCAATTTGGATGAGAATAACACTTTTGAATTGAAATTCCATTCTTTTATGCATCTTCCTATGCATAAATTCAATTTAGATGAGAATGACACTTTGAATTTAAAAATCAATCTTTTATGCATCTTCTTATGCCTAAATTCAATTTGGTAGGAATTACACTTTTAGAATAAAAGAATTTCTCTTATGCATCTAAGTTATGCATAAAATCCATTTATGATGAAAATCACACTTTTAGTATAAAAAGAATATCTTTTATGCATACCTCTATGCATGAAATCCAATATGATAAAAGTCACACTTTCACAATAAAATAATCAACTTTTATGCATACCTCTATGCATGAAATCCAATATGGTAAAAGTCACACTTTTACAATAAAATAATCAACTTTTATGCATACCTCTATGCATGAAATCCAAATATGATAAAAGTCACACTTTTACAATAAAATAATCAACTTTTATGCATACCTCTATGCATGAAATCCAAATATGATAAAAGTCACACTTTTACAATAAAATAATCAACTTTTATGCATACCTCTATGCATGAAATCCAAATATGATAAAAGAAACACTTTTATAATAAAATAATCAACTTTTATGCATGCCTCTATGCATGAAATCGAAATATGATAAAAGAAACACTTTTATAATAAAATAATCAACTTTTATGCATACCTCTATGCATGAAATCCAAATATGATAAAAGAAACACTTTTATATTAAAATAATAATTCTTTTATGCATACCTCTATGCATGAAATCCAAATATGATAAAAGAAACACTTTTATATAAAATAATCATCAATTATGCATAACATAAAAATTAATTTCTCCATGATTACAATAAAATTCTTTCAATTAATCTAGGATGATAATTCCTAGAATATGGTAGGAGATTCTCTTTTCATGCTTTGAATAAAATTATTTTATGTGTAATTTTTATAAAAATTTTACCATAGCTCCGCTACTATGACTGATAAATCTCAATTTATTTTAAAGGATAAAGCTTATCATTAAGGAAATGATTAGAATGATCCCTAATTGGATCATTAACCCAATAATGGGTTGAATCATCAATATTCATGAAATACATAAACTAAAAGCATAGAAAAAAGTCATTAATTTGACCTCAAGCATAGATTAATCTTGGATTAAGGAAAAGCTTTATGAAAAGCTTCATTTGGATTGAGAATGGGTCATGAGTATGACCATTTCTTGAGTGAGAGAGAGAAATTACATAAAAACCATTAGAATTAAGCATAAATAAAAATTTATGTAATTCTTAACTATCATTAATCAATTAACTTCAATAGCATTCATCAAATTATGTAACTCTTCACTACCATTCATCAATTAACTTCAATAGCATTCAAAAACCATTCCAATTAAGCTTCTCAAGCTTGAGAGGGGTTGAGAAGAGAGAAACATTGAGAAATTATAGAAAATGATCAAAATTCACTAATTACCTTACAAATTGCTTGATTCTTTGTTCACGGTAGAGGCCCCCAACCAATCAATTGGTTAAGTATGTTGATGGAGCCACCAATGGGGATTGAAGAAAGAGGGAAGCTCCAAAAACTAGTGAATTATTAATGAATTCACAGTTCTTGGCTTAGGTGGAGTAGAGTAACGATGCATAAACACTATATATTTTTCAACAAGGGGGAGGCTTCTATTTATAGGAAAAATTGAGCTCCTAACCAAACAAACTGATTCTAGAATTTTCTAAATCAGTTTGGTCAATATTTGACCATTTTTAGGTCAGTTAAGCTAACTTTTTGGAATTAAACTTGAATGAGGAGAGAGGAGAGATGAAATATCTCAATTTTTATGAGTTTAAAACTCATTCAAGCATGTGAAATATGCACCTCCTTTAAAGAACTCCCCTTCCTTACATATGTGTCAAAATGGAATCATTATACCCAAAATATCTCATATTTTTAATATTGCTCATAGTTTTTTACTAATAAACCTTGTACATTTTCAACTCTTCATCTTATGTGAAATATGCACCTTCTTTAAAGAACTCCCGTTCCTTACATATGTGTCAAAATGGAATCATTATACCCAAAATATCTCATATTTTTAATATTGCTCATAGTTTTTTACTAATAAACCTTGTACATTTTCAACTCTTCATCTTATGTGAGCATTTACTAATTTTTGGATACCCAAAATATCTCATATTTTTAATATTGCTCATAGTTTTTTACTAATAAACCTTGTACATTTTCAACTCTTCATCTTATGTGAGCATTTACTCATTTTTGGGTATCTTCTTTTACAAATTGGATTTATCTCCTCCCTATGCATGGATTGATGCTATTGGGCCATAGGAACCTTAATTGGACCATAATCCAAAAATTTCTGAAAATCTAGACCCTTAGGCTAAGGTCCTTTATACCCATTTCCAATTAATTCCAATTGCACATTGGAAAGTTCTTTTTGAATTTCTGTTTCAGGGGAACTTATTTTAATAAGATGAGATAATTTTCTATCCAAAAATATTAAAAATCTGAATATTCTCTTTCTAGAATATTTTCTCTCTCTAGGTTAAAACAGTTAGAAACAAGTCTTTTATATTTCTGAAGAGGGATTGATTACAGGGGAAGATGCTGGGACATTTTGAGAGGCTAGGGAGGAATCTTACAAATAGTTTAGAGCAACAGGCCTTCTACACGAGTTCAGGAAGAGGACGAGGTAGAGGAGGCCGTGGACGCGGTCAAGGAGGTGGCCGAACAGGTAATCAGAATTATGGTCAGCAGCAGCAACAACAACAGTCCTAGAATCAACAACAACAACAACAACACGCAGGTGGAAGAGGTAAATTCAGAGGCAGGGGGAGTCAAAGAGGACGTGGAAATTGGCAAAGGCAATATAATGATGCACGTGAATGCTATTATTGTGGTAAGCCTGGACATGTGCAGGCAGAATGTTATAAGAAGCAGGCTGACATGCAAAATGGGAAAGTGCAGCAAAACAACTATGCATCCTCAAGCAGAAATAATGAGGATAATGAAAGGTTGTTTGTTATGGAAAATGTTGATGCAGCACAAAAAGATAATGTATGGTATGTGGATTCAGGCGCTTCGAACCACATGACGAGTCATGGGGAGTGGTTCAAGGAGATGAAAAACCCGGAAAGACCAGGTTTTGTGGAAACAGGGGATGACACTGCTCATCCAATTGCCCACATTGGAGATGTGCCATTGTCTATGCAGGATGGCAAAATGAAGTACCTTGCAGATGTACTTCATGTACCAAACATAACAAAGAATCTGGTTTCAGTTGGCCAGATGATTGAGCAGGGTTTGCAGGTTCGGTTTAACCCTGATGGGTGTTATGTTGAAGATTTCAAAGACAAGTGCAGGTTGGTTGCAAAAGGCAACAGAGTGGGCAAAATGTTTACATTGAATGTAGACATGCCTAAAATGAGTGCTGCGATGTTTGCAAATGGTTCAGGAGTTGTTGCAGACACAGACATATGGCATAAAAGAATTGGACATGTAAATGTGCAGAGATTGAAGTCTATGCAGACAAAAGGAATTGTGACAAGGCTGCCAAAATTTAAAGTGGAAGGTATGCAAAAAATATGTGAAGCATGCCAATTTGGGAAGCAAACAAAGCATGCCAATTTGGGAAGCAAACAAAGCATATGTTTCCACGTAACAGATATGTGAGCAGAAATGCACTAGATATTGTGCATTCAGATGTATGGGGTCCTACGAAGACCATATCTATGGGAGGCTGCAGGTATTATGTGACTTTCATTGATGACCACACAAGGAAAGTGTGGGTATACTTCATGAAGGAGAAGAGTGAGGTGTTCACTCACTTTCAGAATTTCAGAGTTTTGGTTGAAAAGCAAACAGGAAAATATGTAAAGTGCCTAAGGTCAGATGTGGAGGGGGAGAAAACTTCTCCAATGAGTTCTCTGAATTTTTGAAGAAGAATGGTATTCGGAGACAGTTTACATGTAGATACACTCCGCAGCAAAATGGAGTTGCTGAACGAAAAAACAGGCACATTGCTGAGATTGCGCGAGCATTGAGATGGAAGAGAAGAATATGCCGCATTGCTATTGGGCTGAGGCTGTTTCTACAGCAGTATACATCATGAACAGGACTCCAACTGCAGCCATACATGATGTAACTCCAGAGGAGAGGTTTACTGGCAGAAAACCAGATTTGTCTCATCTGAAAGTCTTTGGATGTATTGCATATGTGCATGTGCCTGATGAGCTGAGAACTAAGCTGGATTCGAAAGCTGAAAAATGTGTGTTTATTGGATACTCCCTTGAGCAAAAGGGATACAGGTGTTATAACCCTGCTACACGTGAGTTGAGGGTAAGCAGGGATGTTATCTTTGATGAGATGAGCAGCTGGTATGCTGCTGAAAAAGAAGTTGTTGGGGCTGATGTGAGTGGAAGTGTGGTTGCACAGAATGCAGGTCAGCAATCACAGTCTTTGAGTGGACCAGGAGAGTCCTCATCTAGTGGGTCTATTGATAGACCATGGAGTGGCAGGCTGCGTCATAATACCAGTCCTGCAAATGTGATTAGTACATCACGTAAAGGAAAAGAGAAAGTGGTTGAGCCCCTTGGTATGCCTGACATTTCTGCAGGGCATTCTCATGTTGATGGAGAGTCTAGTGGCTCAGATATGAGCCTTGATGAGGAGCTTGGGATCCCAGCTATGAGAACACCTGGTGTAAAGAAGGCTATGGAAGCCATGAATGAAAAGCTGCGAAGATCAGGGAGAGTGAAGAACCCTGTGCAGAGATTTACATATGATGGTTATGTGGCACACCACTATGCATATATGGCAAAGGTTGTGCAGGTTGTAGAGCCCACATGCATTGATGAGGCTGTTGAAAATGTGTGTTGGGAGAAAGCTATGGATGAGGAGATGGATGCACTATATGGAAATGAAACTTGGGATTTAGTGCAATTGCCTGAAGGCAAGAAAGCCATTGGATGCAAGTGGGTGTACAAAGTTAAACATAACAGTGATGGAAGCATAAACAGGTACAAGGCTAGATTGGTAGCCCAAGGATATGCGCAGACATATGGGATTGATTTTACAAGGAAACTTTCAGTCCAGTTGCCAAGATGGCAACGGTGAGAGTTGTGATAGCAGTGGCTGCGTCAAAGCAATGGTCTTTACATCAGATGGATGTAAAGCATGCATTCTTGCATGGGGATTTGCAAGAAGAGGTGTATATGTTGCAGCCACCTGGTTATGAGGATGTGGGTCACCCCGAGCATGTTTGCAGGTTGAAGAAAGCCTTGTATGGCTTAAAGCAAGCACCAAGAGCATGGTCTGACAAGATTTCTGAATATCTTGTCACTATTGGCTTTCATGTAGCCAATGCAGATTTCTCGCTGTATGTGAGACATGGTGATAGAGGAGTTGTGCTTGTTGTCATCTATGTAGATGACTTGATCATTACGGGGGACCATGATGTAGAGATCTTTGATGTAAAGATCTTGCTTAGACAGAAGTTTGAGATGAAGGATTTGGGGGAGCTCAGATATTTCTTGGGCATTGAGGTGATTAGGTCACCACATGGTATTGGATTACTGCAGAGACAGTATGGCTTGGACATGTTGTCCAAGTATGGTATGACAGGCTGTAAGCCTATTTCTGTGCCATTGGATCAGAATGGCAAGTTGAGTGCAGATTCAGGAGAGATCTTGGAGGATCCTACTATGTACAGGAGCATAGTAGGAAGTTTGATCTACATGACAATCACCAGACCAGATTTGAGCTATGCTGTTAGGTTGGTGAGTTAGTTTATGCAGGTTCCACGAAAACCGCATTTAGATGTAGTGAGATGCATACTGAGGTATGTGAGGTCTACTTTGCATTGTGGACTATTCTATGAGACTGGGACAGAGATATGTGTACATGGGTACACATATGCTGATTGGGCTGGTAGTATCTCGGATAGAAGATCTACCAGTGGATTCATGTTTTCTTTGGGGAGTGCTGCTGTGACTTGGAGCAGCAAGAAGTAGCCTACGGTTGCTCTATCGAGTACAGACGCCGAGTACAGAGGAGCTGCTATGGCAGCATGTGAGGTAGCTTGGTTGAGAAAGCTACTTGAAGATTTGGGTCTATCAGTGGATAGACAAGTTGTCATTTTCTGTGGCAACATTAGCAGTATACAGTTGGCCAGGAACCTAGTCTTTCATGCTCGTACGAAGCACATAGAGGTCCACTACCATTTTGTCAGAGAGAAGGTCTTAGCAGGAGACCTTGACCTTGTTTATGTTAGCACAGAGGATCAGGTAGCTGACATCTTCACCAAAGCATTGGGTACAGAGAAGCTCCATAGATTTAGGGCTTCGCTTGGTGTACATGAGATGGAGTTGAGCTTGAGGGGGAGTGTTGAGATATCGAGCTCGTCTAGTGAGGCAGTGGACACTGATGACCCGCCTGGGGGATAGGCCCCACACTTACACCACTGGCATGGTTGGTGAGATCTTGGGTGATATGCGGCCAGTGGGATGATAGGCTGTGTGACAACCATTCTAGAGACTGGCATAGTTATAGCGCCAGCTCATTTAGTCGGGTTCACACTATAGAGAACCCGTGTATGTATTTGGTTGAGTACCTTTCATATTATGAGTACTCTTATCTTGTATATGGTGTGTTGAGTGTTGAGTAGAGAAGAAGAAGATTTTCGGCCTCTCACCTTGTGTGTTCTCTATTAGGGCTTTGTGAGTGTGTGTGTGTGCTTGCAAGAGCTCAAGCTCTCTTCCCCCCTGCATCTTTTCAATTTGTCCATGCATGATTCGATTTTCATGCCTCTTTGTCGCCGTTTGGGTCCCTGTTGGAAATTTTCGCCATTTGGCACGCTCGTGCATCTTTTTCAAGATCCTGGGTTCGGACAGTTAGAAGTAAAGGATCCGGAACCCCATCAGAGAACGGACCACACGGACTTGTGCTAGGGAAGTTGCTCTATGTCCACATCACTCCGTGCATGGATTTGGGCATCACAATCACTTCTCCCAGTGCGTCAAAGTTGGGTCCCGGCAAAGATAGTGCAAAATCGCCCCCATAACAGAGTTTCGGATCCAAAATGAGTCCGAATTGCATGTGATTACAATAAGAAAGATCCGGGTTGGTTGCCACACATTTGTCCATTCATGATTCGATTTTCATGCCTCTTCGGCACCGTTTGGGCCACGGTTAGAAATTTTTGCCATTTGGCACGCTCGTGTATCTTTTTCGTCTCGAGAACCCGGATTCGGACAGTTAGAAGTTGAGGATCCAGGATCCCATCAGAGAAACGGACGACATGGACTTGTGCTAGGGAAATTGCTCTATGTCCACATCACTTCGTGCACGGATTTGGGCATCGCAATCACTTCTCCCAGTGCATCAAAGTTGGGTCCCAGCGTCATTCAACACACTTGTTTATCTCCTTGGTTCTCGTCATGGTCTCTTCTTGGAGTAATTGGTTTTGTTGATTTGTATAGTACACAGCTAGATCAATGCATTCTAGCTCTACCACATGGTAGAGCTAGACCTCAAATGCAATTCCATCTCCACCACATGGTAGAGCTAGACCTCAAAGCAGTCTAGCTCTATGATGTGGTCTAGGTTGGATATAGCTCTACCACGTGGTAGAGCTAGATCAAATGCAGTTCTAGCTCCTTGGTTCTTGTCATGTGAAGTAGATCTCATCTTGGAGTAATTGATTTTGTTGATCTACATGGTACACAACTAGATCGATGCATTCTAGCTCCACCACATGGTAGAGCTAGATCGGATGCAATTGTAGCTCCTTGGTTCTCGTCATGTGAAGTAGGTCTCTTCTTAGAGTAACTAGTTTTATTGATCTGCATGGTACACAGCTAGATCCGGGTTTCTTGCCACACATTTTTCCATGCATGATTTGAATTTCATGCCTCTCCCGTGCCGTTTGGGCCACGGTTGGAAATTTATGCCATTTGGCATGCTCGTTCATCTTTTTCGAGAACCTGGATTCGAACAGTTAGAAGTTGAGGATCCGGGACCCCATCAGAGAACGGACCACACTGACTTGTGCTAGGAAAGTTGCGCTATGTCCATGTCACTCCGTGCATGGATTTGTGCATCGCAGTCACTTCTCCCAGCGCGTTAAAGTTGGGTCCCAACGAAGATAGTGCAAAATCGCCATAACAGAGTTTCAAATCCGAAATGAGTCCAAATCGCATCTGCTGAACACAACAAGAAAGATCCGAGTTGGTTGCCACATATTTTTCCATGCGTGATTCAACTTTCATGCCTCTTCGGTGCCGTTTGGGCCACGGTTGGAAATTTCCGCCATTTGGCAGGCTCGTTCATCTCTTTCGAGAACCCCTATTCGAACAGTCAGAAGTTGAGGATCCGGGACCCCATCAGAGAACCAACCACATGGACTTGTGCTAGGGAAGTTGCTCTATGTCCACATCACTCTGTGCATGGATTTGTGCATCGCAAACACCTCCTAGCGCGTCAAAGTAGGGTCCCAGAAAAGATAGTGCAAAATTGTCATAACAGAGTTTCGGATCTGAAATGAGTCCGAATCGCATCTGAACACAACAAGAAAGATCCAGGTTGGTTGTCACACATTTTTTTATGCATGATTCGAATTTCATGCCTGTTCGGTGCCTTTTGGGCCACGGTTGGAAATTTCTGCCATTTGGCTCGCTCGTGCATCTTTTTCGAGAACTTGGATTCGGATAGTTAGAAGTTGAGGATCTAGAACCTCATGAGAGAACGGACCACACAGACTTGTGCTAGGGAAGTTGCTCTATGTCCACATCACTCCGTGCATGGATTTGGACATTAGTTCTCCCAGCGTGTCAAAGTTGGGTCGCGACAAAGATAGTGCAAAATTGCCATAACTTAGTTTCGGATCCGAAATGAGTCCGAATCGCATTTGTAAACAACAAGAAAGATCCGGGTTGCTTGCCACACATTTTTCCATGCATGATTCCATTTTCATGCCTCTTTAGCACCGTTTGGGCCACGGTTGGAAATTTCCCCCATTTGGCACGCTCGTGCATCTTTTTCCAGAACCCGGATTCGGACAGTTAGAAGTTGAGGATCCGGGACCCCATCAGAGAACGGACCACACGGACTTGTGCTAGGGAAGTTGCTCTATGTCCACATCACTCCGTGCATGCATTTGGAGATCGCAATCACTTCTCCCAGCACATCAAAGTTGGGTTCCGACGAAGATAGTGCAAAATTGCCATAACAGAGTTTCGGATCCGAAATGAGTCAGAATCACATCTGAACACAACAAGAAAGATCCGGGTTATTTGCCACACATTTGTCCATGCATGATTCGAATTTCATGCCTCTTCGGCATCGTCTAGGCCACTGTTGGAAATTTCTGCCATTTACCATGCTCGTGCATCTTTTTCGAGAACCCGGATTCGGACAGTTAGAAGTTGAGGATCCGGGACCCCATAAGAGAACGGACCACACGGACTTGTGTTAGGGAAGTTGCTCTATGTCCACATCACTCCGTGCAAGGATTTGGGCATCGCAATCAGTTCTCCCAACGCGTCAAAGTTGGGTCCCGATGAAGATAGTGCAAAATCGCCATAACAGAGTTTTGGATCCGAAATGACCGAATCGCATGTGAACACAACAAGAAAGATCCGGGTTGGTTGCCACACATTTTTCCATGCATGATTCGAATTTCATGCCTCTTCGGTGCGGTTTGGGCCACGGTTGGAAATTTCCACCATTTGGCACGCTCGTGCATCTTTTTCGGGAACCCGGATTCAGACAGTTAGAAGTTGAGGATTTGGGACCCCATGAGAGAACGGACCACACGGACTTGTGCTTGCTAGGGAAGTTGCTCTATGTCCACATCACTCCTTGCATGGATTTGGGCATCGCAAATCAGTTCTCCCAGCGTGTCAAGTTTGGGTCTCGGCAAAGATAGTGCAAAATTACCATAACAGAGTTTCAGATCTGAACACAGTCCGAACCGCATCTGAACACAACAAGAAAGATCCGGGTTGCTTTTGCCACACATTTGTCCATGCATGATTCAATTTTCATGCCTCTTCGGTGCCGTTTGGTTCACGGTTTGAAATTTTTGCCATTTGGCATGCTCGTGCATCTTTTTCAAGAACCCAGATTCGGACAGTTAGAAGTTGAGGATCCGGGACCTCATCAGAGAACGGACCACATGGACTTGTGCTAGGGAAGTTGCTCTATGTCCATATCACTCTGTGCATGCATTTGGAGATCACAATCACTTCTCCCAGCGCGTCAAAGTTGGATCCCAGCGAAGATAGTGCAAAATCGCCATAACCGAGTTTCGGATCCGAAAAGAGTCCGAATCGCATCTGGACACAACAAGAATGATCGGGGTTGGTTGCCACACATTTGTCCATGCATGATTTGATTTTCATTCCTCTTCGGCGACGTTTGGGCCCCTATTGGAAATTTCTGCCATTTGGCACGCTCGTGTATCTTTTTCGAGAACCTGGATTTGGACAATTAGAAGTTGAGGATCCGGGACCCCATCAGAGAACGGACCACACGAACTTGTGCTAGGGAAGTTGCTCTATGTCCACATCACTCCGTGCACGGATTTAGGCATCGCAATCACTTCTCTCAGCGCGTCAAAGTTGGGTCCCAGCGCCATTCAACACACTTGTTTATCTCCTTGGTTCTCGTCATGGTCTCTTCTTGGAGTAATTGGTTTTGTTGATTTGCATGGTACATAGCTAAATCAATGCATTCTAGCTCTACCACATGGAAGAGCTAGACCTCAAATGCAATTCTAGCTCCACCACATGGTAGAGCTAGACCTCAAAGTTGTCTAGCTCTACGATGTGGTCTAGGTTGAATACAGCTCTACCACGTGGTAGAGCTAGATCAAATGTAATTCTAGCTTCTTGGTTCTTGTCATGTGAAGTAGATCTCATCTTAAAGTAATTGATTTTGTTGATCTGCATGGTACACAGCTAGATCGATGCATTCTAGCCCCACCACATGGTAGAGCTAGATCTGATGCAATTGTAGCTCCTTGGTTCTCGTCATGTGAAGTAGGTCTCTTCTTAGAGTAATTGGTTTTGTTGATCTGCATGGTACACAGGTAGACCCGGGTTGCTTGCCACACATTTGTCCTTGCATGATTCAAATTTCATGCCTCTTTGGTGCCGTTTGGGCCATTGTTGGAAATTTCTGCCATTTGGCAGGCTCGTGCATCTTTTTCGAGAACCCGGATTCAGACAGTTAGAAGTTGAGGATCCGGGACGAACTTGTGCTAGGGAAGTTGCTCTATGTCTACATCACTCCTTGCATAGATTTGGGCATCGCAATCAGTTCTCCCAGTGTGTCAAGTTTGGGTCGTCTCGCAAAGATAGTGCGAAATTGCCATAACAGAGTTTCGGATCCGAAATGAGTCCGAACCGCATCTGAACACAACAAGAAAGATCCGGGTTGCTTTTGCCACACATTTGTCCATGCATGATTCAATTTTCATGCCTCTTTGGCTCCATTTGGGCCACGGTTGAAAATTTCCGCCATTTGGCACGCTCGTGCATCTTTTTCGAGAACCCGGATTCGAACAATTAGAAGTTGAGGATCCGGGACCTCATCAGAGAACGGAACATGGACTTGTGCTAGGGAAGTTGCTCTATGTCCACATCACTCCGTGCATGCATTTGGAGATCGCAATCACTTCTCCCAATGCGTCAAAGTTGGGTCGCAGCGAAGATAGTGCAAAATCGCCATAACAGAGTTTCGGATCTGAAAAGAGTCCGAATCGCATCTGAACACAACAATAATGATCGGGGTTGGTTGCCACACATTTGTCCATGCATGATTTGATTTTCATTCCTCTTCTGCGACGTTTGGGCCCCTATTGGAAATTTCCGCGATTTGACACGCTCGTGCATCTTTTTCGAGAACCCGGATTCGGACAGTTAGAAGTTGAGGATCCGGGACCCCATCAGAGAATGGACCACACGAACTTGTGCTAGGGAAGTTGCTCTATGTCCACATCACTCCGTGCACGGATTTGGGCATTGCAATCACTTCTCCCAGTGCGTCAAAGTTGGGTCCCAGCGCCATTCAACACACTTGTTTATCTCCTTGGTTCTCGTCATGGTCTCTTCTTGGAGTAATTGGTTTTGTTGATTTGCATGGTACACAGCTAGATCAATGCATTCTAGCTCTACCACATGGAAGAGCTAGACCTCAAATGCAATTCTAGCTCCACCACATGGTAGAGCTAGACCTCAAAGTTGTCTAGCTCTACGATGTGGTCTAGGTTGGATACAGCTCTACCACGTGGTAGAGCTAGATCAAATGTAATTCTAGCTTCTTGGTTCTTGTCATGTGAAATAGATCTCATCTTAAAGTAACTGATTTTGTTGATCTACATGGTACACAACCAGATCGTCTAGCTCCACCACATGGTAGAGCTAGATCTGATGCAATTGTAGCTCCTTGGTTCTCGTCATGTGAAGTAGGTTTCTTCTTAGAGTAATTGGTTTTGTTGATCTGCATGGTACACAGCTAGATACGAGTTGCTTGCCACACATTTATCCTTGCATGATTCAAATTTCATGCCTCTTCAGTGCCGTTTGGGCCACTGTTGGAAATTTCTGCCATTTACCATGCTCCTGCATCTTTTTCGAGAACTCGGATTCGGACAGTTAGAATTTGAGGATCTAGGACCCCATCAGAGAACGAACCACACGAACTTGTGCTAGGGAAGTTGCTCTATGTCCACATCACTCCGTGCACGGATTTGGGCATCGCAATCACTTCTCCCAGCACGTCAAAGTTGGGTCTCGAGACGAAGATGTCCACATCACTCCGTGCACGGATTTGGGCATCACAATCACTTCTCCCAGCGCGTCAAAGTTGGGTCCCGGGGAAGATAGTGCAAAATCGCCATGATAGAGTTTCGGATCCGAAATGAGTCCGAATCGCATCTGCACACAACAAGAAAGATCCGGGTTGGTTGCCATACATTTTTCCATGCATGATTCGAATTTCATGCCTCTTCGGCGCCTTTTGGGCCACGGTTGGAAATTTCTGCCATTTGGCAGGCTCGTGCATCTTTTTGGAGAACCAGGATTCGGATAGTTAGAAGTTGAGGATCTGGGACCCCATGAGAGAACGGACCCCACCGACTTGTGCTAGGGAAGTTGCTCTATGTCCACATCACTCCGTGCATGGATTTGGGCATCGCAATCAGTTCTCCCAGCATGTCAAAGTTGGGTCCCGACCGACAAAGATAGTGCAAAATCGCCATAACAGAGTTTCGGATCCGAAATGAGTCCGAATCGCATCTGAACACAACAAGAAAGATCCGGGTTGCTTGCCACACATTTTTCCATGTATGATTCGAATTTCATGCCTCTTCGGCGCCTTTTGGGCCACAGTTGGAAATTTCTGCCATTTGGCAGGCTCGTGCATCTTTTTGGAGATCCCGAATTCGGACAGTTAGAAGTTGAGGATCTGGGACCCCATGAGAGAATGGACCACATGGACTTGTGCTAGGGAAGTTGCTCTATGTCCACATCACTCCGTGCATGGATTTGGGCTCCCAGCGCATCAAAGTTGGGTCCCAATAGCAAAGATAGTGCAAAATCGCCATAACAGAGTTTCGGATCCGAAATGAGTCCGAATCGCATCTGAACATTACAAGAAACATCCGGTTGCTTGCCACACATTTGTCCATGCATGATTCGAATTTCATGCCTCTTCGGGGCCGTTTGGGCCACGGTTGGAAATTTTTGCTATTTGGCACGCTCGTGCATCTATTTCGAGAACCCGAATTCGGACAATTAGAAGTTGAGTATCTGGGACCCCATCAGATAACGGACCACACAGACTTGTGCTAGGGAAGTTGCTCTATGTCCAAAGTGATTGGTGGCCACTCTTGCTTAAAACAAGAGTAGAACCCTCAATTCCTCAAGACAAAGGAAAGCTTACAACTCTATGTAAGCTAAATTTTTCTTTTTTTTAAATTTTAAATCTATGGTTTTCTTGATTTTCTTATTTTATAGTTGATTAAAGTAAATTCTAATGCTATGCCTTGATGAATAGGCCACCTCCTTCTCTTCTTTACATTCCAGCCTTTCTTTATATCCTAGAGAATGATTAACAAAAAAATTAATTAAACTTTTCTTTTTGTTTCTTCTCTTGGAAATTAAAATTTGTGTAGATTAGAGTACTATACATCTAATTGGGGTTAATTTAAGTTAGAATTAGAATGATAAAAATGAGAAATGGTCAGGCATACAAAGGAGGTTATGGCAAAATTTTTTATATTTTTGTGGTCTGGGTAGAAAACATTTCTACCACGTGGTCGAGCTAGATCAAATGCAATTCTAGCTTCTTGGTTCTTGTCATGTGAAGTAGATCTCATCTTGGAGTAATTGATTTTGTTGATCTGCATGGTACACAGCTAGATCGATGCATTCTAGCTCCACCACATGGTAGAGCTAGATCTGATGCAATTGTAGCTCCTTGGTTCTCGTCATGTGAAGTAGGTCTCTTCTTGAAGAGTAATTGGTTTTGTTGATCTGCATGGTACACAGTTAGATCCGGGTTGCTTGCCACACATTTGTCTATGCATGATTCAAATTTCATGCCTTTTCGGCGCCGTTTGGGCCACTGTTGGAAATTTTCGCCATTTACCATGCTCCTGTATCTTTTTCGAGAACCCGGATTCGGATAGTTAGAAGTTGAGGATCTGGGACACCATCAGAGAACGGACCACACAGACTTGTGCTAGGGAAGTTGCTCTATGTCCACATCACTCCGTGCACGGATTTGGGCATCGCAATCACTTCTCCCAGCGCATCAAAGTTTGGTCTCGTCGAAGATAGTGCAAAGTCGCCATGACAGAGTTTCGGAGCCGAAATGAGTCCAAATCGTATCTGAACACAACAAAAAAGATCCGGGTTGGTTGCCACACATTTTTCCATGCATGATTCGAATTTCATGCCTCGTCGGTGCCTTTTGGGCCACGGTTGGAAATTTTTGCCATTTGGCAGGCTCGTGCATCTTTTGAGAGATCTCGGATTTGGACAGTTGAAAGTTGAGGATTTGGGACCCCATGAGAGAACGGACCACACAGACTTGTGCTAGGGAAGTTGCTCTATGTCCACATCACTCCGTGCATGGATTTGGGCATCGCAATCAGTTCTCCCAGCACGTCAAAGTTGGGTCCCAGCAGCAAAGATAGTGCAAAATTGCCATAACAGAGTTTCGGATCTGAAATGAGTCCGAATCGCATCTGAACACAACAAGAAAGATCCGGGTTGCTTGCCACACATTTGTCCATGCATGATTCAAATTTCATGCCTCTTCGGCGCCGTTTGGGCCACGGTTGGAAATTTCCGCCATTTGGCACACTCGTGCATCTATTTTGAGAACCCGGATTCGGATAGTTAGAAGTTGAGGATCTGGGACCCCATCAGATAACGGACCACACGGACTTGTGCTAGGGAAGTTGCTCTATGTCCACTCTTGCTTAAAACAAGAGTAGAACCCTCAATCCCTCAAGACAAAGGAAAGCTTACAACTCCATGTAAGCTAAATTTTTCTTTTTTTTTAAAATTTTAAATCTATGGTTTTCTTGATTTTCTTGTTTTATAGTTGATTAAATTAAATTCTAATGCTATGCCTTGATGAATAGGCCACCTCCTTCTCTTCTTTACATTCCAGTCTTTCTTTATATCCTAGAATGATTAACAAAAAAATTAATTAAACTTTTCTTTTCGTTTATTCTCTTGGAAAATAAAAATTGTGTAGATTAGAGTACTATACATCTAATTAGGGTTAATTTAAGTTAGAATTAGAATGATAAAAATGAGAAATGGTCAGCCATACAAAGGAGGTTATGGCAAAATTTTTCATATTCTTGTGGTCTAGGTAGAATACATTTCTACCACGTGGTGGTCGAGCTAGATCAAATGCAATTCTAGCTTCTTGGTTCTTGTTATGTGAAGTAGATCTCATCTTGGAGTAATTGATTTTGTTGATCTGCATGGTACACAGCTAGATCGATGCATTCTAGCTCCACCACATGGTAGAGCTAGATCTGATGCAATTGTAGCTCCTTGGTTCTCGTCATGTGAAGTAGGTCTCTTCTTAGAGTAATTGGTTTTGTTGATCTGCATGGTACACAGCTAGATCCGGGTTGCTTACCACACATTTGTCCTTGCATGATTCAAATTTCATGCCTTTTTCGGCACCGTTTGGACCACTGTTGGAAATTTCTGCCATTTACCATGCTCCTGCATCTTTTTCTGTAAGATCCCTGTTCCCACCAAGCAACGGATTCGGGGTACTGGCAGCGGATGTAGCACTTCTCGCGCGGGACAGGGGTCCCACACTTGGGGCCTCGCCCACGGATATCCGGATAAGAGACTAATCCGTCGGTTGTTCCAAAACCGAACCCGGAAAAACTTCCTTAACCGGAAAGTACGGGCGATTCCACCAGGATAACTTTTTACTCTAACGTAGTCAAGATCATTTCTGATCGAGATGATCCAATTACATCTATAAGATACTTAGTCAGTTCAAGGAAGAAACTTGCACTTGGATCATTGGGATCAACGCTTTTTTCCCCATTCAAGAGGCACAGCCGTTGATTCCTATCCATAGAACAGTTACTGTCCGGGATTTATTTTTTTTTTCTATCATAAAAACAAAAGTTTGAGTCTCGATTTACGGATCCATCAGTCCAGCCTAACCCCATCCAGTCCCATGGGTTAGCCAACCGCCCAACCACTGTAGTGATGGGATCCAATTAAAAATATGGTTAGGTTTTGTCCCGGGTACCAAGGAAAAGAGTTCCAAGGCCCCCTAGCCGGATGTTCATGCAAAATAAAACTAGTCACACCACTCACACACCCAATATGAAATTGCCTTTTCACAGATTCAACCAGTTTAAAACAATCCTTTAATAAAACCATGGTATCACTGATCACCATCTTCCAATTTATCCAGTTGATTCTTAATTTTTCCATCATTCCTTCATCAGAGTATCTATGGCATCATTGGCAACTAGGACGCTCACCACCTGTCCACTCAGGGGCCGTTTCTTAGTTCCTAGCCCTTAATACTCGGCAATATAATCACTTATCAAGATGGACTCTCGTTGAAGATCAGCAAGATCAACCAACGGATCCATATAAGGAGCCATGGACTCATCCATTGAAGACCAGCAAGGTCAATCAACCAGATCCATGCTCGATTTCAGAAAACAACTCCAACTCTGTTCCAATATCTTCCTCGACGCACGCGTGGGTATCCTAGGCGACCCAGAGCCCGAGCACCGTATGGTCAGCACCCTCTAGGATCCTTCGCAGGTGACCTAGCGCTTCACGCATAGGCCGCTTCCTTGGCCCCTCATCCACCGTACCGGAAGCTCACCATTTTAATCGCACCGAGGCTGGTCAAGACCTCGGCCGACCTTGCTACGCGAGACGTCCTTCATTGACTCCCCGTCAGCAGTTGCAACTTTATCATCATCACGACTTTAATCACAAGACGGTCAAAATGCTCCCCCCAGCATTCTTGACATAAAACAATCATTTACGGTACCAAGGAAAAGAGTTCCAAGGCCCCCTAGCCGGATGTTCATGCAAAATAAAACTAGTCACACCACTCACACACCCAATATGAAATTGCCTTTTCACAGATTCAACCAGTTTAAAACAATCCTTTAATAAAACCATGGTATCACTGATCACCATCTTCCAATTTATCCAGTTGATTCTTAATTTTTCCATCATTCCTTCATCAGAGTATCTATGGCATCATTGGCAACTAGGACGCTCACCACCTGTCCACTCAGGGGCCGTTTCTTAGTTCCTAGCCCTTAATACTCGGCAATATAATCACTTATCAAGATGGACTCTCGTTGAAGATCAGCAAGATCAACCAACGGATCCATATAAGGAGCCATGGACTCATCCATTGAAGACCAGCAAGGTCAATCAACCAGATCCATGCTCGATTTCAGAAAACAACTCCAACTCTGTTCCAATATCTTCCTCGACGCACGCGTGGGTATCCTAGGCGACCCAGAGCCCGAGCATCGTATGGTCAGCACCCTCTAGGATCCTTCGCAGGTGACCTAGCGCTTCACGCATAGGCCGCTTCCTTGGCCCCTCATCCACCGTACCGGAAGCTCACCATTTTAATCGCACCGAGGCTGGTCAAGACCTCGGCCGACCTTGCTACGCGAGACGTCCTTCATTGACTCCCCGTCAGCAGTTGCAACTTTATCATCATCACGACCTTAATCACAAGACGGTCAAAATGCTCCCCCCAGCATTCTTGACATAAAACAATCATTTACAAACAGCATTTACAAACAGTTTACAATACAATTTCTATTTTAACTTTCATTTTTCCACATTATCACTCATCAATCTACATTACTTATTCCATATTCCATTTATATGTATACTCATCCCATCACACCATTTCCATCTCATCACTTCAGATTCCCTCACATCACAATCGTATATTCACATCCATACATCCACAACTATATGTGTACATTCACATCTACATGCATACATCTACATCCCTATGCATACATCCACATCCACATTCACATTCACCTCCATACATCTACATCTACATGCATACATCCACCTCCACATTCACATCCACATCTATACATCTACATCTACATGCATACATCCACCTCCACATCCACATCTACATCTATACACCTACATCTACATGCATACATCCACATCTCCATTCACATCTACATCTATACATCTACATCTACATGTATACATCCACATCTCCATTCCCATCTACATCTATACATCTACATCTACCTATATACATCCACATCTCCATTCTCATCTACATCTCTACATCTACATCTTCATGCATCCACCCACCTCCACATCCACATCTACATCTTCATGCATCCACCCACCTCCACATCCACATCTACATCTATACATCTACATCTACATGTATACATCCACATCTCTATTCACATCTACATCTATACATCTACATCTACATGTATACATCCACATCTCCATTCTCACCTACATCTATACATCTACATCTACATGTATACATCCACATCTCCATTCCCATCTACATCTATACATCTACATCTACATGTATACATCCACATCTCTATTCACATCCACATCTATACATCTACATCTTCATGCATCCACCCACCTCCACATCCACATCTACATCTATACATCTACATCTACATGTATACATCCACCTCCACATTCACACTCACATCCATACCTCTACATCTACATGCAAACATCCATATCTCCATGCATAATAATATTCTTTTAATTAATCTAGGATGATAGTTCCTAGAATATGGTAGGAAGTCCTCTTTTTAGGCTTTGAATGAAATTATTTTATGCGTAATTTCTATAAAAATTTTGCCATAGCTCCGCTACTATGACTGATAAATCTCAATTTTTTCTAAGGGATAAGGCTCATTATTAAAGAAATAATTAGAATGGTCTCTAATTGGATCATCAATCCATAATGGTCTCTAATTGGATCATTAAGAAAATAATTAGAATGGTCTCTAATTGGATCATCAATCCATAATGGTCTCTAATTGGATCATTAAGAAAATAATTAGAATGGTCTCTAATTGGATCATCAATCCATAATGGATTGAATCATCAATATACATAAACTAAAAGCATAGAAAGAAGCCATTAATTTGGTCTCAAGCATAGCTTAACCTTAGATTAAGGAAAAGCCTTATGAAAAGCTTCATTTGGATTGAAAAGGGTCATGAGTATGACCATTTCTTAAGTGAGAGAGAGAGAAAAATCATTAGAATTAAATATAAATAGAATTTTATGTAATTCTTTACTATCATTACTTAATTAACTTCAATAGCATTTCAAAAACCATACCAATTAAGCTTCTCAAGCTTGAGAGGGGTTGAGAAGAGAGAATCATTGAGAAATTATAGAAAAGATCAAAATTCACTATACTTATCTTATAACTTGCTTGATTCTTTGATCACGGTAGAGGCCCCCAACCAATCAATTGGTTTAGTATGTTGATGGAGCCACCAATGGGGATTGAAGAAAGAGAGAAGTATCAAAACTAGTGAATTATCAAAGAATTCACAGTTCTTGGCTTAGGTAGAGTAGAGTAACAATGCATAAGACACTATATATTTTGGCTTAGGTGGAGTAGAGTAACAAAGCATAAGACACTATATATTTTGGCTTAGGTGGAGTAGAGTAACAAAGCATAAGACACTATATATTTTGGCTTAGGTGGAGTAGAGTAACAAAGCATAAGACACTATATATTCTGGCTTAGGTGGAGTAGAGTAACAAAGCTTAAGACACTATATATTTTTCAACAAGGGAAGGCTTCTATTTATAGGAAAAATTGAGCTCCTAACCAAACAAACTGATTCTAGAATTTTCCAAGTCAGTTTGGTTGAATTGGGACTAGATTTGGACCTAGTTTGGTTACTTTTTGATTAGGTTTGGTTCCATTTTGATTTGGTTTGGTTCAAGAGAGATGAGAGATAAAAATATCACATTATTTTTGAGTTTAAAACTCATTCAAGCATGTGAAATATGCACTTCCTTTAAAGAATTCCCCTTCCTTACATATGTGTCAAAATTTTATTGCTCATAGTTTTTTACTAATAAACCTTGTACATTTTCAACTCTTCATCTTATGTGAAATATGCACCTCCTTTAAAGAACTCCTCTTCCTTACATATGTGTCATAGTTTTTTTTTTTTACTAAAAAACCATGTACATTTTCAACTCTTCATCTTATGTGAGTATTTACTCATTTTTGGGTATCTTCTTTTTCAAATTGGATTTATCTCCTCCCTACACATGGATTGATGCTATTGGTCCATAGGAACCTTAATTGGACCATAATCTAAAAATTTCTAAAAATCTAGACCCTTAGACTAAGGTTCTTTATACCTATTTCCAATTAATTCCAATTGCACATTGAAAAATTCTTTTTGAATTTCTGTTTCAGGGGAACTTATTTTAATAAGATGAGTTATTTTTCTATCCAAAAATATTCATAATCTGAATATTCTCTCTCTAGAATAATTTTCTCTCTCTAGGCTAAAACAGTTAGAAGCAAGGTCTTTATATTTCTGAAGAGGGATTGATTACAGGGGAAGATACTAGACATCAAAAAGGGGGGGTTGGGGGAGGAATCTTACATTTTCGAGAACCCGGATTCGGACAGTTAGAAGTTGAGGATCCGAGACCCCATCAGAGAACGGACCACACAGACTTGTGCTAGGGAAGTTTCTCTATGTCCACATCACTCCGTGCGCATGGATTTGGGCATCGCAATCACTTCTCCCAGCGCGTCAAAGTTGGGTCCCAGGGAAGATAGTGCAAAATTGCCATGACAGAGTTTCGGATCCGAAATGAGTCCGAATCGCATCTGAACACAACAAGAAAGATCCGGGTTGGTTGCCATACATTTTTCCATGCATGATTCGAATTTCATGCCTCTTCGGTGCCTTTTGGGCCAGGGTTGGAAATTTCTTCCATTTGGCAGGCTCGTGCATCTTTTTGGAGAACTCTCGAGGGAGAACTCGGATTCAGACAGTTAGAAGTTGAGGATCTGGGACCCCATGAGAGAACGTACCACACCGACTTGTGCTAGGGAAGTTGCTCTATGTCCACATCACTCCGTGCATGGATTTGGGCATCGCAATCAGTTCTCCCAGCGCGTAAAAGTTGGGTCCTGGCAAAGATAGTGCAAAATCACCATAACAGAGTTTCAGATCTGAAATGAGTCCAAATCGCATCTGAACACAACAAGAAAGATCCGGGTTGCTTTTGCCACACATTTGTCCATGCATGATTCGAATTTCATGCCTCTTCAGCGCCGTTTGGGGCACAGTTGGAAATTTCTGCCATTTGGCACGCTCGTGCATCTATTTTGAGAACTCGAATTCGGACAGTTAGAAGTTGAGGATCCGGGACCCCATCAGAGAACGGACCACACAGACTTGTGCTAGGGAAGTTGCTCTATGTCTCAAGTAATTGGTGGCCACTCTTGCTTAAAACAAGAGTAGAACCCTCAATCCCTCAAGACAAAGGAAAGCTTACAACTCCATGTAAGCTAATTTTTTTTTTTAATTTTAAATCTATGGTTTTCTTGATTTTCTTATTTTATAGTTGATTAAAGTAAATTCTAATGCTATGCCTTGATGAATAGGCCACCTCCTTCTCTTCTTTACATTCCAGTCTTTCTTTATCTTAGAATGATTAACAAAAAAATTAATTATACTTTTCTTTTTGTTTATTCTCTTGGAAATTAAAAATTATGTAGATTAGAGTACTATACATCTAATTAGGGTTAATTTAAGTTAGAATTAGAATGATAAAAATGAGAAATGGTCAGCCATACAAAGGAGGTTATGGCAAAATTCTTCATATTTTTGTGGAATAGAAAGTTTGTTTTTATGTTATTTCAAAAGAGTAATTCCCCCTGTTTGTGCATTCTATAGAAAAATTTTAATTTACTCCATGTACATATTCACCTATGAATATGCATGGATATCACTGATATTAATTATTAAAATTAATTTCTTTGCATAGAAAGATGCAAAATGGATCTGGGACCCCATGAGAGAACGGACCACACAGACTTGTGCTAGGAAAGTTGCTCTATGTCCACATCACTCCGTGCACGGATTTGGGCATCGCAATCACTTCTCCCAGCGCGTCAAAGTTGGGTCCCGGCGAAGATAGTGCAAAATCGTCCCCATAACAGAGTTTCGGATCCAAAATGAGTCCGAATCGCATCTGAACACAACAAGAAAGATTCATGTGAAGTAGATCTCTTCTTGGAGTAATTGATTTTGTTGATCCGCATGGTACACAACTAGATCGATGCATTCTAGCTTCACCACATGATAGAGCTAGACCTCAAATTAATTCTAGCTCCACCACATGGTAGAGCTAGACCTTAAAGCATTCTTGCTCTAAAAATTGGTCTAGGTTGAATACAGCTCTACTGCGTGGTAGAGCTAGATCAAATGTAATTCTAGCTCCTTGGTTCTCGTCATGGTCTCTTCTTGGAGTAATTGGTTTTGTTGATTTGTATGGTACACAGCTAGATCAATGCATTCTAGCTCTACCACATGGTAGAGCTAGACCTCAAATGCAATTCTAGATCCACCACATGGTAGAGCTAGACCTCAAAGCATTCTAGCTCTACGATGTGACCTAGGTAGAATACAGCTCTACCTCGTGGTAAAGCTAGATCAAATGCAATTCTAGCTCCTTGGATCTTGTCATGTGAAGTAGGTCTCTTCTTGGAGTAATTGGTTTTGTTGATGTGTATGGAACAAAGCTAGATCGATGCATTCTTGCTCTACCACATGGTAGAGCTAGACCTCAAAGCTTTCTACCTCTATGACTCTAGCTCCACCACATGGTAGAGCTAGACCTGAAATGCAATTCTAGCTCCACCACATGGTAGAGCTAGACCTCAAAGCATTCTATCTCTACAATGTGGTTTAGGTAGAATTATACAGCTCTACCACAGTTACATTCAACCTCAGCCGATTACATTCGTTGAAGTCTAGCTCTACCACATGGTAGAGCTAGAAGAATGCAATTCTAGCTCCACCACATGGTAGAGCTGGACCTCTAAGCATTCTAGCTCTACGATGTGGTCTAGGTAGAATACAGCTCTACCACATGGTAGAGCTAGATCAAATGCAATTCTAGCTCCTTGGTTATTGTCATGTGAAGTAGGTCTCTTCTTGGAGTAATTGGTTTTGTTGATGTGTATGGAACACAGCTAGATCGATGCATTCTTGCTCTACCACATGGTAGAGCTAGACCTCAAAGCTTTCTACCTCTACGACTCTAGCTCCACCACATGGTAGAGCTAGACCTCAAAGCATTCTATCTCTACAATATGGTTTAGGTAGAATGCAGCTCTACCACAGTTACATTCAACCTCAGCCGGTTACATGCAATTCTAGCTCCACCACATGGTAGAGCTAGACCTCAAAGCATTCTATCTCTACAATGTGGTTTAGGTTGAATACTACTCTACCACAGTTACATTCAATCTCAGCCGGTTACATTCATTTAAGTCTAGCTCTACCACATGGTAGAGCTAGAAGAATGCATTCTAGCTCCACCACATGGTAGATCTAGATTTCAAAGCATTCTGGTCAATACATTTATTAATCTTGCTCTGCCACTTGGTAGAGATAATATCCATTGAAAAACCAGCACTAGAATACTTTGAAGTCCAGCTCTAGAATGCATTTATCTAGCTCTACCATGTGGTAGAGCAAGACTAATAAATGTATTGAGAGCTCCAAGATGGAGTAATTGAGATAGAATGCTATGAGGTCTAGCTTTACCATGTGGTGGAGCTAGAATTGCATTTGAGGTCTAGCTCTACCATGTGGTGGAGCTACAATCGTAGAGGTAGAAAGCTTTGAGGTCTAGCTCTACCACAGTTACATTCAACCTCAGTCGGTTACATTCATTGAAGTCTAGCTCTACCACATGGTAGAGCTAGAAGAATGCATTCTAGCTCTACCACATGGTAGAGCTAGACCTCAAAGCATTCTAGCTCTATGATGTAGTCTAGATAGAATACAACTCTACCACATGGTAGAGCTAGACCTCAAATGCAATTCTAGCTCCACCACATGGTAGAGTTGGACCTTAAAGCATTCAGTTCTACAATGTGGTCTAGGTAGAATACACCTCTATCATGTGGTAGAGCTAGATCAAATGCAATTCTAGCTCCTTGATTCTTGTCATGTGAAGTAGGTCTCTTCTTGGAGTAATTGGTTTTGTTGATGTGTATGGAACAGAGCTAGATCGATGCATTCTTGCTCTACCACATGGTAGAGCTAGACCTCAAAGCTTTCTACCTCTACGATTCTAGCTCCACCACATGGTAGAGCTAGACCTCAAATGCAATTCTAGCTCCACCACATGGTAGAGCTAGACCTCAAAGCATTCTATCTTTACAATGTGGTTTAGGTAGAATACAGCTCTACCAATGTCACATTCAACCTCAGCCAGTTAAATTCATTGAAGTCTAGCTCTACCACATGGTAGAGCTAGAAGAATGCATTCTAGCTCCACCACATGGTGGAGCTGGACCTCAAAGCATTCTATCTCTACGATGTGGTCTAGGTAGAATACAGCTCTATGATGTGGTGGAGCTAGATGAAATGCAATTCTAGCTCCTTGGTTCTTGTCATGTGAAGTAGGTCTCTTCTTAGTAATTGGTTTTGTTGATGTGTATGGAACACAACTAGATCGATGCATTCTTGCTCTACCACATGGTAGAGCTAGACCTTAAAGCTTTAGACCTCAAATGCAATTCTAGCTCCACCACATGGTAGAGCTAGACCTCAAATGCAATTCTAGCTCCACCACATGGTAGAGCTAGACCTCAAAGCATTCTATCTCTATAATGTGGTTTAGGTAGAATACAGCTCTACCACAGTTACATTCAACCTTAGCCGGTTACATTCGTTGAAGTCTTGCTCTACCACATGGTAGAGCTAGAAGAATGCATTCTAGCTCCACCACATGGTGGAGCTTAACCTCAAAGCATTCTAGCTCTACGATGTGGTCTAGGTAGAATACATTTCTACCACATAGTAGAGCTAGATCAAATGCAATTCTAGCTCCTTGGCTCTTGTTGTGTGAAGTAGGTCTCTTCTTGGAGTAATTGGTTTTGTTGATGTGTATGGAACACAGCTAGATCGATGCATTCTTGCTCTACCACATGTAGAGCTAGACCTCAAAGCTTTCTACCTCTACGATTCTAGCTCCACCACATGGTAAAGCTAGACCTCAAATGCAATTCTAACTCCACCACATTGTAGACCTAGACCTTAAAGCATTCTATCTCTACAATGTGGTTTAGGTAGAATACAGCTCTACCACAGTTACATTCAACCTCAGTCGGTTACATTCGTTGAAGTCTAGCTTTACCACATGGTAGAGCTAGACCTCAAATGCAATTCTAGCTCCACCACATGGTAGAGCTGAACCTCAAAGCATTCTAGCTCTACGATGTGGCCTAGGTAGAGTACAACTCTACCTCGTTGTGTAGACAAAATAGGAGTTGGTAATGTGTACATACATGTGCATGGCATGTGTGAAGGTTTTGCTTTTGAGAGCATTGCCAGGTGTACAGAGTAAATGGTTTTGATGTGAGCATGTACAGGCCTGTCCGGACGTAGTCTACTGGAGGTCCATGGGATGTGGTATCAGCTGCTCGGTTGCCTTGGTTGTGTGCGCGTTATCGTGCCATGGCACGTCTATGGTGTGAAACTATGCATATGAGACTATCAAATGCAAATCCAGATGCATGGGATTAAGTGCTATGACGAGTCATTATATGATGCCCATGTACATATGTTCATATTGTAAATGAGGTTCAATAAGATGAGCCGAGGCTGAGTCAGGTCTCGAAGCTTCTGTACATGAGTGTGGTGTGAAATATGGAGCCTTATGCTTATGGTAGACCTTGCAGTAGGGAACACCCTTCTCAACATGTATGGAAATGTGAGAGCATGTATGATATGAGGATTGGTTTTGAAGAATACCCTTTGGAGATATCGTGGAATGAGCAAAATAAGAATAACTTCAATAAGATACTGCACATATTCAAAGTTCTTGTGTATCCTCATAGGCAGAATGATCCCTTCAATAATATCTTCATGCCCATGGATGGTGAACCTAGTGGCAACTATGCTAGTGAGAGCTATTTCAAGATGACTCTTGTGAGTATGGTGGTGGTGGTTCTGCTGTTACTCAGACTTCATGGGTAAGTTGGAAACACTCAATTATGTACATGGTCTGCGTGGCTATGTAAATGATGGTATGGGTGGCTCGTCAAAGAGCTATGTGAATGATGTAAGAGGCTACCCATGTGCATGATGTGTAGTAGCTTCTCTATGGTATCGATGAGCCGAGTCAATGATTACCTCTTATGGGAGTGCAAGCATGATGCGTGCTTTAGTAGGCTTATGATATGAATATGATATTTGATGCTGCTTTGGTCCAAGCATATACATATGAGGAGTAGATAGATCATGTGTATAGAAGGTAGTAAAGACGGCAGCTTGCGTGGCCATGACAAAAATAGAAGAGTAGCATGGGTGGATTGTAGAGAATCAAGTTGGAAACAAGAGCTTGGTTATAAGCAAATGCAATGCATGGCAATCAGTTTACATATTTGGATGCAAGGACTCTGTGATCCAAGTTCAAGGAAAAGTGAACAACATCACAGTGGACAAATGCCGCAAGACCGGAGTTTTTTTTAATATATACAAGAAGAGAAGCTTGCGTGGCAGTAACAAAAAAAGAGATATCCAAAAATAATGCAAAAAAAAGGTGGCGCAAGTGTTTTTTCGAACTTGGGAAATACGAAATTTTTGCTGCAAAAGGGCGTGCGCCCGATTTCCTTGCGGGAAGGAGAGAAAAACCAGAGAAGGGGGCGGCGCATAGGAGATATATGCAGAAAACGGAGAGAAGTGTGAGGGAAAAAAAAGACTAGAGAGCAGATGAACCAGAGATTCTAAAAAGGGGAGAATATCTTGTGTTCATGCCATGTAGGGTTTCGAATTACTAAGGAAATCAAGCTGCTTCTATTGATACGCCTCCTGAAGCTTCCGTCAAGTGAAGGTGACTGCTGTTGAATTCGTGCGATGGGTGATTCGTTGGACACTCTGGTGATAAAGCCTTCATTGCCCAATGACTAAAAGGGAGCTCAAGAGAATGCGCTGCTGTTGGCTGAGTTTCAGAAGCTACGGTGTGAGCCCATAAAGTGTACAAAGAGCTCAAGCATCTTTGAAATATTAATGGTGATTGAAGCTTTAAGGTTCAGGAGTCGTGGCCTTCCCAATCGTGCTGGTGCTCATGACCAGCCTCGAGCTACCAGTATCTAGTATGTTGGTGTGTCTTTGGGGTATGCTCCGAGCTGATTTCTACCTCTTGATCCGGAGCTCGGTTGTTCTCTGCTAGTATGTGTGTTATGATTATGATGGTAATTGTGTGTGTGATTTTGGGATTGCATGTGTGATGATGAACTTGTAACCAAGGAAGAGAAAGGGAGAATGATACTAATTTCAAAGCTTCAAGAATTGAAATGATTTGGGACAAATGGTGATGTCTTATGCTCCTTGAGGAGCTATCTATTTTGTTTTCTTGCTGGGATTTTGGAAATTACTCTCACAGCTAGAAGTCCCGCGCTTTCCCAGCAACACTGCCCACGTCACGACAGCTCTGGTGAACCCGACGTGAAACTGCTAGGGTGAGAGTGTGGTGAAATACACAAGGAAGCTATGGCTAAGAATCCTGAGGGTCAGGGGGTTCATTTTGACCCCGGGGTTATGCAAATGTTTCAGATGTTTACTATGTATATGCAAAAGCAGCAAGCTGCTGAGAGGGGACAAATTTCCACGACCAAAGCACTACAGTCAATTGTGAAAAAGGTGGATCAATTTGATGGTAAGGACATTACAAAGTACCTGCGTAATTATACAAAGAAAATGGAGCTAAACAGGGTGACTGAGGAGGATATGGTTCGAAGCTTTGAGCTGGTATGTGTTCATGAAATAAGAGAGCGCATAAGAGGATTACAGACAGCACATGGTGGCAGAAATTGGGAGGAGTTCAAGCTTGCTTTAAAGGATGAATATTTCATGGAGGACTCTGAGCGGGTGACCAAACGAACTTTCTTGGAATGGGTCACAAAACCTAAAATGGGAATTTCTGCCACAGAGTTGCTAAGAGAGTTTGAGAAGCGCTATGCCCAGCTGTCAAGGATTGAACGCACAACCTTGGATAGGGAAAAAACAGAGCTCTTCCTACAAGCAGCTGGGAAAGATCTCCAAGAAAAACTGGAAATTCTCCTTGAGGATAAAGATACAGAGCAGGGGCTAAAGAATGATTGGAATGATGTCGAGGATGCGGTCACCATGCTAGCAAAGTGGCAGCAAAGGAGGGATAAAATGGTGATGAGCTCGGCAACTCCTATAACTGCTATTACCCCTGAGAATCTACCAAAACCAGCTGCTACAATCCCAAAGATAGAAGGGCCGATGGATGAGCTTATTAAAGGTATGCGAGACCTGCTTGCTTTGGACATGCACCTTACATATATATGCATGAGGCTACAAGTATGCTTATGTTAACAATGCTTGTGTGCATGTATAGAAAGTGTGGGAGTATCAAAGGTGTAGAAAATGTATTCTCCAGTGTGTTGTCAGCATGCAATATGCAATGTAGTGTCACTAAAACTCAATAAAGCACTATTTCCCACAACTTGAATTTTTCTAGGGATGTTTTGGTATGCAACACACTTATTACAATACACGACAAGTGAGGAGTCATCATTGAAGCAAAAAATTTGTTTTGTAAGGTATTCAATAGGGACATTGTTTCATGGATGACATTGTGAGCACACTCACTCCATTACCCCTTGGAACAGCATGGTAATACCCTAGCATGCATGTGCAACACACCTCTAGAAAAATTCACACAAACCAGGCACCTGAACAAAAATTGGCTGCACAACAACATGTGTAAAGATGCTCACCTCTGTGCTTGGAGTGGCATCTGAGCCTAGCTGCATGTTGAACTTCTTGCTTGGTGTAGTAGAGGTGATTTGGGTGAAAGAGGATAATAAGACCGTATTAGGTAAAGTGGGAAAAATCCCATTCCCACATTGAAAAATTTAATGCATTTAATCTAGAATCTACCTTCTTCAACCTAGTATAAAAAATTTAAAAATGGTTTGCTTTATCAAGTGATGCTAGATTAAACCTAGCTTGATCTTAGAAATAGAAAGGTTTCAAGATTTTTCAGATCCACCACTTGTATATTTTACAATTGAAGAGGATTTTTAGATCCACCACTTGGCCATTCTACATGTAAGATTCCTCCCCCACCCCCTTTTTGATGTCTAGTATCTTTCCCTATAATCAATCCCTCTTCAGAAATATAAAGACCTTGTTTCTAACTATTTTAACCTAGAGAGAGAAAATATTCTAGAGAGATAATATTCAGATTTTGAATATTTTTGGATAGAAAAATATCTCTTATAATTAAGATGAATTCCCCTGAAACAGAAATTCAAAAAGAATTTTCCAATGTGCAATTGGAATTAATTGGAAATGTGTATAAAGGACCTTAGCCTAAGGGTCTAGATTTTCAGAAATTTTTGGATTATGGTCCAATTAAGGTTCTATGGGCCAATAGCATCAATCCATGTGTAGAGAGGAGATAAATCCAATTTGTAAAAGAAGATACCCAAAAATGAGTAAATGCTCACATAAGATGAAGAGTTGAAAATGTACAAGGTTTATTAGTAAAAAAATATGAGCAATATTAAAAATATGAGATATTTTGGGTATCCAAAAATGAGTAAATGCTCACATAAGATGAAGAGTTGAAAATGTACAAGGTTTATTAGTAAAAAACTATGAGCAATATTAAAAATATGAGATATTTTGGGTATAATGATTCCATTTTGACACATATGTAAGGAAGGGGAGTTCTTTAAAGGAGGTGCATATTTCACATAAGATGAAGAGTTGAAAATGTACAAGGTTTATTAGTAAAAAAACTATGACACATATGTAAGGAAGAGGAGTTCTTTAAAGGAGGTGCATATTTCACATAAGATGAAGAGTTGAAAATGTACAAGGTTTATTAGTAAAAAACTATGAGCAATATTAAAAATATAAGATATTTGGGTATAATGATTCCATTTTGACACATATGTAAGGAAGGGGAGTTCTTTAAAGGAGGTGCATATTTCACATGCTTGAATGAGTTTTAAACTCATAAAAATTGAGATATTTCATCTCTCCTCTCTCCTCATTCAAGTCTAGTTCCAAAAAGTTAGCTTAACTGACCTAAAAATGGTCAAAAATTGACCAAACTGATTTGGAAAATTCTAGAATCAGTTTGTTTGGTTAGGAGCTCAATTTTTCCTATAAATAGAAGCCTACCCCTTGTTGAAAAATATATAGTGTTTATGCATCGTTACTCTACTCCACCTAAGCCAAGAACTGTGAATTCATTAATAATTCACTAGTTTTTGGAGCTTCCCTCTTTCTTCAATCCCCATTGGTGGCTTCATCAAAATACTTAACCAATTGATTGGTTGGGGGCCTCTACCGTGAACAAAGAATCAAGCAATTTGTAAGGTAATTAGTGAATTTTGATCATTTTCTATAATTTCTCAATGTTTCTCTCTTCTCAACCCCTCTCAAGCTTGAGAAGCTTAATTAGAATGGTTTTTGAATGTTATTGAAGTTAATTGATGAATGGTAGTGAAGAGTTACATAATTTGATGAATGCTATTGAAGTTAATTGATTAATGATAGTTAAGAATTACATAAATTTCTATTTATGCTTAATTCAAATGGTTTTTATGAAATTTCTCTCTCTCACTCACGAAATGGTCATACTCATGACCCATTCTCAATCCAAATGAAGCTTTTCATAAAGCTTTTCCTTAATCCAAGATTAATCTATACTTGAGGTCAAATTAATAGCTTTTTTCTATGCTTTTAGTTTATGTATTTCATGAATATTAATGATTCAATCCATTATGGATTATTGATCCAATTAGGGATCATTCTAATTAGTTCTTAATGATAAGCTTTATCCCTTAGAAAAAATTGAGATTTATCAGTCATAGCAGCGGAGCTATGGCAAAATTTTTATAAAAATTACGCATAAAATAATTTTATTCAAAGCATGAAAAGAGGACTTCCTACCATATTCTAGGAATTATCATCCTAGATTAATTGAAGATATTCATAGAGAAATTGATTTTTATATTATGCATAATTGATTTTCATGCATAGAGGTATGCATAATAGATTATTATTTTAACATAAAAGTGTTACTTTTATCATAATTAGATTTCATGCATAGAGGTATGCATAAAAGATTATTATTTTAATGTAAAAGTGTTACTTTTAGCACAATTGAATTTCATGCATAGAAGTATGCATAAGAGTTGATTATTTTATTATAAAAGTGTTACTTTTATCACAATTGAATTTCATGCATAGAAGTGTGCATAAGAGTTGATTATTTTATTATAAAAGTGTTACTTTTATCATATTTGAATTTCATGCATAAAAGTATGCATAAGAGTTGATTATTTTATTATAAAAGTGTTACTTTTATCATATTTGAATTTCATGCATAAAAGTATGCATAAAAGTTGATTATTTTATTATAAAAGTGTTACTTTTATCATATTTGGATTTCATGCATAGATGTATGCATAAAAGATGATTATTTTATTGTAAAAATGTTATTTTTATCATAATTGGATTTCATGCATAGAGGTATGCATAAAAGTTGATTATTTTAGTATAAAAGTGTGACTTTTATTATATTTGAATTTCATGCATAAAGGTATGCATAAAAGTTGATTATTTTATTTTAAAAGTGTGACTTTTATTATATTTGGATTTCATGCATAGAGGTATGCATAAAAGATATTCTTTTATACTAAAAGTGTGATTTTCATCATAAATGGATTTTATGCATAACTTAGATGCATAAGAGAAATTCTTTTATTCTAAAAGTGTAATTCCTACCAAATTGAATTTATGCATAAGAAGATGCATAAAAGATTGATTTTACTTCGAAAGTATTAATCTCCTTAAATAGAATTTATGCATAAATAAATGTGTAAAGAAATCTTATATCAAATATAAGAATTCTCTTGTATTCTATAAATAGATATGAGATGTGATAGGATGTGATAAGAGGTGTATAAGATGTGACAAGAGGTGATAAGATGCTTATGAAATAAGTTATGAGGTGATAAGATGAATTAAGATTTGATAAGATGTGTATGGGATGAGGTAAGAAGTGTATGTGATAGGATAAGATGTATATGGGTTGTGAGATAGGGCGAGAATGGATGTGATGTAAAAGATTAGATGTGAAGGCATATGGGGTTATATGAATGGGAATGTGGAAATGGATGTATGTATGTGGATGTGTGGATGTGGAGATGGGAGTGTGGATGTGTGGATGTGGAGATGGGAGTGTGGATGTATGAATGTGGAAAGGGATGTATGCATGAAGATGTTTATGCATAGATGTGAATGTGGATGTAGATTTGGCTGTATAGATGTGAATGTGGAATGTGGATGTGGATCTATGTATGTATGTGGATGTAGATGTGGATGTATAGATGTGAATGGGAAGGTGGATGTGGATGTATGTGAATGTGGATGTAGATGTGGATGTATAGATGTGAATGTGGATGTAGATGTGGCTGTATAGATGTGAATGTGGAATGTGGATGTGGATGTATGTATGTATGTGGATGTAGATGTGGATGTATAGACGTGAATGGAAATGTGGATGTGGATGTATATATGTATGTGGATGTGGATGTATGAATGAGGACGTGATAGTAGATGTATGCATGTGGATGTGGATGTATGGATGTGGATATGGATGTCTATGTATGAATGTGGATGTATAAATAAGGATGTGAAAATGGAGGTAAGCATGTAGATGTGGATGTATGGATGTGAATGTGGATGTGGATGTGTATGTATGAATGTGGATATGGGATGTGGATGTATAAATGAGGATGTGAAAATGGAGGTAAGCATGTAGATGTGGATGTATGGATGTGAATGTGGATGTGGATGTGGATGTATGGATGTGAATGTGGATGTGGATGTGGATGTGGATGTATGGATGTGGATATGGATGTATGGATGTGAATGTGGATGTGGATGTATGGATGTGAATGTGGATGTGGATGTGGATGTGGATGTATGGATGTGGATATGGATGTGAATATATGATATGTGATGTGAAGGAATCTGAAGTGAAGAGATGGAAAATGATGTCATTGGATGAGTACACATATAAATGGAATGTGGAATAAGTAATGTGGATTAATGAGGGATAATGTGGAAAAATGAGAGTTAATATAGAAATTGTATTTGTAAACTGTTTGTAAATGCTGTTTGTAAATGGCTGTTTTATGTCAAGAATGCTGGGGAAGCATTTTGACCGTCTTGTGATTAAGGTCGTGGAGACCTAACTGATAAAGTTGCAATTGCTGACGGAGAGTCAATGGAGGACGTCTCGCGTAGCAAGGTCGACCGAGGTCTTGACCAGCCTCGGTTCGATTAAAATGGTGAGCTTCCGGTACGGTGGATGAGGGACCAAGGAAGCGGCCTATGAGTGAAGCACTAGGTCACGTGCGAAGGATCCTAGAGGGTGCTGACCATACGGTGCTCGGGCTCTGGGTCGCCTAGGATACCCACGCGTGCGTCGAGGAAGATATTGGAACAAGGAGTAAGAGTTGTTTTCTGAAACCGGGCATGGATCTAGTTGATTGACCTTGCTGGTCTTCAATGGATGAGTCCATGGCTCTTTTTATGGATCTGTTGGTTGATCTTGCTGATCTTCAACGAGAGTCCATCTTGATTTTTATAAGTGATTATATTGTCGAGTATTATGGGCTAGGAACTATTGAAAAGGCCCCTGATGAGTGGACAGGTGGTGAGCGTTCTAGTTGCCAATGATGCCATAGATACTCTGATGAAGGAATGATGGAAAATTATGAATCAACCGGATAAATTGGAAGATTGTGATCAGTGGTACTATGGTTTCATTAAAGGATTGTTTAAAAGTTAGCTGATGCTAAGAAAAAGGCAATTTCATATTGGGTGTGTAAGTGGTGTGGCTTTTTCTTAGCTGATGCTAAGAAAAAGGCAATTTCATATTGGGTGTGTAAGTGGTGTGGCTAGTTTTATGTTTGCATGAACTTCCGGCTAGGGGGCCTTGGAACTCTTTTCCTTGGTACCCGGGACAAAACCTAACCAAATTCCAAATTGGATCCCATCACTACAGTGGTTGGGCGGTTGGCTAACCCATGGGATTGGATGGGGTTAGGCTGGACTGATGGATCCATAAATCGAGACTCAACTTTTGTTATTACGATAGATAAAGTAAATCTCGGACAGTAATTGTTCTATGGATAGGAATCAACGGCTGTGCCTCTTGAATGGGGAAAAAAGCGTTGATCCCAATGATCCAAGTGCAAGTTTCTTCCTTGATCCGACCAAATATCTTATAGATGCAATTGGATCAGTTTGATCAGAAATGATCTTGACTACGTTAGAGTAAAAAGTTATCCTGGTGGAATCGCCCGTGCTTTCCGGTAAAGGAAGTTTTTCCGGGTTCGGTTTTGGAACAATCGACGGATTAGTCTCTTATCCGGATATCCGTGGGTGAGGCCCCGAGTGTGGGACCCCTGTCCCGCACGAGAAGTGCTACTTCCGCTGCTAGTACCCCGAATCCGTTGCTCGGTGGGAACAGGGATCTCACAGTTGGTATCAGAGCATTTGGCTAATAAAGATCAACTGAGAAACCAAATATGTCAAAAATTTATCAAGAAGCACAAAAAGGTTATAATTGTGTGATATAATTCATACAATTTGATATTCAAACTGCAATTCGTAATTTGGTAATTGGGTCTTTAGATGGAAATACCGTAATTATATAGAATCCCTGACTTGCTTGAGGCCTAGACATGATGGTATTTACCTTATAATTCCAAGGGCCGTGACTACCCGTATATACCGAGAGTATACTGCAGCTCTTTACTGACAGTATATACGAGTAAATCTAAGACTTGAAATCATAAGCGTTAATGCTATCCAGATGATGAATTCGAATGTGGTTGATATGATTTTTAATTCTGTTTGGGAACTGATGAAATTGATTTGGATTTTGATTGAAAAATGATGATTTCTGAAATTTAGTTAAAATGTAATAAGCTGAGCGAAACCACAATGAGGATGAATGGGACGAGTCCCAGTGATAATATTCATAACTGGAATGATAATAATGATTTCAGCAAATCACTATGAGATTAGTGGATTGTGCTGTCAGATTGCTACTGTTAACACTTGAGACGGTAGATTAAGTTAAGGGATGACAAATTGAGAACTTGCTTAACTAAAATTCCTGTGGAGGAATGTTCAGAAGGAAAATTTTCAGTCTAATGGATCATTATCGTGTTAAAGATATGAATGATATGATCTGAATGAATTGTTATTTAATGATGAGTTCTATATAAGGGATAATTATCCCCGTATTCTGTTGGGTTGACCAGAATATAAGGAACCCCAAAATAAATTGGATCTTAAGAAAAAGAGTTGTCCTCTACCTTGCGAGATGAGGACATCTCGCACTTTTCAAGTGGGGTAGAGTGTAAGATTCTCCCCCAGCCTTCGAGGTATACAGGAGTAAGAATCTCCCTTTCTGATCTTATAATTATTCTCTCTCTAAAATAAAAGAAAGATTCTGTTTAAAAAAGGAAGAACCTTTTCCCTGAATACTTCTCAAGAGTCCCACCTGTTTTAAGGATTTAGAACAATGAGTTCAGAAGTGAGAATCGATGTTTTGGATATCAAGGTTTTGGTCTTCATTCGAGTACGGCCCAAAAGAAGTTCTTTATCTCTTGGGAAGTATAAGAAGTTATCTCCCAGATATTGTGGACCAAAGAAAGTAGGTGATTTAGCTTACGAACTTCTTTTATCTCCTCATCTCAAAGTTCTGAATGCCTTCTATAGAAAAATGTGCCAAACCCAAATCATGGAAAGACGGTAAAACTTCAGTGGCAAGTTACCGTTGGCTTCTAAGTTACGCTAGCTCCTTCCTTTATATAAGTCGTAACTTTTACTTGTTGTTCACAGTAATCTTACTCCCATCGATCTCCTTTCTTTCTTAATCTCCTTCATGGCTTGGCAACAAGAATTAGTTTTATCCATAATGATTCCTCACCTTCAAGACGCAAGTGAGTCTGTGAAGAAGGATTTTATAGAACAGTATGAGCGCTCACTTTTCCCTCACTTGGGAACTTCTGTAGCTCAGACCAAATGGCGGACCTATCAAGACATAACTAGGGTAACACCCTGGGGTCACCAGCACTTTCGTAACAATGTCCGCTTAGCCATGGTTATTGAAGCTTTGGGTTTGGGTCCCCGATACTACTGCGTCATGAGATCAAGGCATCTTGGGTTTTCTGAGCGGGTCTTCTTACTGGCGTGTTTTCTTCCTCATGAGAAGATATGCCTTTACCTCGTTTTTGGCTTGCCTCTCAGAGGTCCTTTTGTTAGATCACCTCATACCACTGAGATAGGTGCGGCAATAACCAACACAATTATTCCCATAGATGAGTTACCTTATACTTGTGCAGCTTGTGAGTTCTGCTTTTGTGACCATATGATGGACGGGCTTATGGAAGTGTAAAGAGTTCTTCTATCTTTACTGTATAAGTTCCGAGAATGAATAAAGTTTAAATCTTGTTCTTATCTTGCTCTCTTTGAGACTTTTCTTGGTGGTTAATCTTGATTAAAATTTTTCTCTAAGTCTCATATTCGTGCATCTTGCGAAATTACCCTAGTTTGCGAGATGAGGACATCTCCCGTTTTTTAAGTGGGGTAGATTGTAAGATTCCTCCCCCACTCCCTTTTTGATGTCTAGTATCTTTCCCTGTAATCAATCTCTCTTCAGAAATATAAAGACCTTGTTTCTAACTATTTTAACCTAGAGAGAGAATATTCAAATTTTGAATATTTTTGGATAGAAAAATATCTCTTATAATTAAGATGAATTCCCCTGAAACAGAAATTCAAAAAGAATTTTCCAATGTGCAATTGGAATTAATTGGAAATGTGTATAAAGGACCTTAGCCTAAGGGTCTAGATTTTCAGAAATTTTTGGATTATGGTCCAATTAAGGTTCCTATGGGCCAATAGCATCAATCCATGTGTAGAGAGGAGATAAATCCAATTTGTAAAAGAAGATACCCAAAAATGAGTAAATGCTCACATAAGATGAAGAGTTGAAAATGTACAAGGTTTATTAGTAAAAAAATATGAGCAATATTAAAAATATGAGATATTTTGGGTATCCAAAAATGAGTAAATGCTCACATAAGATGAAGAGTTGAAAATGTACAAGGTTTATTAGTAAAAAACTATGAGCAATATTAAAAATATGAGATATTTTGGGTATAATGATTCCATTTTGACACATATGTAAGGAAGGGGAGTTCTTTAAAGGAGGTGCATATTTCACATAAGATGAAGAGTTGAAAATGTACAAGGTTTATTAGTAAAAAAACTATGACACATATGTAAGGAAGAGGAGTTCTTTAAAGGAGGTGCATATTTCACATAAGATGAAGAGTTGAAAATGTACAAGGTTTATTAGTAAAAAACTATGAGCAATATTAAAAATATGAGATATTTGGGTATAATGATTCCATTTTGACACATATGTAAGGAAGGGGAGTTCTTTAAAGGAGGTGCATATTTCACATGCTTGAATGAGTTTTAAACTCATAAAAATTGAGATATTTCATCTCTCCTCTCTCCTCATTCAAGTCTAGTTCCAAAAAGTTAGCTTAACTGACCTAAAAATGGTCAAAAATTGACCAAACTGATTTGGAAAATTCTAGAATCAGTTTGTTTGGTTAGGAGCTCAATTTTTCCTATAAATAGAAGCCTACCCCTTGTTGAAAAATATATAGTGTTTATGCATCGTTACTCTACTCCACCTAAGCCAAGAACTGTGAATTCATTAATAATTCACTAGTTTTTGGAGCTTCCCTCTTTCTTCAATCCCCATTGGTGGCTCCATCAACATACTTAACCAATTGATTGGTTGGGGGCCTCTACCGTGAACAAAGAATCAAGCAATTTGTAAGGTAATTAGTGAATTTTGATCATTTTCTATAATTTTTCAATGTTTCTCTCTTCTCAACCCCTCTCAAGCTTGAGAAGCTTAATTAGAATGGTTTTTGAATGTTATTGAAGTTAATTGATGAATGGTAGTGAAGAGTTACATAATTTGATGAATGCTATTGAAGTTAATTGATTAATGATAGTTAAGAATTACATAAATTTCTATTTATGCTTAATTCAAATGGTTTTTATGAAATTTCTCTCTCTCACTCAAGAAATGGTCATACTCATGACCCATTCTCAATCCAAATGAAGCTTTTCATAAAGCTTTTCCTTAATCCAAGATTAATCTATACTTGAGGTCAAATTAATGGCTTTTTTCTATGCTTTTAGTTTATGTATTTCATGAATATTAATGATTCAATCCATTATGGATTATTGATCCAATTAGGGATCATTCTAATTAGTTCTTAATGATAAGCTTTATCCCTTAAAAAAAATTGAGATTTATCAGTCATAGCAGCGGAGCTATGGCAAAATTTTTATAAAAATTACGCATAAAATAATTTCATTCAAAGCATGAAAAGAGGACTTCCTACCATATTCTAGGAATTATCATCCTAGATTAATTGAAGATATTCATAGAGAAATTGATTTTTATATTATGCATAATTGATTTTCATACATAGAGGTATGCATAATAGATTATTATTTTAACATAAAAGTGTTACTTTTATCATAATTAGATTTCATGCATAGAGGTATGCATAAAAGATTATTATTTTAATGTAAAAGTGTTACTTTTAGCACAATTGAATTTCATGCATAGAAGTATGCATAAGAGTTGATTATTTTATTATAAAAGTGTTACTTTTATCACAATTGAATTTCATGCATAGAAGTGTGCATAAGAGTTGATTATTTTATTATAAAAGTGTTACTTTTATCATATTTGAATTTCATGCATAAAAGTATGCATAAGAGTTGATTATTTTATTATAAAAGTGTTACTTTTATCATATTTGAATTTCATGCATAAAAGTATGCATAAAAGTTGATTATTTTATTATAAAAGTGTTACTTTTATCATATTTGGATTTCATGCATAGATGTATGCATAAAAGATGATTATTTTATTATAAAAGTGTTACTTTTATCATAATTGGATTTCATGCATAGAGGTATGCATAAAAGTTGATTATTTTAGTATAAAAGTGTGACTTTTATTATATTTGAATTTCATGCATAAAGGTATGCATAAAAGTTGATTATTTTATTTTAAAAGTGTGACTTTTATTATATTTGGATTTCATGCATAGAGGTATGCATAAAAAGATATTCTTTTATACTAAAAGTGTGATTTTCATCATAAATGGATTTTATGCATAACTTAGATGCATAAGAGAAATTCTTTTATTCTAAAAGTGTAATTCCTACCAAATTGAATTTATGCATAAGAAGATGTATAAAAGATTGATTTTACTTCGAAAGTATTAATCTCCTTAAATAGAATTTATGCATAAATAAATGTATAAAGAAATCTTATATCAAATATAAGAATTCTCTTGTATTCTATAAATAGATATGAGATGTGATAGGATGTGATAAGAGGTGTATAAGATGTGACAAGAGGTGATAAGATGCTTATGAAATAAGTTATGAGGTGATAAGATGAATTAAGATTTGATAAGATGTGTATGGGATGAGGTAAGAAGTGTATGTGATAGGATAAGATGTATATGGGTTGTGATAAGGCGAGAATGGATGTGATGTAAAAGATTAGATGTGAAGGCATATGGGGTTATATGAATGGGAATGTGGAAATGGATGTATGTATGTGGATGTGTGGATATGGAGATGGGAGTGTGGATGTGTGGATGTGGAGATGGGAGTGTGGATGTATGAATGTGGAAAGGGATGTATGCATGAAGATGTTTATGCATAGATGTGAATGTGGATGTGGATGTATGTATGTATGTGGATGTAGATGTGGATGTATAGATGTGAATGTGGATGTAGATGTGGCTGTATAGATGTGAATGTGGAATGTGGATGTGGATGTATGTATGTATGTGGATGTAGATGTGGATGTATAGATGTGAATGGGAATGTGGATGTGGATGTATGTATGTATGTGGATGTGGATGTATGAATGAGGACGTGATAGTAGATGTATGCATGTGGATGTGGATGTATGGATGTGGATATGGATGTATATGTATGAATGTGGATGTATAAATGAGGATGTGAAAATGGAGGTAAGCATGTAGATGTGGATGTATGGATGTGAATGTGGATGTGGATGTGTATGTATGAATGTGGATATGGGATGTGGATGTATAAATGAGGATGTGAAAATGGAGGTAAGCATGTAGATGTGGATGTATGGATGTGGATGTGGATGTGGATGTGGATGTATGGATGTGAATGTGGATGTGGATGTGGATGTATGGATGTGGATATGGATGTATGGATGTGAATGTGGATATGGATGTGGATGTGGATGTATGAATGTGAATGTGGATGTGGATGTGGATGTATGGATGTGAATATATGATATGTGATGTGAAGGAATCTGAAGTGAAGAGATGGAAAATGATGTCATTAGATGAGTACACATATAAATGGAATGTGGAATAAGTAATGTGGATTAATGAGGGATAATGTGGAAAAATGAGAGTTAATATAGAAATTGTATTTGTAAACTGTTTGTAAATGCTGTTTGTAAATGGCTGTTTTATGTCAAGAATGCTGGGGAAGCATTTTGACCGTCTTGTGATTAAGGTCGTGGAGACCTAACTGTTTGTAAATGCTGTTTGTAAATGGCTGTTTTATGTCAAGAATGCTGGGGAAGCATTTTGACCGTCTTGTGATTAAGGTCGTGGAGACCTAACTGATAAAGTTGCAATTGCTGACGGAGAGTCAATGGAGGACGTCTCGCGTAGCAAGGTCGACCGAGGTCTTGACCAGCCTCGGTTCGATTAAAATGGTGAGCTTCCGGTAGTACGGTGGATGAGGGACCAAGGAAGCGGCCTATGAGTGAAGCGCTAGGTCACCTGCAACAAAGGATCCTAGAGGGTGCTGACAATACGGTGCTCGCCTAGGATACCCACGCGTGCGTCGAGAAAGATATTGGAATAAGGAGTAAGAGTTGTTTTCTGAAACCGGGCATGGATCTGGTTGATTGACCTTGCTGGTCTTCAATGGATGAGTCCATGGCTCTTTTTATGGATCTGTTGGTTGATCTTGCTGATCTTCAACGAGAGTCCATCTTGATTTTTATAAGTGATTATATTGCCGAGTATTATGGGCTAGGAACTATTGAAAAGGCCCCTGAGTGGACAGGTGGTGAGCGTTCTAGTTGCCAATGATGCCATAGATACTCTGATGAAGGAATGATGGAAAATTATGAATCAACCGGATAAATTGGAAGATTGTGATCAGTGGTACTATGGTTTCATTAAAGGATTGTTTTAAAGTTAGCTGATGCTAAGAAAAAGGCAATTTCATATTGGGTGTGTAAGTGGTGTGGCTTTTTCTTAGCTAATGCTAAGAAAAAGGCAATTTCATATTGGGTGTGTAAGTGGTGTGGCTAGTTTTATGTTTGCATGAACTTTCGGCTAGGGGGCCTTGGAACTCTTTTCCTTGGTACCCGGGACAAAACCTAACCAAATTCCAAATTGGATCCCATCACTACAGTGGTTGGGCGGTTGGCTAACCCATGGGATTGGTTGGATGGGGTAAGGCTGGACTGATGGATCCATAAATCGAGACTCAACTTTTGTTATTACGATAGATAAAGTAAATCCCGGACAGTAATTGTTCTATGGATAGGAATCAACGGCTGTGCCTCTTGAATGGGGAAAAAAGCGTTGATCCCAATGATCCAAGTGCAAGTTTCTTCCTTGATTCGACCAAATATCTTATAGATGCAATTGGATCAGTTTGATCAGAAATGATCTTGACTACGTTAGAGTAAAAAGTTATCCTGGTGGAATCGCCCGTGCTTTCCGGTAAAGGAAGTTTTTCCGGGTTCGGTTTTGGAACAATCGACGGATTAGTCTCTTATCCGGATATCCGTGGGTGAGGCCCCGAGTGTGGGACCCCTGTCCCGCGCGAGAAGTGCTACTTCCGCTGCTAGTACCCCGAATCCGTTGCTCGGTGGGAACAGGGATCTCACACTACAGTCCATAAGAACCCAAGATCAGATTCTACCATTTGGTCAACCTAGACCCCCAATTAAAAACAATGGTATAAGAGATTGTATATTGAGAGTCCCCTTAGAGTAGGATGCACTCTTTAATTTAAGACTTCATTGTAATGAACAAGACTAAATGAACAAGAATTTTAAAAAGTTGACATGGTGAAGGTATCCTTATATACACAACCACTACAAATTAACATTTTTAAGGATAGAAAGAGTCTCCTTGGAGTAGGATGCACTTTGTCAAAATTACGATTATAAATTTTCATTTTGATGAAGCTGATTCTACTAAAGAAATAATAAAACTTTTGCATTAACAACCAAAAGATAAAAGGATAAAAGGAGTCCCCTTAAAGTAGGATGCACATTGTGGATGCATCAGACTAGGATGCACTCCATCTATGAATTTATTTATTGTGTTAAAAATTGTTCAATGCATTGCAAGGATACACAATTGAATAGTCTGCTCCCAAAGTTGGCCAAATTACAAAGGTCCTCTATATTTTGTTATAATAGAGACCATATTCAAAGACCATTTACATTTAATTATAAAAGGAAGTACAAAATGTGCTAGTATCTTGGGGGTGTAATTTTGATTTTAAGGGGTTCTAGCTCCACCACATGGTAGAGCTATAATTTTGAGCTAGCTCTACCATGTGGAGCTACAACACATTGAGAGGAGGATTTAAAGATTTTTAGATCCACCACTTGGCCATTCTACAGTCCATAAGAAACCAAGATATAACATTTGATTGATCTAGACCCCCAATTACAAACATTGATACAAGAGATTGTATATTGAGAGTCCCCTTAGAGTAGGATGCACTCTCCAATTTTAAAGCTTCATTGTAATGAACAAGACAAAATGAACAAGATTTTATAAATTGAGATGGTGAAGGTATTATACTTATATATACAATCGCACAGATTAACATTATTAAAGATAGAAAGAGTCTCCTTGAGTAGGATGCACTTTGTCAAAATTACGGTTAAAAGATTTCATTTTGATGAAGCTTATTCTACTAAAGAGTCCCCTTAAAGTATGATGCACTTTGTCAATAGATAAAAGGAGTCTCCTTAGAGTAGGATGCACTCCATCTCTACGACTCCATTATAATAAAACATTGTAAATGAAAATGAATTTATTTTGTTATGTTAAAATATGTTCAATGCCTTGCAAAAGGCACACAATTGAACTGCACGCTCGCGAAGATGGCCAGATTACAAAGACCCTTTATATTTTATTTATAATAGAGACCATTTACAAAGACCATTTACATTCAATTACAAAAGGGAGTAACAAAATGTACTAGTGTCATAGGGGTGTATTGGCTGAATGAGGTATTGATCTTCTTTTTAAGCATGTTCATTTTGTGTACTCACAAGATTACACACTTAGATTATTCTCTCAATTATTATCTTGATTATCATCTTGATTATTGAACACGTTGTAGTAGCTATCAGCGAGTTTCAATGTATTTTTGTTGTTGTACAAAACATGGAGACCCCAAAAGAAATGAACTTTTTTGAAGAAAACTCGTATAGTTATTTGTCTGAAATGGACAATGTAGCGAGATATTTGCCTTGTTGCTCATATTAAGGTGTCTAGCATGGCTAGCAGTCCAACGTCAATCACTTTATCTCTTCACTTTAGATCTAGCACTTGTCTGTTATAGAGTTGAAAAGGATTTCTTGATCCATGACTTATCCATTCTAGATCCTGTTCCACCACTTGGACATTATAGAGCTAGACTTCAGTGGATGCAAGCTCCACCAAACGGTAGATCTGGACTCAAAATTCTAGTCGTATTGTATGACTTCCAAAGGTTTAGGTCTACCACACATGGATACTAGCTCCACCATGTGGTAAGGCCAAAATTCCATGAAGAGACCATGGCTGCTACCTCCACCACATGGTGGAGCTAGAGCTCAATAAGATACCACATGGTGGAGCTAGCTAGCTCCATGAAATCATATAGCTAGACTTCAATGGATGGTAGCTCCACCACATGGTAGATATAGACATAGAATGCTAGCTCTACCACGTGGAGCAAGAACGCATTGAAAGAACCAAGATCTACCATTTGTTCAATCTAGACTCCCAAGTAAAAACATTGATACAAGAGATTGTATATTGAGAGTCCCCTTAGAGTAGGATGCACTCTCCAATTTTAAGAGTGCATTGTAATGAACAAAGACTAAATAATTTAAAACAAGAATTTATAATTTGACATGGTGAAAGTTTCCTTATATACACAACTACTACAAATTAACATTACTAAAGATAGAAAGAGTCTCCTTGCAGTAGGATGACCTTTGTCAAAATGATAGTTAAAAGTCTTCACCTACTCTTACTAAAAAAATAATAATTTGCAAAGTTTGACGAAAAGATAAAAGGATAAAAGGAGTCCCCTTAGAGAAGGATGCACTCCATTTATGACTCAATTATAATAAGACATTGTAAATGAACATGAATTTATTGCTTGTGCTAGAATTTGTTCAATGCTTTGCAAAGGCAAACATTTGAATAGTATGCTCCATAAGAGGCCTGATTACAATATCATATTTCAATATATGGCTTTTTATTACATTAAAAAAAGGCCAAATTACTTGCATCCTCTACATTTGATTATATTAGGGACAAACAAAATGAGCTTCATGGTGGTGTATTACTTTCATGATGCCTCCTCTTGTTGCTTTGCTTGATTTTCACTCTCTGCTTGCCTCTCTGCCTCAGCTTCAGCCTCCTCTCTTTGCTTTCTTCGAATTTCAAGTTGTTCCTGCCTCTCTGTCTCAGCATTAGCCTCCTGCTGTTGCTTCCACACCTCTGCCTTTTTCCTATTCTCTACTTCCAATTTCTCTTCTTCAAGCCATTTCTTCATCACATCATCTAAGAATTGGTTAGGTTTTTCTTCAAAGGCATTATCCCATGTATACTCTTGCCGATCTTCATTCTGTAGCCATAAAAACAACCAATTTCTTAAATCTTCTATCAAAAAATTATACCTTTCCTTGGAAGGTTGATGATATAATTCTGGGACTATTAACCAGGTTCCTCGCTCATTCTTAAACACCTTATAGTAGCTATCATCAATTATCAATGTATTTTTCTTGTTGTACAAAGGATGGAGACCCCAAAAGGTCTCAAGCTTTTTAAAGAAAACTTGTCTATTCTGCACAACCCATGTGGATTTTGAACAATGCTCTTGTGAGAGGACACCTGCAAACTTGGGCTTTTGTTGTGGAAATACTGTCAATTATTCTAGAGAGCTTAGTTCTCCTACATGCGCTCCAAATAAAAACATAAAAGAATTGAATACACCAATCTAAGAACTCATGTGCATCCTTGTGACATAGGACATAACGATATTGGTTAATTGGGTATTTTACCAACTCGTTGCTATAAGGAGGATCCTTCTCATCATATTGGGTTTCGACAACATGGCACAACAAACCATTAAGGTTTAGAATAATAGCCCTCCTATCATCCTCTTTGCGTAGGGGTACGCATATTGGGTCTGACAAATACCATGTCAGTATGATAACCCCCTCAAAGGGATGCACAAAGCGCAACATTGCATCAATTTTCCATAGACGGTCAAGACGACACTGAACCAACTGTCTTCGTACACTCTGGATTTTCTTAGACATGTGACGTACTAATGCTCTGTGACGAAGAAGTCGCCTCTGCCAATTAGAATCAATCACATGACCTGGAAAAAAATAAGCATGCTTAATGATAAAGGTGGGCATGTGGGGGAAGGCATGTTACAACTACTTTTATGCAAAGATAGATTTTAAACAATTACAAAACAAATGTGACTATGCACGCTAACATTAAACTATATACTGTTCTAAAATGTTGACTTTAGTTGCATTACAAAATGACCCAAGATGCAAAGACTCTTTCCATTTGATTCTAAAAAGACGTGATAAAATGTGCTAGCAGGTATCAGAATGTGGTGAAATTAGAATGCATTGATCTAGATCAACCACGTGGTAGAGCTAGAATGCACTGTTCTAGCTCAACCGTGTGGTAGGGCTAGAATATTTTTAAATCTAGTTCTACCATGTGATAGAGCTATATCAAAGTATTCTAGCTCGATTCCATGGCAAAATTAGAAATAATATTTGAAGTCTAGCTCTAGCACGTGGTAGAGCTGTATCAAAATATTATAGATAGACCCCATGGTAGAACTAGAATGGTTTGAAGTCCAACTCAACTATGTGGTGACGTGGAAGAGCTAGAATGCATTGATCTAGCTCTACCATATGGTAGAGCTAGAACGCTTTCAAGTCTAGCTCTACCATGTCGTGGAGCTAGAATGCTTTGAAGTCTAGCTCTACCATGAGGTGGAGCTAGAAGGCATTGATCTAGCTCTACCATAGTCCATATATGTAGGAATTAAAATCATAAGACAAAGATCAAGCTTCCATACATTTTCAAATTAGGAGGCCCCTTATAGTAGAGTGCACTCCAACATTTATAAATTTTTTTGAAGAGTAATACATTTGCCACTACTTTAAAAATAGGACAAAATTTCTTGTCAATTCATGATTACAAAAAGATAAAATTTCTTGTCAATTCATGATTACAAAAAGATAAAATTCCTCAAAAAAAAATACAATCCTTGGTGACAAATGGTTTCTTTAAGTGAATACTCCTTGGAACAATATCCTTGAAGTAAATCTTCAAGAAACCATCATAAATTAAGTTTCTTCATTTCTGAATACACAATTGTTGTATAAAATCATGTATTTAGTTGTAATTATCATTTATGTTGGGTAGTACCTTAGTTATTTCTATCCCGTTGGAGAAGATTGTACTCATTTAACACCTTGTTTATGAAAGCCCTTGCATTGGCTACCTTCAACTGCGTTGTGGTAGAACCCAATTTTCTAGCTAGAGAAATCACTTGTGGTCCTCGCTCTTTTGCCATAATTTCTATTATCTCTTCTCTTTTGTTTTCATATTGTCTCGGTAATACCTCTTGATTGTTGACATACTTTTGTATAATCTCTGATAGTGGTAGCCTATCAGTGTAGATTGTCTTCTGTGACCAATTTAAATTGCGCTTTCTCCAAAAATCTACCACACCTCTGTATTCATTTTCATTGGATACTGGAGGTTGTCCGTAGCGATTAGAGCCAATGATCTCACGCACATCTTCACTCTCATCAAGCTGCAATAAGTAAGGGAGCAGCTCATCAATGAGAACATTGTCGACCATCTTTTCTTCATCAAACTTTGCAGGATATATACAATTATTATCAGGAGAAGCACATCCCTTGTATGGAGAGTCATCAATAAGAACCGTTCTACGAGCATCACAATCAAAACATGAAGCGATTTTTGACAATGGTTTGAACATTGCCTGAACTGTTGGATTATCAGGTCTAGCTATTTTACCACTTTTATCCTTCTCGCAAGCCTCTTGAGCCCAAACTATAAAAAAAGGCAATATCTCTCCTGCTCTGTCTTGTAATATTCTCAATATTTGAAGAACATTACTCTCTGTTGCTGTTGACCAGATCCCAACATTAATATTTTTTAATAAAATCTTCAAGAATTGGATACATCCTGGCCTTAGTACAATATACCGTTTTGAATTCATTTGAATAGTTTCATGTATTGAAGATGGTTGTTGTTGACAACGTTTCAGTAGTAGACCATTCAGGTCCAACACAATTGTCAACACTGATTTCTTGGAGATAGCAGTGTCGGTACTTCTTAGTACTTCTTCTTCGGGCTGGAAACTCTCACCCATTGCTTCATTTGTTGGAGATTTAGGTACCCCAATTTCATTGTCAACATTTGTCTTTAAACCTTCTGGATGGACATCACTGAATGTGTGGGAGAAGCTCTCATCCACAGTTTGATTGTGGCATTTCGTAGCTACTTCACTTGGTGCTACTATCTCAATTTCGGGATCTAAAAGGAAAAAAGTAACATTGACTCAACAATCTTTCAAGCTAAAAGAATTTACAATTGTAACACTCTCTTAACACATGTTTATTGGTTTAATCTAAAAGGAAATCATGTTTGGATACCAATTATCAATTCTACTTGCTCACTCTAGAATTGGAGGGTTTAAAATGGATTTCCAAATACACCCATTATTCTAGCTCTACCATTTTGGTAGAGCCAGTTTGCAAGGGAGCTCTTGTTGGAAGTAGGCCTTGAGATCCACCCTTGAGCTCCAAGAGTAGGTGGAGGTGAGAAACACAAAACCACTCAACTATATGGTAAAGCTAAAATTTTAGATGTTTTAGATTTTCCATATGGTAGAGCTGAAATTTATAAGTCTTGCTTTACCACGTGGTTGAGTTGGGGATCAAGATAGCTTCTTTATGGGTGGAGCCAGTAGACTTCCATAGGTTTTAGGTCTAGACTTCAATGGGTTCTAGCTCATCGCACGTGACAAGAACCAAGGAGCTAGAATTGCATTTGAACTAGCTCTACCATGTGGTGGAGCTAGAAATGCATTGGCCTAGCTCTACCATATGGTAGAGCTAGACTTAAATGGATGCTCTGCAAAAACTGTCTTTGGGGGGTTGCATTGGCCTAGCTCCACCACTTTGAAGAGGTAGCTAGACTTTAATGGATTCTTGGTCCACCACTTTGAAGAGGTAGCTAGCTCCACCAAATTGTAGACCTATTGAAATCTAGATCTACCACAGGGTATGATTGAAGTAAATGAGAGGATCTCTAGCTCTATCATCTTAGATTTATAAGCAAGATTTTCAGATTCACCAACTGGCCATTGTGCGACCAATAAGTAGGCTTTCCAAATTCACCAATTCGTTATGTAAAAAGTGAATTTGTCAATGAACATGTTAGGATTCATAACTTGGTGATTCTAGATTCCAAAGCCCAATTTGGAGAGAGCTACAAAAATAATAAAAGCATTGTATAAAATCAAAAGAACTAAATACTACTAAAAAATGAACCGAGGATATAACAAGTCAAAACATCACCAAATCAAAGTGTTGAAGATACAAGGAAAGCCCATTAAGAAGTTACATACTGTCTTCAAAATCCAAAAAATCTCGAGCTGAACGAACTTCACCATGGCTCGATCTTTCCGTGGTATTCCTTGGATTGTTAGTAATAGGTGGTACTGGTTGCTCATTTCTTGACTTTGCAAAGTCAAGAAGCCTTGTTCCCATCTTTCTTTGATCTTCAATACTCTCCACTAGGCAAATCACTTCCTTATTTAGTGCTAGCCCTAGCTCGATGATGTAGCCATTACTGAAAAGATCAACAAGCTTGCAGCCTTCTCTACAATACTTCCGAATACATTGCTTGATCAAAAGATTCTTCTTGATTCTTAGAAACTCAATGTCTGGGATAGTTTTAACATCTTCATTATCTATATCAAGAAGTCCAGTATCCAATACTGTCGCTTGTGTACCTGGATCAGGAACATCTGCTAGTCCTTGAAAGGCATCTCCCTTGCTGAAAAACACTAAGGATGTGAAGAATTCTATTGCACCAATGCCTCGGTTGTCACGTTGAAAATGCAATGCCCCATTATACTTTTCCTTTGCTATGCCACTCAAATTTTTTAAAGCATTTTGCAAGTGAATAAAATCTGTAATATTTAAGTAACACATATTGGGATGGCAAAGATCTACCAGCTACTGTAATGATCATAATGCCATTCAAAAGATTGTAAAATGATTCCACATCCCAATGCATATTTCTTCCCAAATCTTCAGCGTTATCCAGAACACATAACCCAATGGAAATTGGATTGGTTAGGTGGCGCTTCAAGTAGTAACTCCCATCGAATGGAAGACTCACAGCATAAATACACCAAGGAAGATCCAAGGACAAGGTTGAACTTTCTTTGCTAAGGCTGATATTCCACTCCACTTATTGCCTTGCTTCTACTGGAAAATAAATCTTCTTTGATCCAACCTGTAGCTTTGACTTTATATACACATCACATAACTTCAAAAGAACTGAGTATACAACCTCATTGATGCTATAGGTGATAGTCGATTCTGACCAATCTTCACATTGTTTGTCCTTATTCAGAGTGTTGAACTCTACAAGCAATGCATCTTGAATAATTTTATCTTGCTTGAGCTGCTTGTTGATACGCTCTAGCATGTCAATCACATCTACATCCTTAGTACCCTTTGAAAGAACAATTTTTCCAGACCTGATTTCTGATTGTATTTGTTTGACTTCTTGTTCATCTAGCCCAGCAGGACATCTGAAAACTGTGGCAATTAGTTTCTTGTTTTGCTTCTCCATGATTTCTGAAAAGATGCAGGGGGGAAGAGAGCTTGAGCTCTTGCAAGCACACACACACACTCACAAAGCCCTAATAGAGAACACACAAGGTGAGAGGCTGAAAATCTTCTTCTTCTCTACTCAACACTCAACACACCATATACAAGATAAGAGCACACAATATGAAAGGTACTCAACCAAATACATACACGGGTTCTCTATAGTGTGAACCCGACTAAATGAGCTGGCGCTATAACTATGCTAGTCTCTAGAATGGCTGTCACACAGCCTGTCATCCCACTGGCCACATATCACCCAAGATCTCACCAACCATGCCAGTGGTGTAAGTGTGGGGCCTATCCCCCAGGCGGGTCATCAGTGTCCACCGCCTCACTAGATGAGCTCGATATCTCAACAATTTCAAGCCAGTCTTTGAAAACTTCATCAGAGTAAATGACCATGTGAGACTGCTTTGAAATGAAGGATGCTCCCACCGTAATTCTAGCCATTCGTAAAAATTTCAGCAAAGAAATAAAAGAAAAAAAGATCAAAATCAAGTATTTTTTTCAAAACATATAATTATAAGAGAGCAAGGGATATGGACATACATCCCATTCTACATGAGATGATGCGCCCTCTGTTACTCCAGATGCTGGCCTTGACGGAGAATTATTGAAGATCCACTGACTCCTCAAGTGCTGCAAGACATCATAGTATGGTTGTTTTACATATAATGATTGGGCCTCTTCATTAGCTATAGCAGATATGGTTGTTTGACATATAATGATTGGGCCTCTTCATTAGCTATAGCAGATATGGCCGTCGTAACTTGTGGCTCTGGATCTACAATAATTCGAGCCTTCCTTTTTTCATACACTTGTATCAGGTCTTGAGCATGACCATCTTTTTCCATTTCTTGATACCCTAAGAATTTTGCAGCATAGATGAATGTTGGCCATCAATAATCCAATCTAAATGCTCAGTGAGTTTCTCCTCTGTTACCTCACTTAGTTTCATTGGAATTCCTTTCTTCTTGCCAGCATTCTTTACAGGCATCAAGTATGCACACGCTCCTGGTCTATTTGCACTTGCACCAAAAAATAACACGCATTCATCCACACAGTGAAGTTCTATTTGACGGGAGTTATAGTGATCAGGAGCTAGCCACCATTGATCTACAGGGATCTCATACTCTTTGTACTTGAATGGAAAATACTTAGAGTATTTTTCCATACCCCCTGTATCACTCTTTTGTGCCTTTTGCACCTCATTTTCCAAAACTTTGGGATCCACAAATCTTATTTTTGTTGAATTTTCCAAGCCTGTTTTCTCTAATGTAGATTTAAGAACTCCTTCATCTACATCCATAATACCTGTATTGCTTTTTTACCTTTTTTTGAACTGGATTTTTAGAGGGCATTTTCTCTTTTTTTTGTTTGCCTTTCACACAATAAGCAATGGAAGCTTGCAACTCTTCAAGAGTTATTTCTTGACTTGCACAATCTAACTTCCACCCTCGAGAGAACATAGTATCTTGTTTATCTCTTACTATTCGTTCAATAATGAATGCCTTGGGATCTAGTTGATACTCATGGATCCCAGGTACCCCAATATTTATGCATTCAATATTGGAATGAGAATCAACTACATAAATATAAGATAGAGTCATTGGTCCTAGATCCTCAAAAGTATCCATGCCCACATCACTAGCAACAAATAGATGAATTTTGTTAAATTGTGAACCCTGAAGACCCCAAATATCTAAGTACCACTGTCGTCGTTGATCAGTAGAGGCAAAGTTAACACTGTCGGGAACTTCCACCACTTTTCTTTTCTGAGATATCTTTTACTTGCAACAAAAACTACAATTGTTAATTATAGTTATTGTATTCTTACACTTTAAAAAAAACTTAAAATATCATATTCAAAAATCACAATATATATCCATGAAAACACTGTGGAGGAGATGAAGAGTATTTCCATCTTGGAGATCTCAATACATTTGTTAGTCTTGCTCTACCACATGGTAGAGCTAGATAAATACATTCTAGCTGGACTTCAAAGTATTCTAGTGCTGTTTTTTCAACAATGGATATTATCTCTACCGGGTGGCAGAGCAAGATTAATAAATGTATTGACCAGAATGCTTTGAGATCTAGCTCTACCATGTGGTGGAGCTAGAATGCATTCTTCTAGCTCTACCATGTGGTAGAGCTAGACTTCCATGAATGTAACCGACTGAGGTTGAATGTAACTGTGCTAGTGCTACATTCTACCTAAACCACATTGTAGAGATAGAATGCTTTGAGGTCTAGCTCTACCATGTGGTGGAGCTGGAATTGCATTTGAGGTCTAGCTCTACCATGTGGTGGAGCTAGAATCGAAGAGGTAGAAAGCTTTGAGGTCTAGCTCTACCATGTGGTAGAGCAAGAATGCATCGATCTAGCTGTGTTCCATACACATCAACAAAACCAATTACTCGAAGAAGAGACCTACTTCTCATGACAAGAATCAGGGAGCTAGAATTGCATTTGATCTAGCTCTACCACGTGATAGAGCTGTATTCTACCTAGACTACATCGTAGAGCTAGAATGCTTTGAGGTCCAGCTCCACCATGTGGTGGAGCTAGAATGCATTCTTCTAGCTCTACCATGTGGTAGAGCTAGACTTCAATGAATGTACCGGTTGAGGTTGAATATAACTATGGTAGAGCTGTATTCTACCTAAACCACATTGTAGAGATAGAATGCTTTGAGGTCTAGCTCTACCATGTGGTGGAGCTATTATTGCATTTGAGGTCTAGCTCTACCATGTGGTGGAGCTAGAATCGTAGATGTAGAAAGCTTTGAGGTCTAGCTCTACCATGTGGTGGAGCTAGAATCGTAGAGGTAGAAAGCTTTGAGGTCTAGCTCTACCTTGTGGTAGAGCAAGAATGCATCGATCTAGCTATGTTCCATACACATCAACAAAACCAATTACTCCAAGAAGAGACCTACTTCACATGACAAGAACCAAGGAGCTATAATTGCATTTGAAGTCCAGCTCTACCACATGGTAGAGCTGTATTCTACCTAGACCACATCGTAGAGCTAGAATGCTTTGAGGTCCAGCTCTACCATGTGGTGGAGCTAGAATTGCATTTGAGGTCTAGCTCTACCATGTGGTAGAGCTGTATTCTATCTAGACTACATCGTAGAGCTAGAATGCTTTAAGGTCCAGCTCTACCATGTGCTGGAGCTAGAATGCATTCTTCTAGCTCTACCATGTGGTAGAGCTAGACTTCAATGAATGTAACCGGCTGAGGTTGAATGTAACTGTGGTAGAGCTGTATTCTACCTAAACCACATTGTAGAGATAGAATGCTTTGAGGTCTAGCTCTACCATGTGGTGGAGCTAGAATTGCATTTCAGGTCTAGCTCTACCATGTGGTGGAGCTAGAATCGTAAAGGTAGAAAGCTTTGAGGTCTAGCTCTACCATGTGGTAGAGCAAGAATGCATCAATCTAGCTGTGTTCCATACACATCAACAAAACCAATTACTCCAAGAAGAGACCTACTTCAAATGACAATAACCAAGGAGCTAGACATTAGGAAATTTTTGAGCTCATTTTGGGGCCCTGTAAGGAAGTTTGACCGAAATATTCCCTCCAAAAAGGGGCATTGGATAAAATTTTTGCAAATGAACTCCAAATTTGTCGGACCTCACATATGTAGATTCTATCCTTCAAAAGCTATCCATTGATATATAACACGATAGGGTTCGGAGAAGGGACAAGATAGATACCTAGAAGATTCCTTTTTGCAGTTATCACCTTTCAATGAATAGTACGGAAAGGATCGAACTTTCAATTGATCGCGACACTTGGATTCCCATGGATGAAGAGATGACTGCAAAAGATGTTTTAGGTTTCTCCGATGAGGATTCTCATCAGAATCGTATCGCTGCTTCTCAAGAAAAAACGGGTTTAACTGATGCTGTTCAAACAGGTATAGGATATCTAAATGGAACACCTATTGCGCTTGGTGTTATGGACTTTCACTTCATGGGCGGAAGTATGGGTTCCGTACTAGGTGAGAAGATTACCCGCTCAATCGAATATGCTACACACGACTCTCTGCCACTAATTATAATCCGTGCTTGTGGTGGAGCACGTATGCAAGAAGGAACGTTAAGTTTAATGCAAATGGCTAAGATTTATCCCGTTCTACAAACTCATCAAATTCAAAAGAGATTGCTCTATATATCGGTTCTTACTTATCCAACTACGGGTGGTGTCACTGCTAGTTCCGGTATGTCAGGGGACATAATTATTGCCGAGTCTAAAGCATATACAGCATTCGCGGGTAAAAGGGTAATTGAATAAACCTTACGACAAAAGATCCCTGATGGCTTTCAAGCGGCTGAATCTTTATTTGATAATGGGCCACTCGATTTGATTGTTCCACGTAACCTTCTGAAGAGTGTTTTGAGTGAGATATCTGAGCCTTATTCCTCAACCCCATATAAAAAGAAGTAAATTCCTTCTTTTTACTCTATTGGTCCAAATCTTGTTTCTTTTAGTAAAGCTAGAACTTATCAATAAATGAAAAATGAGTCTTTATTTTTTTCTTCTCTTAATATATATAGAGAGAGATATAAGAAGGAGCAGACGGATTACTCAAACAAAAAAAAATTGTTGTCACTTCACTGTTTCGCTTTTATTCGATACGGTATCAGAAACATGGCGTTACGGTGGGACTCCAATATATTATAAATTTAGATTTATTGAATTCCGTGTTTGTAAAAACTGCTACGGTCGGCAACGATTCTTTCTTTATAGACTGTAGCTGCTTACTAGCCTCGTAAGCTCTATCCGAGGAACAGTGTGGAGTATTGTAAAACCGTTGAAGAAGTTTCCAATAATGTGATCTCATATGTTACTTGTATATCAGGAAGAGGAAATCCGCAAAGTCTAGTCCAAATGAGTCTTTGTTATTAAACTATCCTCTTGGACCCTCCCCAAATCTTTTACTGTGCTACCTCACTTACCTTTCTGTTGATTATCTGATTCTTGAATCATGTGGAGCTTCAAAACCCTTCGATTGATACGTGCAGGAAACGAGCAGGTTCGGCAGCTTCTTCTTCCATCTCTCCCAAAGTGAAATCTTCACCGATTCAGGTTAGCCGATTCAGGTTAGGGGGATATTCCCTATCATGTTACGTGAATCTTTCTTAGGCAAAAAGGAATCTTCTAGGTATCTATCTTGTCCCTTCTCCGAAACCTATGGTGTTATATATCAATGGATAGCTTTTGAAGAGTAGAATCTAAATATGTGAGGTCCGACAAATTTCGAGCTCGTTTGCAAAAATTTTATCCAGTGCCCCTTTTTGGAGGGAATATTCCGGTCAAACTTCCTTACAAGGCCCCAAAATGAGCTCAAAAATTTCCTAATGATTGCATCTGATCTACCTCTACCACGTGGTAGAGCTGTATTCTACCTAGACCACATCGTAGGGCTAGAATGCTTTGAGGTCCAGCTCTACCATGTGGTGGAGCTAGAATTGCATTCTTCTAGCTCTACCATGTGGTAGAGCTAGGCTTCAATGAATGTAACCAGCTGAGGTTGAATGTAACCGGCTGAGGTTGAATGTAACTGTGGTAGAGCTGTATTCTACCTAAACCACATTGTAGAGATAGAATGCTTTGAGGACTAGCTCTACCATGTGGTGGAGCTAGAATTGCATTTGAGGTCTAGCTCTACCATGTGGTGGAGCTAGTCGTAGAGGTAGAAAGCTTTGAGGTTTAGCTCTACCATGTGGTAGAGCAAGAATGCATCGATCTAGCTGTGTTCCATACAGATCAACAAAACTAATTACTCCAAGAAGAGAGCTACTTCACATGACAAGATCCAAGGAGCTAGAATTACATTTGATCTAGCTCTACCACGATGATGGCACAGAAGCGGTAAAGCTGTTTACGCCCTTATAGGGTGCCACACTTCCACACACGCATATGAATACACCAGAAAACCAGGCCCAAGAGCATGAACAAGATTTATATTTCAGATCTAGCTGTCACAAGTTGTACCCAAACCAACAAGATTTATATTTCAGACGAGATTTCAGATCTAGCTGTCACAAGTTGTACCCAAACCAACAAAGAAACAAAAAAACTCTCTGGCATCACCAAACACCAACCACAGCTAATCAAGAGAATTTATAACTCTGGCCTGAGTCTCCAGAAGAGGATAATTTACCAGAGAAACCACTCTCTCCTACACCACCAGTACACTGCCAGTCCTTCAAGCAAAAAAACAATCACCCTTCTATCTTTGTCGCCAACCCAATAACCAGCCCAAATAAAAGATCCTTCTTGCTACCAGCCCCTGCCCTCTTCACAGCAACCTGATTCTCTGTCACCAGCACAACAACCAAAAACCTTTGTTGTATCACCAGCCAACACCACTGAAAGGAGACGGCGACCCCTTCTGCTTCAGTCAATGCCAGCAGAGCAGCCCTCTCTCTCACCACGCCTGTCCTCTCCTACCAGCAGACGACCACCACCTCATATACACGATCTTGTGCACCTGTCTCCTCTGGCTGACCAATGCCACTTACTTCTTGTAGCCAAGGTGGCTCACTTTCGGCTCACTAACCTTGGCTGTTCTTCACACGAGAAGCTCCCAAAAACAACAAGGCAGCCTTGCACCTTTTGTCTGCAGCCCCAGCCCTCTAAAAGGCGGCCACACCTTCACTCTGCTTCCAGCAGCTGCGCTAACCAGGCGCTCCCACTAACTCTCATGCACTGCTGTGGACACCTCTACCACCTTTGCTGTCGACACCTTGCTTTGGCGACCCTGGCTTCGCTACAATATCCTGCCAGTGGCGGCTCCCCTCTTCGTCTTGCCAGCCTCTCTCCTTTTGTGCAATCGACGCGGCTCTCTCTACTGCCGATACCCTTCAACGCTAAAACCCCAAAAGCAACCCTTCTTAGACGATGTGCTACCAGCCACCACCGCTTTGCTGCTCTCCTAAGGCGGCCACCACACGTCTCTGCTTTAGCTCCTCTGGCGGATCGAAGACTCCACTAGCTCCTTCGGCTCCCTTCTTCAGCGCCAGCCCTTGAAAGCTGCTCCCTCTCTCCGTTAGCTCTTCGCCAGCCCGTCGGCTGCTCCAGTCACTCGCCAGCGATCTCCAGCACCAGCCATATGACCTCCAGCACCGCCATGCTACCCGCTCTCTCACACGGCGGCCCTCCTCCAGTCTCTGCACAACGGCCTTCAGCTCCTCTTACGTCGACTCTGTCTGCTCCAGCACTTCCGGCCACGCCCAGCCACACTGCCTCTCTGCTCTATCACCTGTACCTGTGGCTACACATGCCCCAGCGCCGCTTTTTAACCAAGCTGTCTCCTCACAGGCATATATGCACAGCTGCACCCGAGAGCCCCCTCCTCAACACGACCTTTTTCTTCTTCCCTGCAGCCCGCGCCGACTCGCCAACTCTCCAACCCTTTCGCCAACCTTCTGGAGGTATGCGCTGGCGGCCACACAGGCCTCCACGCCAACCTGTCTTATTTATGGCCACGTTGATTATCATTTTATTCTTTATTTTGGGCTTGGAAAATGGCCACAATCCAACTGTCCTTTTCACACCATGTTAAAGTCTACATTGGCCCTATACTTCCACGTATTCTTAAATTGCAACCTTCAGTGCCCACTTATTTAAGGGGACGCGCACACAACCAAGGCAACCGAGTAGCTGATACCACATCCCATGGACCTCCACCAGTAGACTACGTCCGGACAGGCCTGTACATGCTCACATCAAAACCATTTACTCTGTACACCTGGCAATGCTCTCAAAAGCAAAACCTTCACACACGCCATGCACACGTATGTACACATTACCAACTCCTATTTTGTCTACACATATTTAGCAACCCCCTACTTCTGCTGAGACATTCATGTCCAGCAGCTGTACAAACAGGGATGAAATATTCAGATTTTCCTCTGTATCTTTCACAACCTCCTGATATGCATCACAAGCTTCCTGATCTTCTTCTTTCACGGCTAACATCAATCGAGCAAAATATTTCTTCAGTCGTAAACCATTCACTCTCCTTTTATGCTTCTTTCCATTCAAATAAGCAAGCTGATAACTCCCATTATCAAATTTTCTCTCAACTTTATACAGACCTTTCCACTTTGTCTAGAATGCAGTATGAAAAGTACTATCCAGCTTGCTATTATACCTGAGAACCAGATCACCCTCTTCAATTTCTTTCTGCTCCACCTTCTCATTCTCTCTCTTGTCTTTTCGATTGCATAGCCACATAGTGATCAAATGCTAGCTCTCTGTCTAACTGGACTATTTGCAAGGCCAATAATCTTTCTCTGTAACAATTAATAGGCTCATGTCCTTCTTCAACCAGGAACTTCAAAGCTGGAATTTCCACATCAATAGGCATGAGTGCTTCTTTCCCATAAACTAAATGAAAGGGTGAGAATTGTGTACCAGATTTTACTGCAACCCTGTATGCCCATAATACACGATTCATCTCTATATCCCAATTCTTGATATGGCCTTCTGTCATTTTGGTTATCATCAGCTTAAATTCACCATTGAATCTTTCATTTAAGCCATTGCATTGAGGGTGATAAGGAGTGGAGTACTTATGGTTGATATTCAATCTTTTGCATAAATGATCAACTACCTCTCCTCGAAATTCAGGACCATTATCTGATAATATCTCCAGAGGAATACCAAATCTGCAGCATATATGTTCATACACAAAATCAGCCACCTCTTTACTATCCACTCTCTTCACTGCCTTCACTTCTGCCCATTTTGATAGGTAATCCACCGCAGTAAGCACATAACACTTTCCTCTGGCTGTCCTTGGAAGTGGTCCAACTGCATGCACTCCCCATCTTTCAAAAATGTCATATACCAGCATGATATTTCTCGGTTCCATTTTTAAGATTCTCGTCCCCATTCTCTGGCACTCATGGTAAGACCTGCACCAGTGCTGAATATCCTTCTGGATGGAAGGCCATACATAACCCTCCAATAATATTTTCTGCAAGGTGATCTTAAATGCATAATGACTCCCACATGCTCCCTCATGATTTGAAGATAGAATATAATAAATTTCTTCCCTCCAGGGAATTCTTCTTAATACCTAATCAGCTCCTTGCATGTATAATTCATCCCCAATCATGACATAATGCTTACTTTTCCTGATAAAATGATACTTTTGGCCTTTTTTGAGCTCTTCAGGAAAGCGACCTGAGAGTAAGTAATCCACCACTCTGGACAGGTATTCCCTCCCTCTCTATAATGGCTCTTCGATTTTTGCAATTACTGGATCCTGATTAATTGCCTCTTGAGCCAACTCATGTGCCATATGATTTTCCTCCCGCCGCACATGTTGAATACTCCATGCTGTAAATTGATGTAGCAGCCTTCTAACATCAGCCAGACATTCTTTTAATCTCGGATTCTTTGCTCGCCAGCTACCCAAGACCTACTTTACTACTAATAGAGAATCTCCCTTTATGATTAGCTTTTGAATTTTCTGTTTTAAAGTAGCCTACAGCCCTTGAAACAATGCTGTGTATTCAGCCTCATTGTTACTTTCAGCTTCCTGATGTATTCCATTCTTTAGAATCAGCCCACCTTCTGAATCTTGGATTATATAACCCCTGGTGGCTTGATGTATACTCCTCTTATATGAACCGTCAAAGAATAAAACATGAGCTCCAGGAATGATAATTTGTTCCTCTTTTTCTATCTTTAAATCCACTTCCTTCACCAAGATCGGGACGTCTTTGTATGTTAGAAGATCTGCCAGAGTTGCCTTACAAGTATCTTCAATCAAAAATGAGAAATCATATTCTTGAAGCTCCACTAACCATCACATCATACCTTTTGAGAGTGAAGTACCATTCACCAGCTGAGGGAGTAGAGTATAGTTTGTCAGTACCACAAATGGTCTCATCAGGAGATATGACCTGAATTTCCTGCAAGCAGACTTGACAAAACCAGTTCAGCTTCAGTATATTTCCTCTCTGCTTCTGTCTTCACTCTACTTGCATAATACACAGGCTTCATATATCTGGATTCATCTCCTCTCTGCATTAAGATTGCTCCAACTACATCCGGACCAAAAGATGGATTCACATAAAAGACCTGAGAGAAATCCGGAGCTTTTACACTGGAAATACTTCCCAGTACTTCTTTTACTTTCTCAAATACTTCCTCGCATTCTTCATTCCATTGCAATGGTTCTTTCTTCATAGCCTGCTGAAGAGGGTAAAGCAATTGAGACGTTAAAGGAACAAATCTTGCCATATATTTTACCTTCTGGACAAAAGTCTATAGCAGCTGCCTGGATGTTGATGGTGCAGATAATAAGACAAGAGCTTTTATCTTCTCTGGATCAGGTTCAATTCCATTCTGAGATATCATATGCCCCAACAGCTTCACCTTTGAATATCCTAAATGAAACTTCTTTGGATTCAGCTGTCCACCTGCATCATCCATTTTAGAAAATACTTGCTCCAATTTATTACTATGCTCCTTTTGAGAACTATATACACATATATCATCAAAAAAAGCTCTCACAAAATGATCTGTAAGAGGTGCAAGTACTCTATCAGTGTTTCTCTGATACCACGAGGGTGCATTTTTCAAACCAAATGGTACTACTCGGTAACAGAAGCAACCCCACGGTGTAATGATAGTGGTTTTAGCCTGGTCTTCCTCAGCAATTGAGATCTGAAAATACCCAGAGAAGCCATCGCATACACTATACCTCTCATATCCAGCTACCCTGTCCAAAATATCATCAATGAACGGCAGAGGATAGTGATTGCTTTTTGTTGCAGCATTCAGAGGCTTGTAATCAATACAGACTCTCCACCCACCTGTATGCTTTGGAGTAAAGACCACTGGATTTGCCCAATCTGAGTGATCTACTAGATAAATTAACCCTGCTTTTAACAACTTACTCAACTCCTCTCTCAATACAGGCAATAGCTCTCTATTTATCCTTCTCAGTTTCTGAAACACTGGCCTCACACCCTCTTTCAATACTATAGGCATTGGTTCACATTTGAATCCTCGGATCTCTTTATACAAAGTAATGAACAAATGAGGGAATTTATGTATTACCTTCATATACTCTTCTTTCTCCACTGGCCCTGCAATCTAGGATTCAGCATGCCCTGTAATAGCTTCTCTTTCTCTGCACTGGGTGATGGAGGCTGCATCAGACTGTCCATATCTTCAAGTCTGCTCTCCTCTTCCTTCTTTAACTCCTCTTCAGCTTGCATCACATGCTCATTTTCTTCCTTCATTATAAATGATACCTGACTCTCATCATCAGAAGTAGAACTCTCTTCTTCAGTTTCACTATCTGTATACTCATCAGCACTTGCTTCTTCAGGCTCACTCTTCATTTCTCGCTTACTACTCATATTGAACTTCCTGGCTCTTCCTCTCTTATTATGTACTGTTATAGTCCCTCTTCTCCAATTTTGTCGCTTACTACTGTATTGAACTTCCTGGCTCTTCCTCTCTTATTATGTACTGTTATAGTCCCTCTTCTTCAGTTTCACTATCTGTATACTCATCAGCACTTGCTTCTTCAGGCTCACTCTTCATTTCTCGCTTACTACTCATATTGAACTTCCTGGCTCTTCCTCTCTTATTATGTACTGTTATAGTCCCTCTTCTCCAATTTTGGATGGCACCCACCTGTCTGAGCCAAGGTCTGCCCAAAATTAGTGGATAAGCTCCCAAACCAGCTGGCATAATATGGCAATTTATGTTGCAAACCACACCAAAAGCAGTCACTGGCACTTCTGTACATATACCCAGACACTTCACTTTTGCATGATTTGCCAAACGGAGTCTAAAATCTGAACCAGCATTCAGCTTTAACCCCAATCTCTCCATACAGGACTGAGTCATTACACTGATTTGTGCACCGCCATCAACATATGCTTCTCCAACACTCACACTTCCACACCAAGCTGATGGACAAATATCAGGAAGGTCTTCCACAGACATCAGCTCCATTTCGCCTTGTGTGGGCTCCTGCTCATTTACTTTCCTCGGATTTGCCAACTTCTTCCACTCTCTCTTAAGCTTCGGACACAATCCAAGCAATTGGGCAAAAGTTATATTGGCTACCCTTCCCTTTAAATCTCCCATCAATGTATACTCCTCCTGACCTTGACCAATATGCAAATCTGAAGTTTTATAATGTCTTCTTGACTTCCTCTTCTTCTTCTCTGGTTGAGGGCTTATATCAAATTGGACATGTTTACCTTTCTTAGAAGATGGTTCAGGTTCTGCCATTGTGCTTCTCGTCCTCTTTGCCACAGGCATAATCTCTGGAATGGCCTCTACTCCTATCAGGCTGAGAGCTGGTCCCTTTCCTTTATCCTCCAATTTAACTCCACTGGTAGAGGGTTGATTTGGATCTTTTACTTCAACACTATGATCCCTCGATCTATCATTAGTCCTCTACATCACAGGATACATTCCACCACCTGCTCTGGGCGGTTTGTCACATTTAGGGCTGATATGTCCCCGCTCCCCACAGTTCTAGCATTGGATATTGCTTAAATAGTAGCCCCGTCCTCTCCCTGTTCCTCCCATAGTCCCTTCACCTGTTGACATATTGTCTCTTCTATTATTTGGTGCACCTCGGTTTCTTCCCTTTCCACCTGCTTCCATCCAATTCAAACTTAGAGACTTCATGAGCTCCACTGCATCATGTATGTCCCTCTTCAAAGTGTCCTCTTGTTCAGGAACAACAGCTGCTTCCCTTTCAGGATGTATACTCTCAATCTCTGGCATTTCACAAATTTCTTCGGCTCTTCTTGTATTCCCATCTGCCTCAGACGCTTCACCTTCCACTCCTTCTCTCGAGCTACTCTGACAGCCTCCTCAAAGCTATCCAGGTTCTTCAGCTCCACCTTCAGACGGAGGGTTGGCTCCAGACCATCCACAAACCGGTCTCTCTTTATCATCTGCGGGGGTACTTCAGGAATCAAAGCCTCACACCATAGACTCCATAGTCTACCAAACTCTATCAGATAATGATCCACATCCTGACCGTCCTTCTGCTGAATGTTACACAACTCCTTCCACACTTCATTTGGACTCCTCACACGGGCAAACTGTGCCAAAAATGCAGCTCGGACTACACAGTACTCAGGATCCTGTTGATGAATGTTCCTGTGTGTAGTCACAAACATCTGTAGCCATGTTTTTGCATCACCCTGTAAGCAATAAGTCAAAATCTGAGAAAGGATCTCCGGGGTTGCCCTGTCTTTCATCAAGGCTGTAAACTCCATCTTCTCCAGAAACCCGACTGCACTCTCCTGCGGCAATCCCCAATACTCTGGAAAATCTTGAGCCATTTCCCAAATCTTTCTTCACACAAATCCCTGTCTTCTTTCACAAACCAGAGGAAATCTGCTCCTCTCTGTGGTGGAGGCACCAAAAAGTGATGGCACAGAAGCGGTAAAGTTGTTTACACCCTTATAGGGTGCCACACTTCCACACACGCATATGAATACACCAGAAAACCAGGCCCAAGAGCATGAACAAGATTTATATTTCAGATCTAGCTGTCACAAGTTGTACCCAAACCAACAAAGAAACAAAAAAACTCTCTGGCATCACCAAACACCAACCACAGCTAATCAAGAGAATTTACAACTCTGGCTTGAGTCTCCAGAAGAGGATAATTTACCAGAGAAACCACTCTCTCCTACACCACCAGTACACTGCCAGTCCTTCAAGCAAAAAAACAATCACCCTTCTATCTTTGTCGCCAACCCAATAACCAGCCCAAATAAAAGATCCTTCTTGCAAGCTACCAGCCCCTGCCCTCTTCACAGCAACCTGATTCTCTGTCACCAGCACAACAACCAAAAACCTTTGCTGTATCACCAGCCAACACCACTGAAAGGAGACGGCGACCCCTTCTACTTCAGTCAACTCCAGCAGCATCCCTCTCTCTCACCACGCCTGTCCTCTCCTACCAGCAGACGACCACCACCTCATATACACGATCTTGTGTACCTGTCTCCTCTGGCTGACCAATGCCACTTACTTCCTATAGCCAAGGTGGCTCACTCGGCTCACTAACCTTGGCTGTTCTTCACACGAGAAGCCCCCAAAAACAACAAGGCAGCCTTGCACCTTTTGTCTGCAGCCCCAGCCCTCTACAAGGCGGCCACACCTTCACTCTGCTTCCAACAGCAGCTGTGCTAACCAGGCGCTCCCACTAACTCTCATGCAGTGCTGTGGACACCTCTACCACCTTTGCTGTTGACACCTTGCTTTGGCGACCTTGGCTTCGCTACAATATCCTGCCAGTGGTGGCTCCCCTCTTCTTCGCTACAATATCCTGCCAGTGGCGGCTCCCCTCTTCGTCGCCAGCCTCTCTCCTTTTGTGCAATCGACGCGGCTCTCTCTACTAGCCGATACCCTTCCACGCTAAGACCCCAAAAGCAACCCCTCTTAGACGATGCGCTACCAGCCACACCGCTTCACTGCTCTCCTAAGGCGGCCACCACACGTCTCTGCTTTAGCTCCTCTGGCGGATCGAAGACCCCAGTGGCTCCTTCGGCTCCCTTCTTCAGCGCTAGCCCTTCAAAGCTGCTCCCTCTCTCCGTTAGCTCTTCGCGAGCCCATCCGCTGCTCCAGTCACTCGCTACTAGCGATCTCCAGCACCAGCCACATGACCTCCAGCACCGCCATGCTACCCGCTCTCTCACACGGCGACCCTCCTCCAGTCTCTGCACAACGGCCTTCAGCTCCTCTTACGTCGACTCTATCTGCTCCAGCACTTCCGGCCACGCCCAGCCACACCGCCTCTCTGCTCTATCACCTGTACCTGTGGCTACACACGCCCCAGCGCCGCTTTTTAACCAGGCTGTCTCCTCACAGGCATATACGCACAGCTGCGCCCGAGAGCCCCCTCCTCAACATGACCTTTTTCTTCTTCCCTGCAGCCCGTGCCGACTCGCCAACTCTCCAACCCTTTCGCCAACCTTCTGGAGGTATGCGCTGGCAGCCACATAGGCCTCCATGCCAACCTGTCTTATTTATGGCCACATTGATTATCATTTTATTCTTTATTTTGGGCTTGAAAAATGGCCACAATCCAACTGTTCTTTTCACACCATGTTAAAGTCTACATTGGCCCTATACTTCCATGTATTCTTAAATTGCAACCTTCACTGCCCACTTATTTAAGGGGACACTATCGTGACGTGGGCGGTGTTGCTGGGAAAGCGCGGGACTTCTAGCTGTGAGAGTAACTTCCAAAATCCCAGCAAGAAAACAAAATAGATAGCTCCTCAAGGAGCATAAGACATCACCATTTGTCCCAAATCATTTCAATTCTTGAAGCTTTGAAATTAGTATCATTCTCCCTTTCTCTTCCTTGGTGGTTACAAGTTCATCATCACACATGCACTCCCAAAATCACACACACAATTACCATCATAATCATAACACACATACTAGCAGAGAACAACCGAGCTCCGGATCAAGAGGTAGAAATCAGCTCGGAGCATACCCCAAAGACACACCAACATACTAGATACTGGTAGCTCGAGGCTGGTCATGAGCACCAGCACGATTGGGAAGGCCACGACTCCTGAACCTTAAAGCTTCAATCACCATTAATATTTCGAAGATGCTTGAGCTCTTTGTACACTTTATGGGCTCACACCGTAGCTTCTGAAACTCAGCCAACAGCAGCGCATTCTCTTGAGCTCCCTTTTAGTCATTGGGCAATGAAGGCTTTATCACCAGAGTGTCCAACGAATCACCCATCGCACAAATTCAACAGCAGTCACCTTCACTTGACGGAAGCTTCAGGAGGCGTATCAATAGAAGCAGCTTGATTTCCTTAGTAATTCGAAACCCTACATGGCATGAACAGAAGATATTCTCCCCTTTTTAGAATCTCTGGTTCATCTGCTCTCTGGTCTTTTTTTTCCCTCACACTTCTCTCCGTTTTCTGCATATATCTCCTATGCGCCCCCCCCCTTCTTTGGTTTTTCTCTCCTTCCCGCAAGGAAATCGGGCGCACGCCCTTTTGCAGCAAAAATTTCGTATTTCCCAAGTTCGAAAAACACTTGCGCCACCTTTTTTTTTGCATTATTTTCGGATATCTCTTTTTTTGTTACTGCCACGCAAGCTTCTCTTCTCGTATATCTTAAAAACAACTCCGGTCTTGCGGCATTTGTCCACTGTGATGTTGTTCACTTTTCCTTGAACTTGGATCACAGAGTCCTTGCATCCAAATATGTAAACTGATTGCCATGCATTGCATTTGCTTATAACCAAGCTCTTGTTTCCAACTTGATTCTCTACAACCCGCCCATGCTACTCTTCTATTTTTGTCATGGCCACGCAAGCTGCCGTCTTTACTACCTTCTATACACATGATATATCTACTCCTCATATGTATATGCTTGGACCAAAGCAGCATCAAAGATCATATTCATATCATAAGCCTACTAAAGCACGCATCATGCTTGCACTCCCATAAGAGGTAATCATTGACTTGGCTCATCGATACCATAGAGAAGCTACTACACATCATGCACATGGGTAGCCATTTACATCATTCACATAGCTCTTTGACGAGCCACCCATACCATCATTTACATAGCCATGCAGACCATGTACATAATTGAGTGTTTCCAACTTACCCATGAAGTCTGAGTAACAGCAGAACCACCACCACCATACTCACAAGAGTCATCTTGAAATAGCTCTCACTAGCATAGTTGCCACTAGGTTCACCATCCATGGGCATGAAGATATTATTGAAGGGATCATTCTGCCTATGAGGATACACAAGAACTTTGAATGTGTGCAGTATCTTATTGAAGTTCTTCTTGTTTTGCTCATTCCACGATATCTCCAAAGGGTATTCTTTAAAACCAATCCTCATATCATACATGCTCTCATATTTCCATACATGTTGAGAAGGGTGTTCCCTACTACAAGGTCTACCATAAGCATAAGGCTCCATATTTCACACCACACTCATGTACAGAAGCTTCGAGACCCGACTCAGCCTCGGCTCGTCTTATTGAACCTCATTTACAATATGAACATATGTACATGGGCATCATATAATGACTCGTCATAGCACTTAATCCCATGCATCTGGATTTGCATTTGATAGTCTCATATGCATAGTTTCACACCATAGACGTGCCATGGCACGACATCCACCCCCTCTAAACCTGCACATCCTCTGGTATGTGCCAAATCATCATCAAGATCCACATATATCTGGATGTCGTCTTCATCTTCTACATTATTAGGGAAATCATCCTCTTCCTCTTCAGCCATATCCATGTTATCACTATCAAGCCTCTCATCCTGAGTTCCCTGTGAATCAAAAGGATCACTGTCAAGCCTTCTTTTAAACATCTTGATCCTTTTGCCTGCTACAAGATTCTTTATCTCTGATCCATCAAGCTCACACAGGGTATACGTGGCATTTCCATGCACATGCTTGACAATGTAAGGGCCAAACCATCTTTTTGCAAACTTTCTTTGAACAGTGAACTGGTTGTCAAGGCTACTATCATACATTAGGACCCAATCACCTTCTTCAATAGGTTTTGGCCGGAGTCTGTGTCTTCTATCAAATCTTTCTTTATTTTTCAATCTTGCATCTTTCAAACGAGCTTTAGCAAGCTCTACATCTTCAGGCCTCCTCTCCAGCTGCCTTATTCGCAATGCAAGGAGGTCTTCCTTGTTCAATCCTTCCATCAAGGGTAATACATTCCAAGTTGGAACTACTTCTTCAATTGGCATTACTGGCTTCTGACCATACATTAATTATGCAGGCATGTATCTTGTCACTGAGCTATGAGTTGTACGGTCAGCCCACAAAGCATATGGTAGCAGCCTTGGCCACTCTCGCATTCTTTCTCTGCATGCCTTAGCCAAAGCTTTAATGATTGGAGGATGTCCTCGCTCACTTTTACCATTGCCCTCAGGATTGTAAGCACATGTTAGGGACAGTCTGATGCCAATTCTAGAGAAGAATTCCCTTACTTCTTCAACATCTAGCTCACCCCTATCAGCTGTTATTTTCCCAACACAACCATACCGGCTAATCACATCTTCCAAGAGAAATTTGCATACTGTTTCCGTACTCTTTGTTCTAAGAGCACGCCCCTCTACCTGATTTGTCAAATCTTCTCTTGCAAGTGCTATGTACCACATCTGCCAAATTCCCAAAGCCTTTAGAAAATAACCATATGCTTTTCTGCGGATCCTCTTAAATTCTGAGTCAGACCAATTTTCCTGTCTTGTCAGAGTACTCAAGTATTGACCAATAAGCAACCAATCTCCTTCATACATTTCCTCAGTAAAAGACTCAAGTGCATTTGATAGGCAAGTATGGTCCCCCTTTGCATATGCAGTAGTGTAAAACTTTGTACCTACATCATCAATGTCACTAATCATCTCTTTTTCATCTTCATACCTGGCTCTTGATAGCATATCTGCAACTGGATTATCTTTTCCTGCAATATGCTCAAACTCAGGATTTAGTGACTTGATATAGGCAATCCACCTAAGCATAGCAATATCTGGAGTGGTGCAGCTTGCTATCATCCCAAGGAGTGGCAAGCAATTAGTTTCCACAAGTACAGATGCCCCAATAAGATATTCTTTTTCACATTTTAGAGCAGTGACTATTCCCCATAACTCTCTCTTGATCTGTGGATATTTTCGTTGTCGAATGCTTAATACCTTTGCTCCAAATCTGATTACATACCTGTGATCATCCTCATCATCTTGCCCTACTGCCCATCCTATCCCAGTAGGACTAGTATCAACTGTAACAATCACAGGCCTGCCACACTCATAATCTGCCTTCCTTAGAGTAGGTGATGATTGAAGCAGATATTTCAGCTTCCGCATAGCTTTAGTATGTGCTGCACTCCACAAAAATTTTTGATTTTTCCTCAAAAGTTGATAAAGAGGATCTGCTACATGTGCATAATGCGGGATCCATATAACATAAAAGACACATGCACCAAGAAATCTCCTCAGCTCTGTAACATTAATGCATATCTCTTTCATTCTTTGTATTGCATCTATCTTGGCTGGACAAGGTCGGCGTCCACTAGTACTACAAAGATGTCCCACTATTAGCACTTCACCAACCCCAAACACTGATTTCAGTCCAGATAAAGTAAGATTCACCTCTTCAAGCCTGGATAGAATCATATCACAATTCTTTATATGATTTGCCACAAACTTGCGGCACCCTTTTGAATCCAAATCCCCATCTTTGTCTTTCTCATCACAGCCTTTTATTGGCACATCATCCAGAAAAGGCATAGTTATTTGTGGTATGAAGTCTCGCAAGACTTTATTCATTCCATTCATCATATGCGCCACTGAGTTGGTGGCTCCCTGTGGTAAGGTACACATCCTTACCAATCCTAAAGGAGTTTTCATTGTGGTCAAGTCCCTGCTTTGTATGTCCAGCTGGAACTGATCATATCCCGAATATAGATCACCCATAGAGTATATAGCTTTCCCTGCAAATGCTTCTGCAAACTCATCCACAATCGGACCTGCTCCCACATTCCTAATTGTGACTTTGTTTACAGGTTGCATGTCTTGAATGAAGCGCATTGTTCCATTTTTCTTTGGCACAGTAAACCATCTGTTGGAATATGGAGCGCATGATGGCTCCAAAATTCCCATCCTGATCTTTTCTTTTAGTAATTCCATCAGCTTTGGCAAGAGAGCCTTTGGTACTGGAATCGGCCGCAGGTTCCAGGGCACATGTGGTACAGTGAAGATCACCATTGGCGCTGTTACACTTGGATCAACACAGCCTATCTCATGCGGCTGAAAAGCAAAGGCCTTCCCATGTTTTACAAGCATCTCCTCAAAGCATTCCCTTTCAACTGGCAACAGAAAATCCTTTTCACCAATCTTCAGCTCTTTTAGGGTTTCCTGTGTAAACTTATGCCCAATTTTCTTTGGATCTCTGAGATTCGGTTGCATAGAGGCTTCATCTAATTTTTCCTTGCTTCCTGGTGGCAAAGGCAAGGCAACTGGTTTCACCTTCTTTGCAACTGTTTTGTACTTTGTATCAACATGAGCATCCATCTCACAATTCATGTTTTTACATTCCATCCTCTCATATTCTCGGATTATATCATACATCCCCACAGATGACACCTCTATCATCTCATTTCCACCCTGTAAGCATGCTCTTCCCATATCAAAAAGCACATCCATAGTATCTACAAATGACACCTCATCAAGCACCCCTGAAATAAACTCATTCTTCTCCAAAAGACCACACTGCTCAAGACTTTTTTGTTCATTTTGTACATGTCTACGCATGCCACGCTTCAAATCCTTGCTTTTTACAAAGACCAGTGACCCATAGCTAGAAAATCCCTGAAAATTTGCTGAAAAGTTATTTACATTGATTGAGTCCTGCGAGAACTCATTTTCCCTTGTACCATTGGAATCCCACTTTACAATGGCACCTGGCCAAAATCCCTCATCTCCCTGTAGTTCATGAATTCTCTATTTATCTTTGGGAGTGACTGTGCTCGAAGAGACTCACGGTTCCTTTCATGGTTAATGCAAACTGTCAAGAACTGAATAGCTTTCTTGCCATCTTTACTCCTTATTCTTGCATATGCCGAGCCATCATCCAAAACTTTTGTTTCCATCCTCACAGCTGTAATGTAGGGTTTCCCAAGGATGAGGGGATACGATGACATCTCCTGAACAAAGAAGTTCTGATCATCTTTCACATCCCCTATAGTTACCCTTACATTTGGACATGCTGCATAGAGCTCTCCAGATGAGTTATTAGCTGCTTTAATCATCCACCCATGATCTACATCCATTGGCCACTTACATTTGTTGTAGAGATTTTTAGCCATAAGATTTATTTCAGACCCATGATCAATTAGAGCGACATACGGCTCTTCCAAGTCACCTATCTTGACAAGGGTTTCAGTGGTTGCTCTTGCCCAATGGCTCCTGGAGTAATGACTCTTTGTAAGAACTTCTTTTTCATCATCCTCATCCACAAAGCGCACTTGTCGTGCCCCTTCAGCAGAGTGATTACATTCCACCACATATTTTCTCTCTTCCTTTTGCTGTACCTGTACTCCATGAGTCTTAGAAGTGCTTGCCTCCCCTTGTGATGGAATAGATTCAATTATGGACTGCCTTTTTCTTCGTATAATATCAATTATCTCATCATGGAATTCTTTCTTTGCAATCCCCAAGACTTCCCTTAATGTCAATTCCACCCTGCTGTTTAGAATCCTCTCTTCAAGCACCTTTTTGAGATCTATTGGTTTGCGGCTTCAATATCAGATTGAAGCTTGTAGAGTGGACTTTTCCCTTTACCCTTCTCCTTCTCATGCTTCATTTTTTCTGGCAATTCTTCCATTGATACTTCCTGTGGAGGTCTGCTATGCGGTGGAGGCATATGTGATGGCCCAGGATCCTTCTTTTCACTTCCACGGGTAACTCTTTTTGATGGCCCTCCTTCCTCATTTTCCCTTTTACGCTTCTCCTCTACCTGTGCCTCATTATTCTGGCATTTAGCAATGTAGGCATGAACAGATAAAGAATCCACAGGCTCCTCCCAGCCAGTCTCAAGACGTATACAGTCACCTGCCTCATGCAAAGCTTGCTTAGACACCTTCTTTGATGCAATTAATTCCATTGTTGATGGCCAAAAATCTTCATTCTCATAATCTTCATCATTCTCAGATCCCTGCTTTGATTGACCAGCCTTTAACCCATAGGTTGCTGCCTCAACCATAGAGATGTCATGGCTAGCAGAAAGCCATATCCTCAACCAGCTTTTTCATCCCTCCTTTCCCAAAGTTTGTGCTTAATGGAAGACCAGTCTCTGTAAGGTGGATTTTTCCATCTTTGAAAAACACAAGTTGATTTCTGAGGGCTTCTTTATAGCTAGCACAGTCTTTCTTTGCATGTTCTGGGTCATCACACCATATACATCTAAATGTAAACCCTTCTTTGCTTTGAGGCCTTTGCATAGAAGCCTGCCCTAATGGTAGCCCTTTCTCTTCAATCCTGGACATCTTCAGTTTGCTATAGCTATCTCATATCATTCATATCTTTAACACGATAATGGTCCATTAGACCGAAAATTTCCTTTTGAACATTCCTCCACGGAATTTAAGTTAAGCAAGTTCTCAATTTGTCATCCCTTAACTTGATCTACCGTCTCAAGTATTAACAGTAGCAATTTGACAACATAATCCACTAATCTCATAGCGATTTGCTGAATCATTTTCATTATTTATCATTACAGGGACTCGTCCCAATCATCCACATTGTGGTTTCGCTCAGCTTATTACATTTCAACCCATTTTCAAGGATCATCATTTTTCAATCAGAATCCAAATCAATTCATCAGTTCCCAAACAGAATTAAAAATCATATCAACCACATTCAAAATCATCATCTGGATAGCATTAACGCTTATAATTTCAAGTCTTAGATTTACTCGTATATACTGTCGGTAAAGAGCTGCAGTTATACCCTCGGTATATACGGATAGTCATGATACTCGAAACTATAAGGTAAATACCATCATGTCTAGGTCTCAAGCAAGTCAGGGTTCCATACAATTGCGGTACTTCCAATTGAAGACCCAATTACTAATTTACGAATTTCAATTTGAATTAACAATTTGTATGAATTATATCAAACAATTACAACCTTTTTGTGCGTCTTGATAAACTTTTGACATAATTTGCTCCTCAGTTGATCTTATTGGAGATCTATGACTTAAGTCTGATAAATAGATTTTTCTTTATCCGATCGTCCGTTAAAAAAAAAACATTTGTATATTTATATACAAGTTGCAATAATTACATAGAGTGGCTCGGATCCAAAATTCAAAATCTCTTCGAGAGACGCATAAGACGACGGTACTGGGCCATAGTCATGCCCTGTTACATAAGTTCTCTAACTGCGAAGGGAGTTATTATTTTCTCCTTAGGGATAAATCGACTAAGGAGTCTATAAATTCGACATGAAAGTCTGAAATTTCGAGGTGTCGAATGATATAGAATGACACCACGCACCATTTTCAGCTTTAACAGGATCATAGTCAATGAGAGATTCTGCCACAGCATTGTACGGCGGTTGCAATGGGCGTGGACATATTGCCCTGCAAACCACTTATGTTGTATTCTCTCCACTGGGGTAGGAAAATATAAATCCGCGAAATGGCGTGCGAGTCTTGTTCGGCTTGTTTGAGTTGAAGCGGAAGAGATGAGATGCTCGAAGGCAAATGCAATCATATCTTGAGACTGGGTGAGGTCAGGAATACCAGATAAATGTGAAACTTCCATCTATAAAAACAATTTCTTTGATTAAAATTTCTTCATTAAAGAAGCTTACGGAATGAAAATACATTATGAAAATGCTGTTTCTGAATTCTTATTACCAATTTCAGATAAGAATTTAATTATCTTTATTAGCTTTCAAAACCGCTCTGATACCAACTGTGAGATCCCGTCTCCACCACGCAACAGATTCGGGGTACTAGTAGCGGAAGTAGCACATCGTGCGCGGGTAGGGATCTCACACTCGGGGCCTCACCCACGGATATCCGGACAAGAGACTAATCCGTCGGTTTGTCCAAAATCGAAACCGGAAAAACTCCCTTTACCCGGAAAGCACGGGCGATTCCACCAGATAACTTTGTACTCTAACGTAGTCAAGATCCTTACCGATCACGCTGATCCGACTGCACCTATAAAGATACTCGGTCGGATCAAGGAAGAAACTTGCACTTGGATCATTGGGATCAACGCTTTTTTCCCCATCAAGAGGCACAGCCGTTGATTCCTATCCATAGAACAATTACTATCCGGGATTTACTTTATCTATCGTAATAACAGAAATTAAAATCTCGATTTACGGATCCATCAGTCCAGCCTAACCCCATCCGATCCCATGGGTTAGCCAACCGCCCAACCACTATAGTGATGGGATCCAATTTGGAATTTGGTTAGGTTTTGTCCCGGGTACCAAGGAAAAGAGTTCCAAGGCCCCCTAGCCGGAAGTTCATGCAAACATAAAACTAGTCATACCACTTACACACCCAATATGAAATTGCCTTTTTCTTAGCATCAACTAGCTTTAAAACAATCCTTTAATAAAACCATTATGTCACTGATGACAATCCTCAAAGTCTCTGGTTGAATCCTTATTTCCAGTCATTCTTTCATCGGTGTACTTATGGCATCATTGGCAACTAGAACGCTCACCACCTGTTCTCTCAGGGGCCTTTTCCATAGTTCTTAGCTCATAGTAACCGGCAATATATTCATATAATAGAATGGAATCTCCGTGGAAGATCAGCAAGATCAACCCACAGATCCATATAAAAGAGCCATGGACTCATCTGTTGAGGACCAGCAAGGTCAATCAACCAGATCCATGCCCGGTTTCAGAAAACAACTCTTACTCCTTGTTCCAATATCTTCCACGATGCACGTGTGGGTATCTTCGGCGACCCAGAGCCCGAGCACCGTATGGTCAGCACCCTCTAGGATCCTTCGCAGGTGACCTAGCGCTTCACTCATAGGCCGCTTCCTTGGTCCCTCATCCACCGTACCGGAAGCTCACCATTTAAATCGAGCCGAGGCTGGTCAAGACCTCGATCGACCTTGCTACGCGAGACGTCCTCCATTGACTCTCCGTCAGCAGTTGCAACTTTATCAGTTCAGTCTTCAATGACCTTAATCCTCAAGACGGTCAAAATGCTTCTCCAGCATTCTTGACATAAAACAGTCATTTACAAACAGTTACAAATGCAGTTTCTATAACGAACTCTTGTCTTTCCATATTATCCACTCTCGGACCACATTACTTATTCCACATTCCATTCAGTGTGTACTCGTTCTCATCCATTCACTCATATAGACTACATTATCTCACATACATCTTCATATTCATTATTCTACATACATATCCATGTTCGTACGTCCACATCATACATCCAATTTCACATTCATACATACGCATCTACATGCATACATCCACATCTACATTCATACATCCATACCTCCATTTCCACATCCACACATCCACATTCATATTCATACATCCACATTCACATGCATACATCCATTTTCACATCCTCATTCATACATCCACATTCACATACATACATCCACATCCGTATCTACATCCATACATTCACATCCACCTCTTCATTCACAATCACATCCATACATCCACATCTACATACATACATCCACATCTACATACATACATCCATACATCCACATCTACATACATACGTCCATTTTCACATCCTCATTCATACATACACATCCACATACATACATACACATCCGTATCTACATCCATACATCAACATTCACATTCATACATATACATCTACATGTATACATCCACATCACATTCATACAACCATATTACATTCATTCTCGTCCTAACACATCCCATATACATCTTAACACATCCTAACTCATCTTAACACATTCTATCACATCTCATACACATCTTATCACATCTTTTTACATCTCATACACCTCTTATCACATCCTATCACTTTCCATACGCATCTTATCAAATCTTATCACATCTCATACACATCTTATCACATCTTTTTACATCTCATACACCTCTTATCACATCCTATCACTTTCCATACGCATCTTATCAATTCTTATCACATCTCATACACCTCTTATCACATCCTATCACTTTCCATACGCATCTTATCAATTCTTATCACATCTCATACACCTCTTATCACATCTTATCACATTTCGTATCTTTTTTTTTTAAAGAGAATTCTTATATTTGATATAAGATTTCTCTACACATTTATTTATACATAAATTCCATTTAAGGAGACTAACACTTTCGAAATTAAAATCAATCTTTTATGCATCTTCTTATGCATAAATTCAATTTGGTAGGAAATTACACTTTTAGAATAAAAGAATTTCTCTTATGCATCTAAGTTAAGCATAAAATCCATTTATGAGGAAAATCACACTTTTAGTATAAAAAGAATATCTTTTATGCATACCTATATGCATGAAATCCAATATGATAAAAGTAACACTTTTGATATAAAAAATTTTCCTTTATGCATACTTCTATGCATGAAAATTAAAAATGATAAAAGTAACACTTTTGATATAAAAATTTTTCTTTTATGCATACTTCTATGCATGAAAATTAAAAATGATAAAAGTAACACTTTTGATATAAAAAATTTTCTTTTATGCATACTTCTATGCATGAAAATTAAAAATGATAAAAGTAACACTTTTGATATAAAAAATTTCCCTTTATGCATACTTCTATGCATGAAAATTAAAAATGATAAAAGTAACACTTTTGATATAAAAAATTTTCCTTTATGCATACTTCTATGCATGAAAATTAAAAATGATAAAAATAACACTTTTGATATAAAAATTTATCCATTATGCATACTTCTATGCATGAAATAAAAATGGTAAAAATAACACTTTTGATATAAAAATTTATCCACTATGCATACTTCTATGCATGAAATAAAAATGGTAAAAATAACACTTTTGATATAAAAATTTATCCATTATGCATACTTCTTTGCATGAAATAAAAATGGTAAAAATAACACTTTTGATATAAAAATTTATCCATTATGCATACTTCTATGCATGAAATAAAAATGGTAAAAATAACAACTTTTGATATAAAAATTTATCCATTATGCATACTTCTATGCATGAAATAAAAATGGTAAAAATAACACTTTTGATATAAAAACTTATCCTTTATGCATGATATTAAAATTCAATTTCTCCATGATTGTAATGAAATTCTTTCAATTAATCTAGGATGATAATTCCTAGAATATGGTAGGAAGTCCTCTTTTTATGCTTTGAATGAAATTATTTTATGCATAATTTTTATAAAAATTTTGCCATAGCTCCGCTGCTATGACTGATAAATCTCAAATTTTCTAAGGGATAAAGCTTATCATTAAGGAAATAATTAAAATGATCTCTAATTGGATTATTAATCCATAATGGATTGAATCATCAATATACATAAACTAAAAGCATAGAAAAAAGCCATTTTAATTTAGCCTCAAGCATAGCTTAATCTTGGGTTAAGGAAAAGCTTTATGAAAAGCTTGATTTGGATTGAGAATGGGTCATGAGTATGAGAGAGAGAAATTACATAAAAAACCATTAGAATTTAAACATAAATGGAAATTAACTTCAATAGCATTTATTAAATTATGTAACTCTTCACTACTATTCACCAATTAACTTCAATAGCATTTAAAAAACCATACCAATTAAGCTTCTCAAGCTTGAGAAGGGTTGAGAAGAGAGAAACATTGAGAAATTATAGAAAAGATCAATATTCACTAATTACCTTACAAATTGCTTGATTCTTTGTTCACGGTAGAGGCCCCCAACCAATCAATTGGTTAAGTATGTTGATGGAGCCACTAATGGGGATTGAAGAAAGAGGGAAGCTCCAAAAACTAGTGAATTATTAAATGAATTCACAGTTCTTGACTTAGGTGGAGTAGAGTAACGATGCATAAACACTATATATTTTTCAACAAGGGGGAGGCTTCTATTTATAGGAAAAATTGAGCTCCTAACCAAACAAACTGATTCTAGAGTTTTCTAAATCAGTTTGGTCAATATTTGACCATTTTTAGGTCAGTTAAGCTAACTTTTTGGAACTAGACTTAAATGAGGAGAGAGGAGAGATGAAATATCTCAATTTTTATGAGTTTAAAACTCATTCAAGCATGTGAAATATGCACCTCCTTTAAAGAACTCCCTTTCCTTACATATGTGTCATAATGGAATCATTTTAATATTGCTCATAGTTTTTTACTAATAAACCTTGTACATTTTCAACTCTTCATCTTATGTGAAATATGCACCTCCTTTAAAGAACTCCCCTTCCTTACATATGTGTCATAATGGAATCATTTTAATATTGCTCATAGTTTTTTACTAATAAACCTTGTACATTTTCAACTCTTCATCTTATGTGAAATATGCACCTCCTTTAAAGAACTCCCCTTCCTTACATATGTGTCATAATGGAATCATTTTAATATTGCTCATAGTTTTTTACTAATAAACCTTGTACATTTTCAACTCTTCATCTTATGTGAGCATTTACTCATTTTTGGATACCCAAAATATCTCATATTTTTAATATTGCTCATAGTTTTTTACTAATAAACCTTGTACATTTTCAACTCTTCATCTTATGTGAGCATTTACTCATTTTTGGGTATCTTCTTTTACAAATTGGATTTATCTCCTCCCTACACATGGATTGATGCTATTGGCCCATAGGAACCTTAATTGGACCATAATCCAAAAATTTCTGAAAATCTAGACCCTTAGGCTAAGGTCCTTTATACCCATTTCCAATTAATTCCAATTGCACATTGGAAAGTTCTTTTTGAATTTCTGTTTCAGGGGAACTTATTTTAATAAGATGAGATAATTTTCTATCCAAAAATATTAAAAATTTGAATATTCTCTCTCTAGAATATTTTCTCTCTCTAGGTTAAAACAGTTAGAAACAAGTCTTTTATATTTCTGAAGAGGGATTGATTACAGGGGAAGATGCTGGACATTTTGAGAGGCTGGGGAGGAATCTTACAATGGCATTGAGAGAAACCATATGGATGAAGCTGTCTCTTACACTCAACAGGTTAATGATAGTGCTGGGATCAGTTTCATGAGCTTTTCCTATTGTCCCTAGTCTGAGCGGGAAATCCTTATACATGTGGTCTATCCCACACCCAATGCATAAAGGGGTTAATGCAGAATCTCCTACAAAGGTACTTGCCATCCCTTTCTTGATTGGACACTCAGCCACTTAGTGAGGTTGTGTGCAATGGTAGCATTGCATGGGTGGTCATTTAGCCATTATATTCATGTCTCCGCCTCGTGGGATTGGGGCAGCTAAGTATACTAGGAACGTATGGTCACCCTCCATCACATAGTGGCTTAGAATTTGGGAGGGTGGACTAGTTGGCTCCAGAGGTTCATAGGCGGGACCTTCAAGAACTTCCCCCTTGTCCCCTTCTTTAATTATTTTTGTCAGGGTTAGCTGACAAACAGGTGTGACTCGTGGCAATAGGGGTTGAGGTGGGAGAAACTAGGGGTGGTAAGGGCATTTGAGGTACCCTCATAATTCCTCTTTGGTCCACCTCTTGGCTTGGTTGAGGTACCTTGTGAAGTACAGGTGCTAGCAAGGCTAGTAGTTGCCATGATTGCCCCATCTTTGGCAATATGTGCAATAGAGGGTGGAACGGGGTCGCATATGTGGACACTCCGTGATGGTATGGTTAGCTCAACAAATCGGGCACCATACTAGCTCCCTCTTAGGATAGAGATGGGGCGGCCAGATCCCGGCCTCGGCTGGTTCTCCAATATCGGGTTATTTGCTGCATTAATGTAGTGACAAACTGCACAACTTGTTGTCCAGAGGTGGACTCCTTGCTCTTTCCATCAGATCTCATGTTGGTGGTCTTTAGTGAGGCTTCTAATGTACCCTCATAGAGTCCTCGAAGTCTATATCTCTCTTGTATCATTGCTAGAAGGAGGTATGGGTCAAGCTATAAAAAGAATTGTTTAGGGGTATCTCTCTTGTATCATTGCTCGAAGGAGGTATCTCTCTTGTATCATTGCTCGAAGGAGGTATGGGTCAAGCTATAAAAAGAATTGTTTAGGGGTACGTCCTCTAGACCTTCTAGAAATCTCCCTATTAGCCTTCCATCAGAGAACTTGTCTTCCATCAGAGAACTTGTCTCTGGCACTACAATGGGAGTGGAGATTTTTGACTCTATTGATGTAATCTTTGATGGTTTCAACATCCTTTTATTTAACATTATGTAGCTGCTCCACACAACTCCATTTGGCTCCTTGATGAGAATATCCAACCTTGAAGGCCTCTTTCAAGGCTTCGAAGGTTTCCTTGTCCTCACTTTTCAAGGATTGGCCGGCTTTACCATCTAGGGGTGAGGCCAAAGGCACTCACCTTGTAATGGTTATCCACATGGCCAAAGGCTTCAAAGATCTAGTTAACAACGTCTCTAAGTTCGGGATGGGATCTCCAGTTTTATCAAACTTAGTGAGATTAGTTTTGAGATGTTTGTTGCAGGTTTGTTCCGATCTAGTTTGGGTGCTAGTATTGGACCTGGGGGCGTGATGCCAGTAGTAGTCACCCCCTCCCTATTTCCATGGCTATTCTCCTATACTCTGGCCGAAGCCTAGCACATTAAACATAATGAGAATAGAAGTATCATAGAAACAATCACTGCCTAAATCATCAAACCCTAACTTAGATTATCCAAGAATAGACCTTGAAGATATCACAAACACTGTAAAAACAACAAAATAAAGAGAATACATGAGTTTGTTGCAAAATATTAGTTCTCTTCTCAGGATTCATGTGCCCTTCATATATCCAGGTTATATGCCAAATCGCTAGTGACTATTTACTAGCGTTGGTTCACACATATAATGCCAACATGCTATTATTAATGACTAATGGTACTTTATGGATTTAACACCTAGCATAGCCTGGTGGGTGGATTTGCCAAATCCAAACTTGAACCCACAATTTCCCTTGATTACTAAAAATAAATAAAAATTTACTGAACCTTCACCTCGTGCCCGCACCAAAATAAATCCATACTGAGTAACTGATGGAGAGCATAGTGCAATACCAGGATCCAACCAATCCTCTCATATAGTCATCCAGCAAATTATACAAAAAAAACCTACTAGCTTATTGATCCTGAGAAGATAATTTGAAACATTTATTCCTCCATATTCTGCAAAGATATGTCCACTCCATCATTAACATTTGCCACAATAGACATACCCTAAGAATATCTATCAACCAGTTCTTACAAACTTAACTGCACACTATCTGGATTAACCGGTTCTGCCTGCAAATCTGTTAACACTTGACTGACCAAATTTTTAAACTCATCATCTTTAATTCCCTTCTCTTTCCTTTTTTACATCTTCCTGAACCTGATTATCCAATTTCTGAAATTTTCCAGCTTCTTGTTCTACCAATGCTACGGATTTCATATACATATTCTCTTCCAATGCTATTGCTAAATTCTTCTCCAACATTTCTTTTTGATGCAACACAACATCTTCCAATCCTTCACTCACTGAGGATCTCATATGGTCTTTGGATTAAAGCTAGCATTATGTCCTTCACCAAAATCCACACATCATTCCTAGCTTCAATCATAATCATTTACATCTCATCTAAATCTGTATTAGACACAAGAACCCCTTCAATTTCTACATCCGCTTCATTTTGAAGAACCCATTTCTCCACCTGTAACAATGGAGTCAGGGTCCCAAAACTAGAGACCAAGGTATAGTATTCAAATATCGAAAGGCACCCACTTTTAGTTTGGACAGGAGAAGGAGGGAAATAAAGATATGGTCCATATTTTTCTATAAAAATGGTAAGATTTTCATCTTTTAAGAAATGTGCCTGATCATAACCACCCCATTGAAGCTAGCCTATCCTTAGCTTATAAGTGGTGGATGAGTTCAGTGGAAGCTAAGAATTCTTGGCATTCATTCAAGGAGTTATTCTTAAAGGAATATCTTCATGAAAATGAAGAAGACCAAAATTGGGAGGAGTGAGATAATTGTTCTATGGAATAAAATAGTTTAAATCTCACTCAATATATAGCTTACTATAGAGAAATTATCTTAAAGCTAAGGGAATAGACAATTTTCAAAAAGTAAGAGGCTTGAAAAGGGAGTAATGGAAGAATAAAAGAAAATCTCCCAAAAATGAGTAAATGCTCACATAAGATGAAGAGTTGACTAAGGACAAGGTTATTAGTTAAAAAAGAAGAGATATTCAGAAGAAATAATGCATTTTTTGACACCTCAGTGTGGGGAATTCCCCTCATGAAGGAGGCGCCTATTTCACATGTGTGGTTGAGTTTTAAACTCACAAATAATGAGATATTTTCATCTCTCCTCTCTCCTACTTCAACTAGATCAAAAAAGTAAGCTAAACTGGCCTAAAAATGATTAAAAATTGACCAAACTGATCTGGAAAATTCTAGAATCAATTTGCTTGGTTAGAGGCTCACTTTTTCCTATAAATGAATCCTTCCCCTTTGTAAATGGTTAATAGTGTTTTATGCACTGTTACTCTACTCCTCCCAAGAGACAAAAACAGTGAATCCATTGGTAATTCATTTGTTTTTGACCATTTCCTCTTCAAAAGAATTGGTGGCCACTCTTGTTGCAAACAAGAGTAGATCCCTCAAACCATCAAGCCAAAGGAAAGCTCACAAAACTCCTATCAAGTTAGAAATTCTACTTTTTCTAATTCTATTTTATGGTTTTTTGATTTTTGCTTTCTTTAAAATGAAAATGGATGTTATGCCTGGCTGGAAAGGCTTTCTCTCTTCTCTTCATTATTCAATTCAGCCTTTCTTTATCCTAGATGTGTAATCAAATTGATCGAATTAAACTTTTCATATTGCTCACTCTTAATAAAGTGAAAATTGATTAGATTAGAATGATTTAAATCATCTTGGATAATTTCTAGCAAATTTTAGAGTAAAAAATTTAAAAAATGGTCGGCCATACAAAGGAGGTTATGGAAAAATTTCCTTAAATTTGGTGAAGTAAGTTTTATCTTTTTATTATTCAAAAAGAGTAATCACACGACCACTTGTGTATTAAAAAAGTGTTATTTTTATTCTATGCATATTAGAAATATTTTTATTATAAAAGTGTTATTTTCATTAGAATTAATTTCTAAGCATAGAAAGATGCATATTGGGAATATTTTGATCATCAAAATTAATTTTTATGCATAAAAGATTTTTTTTTAATAAAAGTGTTACTTTCATTAAAATTAAAATTTTTTAATAGAAGTGTTACTTTCATTAAAATTAAATTTATTCATAAAAGAATTTTTTTAATTATAAAAGCATTACTTTCATCAAATTTTGATTTTATGCAAAGAAAAATGCATAAAGAATTTATTTTTATTCCAAAAGTATTATTCTCATCAAATTTTGATTTTATGCATAGAAAGATGCATAAAGAATTTATTTTTATTCCAAAAGAGTTATTCTCATTAATTTTGATTTTATGCATAGAAAGATGCATAAAGAATGATGTGGATTGATGTATGGATGACGTGAATGGATGTATGAATGATGTGGATGGATGTGTGGATAATGTGGATTGATGTGGATGGATGTATGGATGATGTGGATTGATGTGGATGATGTGGATGGATGTGTATGGATGATGTGGATTGATGTGTGGATGATGCGATTGGATGTGATTTGATGTGGGAATGATGTGACGTGATAGGGATCAATGAAAAAAAAATTATGGGAAGATGAGAAAAGATGGAAATATTGTTAGAACTGTATTTGTATGTGAAATTTGTTTTTAAATGCAGGGGAAGCATTTTGACCGTCTTGTGAATGAGGTCGTGGAGACCTATCTGTTTTGCAACTGCTGTGACGGAAAGTCAACGGAGGACGTCTCGCATAGCAAGGTCGATCGAGGTCTTGACCAACCTGGGTTTGATTTAAATGGTGAGCTTCTAGTGTATGATGGATGAGGGACCAAGGAACGGCCTATGAGTGAAGCGCTAGGTGACCTACGAAGGATCCTAGAGGGTGCTGACCATACAGTGCTCGAGCTCTAGGTCACCGAAGATTACCCACTTGTACGTCGGGGAAGATATTAGAACAAGGAGTAAGAGTTGTTTTCTGAATTTGGGAATGGATCTGCGTAGAAAGATGCATAAAGAATTTATTTTTATTTCAAAAGAGTTATTCTCATTAATTTTGATTTTATGCATGGAAAGATGCATAAAGAATTTATTTTTATTTCAAAAGTGTGATTCTCATCAAATTTCGATTTTATGCATAGAAAGATGCATAAAGAATTTATTTTTATTTCTGAAGAGGTATTCTCATTAATTTTTATTTTATGCATAGAAAGATGCATAAAGAATTTATTTTTATTCCAAAAGTGGTATTCTTATAAATTTTGATTTTATGCATAGAAAGATGCATAAAGAATTTATTTTTATTCCAAAAGTGTTATTCTCATCAAATTTTGATTTTATGCATAGAAACATGCATAAAGAATTTATTTTTATTTCAAAAGAGTTATTCTCATTAATTTTGATTTTATTTATAGAAAGATACATAAAGAAATTTATTTTTATTTCAAAAGAGTTACTCTCATTAATTTTTATTTTATGTATAGAAAGACGCATAAAGAAATGTATTTTTATTTCAAAAGAGTTACTCTCATTAATTTTGATTTTATGCATAGAAAGATGCATAAAGAAAAAAAAATCAAAAGATTTATTCTCATTAATTTTGATTTTATGCATATGGAAAGATGCATAAAGAAATTTATTTTTTTTCAAAAGACTTACTCTCAGTAATTTTGATTTTATGCATAGAAAGATGCATAAAGAAATTTATTTTTAGTTCAAAAGAGTTATTCAAATTAAAATTGAATTTATGCATAGAAAGAAGCATAAAAGATTTTTTTTTTTAATTTCAAAAGTGTTATTCTCCTTAAAATTGAATTTATGCATAAATAGATGCATAAACGGATTTTTATAAAAGTCTTATTTTCCACTGAAGTTCTTCTTATGCATAAATAGATGCATAAAGATATCAAAAATAAGAATTCTCTTACATTCTATAAATAGATGTGATAAGATGTGATATGAATCAGATAGATGAGAATGAATGATAAGGGATGTGAATGGATGTGATGTGATGTCATGTGAATCAGATAAATGTGAATGAATAGATGAGATGTGATGTCATGTGAATCAGGATGTAAATAAATGATATAGGATGTGAATGAATGTGACAGCATGTGAATCAGGATGTAAATGAATGATATGGGATGTGAATGAATGTGTTAGCATGTGAACCGGGATGTGAATGAATGATATAGGATGTGAATGAATGTGATAGCATGTGAATCAGGATGTGAATAAATGATAAGGGATGTGAATGGATGTGATGTGATGTGAATCGGGATGTGAATGAACGATAAGGGATGTGAATGAATGTATTAGCATGTGAATCGAGATGTGAATGAATGAGATGTGATGTGAAATGGATGTGATAAGAGGCGATCTAAACTGGATAGATGTTAATGTATGTGAAGTGATGAGATGTATGGGTAGATGCAAGTGGATAAGATCTAATGAGGATAAATGAGGAAATAAGTGATGAGATAGAAAAAGATGTGATTAGATGAGAATGGGTGTAAGATTCCTCCCCAGCCTCTCAAAATGTCCAGCATCTTCCCTTGTAATCAATCCCTCTTCAGAAATATAAAAGACTTGTTTCTAACTGTTTTAACCTAGAGAGAGAAAATATTCTAGAGAGAGAATATTCAAATTTTTAATATTTTTGGATAGAAAATTATCTCATCTTATTAAAATAAGTTCCCCTGAAACAGAAATTCAAAAAGAACTTTCCAATGTGCAATTGGAATTAATTGGAAATGGGTATAAAGGACCTTAGCCTAAGGGTCTAGATTTTCAGAAATTTTTGGATTATGGTCCAATTAAGGTTCCTATGGGCCAATAGCATCAATCCATGTGTAGGGAGGAGATAAATCCAATTTGTAAAAGAAGATACCCAAAAATGAGTAAATGCTCACATAAGATGAAGAGTTGAAAATGTACAAGGTTTATTAGTAAAAAACTATGAGCAATATTAAAAATATGAGATATTTTGGGTATCCAAAAATGAGTAAATACTCACATAAGATGAAGAGTTGAAAATGTACAAGGTTTATTAGTAAAAAACTATGAGCAATATTAAAATGATTCCATTATGACACATATGTAAGGAAGGGGAGTTCTTTAAAGGAGGTGCATATTTCACATAAGATGAAGAGTTGAAAATGTACAAGGTTTATTAGTAAAAAACTATGAGCAATATTAAAATGATTCCATTATGACACATATGTAAGGAAGGGGAGTTCTTTAAAGGAGGTGCATATTTCACATAAGATGAAGAGTTGAAAATGTACAAGGTTTATTAGTAAAAAACTATGAGCAATATTAAAATGATTCCATTATGACACATATGTAAGGAAAGGGAGTTCTTTAAAGGAGGTGCATATTTCACATGCTTGAATGAGTTTTAAACTCATAAAAATTGAGATATTTCATCTCTCCTCTCTCCTCATTTAAGTCTAGTTCCAAAAAGTTAGCTTAACTGACCTAAAAATGGTCAAATATTGACCAAACTGATTTAGAAAATTCTAGAATCAGTTTGTTTGGTTAGGAGCTCAATTTTTCCTATAAATAGAAGCCTCCCCCTTGTTGAAAAATATATAGTGTTTATGCATCGTTACTCTACTCCACCTAAGCCAAGAACTGTGAATTCATTTAATAATTCACTAGTTTTTGGAGCTTCCCTCTTTCTTCAATCCCCATTAGTGGCTCCATCAACATACTTAACCAATTGATTGGTTGGGGGGCCTCTACCGTGAACAAAGAATCAAGCAAGTTGTAAGGTAATTAGTGAATATTGATCTTTCTATAATTTCTCAATGTTTCTCTCTTCTCAACCCCTCTCAAGCTTGAGAAGTTTAATTGGTATGGTTTTTTTAAATGCTATTGAAGTTTGAATAGTAGTGAAGAGTTACATAATTTAATAAATGCTATTGAAGTTAATTTTCATTTATGTTTAAATTCTAATGATTTTTATGTAAATTCTCTCTCTCACTCAAGAAATGGTCATACTCATGACCCGTTCTCAATCCAAATCAAGCTTTTCATAAAGCTTTTCCTTAACCCAAGATTAAGCTATGCTTGAGGTCAAATTAATGGCTTTTTTCTATGCTTTTAGTTTATGTATATTGATGATTCAATCCATTATGGATTAATAATCCAATTAGAGATCATTTTAATTATTTCCTTAATGATAAGCATTATCCCTTAGAAAAATTGAGATTTATCAGTCATAGCAGCGGAGCTATGGCAAAATTTTTATAAAAATTATGCATAAAATAATCTCATTCAAAGCATAAAAAGAGGACTTCCTACCATATTCTAGGAATTATCATCCTAGATTAATTGAAAGAATTTCATTACAATCATGGAGAAATTGAATTTTAATATCATGCATAAAGGATAAGTTTTTATATCAAAAGTGTTATTTTTACCATTTTTATTTCATGCATAGAAGTATGCATAATGGATAATTTGTAAGAAAGCATTATGGGCCCAAGGCCATGGACAACTAGTAAGTAGGTGTGAACTCTTGGGTAGAGTATAAATACCAATGTAAATGGGATTATGGCTCATTCATGATAAGGTTATCTATTCCAAGAATCAATGGTGAGCTTCTCCCGTGAGATGCTAAGTGGTGACTCCTTCATGAGCCACTCCCTTGGTGAGGGACTAACCCACCCCTGTTACTTTCTTTCATTGGTATCAGAGCATGGCTTTTGATCCATGATTTTTAATTTTTCTTTTCTTCTTCTCATTTCGTGAAATTTCTGCTTCATTTGATTCATGGGGGAAGGGGATATGGCTAAGGTAGAGTTTGTGGTTCAAATCTGAGCACATGGACCTTTTTTTTTTTGGAATGAGTGGACCAAATTAGGGAAAATTTCTAATCTTGATTAGCAGTTGTTAATCAAAAACGTTTTTTGTTTGGGAGCTTTCTTGCAAACCCTAGCCATGGAATCTCAACATGAGCAAAGGGCATTGAGTCTCTCATGTATCTAGCAATGTTTTATGAAGTATTTCACCTATTTTCCATGAGCAATGGGGCTCCCAATGTGGCTGAAAATCACTATCAAAGCTGCCCACGTTTTTCACCAAAGTGACCCTAATCTTCATCTCCTTCAACAAATTCAAGCATTAAGGCTTCCCGGGTGACATTGGTGAGTTGCTCCATCACTTCCTTACAATTTTGAAGCATTCTTTCAAGCTATGGAGTGAATTAGGGTTTTATTACACATAAAACCCCCATTTTCAGAAATTGGACTTTAATCATGGCCATTCATGCTGCTCTTTATGCATTATGAATGCTTGAATGCTACACATAGCCATTCAATGCTATGCCTTGCATATTGGCATAAGTGAGCATAGCTTTGGGCACATTTGGGGGATTGAATAAAATGTTTTGGGTTGGAAGCCTGCTTTTTGGTGACACCGTTTTCCATTGCCGGTTGCACGTTTTTGGTCATAACTCTCTCATACGAACTCCGTTTTTAGAGTTCTAGTACTCAAAACGACCGGCTCGTCGTCCTCTTCGAGACGAGCTATAGGTCTTGAGGTGCAGGATTCAGCAAGTGCTCTCTGTTTTCACTTTTGTACTGGATTTTCTAGTCCGGAGCGGGAACTCGCGCCCAGAACGCGACCCGAGTACACCGCTTCATAACACTTGGATGTTGTTGATGTATGTGGAAATGTATTGACATTGCCATGAGTGGATGTGATGAAGGAAGCACTATGAACCATGTATTATGATATGAATGAGCATGAGTCATGCTATAAATCAATTGTAAGTCAACTCTACTCATTCATTTGAGCTTGTAACCACATTCCACTCACGATTGTACCCCACTTTATTCCTAGAATCTAGAATGAAGTAAGGGTACCTTGGCATTTGGAGGAGAAGCCAAGGGGAGAATGTCTTGAATCTTCCTTGCCGTTAGTGCCGGGTAACGCGGTAAGGAAGAGGATTAGGTACTTGGTGGTAAAGAAATGGCCTCAACCTTCACCTTGGATGTAAACTTGGTGAAGGGGTGAGAAGTGCTTGGCCGGGAGATCGGCAAGCATCGACGCGCTTCATCGACCACTTCATTCGACTTGAGCAAACAAGCAAATCCTCTACATCGACTTCTTATGCAAAAGGACAAAATTGATGCCATAAGGTCACATGCTCAGATGGAAAAATGATTGAGGATTGATTTGCTTACAGTGGTCAAATGCATAAGGATTTTAATACTTGATTGAGATGCTTTGATTTGATTGAGATTTGGTGCAAAAAGAGGGGAGACTATGGCAAAATTTTTGCAAAATTTGCCTACTTGTAGCCAGGACAAATCCTTGAATTTCTAGGGTTTTTCAAAAGCTTTTCAAATCTGTCCTGAAAGCCCTTCAATCTACCCGAAAACCTCTTTCAAACAAGCTAAAGATCACTCAAATCGGAGTAGTATTGAGCGGTCAAAGTCAAGAGTTGACTTTCAGCTAGAATAGTTGACTGGTCAAAGGCTGTTGACTTTTTCAAATCTATTTTTGGGGATCCTTACTCATCTCGTCAAGAGCTTCGCATCGATATAAAGATCACCCAAATCGGATAAGAATTGAGCGGTTAACATCAAGAGTTGACTTTCAGCCGGTATAGTTGACTGGTCAAAGGCAGTTGACTTTTTCAGATCTGTTTTTGGGGATTCTTATTCGTCTCGTCGAGAGCTTCGCGTTGATATAAAGATCACCCAAATCGGATACCGTTTGAATAGAGAAAAAAAAATCAAGTAAGTGGTCTTTGCAAAGGGGGATCAATTAAGCGCATGGAAATGACTAGAGGAGGTCAAAACAAGGGAGCCCGGAATGAAAATGATCAAAGACAACCGGAAGCAATGATGGCAACGAGTTCATCAACGAGGAATGAAGAAAGTTCAACCATAAAAGCACCATCTCCAGATGAATCTCAGCCAATGGAAATGCCTCAATCTTTGGGAACTACTCCGCTAACAGTGGACATGATGTTAATGGCTATGGAGAGTATGTTTCAAAGGATTGAAAATAACCAAACAAATCGGCAACAACAATTTGGTGAACACCTCATGGAACGGTTCGACAAGCGACACCACTACCTGGATGACGTGATGCAAAGAGGGTTAAAAGACTTGGAGAAAGCCATTAGTGCATTGGCTCCTCTCAAGCTCAACCAAGAAGCCGATATGAATGCAATGGATGGTGTACATTATGATGCCAAACATGATGGAAAGCCTTCTATGCCAGAAGAGAACAAAGTAAGACAAATGATGCCACATTCTTCTTACATGGACAAGGGCAAGAGACCTATGGGTGATGCTTCTTATGAGAGATCCAATGCCAGTATTCCAAGAACTTCATCCTTTATGCAAGATGCAAGAAGAGGGTATGAACAGAAGGGATTTAAAGATGCAGGTGATTGGCAATTGGAAGATGAGCAAATGCATAGACACTTGGGTGAAGGAAGAGGATTTGATGATCCAAGAGCACGGCAGAGGGGTTCAAGAATGCATGGTGATTTTAACAATGCTGTGAAGGACAAAATCATATTTAATAAGTTCAAAGGAGAATCAAATTCTATCGAAGACTTTGAAGAGTGGGCAAACAAGATGGATCTCTACTTCGAAATCAGCCCAAGGAGCGAGATTGCCAAAGTCTACTTTGCCTCACTTCATCTTGAAGGTTTTGCTCACACTTGGTGGAGGAGGAAGCAATCTCATGGTTATGTCATCACTACTTGGGAAGAATTCAAGAATGACATGGCAGAAGAGTTTACTTCTCGCATGCAAAGGGACAATCACATTGTGGAATGGGACAAGCTAGAGCAAATCACTACCGTGAAGGAATATTCTCATAAGTTTCTAAAGCTTCTATTATACTTGGACGACTTTGATGAGCATTATCTTGTTGTTAAGTATATAAGGGGCTTGAAAGCTCCTATTGGTGGTGATGTCAAGTCTCATGAACCCGCCACTTTGAAGAAGGCAATGATGCTTGCAGAAATTCATGAAGAAAAGTACTTGACAAAGTGGGCTAGCAAAGGGAATATCAAAGGGGAAGTGATCACAAGGACTGAAATGGGTTCTCATGCAAACACAAGACCTAACCTTCCAAGATTTCCTACCGTGTATGGTAGAGGGTCTAATAGACTTCCATTTAAACCACCATTTATGTCCAACAAAGCTACATACAATGAGTCCAAGCCAGCAAATGGGGGTTCAAAAAGCAAGGTTATCAAGGAGGACCGTTTGCATGAAATGAGGCTCAAAGGTCTATGTTTCAAATGTGGAGAAAAATGGAACAAGGATCACTTCAAAGTATGCAAATCCAAGGATATGTCCATAAGCTACATTATCACTGAGGACAATGCTAATCATGAGGAGGAGGAATTCCTTGAATGCAATGATGCCTTAGGATGGGGAGATCCTCATGAGGGTGGAGGTTCTCATGATGATGGTTTTGATGAAGAAAATCCCGAGTTTCCTTTTGATCCGGGTGGGAAACTAAAGTTTGCTCATGACAAAATGGATGATGGGATGCCTCTATGCGTGTGGGATGAAGACAATAGTGCACATACTACCTTGTGTACAATCTCTCATGATGCTTATGCGGGAAGTAAGGGTGCCAACACATTGAGATTGAAGATCAAGGTGAATGGGAGAACAGCATATGCACTCATTGATACTGGAAGCACGCATAGTTTTGTCAATAAAAGGTCTTTGAACACTCTCAAAATGCAACCAACTTCTTTACCAAACAAGCACATGGTGCAAGTGGCCAATGGTGATTCAATGAGTTGCAATATGAAGTGTCAAAGTACAGAATTGGAGTTGTCCAAGAACTACTCTTGCAAAGTTGATCTTTTGGTGATTGAGTTGGGACCAATTGACATAGTACTTGGATGTGATTGGATGTCCACTTTGAACTCTTTTACCATGAACTTAAAGAAAAGTTTCATGAGTTTTGTGCATCATGGAAGGGTTATTACATTGAATGGAATGCAAGGGTCCAAGCTCTTCATGATCAATGCTACTCAAATGAAGAAAGAGTTCAAGAAAGAGGGCTATGTTTATGTACTACAGCTTTGCAAAGAGGAAGATAATAGCAAAAAGGATTGCATCGAAAATGTGGACATGGTTAAGCTACTCAAGGATTATGAAGATGTGTTTACCATGCCAAAATCAATGCCGCCAAAGAGGAGTGTTGATCATGCTATTGATTTGGAACCAAATGCCAAACCAATCAACAAGCCTCCCTATCGTTCGTCAAAGGTTGAAAAGGAAGAGGTGGCAAAGCAAGTAAAAGAACTCATTGACATGGGATGGGTTGAACCAAGTCAATCTCCTTTTGCTTCTCCGGTGCTACTTGTGAAGAAAAAGGATGGTACTTTTCGCATGTGCATTGATTACCGTGATTTGAATAAGATCACCATCAAAAATCGATTTCCAATACCAAGGGTGGATGATCTTTTGGATGAGTTGAAGGGTGCCACATGCTTTTCAAAGATTGATTTGCATTTCGGATACCATCAAATAAGGATGAAAAGTGGTGATGAGTTAAAAACAGCATTTCGTACAGAAAGGGGTCTTTACCAATTCATGGTTATGCCGTTTGGATTATGCAATGCACCGGCAACTTTTCAAGCATTGATGAACAAAGTGCTTCAACCTTTCCTCTACAAGTTTGTATTGGTCTTTTTCGACGACATACTTATCTATAGCAAAGATGAGGAAGTGCATTTGAAGCACGTGAAAGAGGTTTTGGAGGTCTTGAGGCAAAACAAGTTGTATGTTAAGGAGACAAAATGTACCTTCATGGCACATGAGGTGGAATATTTGGGTCACATTGTGAGCAAGGATGCCATTTGTGTGGATCCAAAGAAAGTGGAATGTATTAGGAATTGGCCGGTTCCTTCAAACACTACTCAATTGAGGGGATTTTTGGGGTTATCTTCATTCTATAGGCGCTTTATTGCCCACTATGCAGAAATTGCAGCCCCAATGACGGATAAATTGAAGAAGGAAACCTTCTTTTGGGATGCCATTGCCAACAAAAGCTTTGAAGATATGAAGAAGATGCTCACATCAGCACCTATTTTGGTATGTCCAGACTTCACCAAACCTTTCACAATAAGGGCGGATGCAAGTGGAAGAGGGATTGGTGCGGTACTTTACCAAGACCATGGAGTCATTGCTTATGAAAGTAGAAAGCTGAATGACAAAGAAAGAGAACTCCATGTGTATGAGTAAGAGATGATTGCTATACTCCATGCTATCAAGAAATGGCACCATTACTTATATGGGAGTCATTTTTATGTGAGAAGTGATCATAGGGTGCTGAAGTATTTCCTCACACAACCCAATTTGTCTCCTAAGCAAAGAAGGTGGGTAGCAACACTACAAAACTATGATTTTGAAATCACATACACAAAGGGCAAAGAAAATGTGGTTGCCGATTCCTTGTCTCGTATGTGGGCCTGCTCATTGTATGCTATTTCTGAGGTGCATAAAGATTGGATCATGGAGATACAAGAAGAGTACTTGTTTGATGAAGAAACCTCACAAATAGTGCAGAAATTACAGCAAGGTGTATGTGAAGAGTTACCCCATTATGAGCTGAAAAATGGTCTCCTCTACTACAAAGGAAAAGTCTACTTGGTTCCTACTTCATCATTTATCAAGAAGATCATGGAAGAGATGCATTGTACTCCTATGGCTGGTCATTTGGGTGTCTACAAAACCTTTGATGCAATAAGGAAAAGTTTCTTTTGGAAGGGGATGTGGAAGAGCATTCATGCTTATGTAAGTGGGTGCCGGTCATGTCAATTGAACAAGGATCCTACACATAAACCGGGAGGTTTGCTTCAGCCATTGCCCATTCCCGAAGGCAAATGGAGTCATATATCAATGGATTTCATTACTAACCTTCCGCGCACAAAGAAAGGGTGGGACAGCTTGTATGTTGTGGTGGATAGATTGACCAAAGTGGCCCATTTCATTCCTTCCAAGGTCACATATTCAGCCCAAAATGTTGCCAAGCAATTTGTTGATGGGGTTTTCAAGTTGCATGGTATGCCGTCACAAATTGTGAGTGATCGCGATGTCAAATTCATGAGCACTTTTTGGAGAACATTGTTTGAATATATGGGAACCAAGCTTACTCCAAGCACCACCTATCATCCCGAAACCGATGGTCAAACAGAAAGAGTAAACAAATGGGTGGAAACATATCTACGCCACTATTGTCATGATACTCAAAGCACATGGGATGATTGGTTACCTTTGGCTGAGTTTGCTTACAACTCAACATATCATGTGAGCATTGGCATGTCACCCTTTGAGGCTTTATATGGTTACAAGGTCAATTTGCCTATGTTGGTGGGTACATATGAGACTTCTAACCATAATGCCAAGGAGGAAGCTGAAAGGATGCAAGCTTTGTTGCAACAATGCAAAAGTAATTTGAAGGTTGCACAAGAGAAAATGAGACAATATGCCAATGTTCATCGAAGACCATTGGAATTCAAACTGGGAGATTGGGTTCTTTTGAGAATACCAAAGTCAAGATATGCGTCTTTGAAGGGAAGCACAAACACCAAACTAGCTCATCGCTATTATGGTCCTTATCAAGTGATACGAAGAGTTGGGGAGGTTGCATATCAACTCTTACTTCCATCTACAACAAAGATTCATGATGTGTTTCATGTCTCTCACTTGAAAGGATATGTGGGTATGATCGATCAAATGGTTGATGAGTTACCTCCAATGAATGAAGAGGGAATGATTGAATACATTCCAGAAGCTATCTTGGGTACAAGGAAAAAGGTACTTCGCACTCGTACCTTGGTGGAGTATCTTGTTCAATGGAAGGGTTTACCTAAGGAAGAAGCTTCATGGCAACCTATTTCAGCATTGGAGGGATATGAAGCATTGATAGAGCAATATGGGTTGGTGTAAATTCAGCCACATGGAACATTCTTCTCCGAATTTGGGGTATTCATTTGAGGTTTCGAGGACGAAACCATTGGGGAAGGGATGGTTTGTAAGAAAGCATTATGGGCCCAAGGCCATGGACAACTAGTAAGTAGGTGTGAACTCTTGGGTGGAGTATAAATACCAATGTAAATGGGATTATGGCTCATTCATGATAAGGTTATCTATTCCAAGAATCAATGGTGAGCTTCTCCCGTGAGATGCTAAGTGGTGACTCCTTCATGAGCCACTCCCTTGGTGAGGGACTAACCCACCCCTGTTACTTTCTTTCATAATTTTTTATATCAAAAGTGTTATTTTTATCATTTTTAATTTTCATGCATAGAAGTATGCATAAAGGAAAATTTTTTATATCAAAAGTGTTACTTTTATCATTTTTAATTTTCATGCATAGAAGTATGCATAAAGGAAAAATTTTTATATCAAAAGTGTTACTTTTATCATTTTTAATTTTCATGCATAGAAGTATGCATAAAGGAAAATTTTTTATATCAAAAGTGTTACTTTTATCATTTTTAATTGTCATGCATAGAAGTATGCATAAAAGAAAATTTTTATATCAAAAGTGTTACTTTTATCATTTTTAATTTTCATGCATAGAAGTATGCATAAAAGAAAATTTTTTATATCAAAAGTGTTACTTTTATCATTTTTAATTTTCATGCATAGAAGTATGCATAAAATAAAATTTTTATATCAAAAGTGTTACTTTTATCATTTTTAATTTTCATGCATAGAAGTATGCATAAAGGAAAATTTTTTATATCAAAAGTGTTACTTTTATCATTTTTAATTTTCATGCATAGAAGTATGCATAAAGGAAAATTTTTTATATCAAAAGTGTTACTTTTATCATATTGGATTTCATGCATATAGGTATGCATAAAAGATATTCTTTTTATACTAAAAGTGTGATTTTCCTCATAAATGGATTTTATGCTTAACTTAGATGCATAAGAGAAATTCTTTTATTCTAAAAGTGTAATTTCCTACCAAATTGAATTTATGCATAAGAAGATGCATAAAAGATTGATTTTAATTTCGAAAGTGTTAGTCTCCTTAAATGGAATTTATGTATAAATAAATGTGTAGAGAAATCTTATATCAAATATAAGAATTCTCTTTTAAAAAAAAAGATATGAAATGTGATAAGATGTGTATGAGATGTGATAAGAATTGATAAGATGCGTATGGAAAGTGATAGGATGATGTGATAAGAGGTGTATGAGATGTGATAAGAATTGATAAGATGCGTATGGAAAGTGATAGGATGTGATAAGAGGTGTATGAGATGTGATAAGAATTGATAAGATGCGTATGGAAAGTGATAGGATGTGATAAGAGGTGTATGAGATGTAAAAAGATGTGATAAGATGTGTATGAGATGTGATAAGATTTGATAAGATGCGTATGGAAAGTGATAGGATGTGATAAGAGGTGTATGAGATGTAAAAAGATGTGATAAAATGTGTATGAGATGTGATAGAATGTGTTAAGATGAGTTAGGATGTGTTAAGATGTATATGGGATGTGTTAGGACGAGAATGGATGTAATATGGTTGTATGAATGTGATGTGGATGTATACATGTAGATGTATATGTATGAATGTGAATGTTGATGTGAATGTGAATGTTGATGTGAATGAATGTGAATGTTGATGTGGATGTGGATGTATGGATGTAGATACGGATGTGTATGTATGTATGTGGATGTGTATGTATGAATGAGGATGTGAAAATGGACGTATGTATATAGATGTGGATGTATGGATGTATGTATGTAGATGTGGATGTATGTATGTAGATGTGGATGTATGGATGTGATTGTGAATGAAGAGGTGGATGTGAATGTATGGATGTAGATACGGATGTGGATGTATGTATGTGAATGTGGATGTATGAATGAGGATGTAAAAATGGATGTATGCATGTGAATGTGGATGTATGAATATGAATGTGGATGTGTGGATGTGGAAATGGAGGTATGGATGTATGAATGTAGATGTGAATGTATGCATGTAGATGCGTATGTATGAATGTGAAATTGGATGTATGATGTGGACGTACGAACATGGATATGTATGTAGAATAATGAATATGAAGATGTATGTGAGATAATGTAGTCTATATGAGTGAATGGATGAGAACGAGTACACACTGAATGGAATGTGGAATAAGTAATGTGGTCCGAGAGTGGATAATATGGAAAGACAAGAGTTCGTTATAGAAACTGTATTTGTGACTGTTTGTAAATGACTGTTTTATGTCAAGAATGCTGGAGAAGCATTTTGACCGTCTTGAGGATTAAGGTCATGAAGACTGAACTGATAAAGTTGCAACTGCTGACGGAGAGTCAATGGAGGACGTCTCGCGTAGCAAGGTCGATCGAGGTCTTGACCAGCCACGGCTCGATTTAAATGGTGAGCTTCCGGTACGGTGGATGAGGGACCAAGGAAGCGGCCTATGAGTGAAGCGCTAGGTCACCTGCGAAGGATCCTAGAGGGTGCTGACCATACGGTGCTCGGGCTCTGGGTCGCCGAAGATACCCACACGTGCATCGTGGAAGATATTGGAATAAGGAGTAAGAGTTGTTTTCTGAAACCGGGCATGGATCTGGTTGATTGACCTTGCTGGTCCTCAACAGATGAGTCCATGGCTCTTTTATATGGATCTGTGGGTTGATCTTGCTGATCTTCCACGGAGATTCCATTCTATTATATGAATATATTGCCGGTTACTATGAGCTAGGAACCATGGAAAAGGCCCCTGAGAGAACAGGTGGTGAGCGTTCTGGTTGCCAATGATGCCATAAGTATACCGATGAAAGAATGACTGGAAATAAGGATTCAACCAGAGACTTTGAGGATTGTCATCAGTGACATAATGGTTTTATTAAAGGATTGTTTTAAAGCTAGTTGATGCTAAGAAAAGGTAATTTCATATTGGGTGTGTAAGTGGTATGACTAGTTTTATGTTTGCATGAACTTCTGGCTAGGGGGCCTTGGAACTCTTTTCCTTGGTACACGGGACAAAACCTAACCAAATTCCAGATTGGATCCCATCACTACAGTGGTTGGGCGGTTGGCTAACCCATGGGATCGGATGGGGTTAGGCTGGACTGATGGATCCGTAAATCGAGATTTAATTTCTATTATTACGATAGATGAAGTAAATCCCAGATAGAAATTGTTCTATGGATAGGAATCAACGGCTGTGCCTCTTGATGGAGAAAAAAGCGTTGATCCCAATGATCCAAGTGCAAGTTCTTCCTTGATTTGACCAAGTACCGTTAAAGGTGCAGTCAGATCAGTTTGATCAGTAATGATCTTGACTACGTTAGAGTAAAGAGTTATCCTGGTGGAATCGCCCGTGCTTTCTGGGTAAAGGAAGTTTTTTCGGTTTTGGTTTTGGACAAACCGACGGATTAGTCTCTTGTCCGGATATCCGTGGGCGAGGCCCCGAGTGTGGGACCCCTGTCCCGTGCGAGAAGTGCTACTTCCGCTGCTAGTACCCCGAATCCGTTGCTCGGTGGGAACAGGGACCTCACAGTTGGTATCAGAGCAGGTTTTGAAAGCTAATAAAGATAATTAAATTCTTATCTGAAATTGGTAATAAGAATTCAGAGACAGCATTTTCATAATGTATTTTCATTCCGTAAGCTTCTTTAATGAAGAAATTTTAATCAAAGAAATTGTTTTTATAGATGGAAGTTCCCCATTTATCTCGTATTCCCGACCTCACCCAGTCTCAAGATATGATTGCATTTGCCTTCGAGCATCTCATCTCTTCCGCTTCAACACGAACAAGCCGAGCAAGACTCGCACGCCATTTCGAGGAATTATATTTTCCTAACCCAGTGGAGAGACAACAGCATAAGTGGGTTGCAGGGCTATATATCCATGCCTCTTATAACCGGCCTGCAATGCTGAGGCAGAACCTCTCATTGGCCACGATTTTGATAAAGCTGAAAATGACGCGTGGTGTCATTCTATATCTTTCAACGCCTCAAAATTTCAGACGTGCTTGCCGAGTTTATAGACTCCTTAGTCGATTTATCCCTAAGGAGAAAATAATAGCTCCCTTCGCAGTTAGAGAACTTATGTAACAGGGCATGACTATGGCCCAGTACGGTCCTCTTATATGTCTTTCGAGGAGATTTTGAACTCAGAGCCGAGTTGCTCTATGTATATATTGCAACTTTTATATAAATAAAGAAACGTTTTTCGGTTAAAAAATTCCTGTTGAATAAATGATTGTTTATGGCGAACGATCTACTGCTGATAAAGAAAAATAAAATAAAATCTGTTATCGGACATATGTCATAGATCTCCATTAAGATCTTGTCTTGTATAAGAAATTGTTTTCCGAACTCTTAAGTCTTAGGATCTCGTGAATAATATCAAAATAAAAATTTAATAATATATAAATTTTGGCAAAATCATGAGACGAGGAAACCGTGGTCGTCAACCAGACCCTGTCTCTGAAGATGACGAGCTTGACCTTAATGTTCGCAAGGCTCTTCATAGGTCTCAGCCAGGACCCTTCAAAGGAGAAGGGGAGAACTTGGGTGAGGCTGTGGAGAAATGGGTGGAAGCCTTGGAAGAGTATTTTGATGTCACAGGATACAATCATCAGAGCAATTGGCTAATAAAGATCAACTGAGAAGCCAAATATGTCAAAAATTTATCAAGAAACACAAAAAGGTTGTAATTGTGTGATATAATTCATACAATTTGATATTCAAACTGAAAAATTTGTAATTTAGTAATTGGGTTTTCAGATGCCGCAATTGTATGGAACCCTGACTTGCTTGAGGCCTAGACATGATGGTATCTATCTTATAGTTCCAAGTATCATGACTACCCGTATATACCGAGAGTATAACTGCAGCTCTTTACTGACAGTATATACGAGTAAATCTAAGACTTGAAATTATAAGCGTTAATGCTATCCAGATGATGATTTCGAATGTGGTTGATATGATTTTTAATTCTGTTTGAGAATTGATGAATTGATTTGGATTCTGATTGAAAAATGATTATTTTTGAAAATTAGTTGGAATATTATAACCGGAGCGAAACCACAATGAGGATGAATGGGACGAGTCTCTGTGATGATACTCATAACTAGAATGATGATAATGATTTCAGCAAATCACTATGAGATTAGTGGATTGTGCTGTCAACTTGCTACTGTTAACACTTGTCACGGTAGATTAAGTTAAGGGATGACAAATTGATAACTTAATTAACTGAAATTCCCGTGGAGGAATGTTCAGAAGGAAATTTTTCGGTCTAATGGACCATTATCGTAGGAATGATATGATCTAAATGAATTATTATTTAATGATGAGTTCTATATAAGGAATATTTATCCCAGTATTCTGTTGGGTTGACCAGAATCTAAGGAACCCAGAATAAATTGGATCCTAAGAAAAAGAGTTGTCCTCTACTTGCGAGATGAGGACATCTCGCACCCTTTTAAGTGGGGTAGAAGTTTGTAAGATTCCTCCCCCCAACCTTCGAGGTATACAGGAGTAAGAATCTCCCTTTTTGATCTTAAAATTATTCCCTCTCTAAAATAAAAGAAAGATTCTGTTTAAAAAGGGAAGACACTTTCCCCAGAATACCTTATCTGGAGCCCACCTGTTTTAAAGATTCAAAACGATGAGTTCAGAAGTGAGAACCAGTGTTTTGGATGCCAAGGTTTTGACCATTAGTTAAAAGACTGCCCAACTCCTACCATGAAAAGGGCACAGGGAAGTCTAGAACCCAAATTCAGAGACCAATTCCTTCATACCAATCTAATCAGGATCCGTCTCGGACAAGATTGCTTAACTCCATTAACTAGGTCCGACCCATTGATTAGGGTCGAGATGACCAATCAAATGCTTGGCGACTTAGAGCAACAGATGTAGACAATTCATAAAGATATAAACGCTGCCCAGGATCGACAGAGACAATATACAGATAAGAAGAGGATAGTCAGAGAATTCAAAGAAGCAGTTATAGTCTTCATTGATTACGGACCAAAAGAATTTCTTTATCTCTAGGGGAGTATAAGTAGTTCTCCCCCAGCTATTGTGGATCAAAGAAAGTAGGTGACTTAGCCTACGAACTGCTTTTATCTCCTCATCTCAAAGTTCTTAATGCCTTCTATAGAAATTTGTGCCAAACCCAAATCATGGAAAGACGGTAAAACTTCGGTGGCAAGTTACCGTTGGCTTCTAAGTTACGCTAGCTCCTTCCTTTATATAAATCGTAACTTTTACTTGTCGTTCACAGTAATCTTACTTCCATCGATCTTCTTTCTTTCTTAATCTCCTTCATGGCTTGGCAACAAGAATTAGTTTTATCCTTGATGATTTCTCACCTTCAAGACGCAAGGGAGTCTGTGAAGAAAGATTTTATAGAGCAGTATGAGCGCTCACTTTTCCCTCACTTGGGAACTTCTGTAGCGCAGACAAAATGGCGGACCTATCAAGACATAACTAGGGTAACACCCTGGGGTCAGCAGCACTTTCGTAACAATGTCCGCTTGGCCATGGTTATTGAAGCTTTGGGTTTGGGTCCCCGATACTACTGCGTCATGAGATCAAGGCATCCTGGGTTTTCTGAGCGGGTCTTCTTACTGGCGTGTTTTCTTCCTCATGAGAAGATATGCCTTTACCCCGTTTTTGGCTTGCCTCTCAGAGGTCCTTTTGTTAGATCACCTCATACCACTGAGATAGGTGCGGCAATAACCAACAGAATTATTCCCATAGATGAGTTACCTTATACTTGTGCAGCTTGTGAGTGCTGCTTTTGTGATCATATGATGGACGGGCTTATGGAAGTGTAAAGAGTTCTTCTATCTTTACTGTATAAGTTCCGAGAATGAATAAAGTTTAAATCTTGTTCTTATCTTGAATCTTGCTCTCTTGAGATTTTTTTAATTGGTGGTTAATCTTAATTAAAAAATTTTCTCTCAGTCTCATACTTATGCATCTTGCGAAATTATCCCCAGTTTGCGAGATGAGGGCATCTCGCGTTTTTTAAGTGGGAGAGAATGTAAGATTCCTCCCCAGCCTCTCAAAATGTCCAGCATCTTCCCCTGTAATCAATCCCTCTTCAGAAATATAAAAGACTTGTTTCTAACTGTTTTAACCTAGAGAGAGAAAATATTCTAGAGAGAGAATATTCAAATTTTTAATATTTTTGGATAGAAAATTATCTCATCTTATTAAAATAAGTTCCCCTGAAACAGAAATTCAAAAAGAACTTTCCAATGTGCAATTGGAATTAATTGGAAATGGGTATAAAGGACCTTAGCCTAAGGGTCTAGATTTTCAGAAATTTTTGGATTATGGTCCAATTAAGGTTCCTATGGGCCAATAGCATCAATCCATGTGTAGGGAGGAGATAAATCCAATTTGTAAAAGAAGATACCCAAAAATGAGTAAATGCTCACATAAGATGAAGAGTTGAAAATGTACAAGGTTTATTAGTAAAAAACTATGAGCAATATTAAAAATATGAGATATTTTGGGTATCCAAAAATGAGTAAATGCTCACATAAGATGAAGAGTTGAAAATGTACAAGGTTTATTAGTAAAAAACTATGAGCAATATTAAAATGATTCCATTATGACACATATGTAAGGAAGGGGAGTTCTTTAAAGGAGGTGCATATTTCACATAAGATGAAGAGTTGAAAATGTACAAGGTTTATTAGTAAAAAACTATGAGCAATATTAAAATGATTCCATTATGACACATATGTAAGGAAGGGGAGTTCTTTAAAGGAGGTGCATATTTCACATAAGATGAAGAGTTGAAAATGTACAAGGTTTATTAGTAAAAAACTATGAGCAATATTAAAATGATTCCATTATGACACATATGTAAGGAAAGGGAGTTCTTTAAAGGAGGTGCATATTTCACATGCTTGAATGAGTTTTAAACTCATAAAAATTGAGATATTTCATCTCTCCTCTCTCCTCATTTAAGTCTAGTTCCAAAAAGTTAGCTTAACTGACCTAAAAATGGTCAAATATTGACCAAACGGATTTAGAAAATTCTAGAATCAGTTTGTTTGGTTAGGAGCTCAATTTTTCCTATAAATAGAAGCCTCCCCCTTGTTGAAAAATATATAGTGTTTATGCATCGTTACTCTACTCCACCTAAGCCAAGAACTGTGAATTCATTTAATAATTCACTAGTTTTTGGAGCTTCCCTCTTTCTTCAATCCCCATTAGTGGCTCCATCAACATACTTAACCAATTGATTGGTTGGGGGGCCTCTACCGTGAACAAAGAATCAAGCAAGTTGTAAGGTAATTAGTGAATATTGATCTTTCTATAATTTCTCAATGTTTCTCTCTTCTCAACCCCTCTCAAGCTTGAGAAGTTTAATTGGTATGGTTTTTTTAAATGCTATTGAAGTTTGAATAGTAGTGAAGAGTTACATAATTTAATAAATGCTATTGAAGTTAATTTTCATTTATGTTTAAATTCTAATGATTTTTATGTAAATTCTCTCTCTCACTCAAGAAATGGTCATACTCATGACCCGTTCTCAATCCAAATCAAGCTTTTCATAAAGCTTTTCCTTAACCCAAGATTAAGCTATGCTTGAGGTCAAATTAATGGCTTTTTTCTATGCTTTTAGTTTATGTATATTGATGATTCAATCCATTATGGATTAATAATCCAATTAGAGATCATTTTAATTATTTCCTTAATGATAAGCATTATCCCTTAGAAAAATTGAGATTTATCAGTCATAGCAGCGGAGCTATGGCAAAATTTTTATAAAAATTATGCATAAAATAATCTCATTCAAAGCATAAAAAGAGGACTTCCTACCATATTCTAGGAATTATCATCCTAGATTAATTGAAAGAATTTCATTACAATCATGGAGAAATTGAATTTTAATATCATGCATAAAGGATAAGTTTTTATATCAAAAGTGTTATTTTTACCATTTTTATTTCATGCATAGAAGTATGCATAATGGATAATTTTTTATATCAAAAGTGTTATTTTTATCATTTTTAATTTTCATGCATAGAAGTATGCATAAAGGAAAATTTTTTATATCAAAAGTGTTACTTTTATCATTTTTAATTTTCATGCATAGAAGTATGCATAAAGGAAAAAATTTTATATCAAAAGTGTTACTTTTATCATTTTTAATTTTCATGCATAGAAGTATGCATAAAGGAAAATTTTTTATATCAAAAGTGTTACTTTTATCATTTTTAATTGTCATGCATAGAAGTATGCATAAAAGAAAATTTTTATATCAAAAGTGTTACTTTTATCATTTTTAATTTTCATGCATAGAAGTATGCATAAAAGAAAATTTTTTATATCAAAAGTGTTACTTTTATCATTTTTAATTTTCATGCATAGAAGTATGCATAAAAGAAAATTTTTATATCAAAAGTGTTACTTTTATCATTTTTAATTTTCATGCATAGAAGTATGCATAAAGGAAAATTTTTTATATCAAAAGTGTTACTTTTATCATTTTTAATTTTCATGCATAGAAGTATGCATAAAGGAAAATTTTTTATATCAAAAGTGTTACTTTTATCATATTGGATTTCATGCATATAGGTATGCATAAAAGATATTCTTTTTATACTAAAAGTGTGATTTTTCTCATAAATGGATTTTATGCTTAACTTAGATGCATAAGAGAAATTCTTTTATTCTAAAAGTGTAATTTCCTACCAAATTGAATTTATGCATAAGAAGATGCATAAAAGATTGATTTTAATTTCGAAAGTGTTAGTCTCCTTAAATGGAATTTATGTATAAATAAATGTGTAGAGAAATCTTATATCAAATATAAGAATTCTCTTTTAAAAAAAAAAGATATGAAATGTGATAAGATGTGTATGAGATGTGATAAGAATTGATAAGATGCGTATGGAAAGTGATAGGATGATGTGATAAGAGGTGTATGAGATGTGATAAGAATTGATAAGATGCGTATGAAAAGTGATAGGATGTGATAAGAGGTGTATGAGATGTGATAAGAATTGATAAGATGCGTATGGAAAGTGATAGGATGTGATAAGAGGTGTATGAGATGTAAAAAGATGTGATAAGATGTGTATGAGATGTGATAAGATTTGATAAGATGCGTATGGAAAGTGATAGGATGTGATAAGAGGTGTATGAGATGTAAAAAGATGTGATAAGATGTGTATGAGATGTGATAGAATGTGTTAAGATGAGTTAGGATGTGTTAAGATGTATATGGGATGTGTTAGGACGAGAATGGATGTAATATGGTTGTATGAATGTGATGTGGATGTATACATGTAGATGTATATGTATGAATGTTAATGTTGATGTAAATGTGGATGTATGGATGTAGATACGGATGTGTATGTATGTATGTGGATGTGTATGTATGAATGAGGATGTAAAAATAGACGTATGTATATAGATGTGGATGTATGGATGTATGTATGTAGATGTGGATGTATGTATGTAGATGTGGATGTATGGATGTGATTGTGAATGAAGAGGTGGATGTGAATGTATGGATGTAGATACGGATGTGGATGTATGTATGTGAATGTGGATGTATGAATGAGGATGTGAAAATGGATGTATGCATGTGAATGTGGATGTATGAATATGAATGTGGATGTGTGGATGTGGAAATGGAGGTATGGATGTATGAATGTAGATGTGAATGTATGCATGTAGATGCGTATGTATGAATGTGAAATTGGATGTATGATGTGGACGTACGAACATGGATATGTATGTAGAATAATGAATATGAAGATGTATGTGAGATAATGTAGTCTATATGAGTGAATGGATGAGAACGAGTACACACTGAATGGAATGTGGAATAAGTAATGTGGTCCGAGAGTGGATAATATGGAAAGACAAGAGTTCGTTATAGAAACTGTATTTGTGACTGTTTGTAAATGACTGTTTTATGTCAAGAATGCTGGAGAAGCATTTTGACCGTCTTGAGGATTAAGGTCATGAAGACTGAACTGATAAAGTTGCAACTGCTGACGGAGAGTCAATGGAGGACGTCTCGCGTAGCAAGGTCGATCGAGGTCTTGACCAGCCTCGGCTCGATTTAAATGGTGAGCTTCCGGTACGGTGGATGAGGGACCAAGGAAGCGGCCTATGAGTGAAGCGCTAGGTCACCTGCGAAGGATCCTAGAGGGTGCTGACCATACGGTGCTCGGGCTCTGGGTCGCCGAAGATACCCACACGTGCGTCGTGGAAGATATTGGAATAAGGAGTAAGAGTTGTTTTCTGAAACCGGGCATGGATCTGGTTGATTGACCTTGCTGGTCCTCAACAGATGAGTCCATGGCTCTTTTATATGGATCTGTGGGTTGATCTTGCTGATCTTCCACGGAGATTCCATTCTATTATATGAATATATTGCCGGTTACTATGAGCTAGGAACCATGGAAAAGGCCCCTGAGAGAACAGGTGGTGAGCGTTCTGGTTGCCAATGATGCCATAAGTATACCGATGAAAGAATGACTGGAAATAAGGATTCAACCAGAGACTTTGAGGATTGTCATCAGTGACATAATGGTTTTATTAAAGGATTGTTTTAAAGCTAGTTGATGCTAAGAAAAGGTAATTTCATATTGGGTGTGTAAGTGGTATGACTAGTTTTATTTTTGCATGAACTTCCGGCTAGGGGGCCTTGGAACTCTTTTCCTTGGTACCCGGGACAAAACCTAACCAAATTCCAAATTGGATCCCATCACTACAGTGGTTGGGCGGTTGGCTAACCCATGGGATCGGATGGGGTTAGGCTGGACTGATGGATCCGTAAATCGAGATTTAATTTCTATTATTACGATAGATGAAGTAAATCCCGGATAGAAATTGTTCTATGGATAGGAATCAACGGCTGTGCCTCTTGATGGGGAAAAAAGCGTTGATCCCAATGATCCAAGTGCAAGTTCTTCCTTGATTTGACCAAGTATCGTTAAAGGTGTAGTCAGATCAGTTTGATCAGTAATGATCTTGACTACGTTAGAGTAAAGAGTTATCCTGGTGGAATCGCCCGTGCTTTCCGGGTAAAGGAAGTTTTTCCGGTTTTGGTTTTGGACAAACCGACGGATTAGTCTCTTGTCCGGATATCCGTGGGCGAGGCCCCGAGTGTGGGACCCCTATCCCGCGCGAGAAGTGCTACTTCCGCTGCTAGTACCCCGAATCCGTTGCTCGGTGGGAACAGGGACCTCACAATGGGAATACTTAGGAAATGAATGTGGATTGATGTGGGTTGATGTGTGGATAATGTGGATTGATGTGGATGGATGTATAGATGATGCGGATTTGATGTGTGGATAATGTGGATTGATGTGAATGGATGTATGGATGGTGTGGATTGGTGTGTATCCGAATAAAGTGGATTGATGTATGGATGATCTGGATTGATGTGTGGGTAATGTGGATTGACGTGAATGGATGTATGGATGATGTGGGTTGTTGTGTAGATAATGCGGATTGACGTGAATGGATGTATGGATGATGTGGATTGAAGTGTGGATTGATGTGGATGGATGTATGGATGATGTGGATTGACGTGTGGATTGATGTGGATGGATGTATGAAAGATGTGGATGGATGTGTGGATAATGTTTATTGATGTGAATGGATGTATGGATGATGTGGATTGATGTGGATGATGTGGATGGATGTATGGATGATGTGGGTTGATCTATGGATTAACGTGAATGGATGCATGGATGATGTGGATGGATGTGTGGATAATGTGGATTGATGTGGATAGATGTATGGATGATGTGGATGATGTGGATGGATGTATGGATGATGTGGATTGATGTGTGGATGATGCGATTAGATGTGATTTGATGTGGGAATGATGTGATGTGATAGGGATCGATGAAAAAAAAATGTGGGAAGATGAGAAAAGATGGGGACTAATGTGAAAGGATGTGGAATGATGAGAAAAGATGGAAATATTGTTGGAACTGTATTTGTATGTGAAATCTATTTTTAAATGACCATTTTATGTCAAGAATGCTGGGGAAGCATTTTGACCGTCTTGTGAATGAGGTCCTGGAGACCTATCTGTTGAAGTTGCAACTGCTGATGAAGAGTCAACAGAAGACGTCTTGCATAGCAAGGTCAGTTGAGGTCTTGACCAGCCTCGGGGTTTGATTTAAATGGTGAGCTTTCTAATCTTATAATTAATCCCCTCTCTGAAATAAAATAAAGATTTTGTTTTACCCTGTTTTGGCCTAGAGAGAGAAAATGTCTAGAGGGAGGTAACTCAAAATTGAGATATTTTTAGATATAAAAATCCTCCTAGTGTCTAAAATGGTTTTCCCTAAAACAGATATTCAAAAAGAAATTTTCAATGTGCAATTGGAATAAATTGAAATCGGGTAAAAAAGACCTTAGCGTAAGGGTCTAGATTTTCTAAAATTTTTGAATTAAGGTTCCAATTAGATTAATCCAAATGTAGGGAGGAGATAAATGGAAGAATAAAAGAAAATTCACCAAAAATGAGTAAATGCTCACATAAGATGAAGAGTTGACTAAGGACAAGGTTATTAGTTAAAAAAAAAGAGATATTTAGAAGAAATGATGCATTTTTTAACACCTCAATGTGGGGAATTTCCCTCATGAAGAAGGCGCCTATTCCGCATGTGTGGTTGAGTTTTAAACTCACAAATAATGAGATATTTTCATCGCTCCTCTCAACTAGATCCAAAATGGTCCAAAATTGACCAAACTAATCTCGAAAATTCTAGAATCAATTTGCTTGGTTGTTAGAGGCTCACTTTTTCCTATAAATAAAGCCTCCCCCTTTGTAAATGGTTAATAGTGTTTTATGTACTGTTACTCTACTCCTCCCGAGAGCCAAAAACAGTGAATTCATTGATAATTCATTTGTTTTTGACCATTTCGTCTCAAAAGAATTGGTGGCCACTCTTGTTGCAAACAAGAGTAGATCCCTCAAACCATCAAGCCAAAGGAAAGCTCACAAAACTCCTCGTAAGTTAGAAATTCTACTTTTTCTTATTCTATTTTATGGTTTTTTTATTTTTGCTTTCTTTAAAATGAAAGCGGATGTTATGCCTTGCTGGAAAGGCTTTCCCCCTTCTCTTCATTATTCAATTCAGCCTTTCTTTATCCTAGATGTGTAATCAATTTATGGAATTAAACTTTTCATATTGTTTACTCTTAATAAAGCCAAAATTGCTTAGATTAGAATGATTTAAATCATCTTGCATAATTTCTAGTAAATTTTAAAGTAAAAACTTTAAAAAATGGTCAGGCATACAAAGGACGTTATGGCAAAATTTTCTTAAATTTGGTGAAGTAAGTTTTATCTTTTTATTATTCAAAAAGAGTAATCGTGACCGCTTGTGTATTCTAAAAGTGTTATTTTTATTATATGCATAGAAAAATGCATATTAGAAATATTTTTATTATAAAAGTGTTACTTTCATTAAAATTGATTTTTATGCATAAATAAATGAATAAAAGAATTTTTTATAAAAGTGTTACTTTCATTAAAATTGGATTTATGCATAAATTGATGCATAAAAGAATTTTTTAAATTATAAAAGCGTTACTTTCATCAAATTTTGATTTTATGCATAGAAAGATACATAAAGAATTTATTTTTATTCCAAAAGTGTTATTCTCATCAAATTTTGATTTTATGTCTAGAAAGATGCATAAAGAATTTATTTTTATTTCAAAAGAGTTATTCTCATTAATTTTGATTTTATGCATAGAAATATGCATAAAGAATATATTTTTATTCCAAAAGTGGTATTATCATCAAATTTTGATTTTATGCATATAAAGATGCATAAAGAATTTATTTTTATTTCGGAAGAGTTATTCTCATTAATTTTGATTTTATGCATAGAAAGATACATAAAGAATTTAATTTTATTCCAAAAGTGTTATTCTCATCAAATTTTGATTTTATGCATAGAAAGATGCATAAAGAATTTATTTTTATTCCAAAAGTGTTATTCTCATTAAATTTTGATTTTATGCATAGAAAGATGCATAAAGAATTTATTTTTATTTCAAAAGAGTTATTCTCATTAATTTTGGTTTTATTTATAGGAAGATGCATAAAGAAATTTATTTTTATTTCAAAAGAGTTACTCTCATTAATTTTGATTATATGCATAAAGAAATTTATTTTTATTTCAAAAGAGTTATTCTCATTAATTTTGATTTTACGCATAGAAAGATGCACAAAGAAATTTATTTTTATTTCAAAAGAGTTATTCTCATTAAAATTGAATTTATGCATAGAAAGATGCATAAAAGATTTTTTTCTATTTCGAAAGTGTTTTTCTCCTTAAAATTGAATTTATGCATAAATAGATGCCTAAACGGATTTTTATAAAAGTGTTATTTCCCACTTAAGTTGTTCCTATGCATAAATAGATGCGTAAAGAATCTTTATATCAAAAATAAGAATTCTCTTACATTCTATAAATAGATGTGATAAGATGTGATATGAATCAGATAGATGAGAATCCATGAGATAAGGGATGTGAATGGATGTGATGTGATGTGAATCAGATAAATGTGATTGATTAGATGAGATGTGATGTCATGTGAATCAAGATGTAAATGAATGATATAGGATGTGAATGAATGTGATAGCATGTGAGTCTGGATGTAAATGAATGATATAGGATGTGAATGCATGTGTTAGCATGTGAATTTGGATGTGAATGAATGATATATGATGTGAATGAATGTGATAGCATGTGAATCGAGATGTGAATAAATAATAAGGGATGTGAATGGATGTGATGTGATGTGAAGCAGGATGTGAATGAACGATAAGGGACGTGAATGAATGTGTTAGCATGTGAATGAATGAGATGTGATGTGAAATGGATGTGATAAGATGCGATGTAAATTGGATAGATGTTAATGTATGTGATAAGATGCGATGTAAAATGGATAGATGCAAATGTATGTGAAGTGATGAGATGCATGGGTAGATGCAAGTGGATGAGATCTGATGAGGATAAATGAGGAAATAAGTGATGAGATAGAAAAAGATGTGATTAGATGAGAATGGGAATAATTATGAAATGAATGTGGATTGATGTGGGTTAATGTGTGGATAATGTGGATTGATGTGGATGGATGTATGGATGATGTGGATTGGATTGATGTGTGGATAATATGGATTGACGTGAATGGATGTATGGATGATGTGGATTGATGTGTGGATAATGTAGATTGATGTGGATGGATGTATGGATGATATGGATTGATGTGGATGATGTGGATGGATGATGTGGATTGATGTGTGGATGATGCGATTTGATGTGATTTGATGTGGGAATGATGTGATGTGATAGGGATCGATGAAAAAAAAATTGTGGAAAGATGAGATAAGATGGGGACTAATGTTGTGAAAGGATGTGGAGTGATGAGAAAAGATGGAAATATTCTTGGAACTGTATTTGTATGTGAAATCTGTTTTTTAAATGACTGTTTTATGTCAAGAATGCAACAGAAGCATTTTGACCGTCTTGTGAATGAGGTTGTGGAGACCTATCTATTAAAGTTGCACAACTGCTCACGGAGAGTCAACGGATGACGTCTCGCATAGCAAGGTCAGTCGAGGTCTTGACCAGCCTCGGTTTGATTTAAATGGTAAGATTCTAGTACAGTGGATGAGGGACCAAGGAAGCGGCCTATGAGTGAAGCGCTAGGTGACCTGCGAAGGATCCTAGAGGGTGCTGACCATATGGTGCTCGGGCTCTGGGTCACCAACGAAGATACCCACACGTACGTCGGGGAAGATATTGGAACAAGGAAGAGTTGTTTTTTGAATTTGGGCATGGATCTGGTTGATTGACCTTGCTGGTCCTCAACAGATGAGTCCATGGCTCTTTCATATGGATGTGTTGGTTGATCTTGGTGATCTTCAACGGAGACTCCATTTTTGTTAAAGTGAATACTTGTCAGTTTTAGTATGAGCTAGGAACTATCGAAAAGGCCCCTGGACAGAGGGGTGAGCATTCTGGTTGCCAATGATGCCATAGGTACACTGATGAAGAAATGTTTGGAAATAAGGATTCAAATCGATAATTAGAGGATTATGATCAGTGACACTATGGTTTCATTAAATGATTGTTTTAAAGAATGTTGAATCTGTGAGGCAATTTCATATTGGGTATGTAAGTGGTGTGACTAGTTTTAAGTTTGCATGAATATCCACTACAAGAATGGTCTATACATAGCGACCCTCATATAAATATGAAGAAAATAGCGACCCTCATATAAATATGAAGAAAATAGCAGGGGTCACTTTCGTGGATGCTTATGCGACCTTTAAAATGGAGTTGTATATGCCACCATAGTAGTGACCCTAGCAAACTGGAAATGAGTGGTATATGCATCGAAATTGCGATGCATAACCCACCTTTTTTTTGGGTCGTTTATGCATCTCAAATCTTTAAAAAAACTAAAACGTGTATTCATTTTCTTTTCGCCCGTTTCGCGCGCACTGTAGCAGTTTCAAACATTTGATTCGTCTCACAATCCCAAGCTCACGGCAGCGCGCACTGTAGCAGCTTCCAACATTCAATTCGTCTCACAATCCCAAGCTCACGGTGGCCAGCATAGGTAACGTGTGTGTTGTTGGGGTATCGATGGCACCAAAAGGAAAGGCACAGTGTGTGGACAGCATGGTAGTTAAGCGCAGTTTTTAAGGAATTTTTCCAAGGTATCTTGTCTTGGCAGCAGGCCAATAGCCTTCTGGACTGGCCGACCAGCTCCCTTCCTCACATATATATAGCACAAGTAATTTTCATGAAGAAGCAAGTCAATTCATTCATTCATCAGTCTATCCAGAAGTCATGTGAAAGGCCAAGGGTCACCCCCTTTAGGGCTGACCTAGGGCTCAGTCATGTACATGCATTCCTCTCTCTCTTCTCTCTCCTGTCTTAATCATGTCACCCTGACACCAATCTCTGTCTCATCAAGTTCCGACACTATACTTATTTGACTAAGCAAGTGGTTGTAACACCTTTTTGAAACTCTTTGGATTGCCTTAAGAATTCATTACTTGATATTATGTCCCATTGTCTAGACATAACAAGGCTAGCATGGAGGCCAGATAGTTGATTTTAGTGTGATTTGGATTCTAGGGTGCAACTTAGTTTTAAGGGAGTTCCTCTGTGGCAATTAGACCTTGGGAGAGGGGCATCCATAGGACCCACAATTGATTAGTCATGTTGAGCATTAGTTTTGGTTTTAACTATTTATTTCATAGATTGACAATACTTTGACTATTATGAACCAAGTGTGTGGGTTCATGTTGAAACCATAAATTGATGAGCGGGCAACCAAATAGAGGCTTCTTACTTAAGAGTATGATTAAGCTGTGAAGGGAAGTTCAAACATGTGAATTATCTTAATTCTCTCTCTCTCTCTCTCTCTCTCTCTCTCTCTCTCTGTCTCTCTCTCTCTCTCTACCTTAGTTAGACCCACCCTTTCACGCTACCTAAAACTCTCTTAAACCCATAGATTAACCTCTTATGTGCGCATGGAGTGTACTCAGGAGGTCAAAAGACGATGTGCTGATTTTATTTCAGATGCAAGTATGGATGCAAAGGCTCAATATGTTTTTGATACTCTGAAAGAGGACTTCCATCAATCTCACCAGGATTGGAGCAAGCCTGTTCCTCAGGTTACTTATAAATTGCAGCCACCATCTCTGGTACAACCGCTTAAGAAGCTTGCACAAACTGCGGTCATTATCTTCTTTCTGGGAAAGATACCATCTGCCAATGATGTTGCGCAATGGATTCAGTCTATCCTTGGTGGCTCTTTTGTGGAGGGGGTGTACTTTGCCTCCTGTGTGTTTTATGAAGTTCACCTCACCGATGCCTTGCAGAAGCAGCGTGTGCTTGAATTTTCTCCTTTATTTTATGGCAGGCAAATGGTACATGCTATGCCATGGTCCCCCAATAAGGACTATCAAAGTCTCATACGACATCATTGTCCTGTCTGGGTGGAGGTGGTTAATTTCCCAAACTATATGTGAGAAGAATTGCCAGGATTGGCCGCTACACTGGGCCAAGTTATCTGGCCCCCTCGCCCTGCTGGGAATCGTAATAGATTTTATTTTGTGGGACACAGATACCCCTACCCTCCCCTCCACCATTGCAGTCGAGGTTGAAGGTTTGCCTGAAGGTTTGCCAATGGGCCAAAAGTACTTTGAATTGAAATGGGGAATTTTTGCAGGTGCTTGTTTTTCATGCCATAAGTACGAGCATCTGGCCTCTGAATGCCCTACTGTCTTGCATCCCCCTCCAACCACTGCTATACCTTCTCCCCTGGTTCAGCCCACTCATAAGCAAGAGACTATTGGGTCCAAGAATTTGGATAAAAATGCCTCCAAAGTTGGGAAAGTGGCTTCGCAAATGCTAGCCATAGCTAAAGGCAAGGACAAAGGTAAAGAGAAAGAGAAGGCCCCTGATAATGATGTTTTTTTACAGCCCAAGAGGGTGTTGAGGCAAAGACCCCTTCAATCTCGCCACTAGGATGCATCTACTCGTACTCCAGGCCAAGCCTCTATCTCAGCCACTCCCCCGGTTCTTCTCAATTGGGTTGGAGTTCTCAAAAAACACATTCCTGTTTGTGAGTCTGAGGAAGGGCTATCCTTTGACCCAGGGAAGGAAGGGCTGCAGCCCATGATGGCTGATGCTTAAGCACTCTTTGGTTGTATATTCTTGGTCTCCTCCTTTGTATATATCCTCATGCTTGACAAACTCCATTGTGTCACTCTTAATGTACAGGGACTCTGTAATCCTTCTAAGTGGAGGCTAGTGTGGAATTATGTTTTAACCAGGCAGCCGGACATTCTCTGTTTGCAAGAACATAACCAACATTCTATGGCTGGCCAGGGTGGCTATTTTGGGGGCTATGATATCCACTATGCAGGTACTGAGCATTTCTCGGGTCTTTGCATATTGGTCAGACATGAACTGCAGCCCCAGCTTGCCTTCAATGATTGTGATGGCAGATGGATGGTGATTCAATGTGATGTCAATGGTGATATTTGGGAATTTGCCTCTATTTATGCCTCGCAAACTTCTGCTTCCAGAGCTTCCATGTGGCATGCCATTGCTTCTTACCCATGGCGATCTTGTGCTCTTCTTGGCGGAGACTTTAATAACTCTCCCATGCCATCAACACTACTCATAGATCTCATATGATCCCTTTTGAAAAGCGATCATGGGAGGAGTTACTTACCACGACACATGCACAAGATTTATGGACAGCCATGCACACTGGAATAGTGGGCTACACCTATCATCATAATGCCTTTACTAACTACTGGGCTCGCTTGGATAGATGGTATTTACTGCATGCTCAACAATATATAGATTTCAGTCTTCATATTGAGGTTGATCACTCTCTTGGTCTCTCTGACCATGCTCCTTTATGGCTGAATATTGAGTTTGGTCAGCCCTGGGATGACATGCCTTTACATTCCATTCGGATGAAACATATCAATAAAGGATACCTGCAGCATGCACAATTTCAACAATTGATCCAATATGCCATAATTCCTCTTACAGCCCATGTCCATTATGACTATAATTTTGCATGGCAACGCCTCGTGGACAGGTATCAGCATGCTATTCATGAATATGGGAGTAAATTCATGCCTGACTGGAGAGCTAAAGTTCAGCATGCCAAAGCAGTGGTTTAGTCCTTGACTGCACATTCCCAATTGCAGCCCCTCTCCTCTCAACAAATGGACACTCTCTCTCAGTCTCAACAGCTCTCTTGCAAGCTAATGACCGATGGAAATTGGCCAAGTGGCAGGTTCGGGCAAGGATGACTCAATTCATGGATAAAGGCTGCTCTTCAAAATCTTTCTTTCAAGGGTTACATGCTTCCAGGAGAAAGACCTCTTGCCTCAGAGTCCGTAAACTGGATGGTGAATGGACTCGGTCTTTCTCAGAGCTCCAACATGAATGCTTTTCTTATTTTTAGAAACTGTTTGCACCCCCTGCTATACCACTTCTTTGCACGAATTACAAGCTCGGGATACTCTTTTACAGCATGTTCTTCCCATTCTCAACCCACAGGAAGCTCTCAAACTTGATATGCCTTTCACTGATGTGGAGCTTGATGATGCCTTATCCCATCTCAGCACTGGTAAGGCACCAGGGTATGATGGCCTCACGGTGGAATTTTTCTTACACTTTTGGGAAGACCTTAAAGGTGTTATCCTGCAAATGATTAATGAGGCTTGGCATACAAGAGTACTCCCCCAATCATGGAAGCATGGCATAGCTAAACTCATCCCCAAACGGAATTTGTGTGAGCATCTCATGGATTGGAGGCCCATCACATTGATGCCTGTTGCAAGTGCTTTATGAGGGTCTACATCCCTTGCAATATGGCTTTGTTCCTAGGCGGCAGATCCATGATAATATTGGCAATGCTCTCATGGCTATTGAATATGCAAAATATTCTGACCAGGATGTTTTTATTATGCAAGTGGACTTTGCTAAAGCTTTTGACACGGTCAACTGGGATTTTATCTCACAGACAATGGCTCAGATGGGATTCGGGCCAAAAATGGCTAATGTCATCTACTACTTGTATGCTGACTCTACATCCCAATGCATCCTTGGCAATCATCTTTCTCAATCTTGGTCCTTGGGTTGTTCGGTCAGACAAGGGTGTCCACTTAGTGCCCTCTTATATGCCATTGCCACTCACCCACTTCTCAGATACTTGGATCATCTTACCGCGCAGGATTATGCAGCATAATTCTCCACAACAGTTGAAGACTCTTATGGACACTCTCTCTATATATGGCATGGCTGCTGGCCTGCATGTCAATTTTGACAAATCCAGCCTCATACCTCTGCATTTATATGATTGGCATGTTCTTTTATGGCCCGGACACATTATGCAACCCTATGATGTGGTCCGCCATCTTGGTTACCCTATTGGCTGGTACATCACTAGGAAACAACAGTTAAAGTGGATTTTTGACAAACTTCATGCCAAGCTCCACTACTGGAAGCTCTCCACCTGGCCACTATCATGGCCTATGTTTAGTACTATTTTCCTTTGATACATTGGACCTCTCAGGACACTTTTGCTTTCATGTCTCAGGCTATGGAGCTGTTATGGAAAACAAAGTCTTTTGTGCTAAAGCTTTAAGACTTATGCGGATGGCAAAAGTTTATTCCCCAAGAATGCATGGCGGATTGAATGTGCTGAATATTGCACATCATGTCTTGGCAAGGAAAATTCCTCTCCTACTCACCTTTATTCGTCAGACGCAGCCATGGACTCATATGCTTTCAACCATGTGCACGGCCTTACGCACTTCTGCACATGGTGCATGGATCACTGATCTCACTGGGAGGTCATTTTGGGTAGATTTGTAGGTTCTATCCCGGGCTGCCCTTTTGCCACTTCACTTATTTGCGATCGGAAACAGGTCCTTTCGCATGCTCATTTGGCACCCTTCCTTTTGTCTCATGCCAATTCCCTTCGGCAGGAAAGCATTTACTGGAGTGCTATTTTTGATTCTCCATTGGCCTTGCAAGAGCCGATTCGGGCATACAATCTCAGCAAATTGGGGATTAGGTGCATAAATGATGTTGTTGATGCTACTAGTCAAATGCTTTCCTTCCCTCAGGCTATGGCTTCCTATCCACTAGCCATGCATCACAGGTTCATTTGGAGGAAAATTGCTGACTTGCTACAGCCTTTTCTTCCCATCCCTCCTTTATCAATAGGGACAAATTACAGGATTGGCAGTTACACCCCGGCGGTGGAATTCTTGTCCTGTTATTCTTTCTGACCTAACGGTTAGGACGACATACTCTTTCCTCCAGCCATCACCATGGATTCATTCACATGCTAATTCTCTTTGGCATATGACAAAATCACTTGCTTGGTGGCGAAAGAATCTTCGCAATTTATGAAGGAGTAAATTGCCTCTCAAGCAAAAACTTTTCCTATGGCATTGTCTTACAGGTTCCTTATCTATGGGGGTCACTCTTGCTAAACGAAGGATTGCATCTGCTTCTTGTCTTCGATGCATGGCCCCTTCTGAAACGGTGCCTCATTTGTTTTGGACGTGCTCCAGCACTAAGGCCTTCATCCGCAAAATTTCCATGTTACTTCGCCTTCGTTTCCCTAACTCTTTTTTTGGGAAACACTTTTGGCTTATTGGCAGACTCCCTACAACCACGGTCCATTCTCAAAAAACACATTCCTGTTTGTGAGTCTGAGGAAGGGCTGCAGCCCATGATGGCTGATGCTTAAGCACTCTTTGGTTGTATATTCTTGGTCTCCTCCTTTGTATATATCCTCATGCTTGACAAACTCCATTGTGTCATTCTTAATGTACAGGGCCTCTGTAATCCTTCTAAGTGGAGGCTAGTGTGGAATTATGTTTTAACCAGGCAACCGGACATTCTCTGTTTGCAAGAACATAACCAACATTCTATGGCTGGCCAGGCTGGCTATTTTGGGGGCTATGATATCCACTATGCAGGTACTAAGCATTTCTCGGGTCTTTGCATATTCGTCAGACATGAACTGCAGCCCCAGCTTGCCTTCAATGATCGTGATGGCAGATGGATGGTGATTCAATGTGATGTCAATGGTGATATTTGGGAATTTGCCTCTGTTTATGCCTCGCAAACTTCTGCTTCCAGAGCTTCCATGTGGCATGCCATTGCTGTCACGTGCACACCATTCAAGTGTACAGTGACATGGCATTATTTTTTGGCATGGCATCATCATGCATTTAATCAGGATTTATCAGGCATTTTATGGACATTTAAATGAATGTTTTCAGCATGTACCACATCGTATGGGTTGGATTTAGCATTGTAGCATCATATTAACCATCTAGACAAAAGCATTGGGGCTTGTGGAGGCAGTCGACAACATTCAAGTCAGCCGACCAGCCTTTAAAGCGTTTATGGCATTTAAATGGCAGTCGTGAGCATATTTAGAGCTGGCCACTGCAGCCAAGCTGGCCGACCACCACCAATTCCCCATATATAAAGAAATGCATCATTTCAGCATAGACATCTGGATCTCTTCAGCGTTTTCCTTCCTAAGAGCAAAGGGGGATACAATTCAGCATCCAACAGTGTGTTCCTTCAGCGTTTCTACACCAAGAGGGCTAGGAACAGCAGCGCATCCACGCATCAGCATATTCAGCCATCTTCCCAACTCCTACATAGAGGGATACTAGCATACAAGTGGTGGAACTCAGCATTGGAGTCAGGACAGCCATCTTTTAGCCATCCTTCATCATTATTCAGCATATTTCCCTCTCTTCCAGGGGTAGACATCATCTAGGATAGCATAGATCCCTTTGGATCTCATTGTAACCGCATTCATCATCTAATATAACTGCATTGCATTGACACATATTTGTCTATCTCTTAAACATCATTAAGTGCAGTTTAGTTAGACTAAGGTTGTGATTACTACGGTCGAAGCCTCACATGTCACATTGGTATCAGAGCGTTACAGGGTAACCAACCTTAGATCATGTTCATTCCATCAGCAATTCAGTCAGACATCATGTTAATCGCTTCCGCACAGTTAAACCCAATTCTCAAAATCTTGCAGGCCACCCTTAGGGATTTTCCCTTAGGTATGCATTAGTAACCCATCCATCTGCATTCTTGCACAGCATATAGGGTTGCACATGGTTTGCATAGCAGATATCTTAGCAGTCCATCTTGCATCTGCAAGGCATACATGTTTGCCCATGAACTCTCTGGGAAAGAATGACATCCATCATCAAAGGAGGACATAAGTTTTGGGCTTCAACTGGCAGCAGGGGGTTTCTCTTCCACAGAAGACGGAAGTTTGCTCCAACATTGCCTCAGGAGGTTCAGAGCTTCAGGAACGACGGAGATGGTAGTAGGTGAAAGGTGTGACTCAGGTATTTCCAAGCAGTTTTAGCAGCATTTGCCGTTTAGTTCTTGCAGTATATAGAGTCTTGGCTCAAATGATTTCACTCCTGCAAACGACCTCAGTCCCGGCAGCAGAAGACAGAAGGGGGGAGTGGTTCAGAGGATGCCAGGTATACCACCCAGCAACAGTTTAGCATGTCATGTGCACACCATTCAGGTGTAAAGTGACATGGCATTATTTTATGGCATGGCATCATCAGGACCAATTCCCCATATATAAAGAAATGCATCATTTCAGCATAGACATCTGGATCTCTTCAGCGTTTTCCTTCCTAGGAGCAAAGGGGGATATAGTTCAGCATCCAACAGTGTGTTCCTTCAGCGTTTCTACACCAAGAGGGCTGGGAATAGCAGCGCATCCAAGCATCAGCATATTCAGCCATCTTCCCAACTCCTACATAAAGGGATACTAGCATACAAGTGCTGGAACTTAGCATTGGAGTCAGGACAACCATCTTTTAGCCATCCTTCATCATTATTCAGCATGTTTTCCTCTCTTCCAGGGGTAGACATCATCTAGGACAGCATAGATCCCTTTGGATCTCATTGTAACTGCATTCATCATCTAATATAGCTGCATTGCATTGACACATATTTGTCTATCTCTTAAACATCATTAAGTGCAGTTTAGTTAGACTAAGGTTGTGATTACTACAGTCGAAGCCTCACATGTCACATTGGTATCAGAGCGTTACAGGGTAACCAGCCTTAGATCATGTTCATTCCATCAGTCATTTAGTGAGACATCATGTTAATTGCTTCCGCACAGTTAAACCCAGTTCTCAAAATCTTGACAGCCTTAGGGATTTTCCCTTAGGTATGCATTCGTACCCATCCATTTGCATTCTTGCACAGCATATAGGGTTGCACATGGTTTGCATAGAAGATATCTTAGTAGTCATCTTAGCAGTCCATCTTGCATCTGCAAGGCATACATGTTTACCCATGAACTCTCTGGGTAAGAATGACATCCATCATCAAAGGAGGACATAAGTTTTGGGCTTCAACTGGCAGCAGCACAGCAGGGGGTTTCTCTTCCACAGAAGACAGAAGTTTTGGGCTTCAACTGGCAGCAGCACAGCAGGGGGTTTCTCTTCCACAGAAGACAGAAGTTTGCTCCAACATCGCCTCAGGAGGTTCAGAGCTTCAGGAACGACGGAGATGGTAGGTGAAAGGTTCCACAGGCAGGTCAGGGGTGACTCAGGTACTTCCAAGCAGTTTTAGCAGCATTTGCCATTCAGTTCCCGCAGGGTTCCCGCAGTATACAGAGTCTTGGCTCAAAGGATTTCACTCCTGCAGACGACCTCAGTCCCGGCAGTAGAAGACAGAAGGGGGCAGCGGTTCGGAGGAGAAGGATCACAGAGGAGTCAAAGGTTGCCAGGTATACCACCCAGCAACAGTTTAGCATGTCACGTGCACACCATTCAGGTGTACAGTGACATGGCATTATTTTATGGCATGGCATCATCAGGCATTTAATCAGGCATTTTATGGACATTTAAATGAATGTTTTCAGCATGTACCACATGGTATGGGTTGGATTCAGCATTGTAGCATCATATTAACCATCTAGACAAAAAGCATTGGGGCTTGTGGAGGCAGTCGACAACATTCAAGTCAGTCGACTAGCCTTTAAAGTATTTATGGCATTTAAATGGTAGTCGTGAGCATATTCAGAGCTAGCTGACTGCAGCAAAGCTGGCCGACCAGCACCAATTTCCCATATATAAAGAAACGCATCATTTCAGCATAGACATCTTGATCTCTTCAGCGGTTTCCTTCCTAGGAGCAAAGGGGGATATAGCTCAGCATCCAACAGTGTGTTCCTTCAGCGTTTCTACACCAAGAGGGCTAGGAACAATAGCGCATCCACGCATCAGCATATTCAGCCATCTTCCCAACTCCTACATAGAGGGATACTAGCATACAAGTGGTGGAACTCAGCATTGGAGACAGGACAGCCATCTTTCAGCCATTCTTCATCATTATTCAGCATGTTTCCCTCTCTTCCAGGGGTAGACATCATCTAGGACAGCATAGATCCCTTTGGATCTCATTGTAACCGCATTCTATAGCTGCATTGCATTGACACATATTTGTTTATCTCTTAAACATCATTAAGTGCAGTTTAGTTAGACTAAGGTTGTGATAACTACGGTCGAAGCCTCACATGTCACAATTGCTTCTTACCCATGGCGATCTTGTGCTCTTCTTGGCAAAGACTTTAATAACTCTCCCATGCCATCAGACAACACTACTCAGATCTCATATGATCCCATCTGAAAAGCGATCATGGGAGGAGTTACTTACCACGACACATGCACAAGATTTATGGACAGCCATGCACACTGGAATAGTGGGCTACACCTATCATCATAATGCCTTTACTAACTACTGGGCTCGCTTGGATAGATGGTATTTACTGCATGCTCAACAATATATAGATTTCAGTCTTCATATTGAGGTTGATCACTCTCTTGGTCTCTCTGACCATGCTCCTTTATGGCTGAATATTCAGTTTGGCAGCCCTGGGATGACATGCCTTTACATTCCATTCGGATGAAACATATCAATAAAGGATACCTGTAGCATGCACAATTTCAACAATTGATCTGATATGCCATAATTCCTCTTACAGCCCATGTCCATTATGGCTGTAATTTTGCATGGCAATGCCTTGTGGATAGGCTTCAACATGCTACTCATGAATATGGGAGTAATTTCATGCCTGACTGGAGAGCTAAAGTTCAGCATGCCAAAGTAGTGGTTTAGTCCTTGACTGCACATTCCCAATTGCAGCCCCTCTCCTCTCAACAAATGGACACTCTCTCTCAGTCTCAACAGCTCTCTTGCAAGCTAATGACCGATGGAAATTGGCCAAGTGGCAGGTTCGGGCAAGGATGACTCAATTCATGGATAAAGGCTGCTCTTCAAAATCTTTCTTTCAAGGGTTACATGCTTCCAGGAGAAAGACCTCTTGCCTCAGAGTCCGTAAACTGGATGGTGAATGGACTCGGTCTTTCTCAGAGCTCCAACATGAATGCTTTTCTTATTTTTAGAAACTGTTTGCACCCCCTACTATACCACTTCTTTGCACGAATTACAAGCTCGGGATACTCTTTTACAGCATGTTCTTCCCATTCTCAACCCAGAGGAAGCTCTCAAACTTGATATGCCTTTCACTGATGTGGAGCTTGATGATGCCTTGTCCCATCTCAGCACTGGTAAGGCACCAAGGTATGATGGCCTCACGGTGGAATTTTTCTTACACTTTTGGGAAGACCTTAAAGGTGTTATCCTGCAAATGATTAATGAGGCTTGGCATATAGGAGTACTCCCCCAATCATGGAAGCATGGCATAGTTAAACTCATCCCCAAGCGGAATTAGTGTGAGCATCTCATGGATTGGAGGCCCATCACATTGATGCCTGTTGCAAGTGCTTTATGAGGGTCTACATCCCTTACAATATGGCTTTGTTCCTAGGCGACAGATCCATGATAATATTGGCAATGCTCTCATGGCTATTGAATATGCAAAATATTCTGACCAGGATGTTTTTATTATGCAAGTGGACTTTGCTAAAGCTTTTGACACGGTCAACTGGGATTTTATCTCACAGACAATGGCTCAGATGGGATTCGGGCCAAAAATGGCTAATGTCATCTACTACTTGTATGCTGACTCTACAACCCAATGCATCCTTGGCAATCATCTTTCTCAATCTTCGTCCTTGGGTCGTTCGCTCAGACAAGGGTGTCCACTCAGTGTCCTCTTATATGCCATTGCCACTCACCCACTTCTCAGATACTTGGATCATCTTACCACTCAGACAAGGGTGTCCACTCAGTGTCCTCTTATATGCCATTGCCACTCACCCACTTCTCAGATACTTGGATCATCTTACCGCGCAGGACCTTCTCATTGGTCTTCAGATTTCTAGAGCCCCTCCCTTTATGGCTCAGGCATATGCAGATGACTCCTTCTTTATGCAGCATAATTCTCCACAGCAGTTGAAGACTCTTATGGACACTCTCTCTATATATGGCATGGCTCTTGGCCTGCATGTCAATTTTGACAAATCCAGCCTCATACCTCTGCATTTATATGATTGGCATGTTCTTTTATGGCCCGGACACATTATGCAACCCTATGATGTGGTCCACCATCTTGGTTACCCTATTGGCCTGGTACATCACTAGGAAACAACAGTTAAAGTGGATTTTTGACAAACTTCATGCCAAGCTCCACTACTGGAAGCTCTCCACCTGGCCACTCCATGTTAGGCTCCGGATTGTCCAGTCGATTATCATGGCCTATGTTCAGTACTATTTGCCTTTGATACATTGGACCTCTCAGGACACTTTTGCTTTCATGTCTCAAGCTATGGAGCTGTTATGGAAAACAAAGTCTTCTGTGCTAAAGCTTTAAGACTTATGCGGATGGCAAAAGTTTGTTCCCCGAGGATGCATGGCGGATTGAATGTGTTGTGAATATTGCGCATCATGTCTTGGCAAGGAAAATTCCTCTCCTACTCATCTTTTTTTGTCAGACGCAGCCATGGACTCATATGCTTGCAACCATGTGCACAGCCTTACGCACTTCTGTGCACATGGTGCATGGATCACTGATCACTGGGAGGTCTATTTGGGCAGATTTGTAGGTTCTATCCCGGGCTGCACTTTTGCCACTTCACTTATTTGCGATTGGAAATAGGTCCTTTTGCATGCTCATTGGGCACCCTTTCCTTTGTCTCATGCCAATTCCCTTCGGTAGGAAAGCATTTACTGGAGTGCTGTTTTTGATTCTCCATTGGCCCTACAAGAGCCGATTCGGGCATACAATCTCAGCAAATTGGGGATTAGGTGCATAAATGATGTTGTTGATGCTACTGGTCAAATGCTTTCCTTCCCTCAGGCTATGGCTTCCTATCCACTAGCCATGCATCACAGGTTCATTTGGAGGAAAATTGCTGACTTGCTGCAGCCTTTTCTTCCCCTCCCTCCTTTATCTAACAGGGACAGATTACAGGATTGGCAGTTACACCCGGTGGGCTCGAATTCTCGTCCTGTTATTCTTTCTGACCTAATGGTTAGGACGACATACTCTTTCCTCCAGCCATCACCATGGATTCATTCACATGCTAATTCTCTTTGGCATATGACAAAATCACTTGCTTGGTGGCAAAAGAATCTTTGCAATTTATGGAGGAGTAAATTGCCTCTCAAGCAAAAGCTTTTCCTATGGCGTTGTCTTACAGGTACCTTATCTGTGGGGGTCACACTTGCTAAACAAAGGATTGCATTTACTTCTTGTCTTCGATGCATGGCCCCTTATGAAACGGTGCCTCATTTGTTTTGGATGTGCTCCAGCACTAAGGCCTTCATCCGCAAAATTTCCATGTTACTTCGCCTTCGTTTCCCTAACTCTTTTTTTGGGAAACACTTTTGGCTTTTTGGCAGACTCCCTACAACCACGGTCCATTCTCAAAAAACACATTCCTGTTTGTGAGTCTGAGGAAGGGCTATCCTTTGACCGAGAGAAGGAAGGGCTGCAGCCATTGATGGTTGATGCTTAAGCACTCTTTGGTTGTATATTCTTGGTCTCCTCCTTTGTATATATCCTCATGCTTGACAAACTCCATTGTGTCACTCTTAATGTACAGGGCCTATGCAATCCTTCTAAGTGGAGGCTAGTGTGGAATTATGTTTTAACCAGGCAGCCGGACATTCTCTGTTTGCAAGAACATAACCAACATTCTATGGCTGGCCAGGCTGGCTATTTTGGGGGCTATGATATCCACTATGCAGGTACTAAGCATTTCTCGGGTCTTTGCATATTGTTCAAACATGAACTGCAGCCCCAGATTGCCTTCAATGATTGTGATGGCAGATGGATGGTGATTCAATGTGATGTCAATGGTGATATTTGGGAATTTGCCTCTGTTTATGCCTCGCAAACTTCTGCTTCCAGAGCTTCCATGTGGCATGCCATTGCTGTCACGTGCACACCATTTAGGTGTACAGTGACATGGCATTATTTTATGGCATGGCATCATCACCCATTTAATCAAGATTTATCAGGCATTTTATGGATATTTAAATGAATGTTTTCAGCATGTACCACATTGTATGGGTTGGATTCAGCATTGTAGCATCAAATTAACCATCTAGACAAAAGCATTGGGGCTTGTGGAGGCAACCGACAGCATTCAAGTCAGCCGACTAGCCTTTAAAACATTTATGGCATTTAAATGGTAGTCGTGATTGAGCATATTCAGAGGTGGTCGACTGCAGCCAAGCTGGCCGACCAGCACCAATTCCCCTTATATAAAGAAATGCATCATTTCAGCATAGACATCTGGATCTCTTCAGCATTTTCCTTCCTAGGAGCAAAGGGGGATACAGTTCAGCATCCAACACTGGGGGATGGTCAAAAAGCAAGCCAAGAGCAGTGAGCACAAAGCAATGAGTAGAGCTTATGTTCTTGTGAAAGTGAGCAGGTAGGGGCATGGTATGATGTTAAACGAGCATGAAATGTTAAAGAGAAGAGTGGAACCACAGTGCAATTTTGTAGCAATCAAACAAAGAAGACATGAAATGTTCTAAAATGACCATTGCAATAAATTTTTTTTCGAACCAATGGTGCAGATACAAAAAATCACTATTAAACCCATATTGCTTGGCTTGCTAAAAAGATGTTGAATCTGTAGTATTCACAATGTTGGAGAGCCATTAGCAAACAAAAGACAATAGACAGGAAAATTCATAAAATAACCAAAACATTTCCAAAACAATAACTAATAAACTCGTACTACGGTTCAGCTGGTATGACATGACCCCCATACATATTTCAACTAAAGTGGGTTGCAGGTTCCTAAAGCTGTTGAGGATGACTTCTAATAGACATAGTTAGCATGTCTTTTACAATTCTCTCAGAAATACAAACTTAATGAATATGCATATTGTTGTTCACATCCTGTCCAAGAATCATTAAGAACACAAAGTATATGTGCTTGCATGCAAGATATGGTCTTTTCTTGGCCACTCTATCTCTGAACTCCACACATGAACACATTGGATTCTTCTGAATAGTGACCTCTATCAGAGGTGTGTCTTGGCTCCCATTGGTCAATGGATTAATACTAAATGTTTTCTTTACCCCTTCTATATGTATATAGCTGCCTACAACTTCTGCATGCATATCTAAGGCCGCAGTGATTTGACCAAATGCAGCCTTTGAAATTCCTCGTCGATATGGAAATTGTTTCACCTCCTTGTTTGTCTCGCTAGTGCCTTTTGCAAGCTCCTTTTCTAGAAAAAACTCAAGAGGAATACCAATGTCATATCCTGCTCTAATAAGTTTGCAAGCTTCTTTCACTTGTAACTTGGTACCTTTAGCAATGGGCCAAACACAAGGGACATCCTCTGGTGGATGTAATATTGTCTTTGTAATTTTCCAAGTGTGCCTAACATCTGTATTACAAAAATAGCAATACTTCTCCTTTTTCCATGAGGATAGTTGACAATCACTCCAAAAACAAGGACTAACATCACCCCCTCGCAACCTTGAGCTACACTTTTTCCCCGGTGCCCAGTGGTTGCACTCAACTCGATTCACTATTGGTATCCTCCGCAAGGCCCACTTTGTATCATGCACATCACTTTCAAGGCTCTCTAAAACTTTGCATTGCTCATCGACCTCTATTGCAGGCTCTAACCTCTCTCTTGTCACATAGTTAAAACTCAGGCCTATGGCTAGAGTTGCCAAAGTTTTCTTCTGTCGAGTCGTGTAGTGGCCTTTTGGCTCGAATAGTTTTATTCTCACCCTTGAATTTTACCCTATTTGAAAACATAGGGGTCCCCGCCACTGCATCATCCACTGCTCGTGAGGTAGCTATTGGGGATGGACTTGCTTTCTGTCGAGAAAGAGCTCTCTCAACCAAAAGCTCCAATGTAGGCCCACAACCTGTGTATTTTCCTTCCAAGAAAGCCAGTTGTCTGGCACATTGGAAGTAAGCATTGATTAGATCTGTCACACAAGCATCATAAAGACTAATCTTTTGCCTATACCCCTCCCCTGCCAACCAGCTTGCATGCTTGGTCTCCGACATATTTGTCCTTGGGACAAGAGCATTGACAATAGGCTCTCCATCCTACAAGAGAGTGGTAGAAATTGATTAAAAACAATGCAGTGCACATAAGTAGGAGGCACACAATAATACAATGAATAATCTCTTACAAACATTACCTTTAAAATTAAATGACCCCATCGACTAACCCTATAGTGCCACCAACTCAACCAGCTAAGAAGCTTAGGGATGTTTCTATCAGCTGCCTTGCCAGTTGCCCACCATGCTCGTATCCTGCGAAATTGCTGAAGGGCACTTTCTTTGTTTGGGGCAGTCCTCCACTTCTCACACATCTCCTTGTGCTTTTCTTGATGTGGGCTATAGATGTACCTCTGTGTGTGGACACGAAGGTTGTCTTCCCAATGCCATAAACATGACCTTTCCCTTTCAATCATCTCCTTTCCGTCATTGAAGACACGTCTCACTGCATTCCAGTTAGCGCCATAAGCAGACCCATGCTTGATGAAGATCCCCATTACCATCCTTGTCCATTCGCCGAACAATGTCAATCCCAGAACCAGGTCCAGTAGTAGACATCTTAAAGATAAAGCAACGCTCAGTAGTAGTGGTGGCTTGCAATGGAAATCGAGAACCATGGAAGAACTCAAAATGGCATGTTCTTTTTAGATTAAGAATGGCTTCATATCCTTCACCCAGAGGCCGTGTTGTTTTTCGTGTTTGCATTACCATCTGCTTCACCGTGCATTCATAAAGCATACTTAGTGTATTAAAGATGATAATTGCATACTATTCTTTGCTAAATTGCACTTCCTACGTACTTTTTGACATTTATCAAACTTTGCAACTCTTGCGACATCTCTTGTAGCTCCCTCTCTGTCATGAATTCTCCCTGTGCCTTGTCATCATCAGTGAATGCTCTTAGAACCACCTCCCTTGCCACAATCATTTGTACCTTTCTGGGCCCAGCGTTGTGGTCGATGCCCACTGCACATGCTACAAAGGCCTTGATATTTCGTATCGATGCTCGGCACATTCCCTTGGAAACCATGTGTGTATGTTTGCCATAATGAATAAATAGTCTGCTGTGCATTGATTCTTTTGGCATAAAATAATAGACACAAGCAGGACATTCTTTAAGACACATTGGCACATGCTTGCAGAAAAAACACTCAAGGTTCCCGAAGCTCCCAATTGCTAAATTCCCATATTTTGGAGATTTTATCAGCTGCCCATTCCAATGGAGTTTGTTTGGTTGATTCATACGTGTCCTAAAGGAGCAGTGCTCATTCATGCACTGGAAGGTTCCCCCGCAGAAGCTCTTCCCAAGAACAAAAGTTTTATTGGCCCTAGTTTGCGTTTGTGGCTTTGTCCAAATGTTGCCCTCGTATTTTTGCTCCATCCCTTCCATACCTTTCCCACCTTCAAGCTCATATGTACTGAACTCTGGGTACACCTTGGGAAGCTCTTTTACCTTGCCTTTGTAATCACAATCATGGATTAAAGTGTGCAAGACATCAGTAGGAGGTAACATGCGGATTATTTGAAAGCAAGAGACCGCAGTATCAAACTGAACATCTTCCTCTTCCAAATGTTGAAAGCACTTTTCCACAGGAGAGACCTCTACCTCCTCTTGCAATGACCCATGTGCCTAGACATTGATTTCTTCTATCTCTTCTTGCAATGACCCATGTGCCTGGACATTGATTTCTTCTATCTCTTCAGTGTCCAAGTCACTGCAAAGCACAATGCTCTCTAATTCAATGCACAATGCAAAACAAAAAATGTCAACGTCAAAGTTAATGCCACTTACATTGGAGTACTCTTTCGAGAACCGAGAGGAAATATAGTTGAGGGGCCTTGTTCTGGGGTCTCAAAATAATTCTCTGATTTGGCAATATATACAGAGGACAATGAATGCTCCAGGATAAAATATGCCTCGTCTCCAATCCCTGCATACAAGTGTAAAGGACAAATGGGCTCATACTCTCCTCCAATTTCAAGTAAGGCCTCCACATTTATCCCACCAATAGTTCCAAGCTTCCCCCGGATCATGTTGATTGACACAAGACATTTGCCATTCAAGAAGGGGACTCGGATGCATGCACCCATTGTAGAATGGAGGAAAACACGAGCCTCCCTGCATAATGCAATCACAACAACAATTAAGGAATTTACATTGAATATTACCTAAAAATATTTTAATACTAGATGTTCTTGCTCTAATCAATAGCATATACTAGCCATAATATAATTTTACCAGGCTCATTTTAAGACTATGGGTAGAAGCAAATAAAAATATTTATTGCAAAAACAGTCATAATGAAGGGTATCGAAAAGAGTACATGTATATATGTATATATGTTCGTGTGTGTGTGTGTATGTATACACACACACACGCAGACACACACATATTTGCTTTGTGTTAGTTCTTGCGCTTTTTTATAATCTCCTGTTAGATTTCAAAAACTCTACCAGTTGGATGCCATAGCATAACTATGCTAGCTAGATTTAAAAAAATCGGAAAAATATTGACCAAACTCTTAAATTTTAGTGTTGAAATTCATAAGTGTTAGGATAAAAAAATTTGTCCAGTGCCTAACTTAGGGTTTTTAGTAGTCGGCTACTTCTTATGAAGCTATTACTTAAGGCTTTTAGTCGTCCTCTGCACAGAAGCATCTTCCCTCGAACACACACGCAGAGAAGCGATCATGAAGCATCATACGTCTCCCCACCAGCAAAGAAACGCTGATCTCATGCGCAGGGCCCTCTCCCCACTCCAATCTTTCTCCCCAACAAAGAGACACAGAAAGGTATCATCATCCATGAATTTGTGCTATTTTGCCTGAATGAATTTGTGCGCTCAGCGCACAAAATAATAGGATGTTTTGCTGCCGCCACACTCCACACACAGTAGTATGAGATGGGCGGCGTTACTTCTTGCTATTTTTCTTGAATGAATTTGTGCGCTCAGCGCACAAAATAATAGGATGTTTTGCTGCCACCGCCACACTCCAGACACAGTATGAGATGTGCGGCATTACTTCTTGCTATTTTTCTTGAATTAATTTGTGCGCTCAGCGCACAAAATAATAGGATGTTTTGCTATCGAGCATTGAAAAAATCATCACAATTTTGAGTTCGTTTCAAGCTTCGGGGGTGCTGCCCCCGAACTCCCCCCTTGGATCCCCCCTTGGATCCCCCCGCCGAACTCCCCCCTTGGATCCCCCCGGCGGTAGAAATTTAGAGAGAGTAGTGTAAGAACATGCTATCTATATGGTGCTGTCTCAAACACATTGCATAGACTGTCTCTCTTACTACTGTCTATATTATGCATAGACTTTGTGTATACAAGAAGCTCAAAAAACTCACATTTGATGTCTTCTTGGTTGAGAAACGGCTCACACAGTCGAGAGAGGATGATAAAAAACAGAAACAGGAGGAAGCACCCACAAGAGAAGCAAACCCTAATCCATATCCATCAATCATAAAGAAGGAGAGAAGCCATAGTCATCATCTCTCTCACACACACAAAGGAGAACACAACATAGTGTTATGTCCACACTACAAAGTAAACCTAATGTAATGTCCACACCACACATGACGAGCTGGACGCGGTCATAAACACACCACACGATATCTATCTACCATACTGTCACTCTGTCAGCACCCATGTGCTATCCTCTAGCTGTATACGAGCTTGACATTTCAACACTCCCCCTCAAGCTCGACATGTCTATCTCTAGGACTCCCAATCTAGTACGGAAATACTCGAACTTATCCTTACCAAGTGCTTTGGTAAAGATATCTACAACCTGCTCATCTGTCTGCACATATGTCAAATCAACATGCCCATCTAGCACTTTCTCTCTGATGAAGTGATAGTGGACCTCAATATGTTTGGTCCTGGCATGATAAACTGGGTTACTAGCAAGCTGAATACTACTCATGTTGTCACAATGAATGACAACTCTCATATCACTCTGTAACCTGACATCATCTAGCAACTTCTTCAACCACATAGCCTCACATGCAGCTATGGCTGCTCCACGATACTTTGCCTCTGTGGTAGATAAAGCAACTGTAGGTTGCTTTTTACTGCTCCAACTCACAGCTCCACTACCAAGGCTGAAAACATATCCACTGGTAGACCTCCTGTCATATGCATGTTCTTTAATCTCTGTATATTGACATGTCCAATCCTCTTGTGCCACATGTCAATGTCCTGCACAATCCCATTGCTCTTTGAAAACATGGCTGAGCTCAATTCTGGTATGCCTACATCCAATTTGAACAACCTTCCTTCCTTCTTGCCCTTGGCAATCAATCTACAGCCATGCTTAAAGTCTTCCACAAAACAGCCATTCTCATTGAATCTTACTTGTAGTCCCTGCTCAACCATTTGGCCTACTGATGCCAAATTCTTTGTAATGGATGGTACATATAGTACCTCTGACATATTTTTCACATTTCCATCATGCATCCTCAAAGGCACACTGCCAACATGTGTTATAAGATGCTGAGTATCATCTCCTGTGACCACATAACCATTTGTATCCAATGGTTGCATCTTCTCAAACCACTCACCATGACATGTCATGTGGTTTGAGGCACCTGAATCCATATACCATGACTCATCTCCAGCATTCTGAGAATCCATTGTCCCCATAATGTGCTTCATTGCAAAAAGATGATTTGAACTCCCATCATTGTTACTGGTAGATGCATAATTTCCATGTTGTGGTCTTCCATTCCTCACATCATTCTGCTTTTTGTAACAATCTTTTGCCATATGTCCAAGTTTGCCACAATAGTGGCATTCAATCCCATTCAAATTTTGTTGAGGACCTTGCCATCGTCCTCTACCACGAGCACCTGTTCCAACTCTCCCCCTATGGGATTGAGATCCACGACCTCCACGTGATCCAAATGATGACTGTGAATTCTGAAAATTCTGATTTGATTGTGGTTGAGTAGACCTGTCATTCCAACCACGTCCTCCACGGCCTCGAGAAGTAAATCTCCCCCTGCCTCGAAAGCCTCTAGATGAGTAAAAATCCTGATTCCTTGCATGCTCATCATTGCTTGACGAGGATGCACCACCTGTAAGACTCATACCACCAAGTCCAAGCTTCAATTCCTCCACAATGAGCAATGACACAAGCTCATTAAAGTCTGGCATTCCTCCCAACCTTACTGAGATGGAAGTGTCAAAATATTTGTATTCTTTGCCTAAACCATGCAATGTGAGAGCAACCAAATCATCATCATCCATTGGGGCATGGATTGATGACAAGGAATCTGCATAACCCTTGATTTCTTGAACATACTCATGTATACTCCTATTCCTTCGTGTTACACTGTGAATCTGTTGCTTTAGTTGTATCTTCCTTGCACCAGTGTCTGTCTCATACATTCGGCACAATATACCCCATGCTTCTTTCGGTGTATCTGCATCTTGGATGTGAATAAGCAAGGCATTTGTTACACATATTGAAAAATAATGCAATACTTTCGAGGACCGCTCTACCCATTGCTTGTGAGCCAACAACTGAGCATTATTTGGTTGAGGAGGTAGGAATGGCTCCAGGTCTTCATCCGACACGAGACTCCATAAACCTTCGCCTTTCAAAAAACTCTTCATTCGAAACTTCCACACTTGAAAGTTAGTTCTGTCAAGCTTCTCTCCAACAATCTGTATCGGACCATCTCCCATTGTTGCAAAAATATAGTAGATGTACCCCTTTGACAAGTTGTATGCAGGACCTGTAAAGCTTCAAATCTCTCCAAATCACATCAAATGCTTGCAAATTGTGTGCATTTACATCCCATAATGATTCATCAACAATGTACACTCGATCAAAGTTGAAACCAAATGATACTTCTTCACAAAAAAATTTCTGGTTTTTTTTCTCGCGAGAGAACCAGTCAAAGATTATGCTCTAAATCCTTCAAATCTTGTCCAAATGCAATGATTCAACTTGCATTGGCTTGCCAACACATTTCTCCAACATATCCTAGAAGGGTTTGATCAAATTCTTCAAGGTGAATGAGAACCACCAATTTTTGTAGCTCCCTGGTTTGCCTTTTTCTACATCTGTCAGGTACCACCTCTCACTAAAAGTGCTCTATCTCCTTCAAATCTTATCCAAATTCAAAACTTTTTGAATCAAAAGTTTAGCAACTCATAGGAATCTACTTGTACCAAAGGAATTAGGCCAATTTGATATAGACAAGGATTAATACCTTGATTAATAATGCTCTGTTTCTGGACAGACTTTCTGCAAACCTGCAAACCTCTGCTAATTGAGTTCAATGAGCTCCAAATACATCAAATGAGCTGCCCCAAATGTTATCTTGCTCTCAATCATACTTTTGCTAAGTACTCCAAGCTTTAAAGCATCCAATTTGGTGTCCAAATGAGGGAATTAGACCATAATCATTGCAAACTGTCCAAGAAGCTCTTCCAGAAGGCGCCGCCTGCTCCTGGGGGCTATAGAAAAGGGGAAATTCACAATTGAGGTGATAAGATTCTTAGCAATGACCTAAACCAACTTGTGCTTGAAGGGTTTGACTCAATTCTTCCTCTAGCTTCTGCAATCGATCCTCCACCGGGCATATGTTCTCTGTTTTTGTAGAGTCCAAAAAACCAGAGTTTTTTTCTTCACAAATTGCCTGTAATAATGCATCAATTTTCCATGCAATGACTTGCCCCAAAGTTGCTAATACATGTGTTCATTCACAGTACATGAGAGCCTCAGTGTTTGCTTTGCATTTGATCCAATACATTTGCCAAGACACACTCCTTCATAAGCTTTCCATTAAAGCTTCAAAACAGAAATTTTCTGCTTGCTTTTGCACCTTTAATCTTCTCATACACTTGCTCTTGATACCTGCAATCCGCAGAGGGGGTCTTGCTACACTTACCAATGGTCCTTAGCTCTCAGATCTGATGCCGATGTGTGCTCCACAGCTCCTCCTTTGCTCCAAGCTCCAATGGCTTCCTTCACAGCTTTTTCTTCTTCTTCCCTCTTCTCTCACTCACTCTCACAACACAGCTAATGAGCTCTAGGCTCTGATACCATGATAAAAAACAGAAACAGGAGGAAGCACCCACAAGAGAAGAAAACCCTAATCCATATCCATCAATCATAAAGAAGGAGAGAAGCCATAGTCATCATCTCTCTCACACACAAAGGAGAACACAACATAGTGTTATGTCCACACTACAAAGTAAACCTAATGTAATGTCCACACCACACATGACGAGCTGGACGCGGTCATAAACACACCACACGATATCTATCTACCATACTGTCACTCTGTCAGCACCCATGTGCTATCCTCCCCAGTTGTATACGAGCTTGACATTTCAACAGAGGAGACCAGCAAACGTGTGCATCTACAGAACAATAGCACAAAAAGAAAAAAGTTTATCCTTAAAAAAGTGCTGGATTGCAAAATATCACTTCTAAAGTTTATTAGTACTCAATATTGAATGCTTCAGATTTGGCCTACCGAATCTTTATATATTTTCTAATAAATTTGAATGCCTTGAATTGAACACCTGAAAAGGGCTCCGTAAATATTTTCCAATGAAGATTTTTTTAAAATATTCAATACGGCATTGAATGCCTTGGAATTTGGGCCAAAGCACTCCATATGATAATCTCAAAGATATTCTGTTCGTTAATGAGTTGGCCGTTTTGTTGGATAGTGAATGTGCCACCTTTGTTTGATGATTGTGTTGCAGTACTGAATTTAATCTCTTTAGTGAATGTGCCACCTTTTTTTTTAAGTTTGTGTCGTAGTACTGAATTTGCTGTTAAAATAATCAATTAATTATACAATACGAGTAGAATACTATTTGAAGATTTGTTCTTGTATTTTTGCATGGCTATCTGGTTTTCAAATGAGTTCGAGTCATTTCACTAGAGCATCTTGCTTGAAAGGTTCTTGTTGTGCAAAAATGGATGAGTTACCTCTTGCTAAGCAGAAACAGAGTGTGCAGGTTGGCCCAGGTGAGAGCTCATCGAGACACACAAGGAGGCAAGCTGATTTTTCCAGCACTTTGGAGCAAGCCGCCTCCTCAAACCCTACTACGGAGCATGCGGTACATATCATAGATGACACTAACCTGGAGGTGGATATGGATAGGCAGCATCTGCATAGTGATGAAAGAAATGAGGAGGATGGACAAAATGTAGTGGGGGCAATTGAGGAAAATAAAGGTGATCAAAATGAGGGTGAGAATACTCAAGGTGGTGATAATGAGGATGAAGGTGAGAATACTGAGGATACTGGGAGAGAGATAGAGGGGGAAGAGAACACACATCCACTAGAGGATCAAGAAGAAACAGTTGTCACAACCCAAACTGAAGGAAGCAAGCAGAAAAAAAATAAGGTTGATATTTTTGGGAAGATTCTTGAGACATCTACTCCACAAGCCTTTTTAGATAGGATAGGAGTCAAATTTAGGTCTCCACCTCCACGTGTTCCTCTCTGTAAGATGATCCAGACGGAGGCAATCCGAAAGGTTTCTCCCTCAACAGATAAGTCTCTTACTCGAAGCTTCAAAAAACTAGGTGGGTACATTGAGAGCATGGGAGCTTTCACAGTATCAATTATGGACTTGGAAGGGGAGGAGACACCATTGACACAAGAGAGGGAGGAATCTTGGGATGAGCATTGGAGGACTGTGAATCAACAATTTGAGGAAACTCTTGCACTTGACCCCGATTGGGGTCCGTACTTGAGCCGAAAAATGGTGCATATTCTTGATGGTAATAATCGACACAATGCTTGGATGGACTGCATTTCTACAGGTGAGTTCTCATTGGGATGTTATAGTTTCTTATGCTTCTTTGTCCTTCCTAATTTTGTGCTTCTGAATGTTTTTTACAATAGCATGTAGCTGATTGTTGGACAATTTTTATTTGGATTATAAAATTTTTAAATCCTATGGTTATGGTTTCTAAAGAGTATTATATTGTTGTGTCAGTGGTGGTATGGCTATTAAAATTGGTGTGCATCTTAATGGCTTGATTTCTATGCTCTCTCGTCGCTGTGATTTCCATGTGGTTGCAACAATAGTTTGTTTCTATTAGTACTCAATGACCAATCCAACGTCTTTCTAGCGAGCCAAGCAGTATGAGTTTTGTAGTGATTTTTTATATCCGCACCATTCATTTGAAAATGCTTTATTTGCAATAGTCATTTTTAAACTTTTTTAGTCTTCTTTGTTCTGTTCATTATAGAGTTGCACTATGGTTTCACTCTTCTCTTTAACATTACATGCTCGCTTAACATCATACCATGCCCCTACTTGATCACTTTCACAAGGACTTTATTTCTACTCACTGCTCTGTGCTCACTGCTTTTGGCTCGCTAAATAGACGCACCCCCAACACTGTGTTCCTTCAGCATTTCTACACCTAGAGGGCTGGGAACAGCAGCACATCCACACATCAGCATATTCAGCCATCTTCCCAACTCCTACATAGAGAGATACCAGCATGCAAGTGGTGGAACTCAGCATTGGAGTCAGGACAGCCATCTTTCAGCCATCTTTCATCTTTATTCAGCATGTTTTCCTCTCTTCCAGGGGTAGACATCATCTAGGACAGCATAGATCCCTTTGGATCTCATTGTAACTGCATTCATCATCTAATATAGCTGCATTGCATTGACACATATTTGTTTATCTCTTAAACATCATTAAGTGTAGTTTAGTTAGACTAAGGTTGTGATTACTACGGTCAAAGCCTCACATGCCACATTGGTATCAGAGCATTACAGGGTAACCAGCCTTAGATCATGTTCATTCCATCAGTCATTCAGTCAGACATCATGTTTATCGCTTCTGCACAGTTAAACCCGGTTCTCAAAATCTTGTAGGCCACCCTTAGGGATTTTCCCTTAGGTATGCATTAGTAACCCATCCATCTGCATTCTTGCACAGCATATAGGGTTGCACATGGTTTGCATAGCAGATATCTTAGCAGTCATCTTAGTAGTCCATCTTGCATCTGCAAGGCATACATGTTTGCCCATGAACTCTCTGGGAAAGAATGACATCCATCATCAAAGGAGGACATAAGTTTTGGGCTTCAACTGGCAGTATAGCAGGGGATTTCTCTTCCACAGAAGACGGAAGTTTGCTCCAACATCGCCTCAGGAGGTTCAGAGCTTCAGGAACGACGGAGATGGAAGGTGAAAGGTTTCCACAGGCAGGGGTGACTCAGGTATTTCCAAGCAGTTTTAGCTACAGTCAAAGCCTCACATGTCACATTGGTATCAGAGCGTTACAGGGTAACTAGCCTTAGATCATGTTCATTCCATGAGTCATTTAGTCAGACATCATGTTAATCGCTTCCGCACAGTTAAACCCAGTTCTCAAAATCTTGCAGGACACCCTTAGGGATTTTCCCTTGGTATGCATTAGTAACCCATCCATCTGCATTCTTGCACAGCATATAGGGTTGCACATGGTTTGCATAGCAGATATCTTAGCAGTCATCTTAGCAGTCCATCTTGCATCTGCAAGGCATACATGTTTGCCCATGAACTCTCTGGGAAAGAATGACATCCATCATCAAAGGAGGACATAAGTTTTGGGCTTCAACTGGCAGCAGAGCAGGGGTTTCTCTTCCACAGAAGATGGAAGTTTGCTCCAACATCGCCTCAGGAGGTTCAGAGCTTCAGGAACGACGGAGATGGTAGGTGAAAGGTTTCCACAGGCAGGTCAGGGGTGACTCAGGTACTTCCAAGCAGTTTTAGCAGCATTTGCCGTTCAGTTCCTGCAGTATATAGAGTCTTGGCTCAAAGGATTTCACTCCTGCAGACGACCTCAGTCCCGGTAGCAGAAAACAGAAGGGGGCAGCGGTTCGCAGGAGAAGGATCACAGAGGAGTCGAAGGTTGCCAGGTATACCACCCAGCAACACTTTAGCAGCGGGGAATGTCATGTGCACACCATTCAGGTGTACAGTGACATGGCATTATTTTATGGCATGGCATCATCAGGCATTTAATCAGGATTTATCAGGCATTTTATGGACATTTAAATGAATGTTTTCAGCATGTACCACATGGTATGGGTTGGATTCAGCATTGTAGCATCATATTAACCATCTAGACAAAAGCATTGGGGCTTGTGGAGGCAGTCGACAGCATTCAAGTCAGCCAACCAGCCTTTAAAGCATTTATGGCATTTAAATGGCAGTCGTGAGCATATTCAGAGCTGTCCGATTGCAGCCAAGCTGGCCGACCAGCACCAATTTCCCATATATAAAGAAACGCATCATTTTAACATGGACGCGTTTTCCTTCCTAGGAGCAAAGGGGGATACAGTTCAGCATCCAACAGTGTGTTCCTTCAGCGTTTCTACACCAAGAGGGCTGGGAACAGCAGCGCATCCACGCATCAGCATATTCAGCCATCTTCCCAACTCCTACATAGAGGGATACCAGCATACAAGTGGTGGAACTCAGGATTGGAGTCAGGACAGCCATCTTTCAGCCATCCTTCATCATTATTTAGCATGTTTCCCTCTCTTCCCCAGGGGTAGACATCATCTAGGCCAGCATAGATCCCTTTGGATGTCATTGTAACCGCATTCATCATCTAATATAGCTGCATTGCATTGACACATATTTGTCTATCTCTTAAACATCATTAAGTGCAGTTTAGTTAGACTAAGGTTGTGATTACTACGGTCGAAGCCTCACATGTCACAATTGCTTCTTACCCATGGCGATCTTGTGCTCTTCTTGGTGGAGACTTTAATAACTCTCCCATGCCATCAGACAACACTACTCACAGATCTCATATGATCCCTTCTGAAAAGCGATCATGGGAGGAGTTACTTACCACAACACATGCACAAGATTTATGGACAACCATGCACACTGGAATAGTGGGCTACACCTATCATCATAATGCCTTTACTAACTACTGGGCTTGCTTGGATAGATGGTATTTACTGCATGCTCAACAACATACAGATTTCAGTCTTCATATTGAGGTTGATCACTCTCTTGGTCCCTCTGACCATGCTCCTTTATGGCTGAATATTCAGTTTGGCAGCCCTGGGATGACATGCCTTTACATTCCATTCGGATGAAACATATCAATAAAGGATACCTGCAGCATGCACAATTTCAACAATTGATCCGATATGCCATAATTCCTCTTACAACCCATGTCCATTATGACTGTAATTTTGCATGGCAACGCCTTGTGGACAGGCTTCTGTTGAGAGATGTAATCGTGGTGTTGTGTGTATGTGGGAAAGCACCCTAGAGGTGCAAGATATTGTGTGTTTGTGTGTATGTGGGAAAGCACTCTAGAAGTGCAAGATATTGTGGTGAGATGGAATGCCACATGTAATATTGTATGGTGTGTGAGTGTTGACTAAAAGAGTGGAAAAGGAGTTGCCACATGGATGATGACATGTAAAGTGGGATAAGGCTAGAAAGCCTATATCATTGTATGGTTCATGGAGAATGCAATACAAGGGAATAGTGTTGAGTGTGCAATCTCCCTCTCTCTCTAGTCATGGAGTTTTTAGTGTGGTTTAATCCACCTTGATCTTATGCTTAATCTATGTCCACCACATGACCAATCCCATTTCTAGAATCTTAACATGGTATCAGAGCTCCCCCAGATCCTTCATCTCAAACTTTTGTCTTAGTAAGATCTTTACATCAAAGATTTCTGCATCATGGTCCCCCGTAATGATAAGTCATCTACATAGATGACAACAAGCATAACTCCTCTATCACCATGTCTCACATATAATGAGAAATCTGCATTGGCTACATGAAAGCCAATAGTGACAAAATATTCAAAAATCTTGTCAGCAGACTATGCTCTTGGTGCTTGTGCTTTAAGCCATACAAGGCTTTCTTCAACCTGCAAACATGTTCGGGGTGACCCTCATCCTCATAACCAGGTGGCTGCAACATATACACCTCTTCTTGCAAATCCCCATGCAAGAATGCATTCTTTACATCCATCTGATGTAAAGACCATTGCTTTGACACAACCACTGCTATCACAACTCTCACCGTTGCCATCTTGGCAACCGGGCTGAAAGTTTCCTCATAATCAATCCCATATGTCTGCGCATATCCTTTGGCTACCAATCTAGCCTTGTACCTGTTTATGCTTCCATCACTGTTATGTTTAACTTTGTACACCCACTTGCATCCAATAGCTTTCTTGCCTTCAGGCAATTGCACTAAATCCCAAGTTTCATTTCCATATAGTGCATCCATCTCCTCATCCATAGCTTTCTCCCAACACACATTTCCAACCGCCTCATCAATGCATGTGGGCTCAACAACCTGCATAACCTTTGCCATATATGCATAGTGATGTGGCACATAACCATCATAAGTAAACCTCTGCACAGGGTTCTTCACTCTACCAGATCTTCGCAGCTTTTCGTTCATGGCTTCCATAGCCTTCTTTACACCAGGTGTTCTCATAGCTGGGATCCCAAGCTCCTCATCAAGGCGCATATCTGAGCCACTAGTAGACTCTCCATCAACATGAGAATGCCTGTAGAAATGTCAGGCATACCAAGGGGCTCAACCACTTTCTCTTTTCCTTTACGTGATGTAGTAATCACATTTGCAGGACTGGTATTATGACGCAGCCTGCCACTCCATAGTCTATCGACAGACCCACTAGATGAGGACTCTCCTGGTCCACTCAAAGACTGTGATTGCTGACCTGCATTCTGTGCAACCACACTTCCACTGACATCAGCCCCAACAGCTTCTTTTTCAGCAGCATACCAGCTGCTCATCTCATCAAAGACAACATCCCTGCTTACCCTCAACTCACGTGTAGCAGGGTTATAACACCTGTATCCCTTTTGCTCAAGGGAGTATCCAATAAACACACATTTTTTAGCTTTCGGATCCAGCTTAGTTCTCAGCTCATCTGGCACATGCACATATGCAATGCATCCAAAGACTTTCAGATGAGACAAATCTGGTTTTCTGCCAGTAAACCTCTCCTCTAGAGTTACATCATGTATGGCTGCAGTTGGAGTCCTGTTCATGATGTATACTGTTGTAGAAACAGCCTTAGCCCAATAGCTGTGCGGCATATTTTTCTCTTCCACCAATGCTCGCGCAATCTCAGCAATGTGCCTGTTTTTCCGCTCAGAAACTCCATTTTGCTGCGGAGTGTATCTGCATGTGAACTGTCTCCGAATACCATTCTTCTTCAAAAATTCAGAGAACTCATTGGAGAAGTACTCTCCCCCTCCATCTGACCTTAGACATTTTACATATTTCCCTGTTTGCTTTTCAACTAAAACTCTGAAATTCTGAAAGTGAGTGAACACCTCACTCTTCTCCTTCATGACATATACCCACACTTTCCTTGTGTGGTCATCAATGAAAGTCACATAATACCTATAGCCTCCCATAGATATGGTCTTCGTAGGACCCCATACATCTGAATGCACAATATCTAGTGCATTTCTGCTCACATATCTGTTACGTGGAAACACATGCTTTGTTTGCTTCCCAAATTGGCATGCTTCACATATTTTCTGCATACCTTCCACTTTAAATTTTGGCAGCCCTGTCACAATTCCTTTTGTCTGCATAGACTTCAATCTCTGCACATTTACATGTCCAATCCTTTTATGCCAAATGTCTGTGTCTGCAACAATTCCTAAACCATTTGCAAACATCGCAGCACTCATTTCAGGCATGTCTACATTTAATGTAAACATTCTGCCCACTCTGTTGCCTTTTGCAACCAACCTGCACTTGTCTTTAAAATCTTCAACATAACATCCATCAGGGTTAAACCAAACCTGCAAACCCTGCTCAATCATCTGGCCAACTGAAACCAGATTCTTTGTTATGTTCGGTACATGAAGTACATCTGCAAGGTACTTCACTTTGCCATCCTGCATAGACAATGGCACATCTCCAACGTGGGCAATTGGATGAGCAGTGTCATCCCCTGTTTCCACAAAACCTGGTCTTTCTGGGTTTTTCATCTCCTTGAACCACTCCCCATGACTCGTCATGTGGTTCGAAGCGCCTGAATCCACATACCATACATTATCTTTTTGTGCTGCATCAACATTTTCAGACATGGCATTCACGACATGCTGCATAACAAACAACCTTTCATTATCCTCATTATTTCTGCTTGAGGATGCATAGTTGTTTTGCTGCACTTTCCCATTTTGCATGTCAGCCTGCTTCTTATAACATTCTGCCTGCACATGTCCAGGCTTACCACAATAATAGCATTCACGTGCATCATTATATTGCCTTTGCCAATTTTTACGGCCTCTTTGACTCCCCCTGCCTCTGAATTTGCCTCTTCCACCTGCGTGTTGTTGTTGTTGTTGTTGATTCTGGGACTGTTGTTGTTGCTGCTGCTGCTGACCATAATTCTGATTACCTGTTCGGCCACATCCTTGACCGCGTCCACGGCCTCCTCTACCTCGTCCTCTTCCTGAACTCGTGTAGAAGGCCTGTTACTCTGAACTATTTTTGCTTTGTGAAGACTGTTGGTCTTCACCCAAGCTCTTCTCTTCGATAATCAGCATAGACACCAAATCTGTAAAGTTGGGAATGTTTTCCCGAGTCTGAATGGACGTCTTGAATGCCTTGTATTGTGGCCCGAGACCACGTAGACAGACTTCCACCTTATCATCATCATCTATACTGACACACCAATAGATGCAAGGGATTCCACAATACCCTTTATCTTCAGGGCATAGTCATTCATAGACATGCTCTTTTTCTCCACAGTATGAAGTTCATTCTTCAACTGTATCTTACGTGCCTTGGTATTTGTTTCATAGAGCTTTACCAAGGTGTCCCACGCCTCCTTGGGTGACTTGGCATCCTGAATGTGCCCAATCATGGTGTCCTGTATACTAATGGAGAGCCAATACATAACCTTCCTGGCTCCTTGGTTCCAGTCTTTAAACTCTTTCACATATGCAGTAGTATATCCGGTATCTCCGGTGCCTCTTCATGCTCACCTTCTATGTAGTCCCAATAGTCTTTTCCCATCAGGAAATTCGTCAACCTGGACCTCCAAGTATGGAAGTTATTCTTATCCAGCTTCTCAGCCACAATCTGTGTTATGCCATCATTAGACATCTTGCCAAACACACAATTTTACCAGAAACTGCACTCTGGTTTTTCCTGCACAAATGCTGTATTTCCTGTAGTGGTACTATAGTACTCTCAAATGTCACAACGAGTGACTTCAATGTGCATACATACACCCACCAATGGCAACTGTAGACCTCTTTGCAGCACCCACAGTGTCTGCACAGTCAATCTGCCTTCCTGCAGTTCTTAAAACACAGTTCTGCAGAGAATCGATGACTTACTCGCAGTGCTCGAAATCGCCTGCTTTCTGAAAAACGGAGGTCCAGACGCGCTCAAAATGCGTTTTCGGCCCAAAAATTTCAGTCCGATAGGACTATAGTTGCCCTATAGCTTTACTCCCGCGAAGAAAGCTCCTCAATCAGAGATCGTTGCCGGTGCCTCCCGTAGAGCTCCCGACAAGGGTGTAACCAACACAAATAGGGAAGAGTAGTTGAAGCTCTTACCCTCGTACCGCTTCTTGTGGTTCTCTTGCTTGCAGCTCAGCCCTTAGCACGAACCAGGCTCTGATACCATGAAAAGATGCAGGGGGAAGAGAGCTTGAGCTCTTGCAAGCACACACACACACTCACAAACCCTAATAGAGAACACACAAGGTGAGAGGCTGAAAGTCTTCTTCTTCTCTACTCAACACTCAACACACCATATACAAAGATAAGAGTACTCACAATATGAAAGGTACTCAACCAAATACATACACGGGTTCTCTATAGTGTGAACCCGACTAAATGAGCTGGCGCTATAACTATGCCAGTCTCTAGAATGGCTGTCACACAGCCTGCCATCCCACTGGCCGCATATCTCCCATGATCTCACCAACCATGCCAATGGTGTAAGTGTGGGGCCTATCCCCCAGGCGGGTCATCAGTGGCCACCGCCTCACTAGACGAGCTCGATATCTCAACACTCCCCCTCGAGCTCAACTCCATCTATTGTACACCAAGCGAAGCCCTGAATCTGCGGAGCTTCTCTGTACCCAATGCTTTGGTGAAGATGTCAGCTACCTGATCCTCTGTGCTGACATAAACAACGTCAAGATCTCCTGCCAAGACCTTCTCTCTGATGAAGTGGTAGTGGACCTCTATGTGCTTCGTACGAGCATGAAAGACTGGGTTCCTGGCCAACTGGTCTCATTTGAGAAACTTGTGAAGAGGCAACCTTGAAAATGTTGGCATGCATATGGAAGAGCATGCTATATATATGGAATTCATATTGGAGCTCATGAAAGGCCATGTTAATGGCTATGGGAGAAACCTCATACTGGAGGTTTACAGGTTTACGAAGGCAAAGAACTTGCAATGACTAATGGAGGTTGATTTGGACTCATGGAGGGCCATATCAATGGCTTATGAAACCTCATAATAGGGGTTTTTGAAGAGGAAAATGTAGACAAAGAATCGGGAAGGAGGTAGCGCAGTCAACATGTGGAAGAAGTGAGCATGTGGAAGAAGTGAGCAGCGCAAATTGGTGGCAAAAAAGGAAGAGTCCTAGAGAGGACAAGCAGTTATGGCGAGCTCAAAGGAGAGGAGCTCAAAGAAGATGACCTACACGGTGGGTCCTATAGCTGCATATTTTGGCAGCACAGACATTTGGTCAAGGCCACCAAGGAATCCGTAGAGAAAGAAAAGCATCAGTCATGGCATAGGAACTCCAAGCATCAAAGCTCCTCAAACATTTGGCTATGGCGGACTACTGTGTGCAATAGAGTAATAAGCAAAAGAGGAAGAAGATGATCACGTGGCACAGTTGCAGAGCTAGAGGAGTTAGAGCTATGTGCATGCCATCTTTGGCGCATAGCTGGTAGAGTAACTACAGCTATTGAAGCAAGAGGCTCATTTTTGGCATGTAGTAGAATGGTGCAGCAAATATCACGTGTTGTTGTGCAGACGTGGTGGTGAATGGATAAAGAACTGCATCTTTTCGAACAGACGAAGGAGAAGAAGACCCTGTGTGAATGTTCAGGGAATCTGACGACGACTGCAAAACCAGCTCGTCTCGTCGGTGCGCACAGAAGCGCATTCAACGCACAAAGCAGTCGTGCACACATTTCAAAGAAATTAAAAAAAAGGATTAATTTAACCCTTATTGGAAGTAAGGGCAAATTCACACAACACCGTATCATTTACTTTTAAAGCATAAGCTTTGTTCACATGCCTTTAACAGGCATTATATGTGAACACATTCACACACAACTAATTTCCAAAGTTTTCTTTCAAGATGTTCACACACACATCGAGGGTCCCCTGCCCGGTTGCGACCAAGGGGTTTCTAATTTTATTTTTCACCCAAATATGATGATGGACAATCGTCCACGAGCATGCGTGCTCAAAACAAAAAAATTTTGTAATCATCCATGGTATGAGGGTAACCATGCCCGAGCTCACCAAGAAGCTCAAAATGGTTGTTGTGATGTGTGCATGAGCGATGCACGTGTGAGGTGCATGCGCATGGGTTGGATCCCACCCGAACTTCCATGTTCTCAAAATGGACTAGGTGTCTAAGATGGTAGACACAGGTACACATGTTTGGATGATGGACACTCCAATGTATCATTGAGGGGGAGTGTAGAGAGGTAGCGATTGCGTTTGTGCAATGCTACATTGATATGGGTGATGGATGATGGGTGAGTTGTGGAACACCTCGATTAAGAGGGGGTGTTGAGAGATGTAATCGTGGTGTTGTGTGTATGTGGGAAAGCACCCTAGAGGTGCAAGATATTGTGTGTTTGTGTGTATGTGGGAAAGCACTCTAGAAGTGCAAGATATTGTGGTGAGATGGAATGCCACATGTAATATTGTATGGTGTGTGAGTGTTGACTAAAAGAGTGGAAAAGGAGTTGCCACATGGATGATGACATGTAAAGTGGGATAAGGCTAGAAAGCCTATATCATTGTATGGTTCATGGAGAATGCAATACAAGGGAATAGTGTTGAGTGTGCAATCTCCGTCTCTCTCTAGTCATGGAGTTTTTAGTGTGATTTAATCCACCTTAATCTTATGCTTAATCTATGTCCTTCACCATGATCAATCCCATTTCTAGAATCTTAACAGCTTCAACATGCTATTCATGAATATGGGAGTAATTTCATGCATAACTGGAGAGCTAAAGTTCATCATGCCAAAGCAGTAGTTCAAACCTTGACTGCACATTCCCAATTGCAGCCCCTCTCCTCTCAACAAATGGACACTCTCTCTCAGTCAACAGCTCTCTTACAAGCTATTGACCGACGGAAATTGGCCAAGTGGCAGGTTCGGGCAAGGATGAATCAATTCATGGATAAAGGTTGCTCTTCAAAATCTTTCTTGGTTACATGCTTACAGGAGGAAGACCTCTTGCCTCAAAGTCCGTAAACTGGATGGTGAATGGACTCGGTCTTTCTCAGAGCTCCAACATGAATGCTTTTCTTATTTTCAGAAACTGTTTGCACCCCTTGCTACCACTTCTTTGCACGAATTACAAGCTCGGGATACTCTTTCACAGCACGTTCTTCCCATTCTCAACCCACAGGAAGCTCTCAAACTTGATATGCCTTTCACTGATGTGGAGCTTGATGATGCCTTGTCCCATCTCAGCACTGGTAAGGCACCAGGGTATGATGGCCTCACGGCGGAATTTTTCTTACACTTTTGGGAAGACCTTAAAGGTGTTATCCTGCAAATGATTAATGAGGCTTGGCATACAGGAGTACTCCCCCAATCATGGAAGCATGGCATAGCTAAACTCATCCCCAAGCGGAATTTGTGTGAGCATCTCATGGATTGGAGGCCCATCACATTGATGCCTGTTGCAAGTGCTTTATGAGGGTTTGCATCCCTTGCAATATGGCTTTGTTCCTAGGCGGCAGATCCATGATAATATTGGCAATGCTCTCATGGCTATTGAATATGCAAAATATTCTGACCAAGATGTTTTTATTATGCAAGTGGACTTTGCTAAAGCTTTTGACACGGTCAACTGGGATTTTATCTCACAGATAATGGCTTAGATGGGATTCGGGCCAAAAATGGCTAATGTCATCTATTGCTTGTATGCTGACTCTACAGCCCAATGCATCCTTGGCAATCCTCTTTCTAAATCTTGGTCCTTGGGTCGTTCGGTCAGACAAGGGTGTCCACTCAGTGTCCTCTTATATGCCATTGCCACTCACCCACTTCTAAGATACTTGGTGCATCTTATCGTGCAAGACCTTGTCATTGGTCTTCAGATTCCTGGAGCCTCTCCTTTTATGGCTCAGGCATATGCAGATGACTCCTTCTTTATGCAGCATAATTCTCCATAGCAGTTGAAGACTCTTATGGACACTCTCTCTATATATGGCATGGCTGCTGGCCTGCATGTCAATTTTGACAAATCCAGCCTCATACCTCTGCATTTATATGATTGGCATGTTCTTTTATGGCCCGGACACATTATGCAACTCTATGATGTGGTCCGCCATCTTGGTTACCCTATTGGCTGGTACATCACTAGGAAACAACAGTTAAAGTGGATTTTTGACAAACTTCATGCCAAGCTCCATGTAAGATCCCTGTTCCCACCGAGCAACGGATTCGGGGTACTGGCAGCGGAAGTAGCGCTTCTCGCGCGGGACAGGGGTCCCACACTCGGGGCCTCGCCCACGGATATCCGGATAAGAGACTAATCCGTCGGTTGTTCCAAAACCGAACCCGGAAAAAAAATTTCTTAACCGGAAGCACGGGCGATTCCACCAGGATAACTTTTTACTCTAACGTAGTCAAGATCATTTCTGATCGAAATGATCCAATTACATCTATAAGATACTTAGTCAGTTCAAGGAAGAAACTTGCACTTGGATCATTGGGATCAACGCTTTTTTCCCCATTCAAGAGGCACAGCCGTTGATTCCTATCCATAGAACAGTTACTGTCCGGGATTTTTTTTTTTCTATCGTAAAAACAAAAGTTTGAGTCTCGATTTACGGATCCATCAGTCCAGCCTAACCCCATCCAATCCCATGGGTTAGCCAACCGCCCAACCACTGTAGTGATGGGGTCCAATTAAAAATTTGGTTAGGTTTTGTCCCGGGTACCAAGGAAAAGAGTTCCAAGGCCCCCTAGCCGGATGTTCATGCAAAATAAAACTAGTCACACCACTCACACACCCAATATGAAATTGCCTTTTTTTTTTCAACCAGATTCAACCAGTTTAAAACAATCCTTTAATAAAACCATAGTATCATTGATCACCATCTTCCAATTTATCCAATTGATTCTTAATTTCCCATCATTCCTTCATCAGAGTATCTATGGCATCATTGGTAACTAGAACGCTCAGGAGCCGTTTCGATAGTTCCTAGCCCATAATACTTGGCAATATAATCACTTAACAAGATGGACTCTCGTTGAAGATCAGCAAGATCAACCAACAGATCCATATAAGGAGCCATGGACTCATCCATTGAAGACCAGCAAGGTCAATCAACCAGATCCATGCTCGATTTCAGAAAACAACTCCAACTCTGTTCCAATATCTTCCTCGACGCACGCGTGGGTATCCTAGGCAACCCAGAGCCCGAGCACCGTATGGTCAGCACCCTCTAGGATCCTTCGCAGGTAACCTAGCGCTTCACGCATAGGCCGCTTCCTTGGCCCCTCATCCACCGTACCGGAAGCTCACCATTTTAATCGCACCGAGGCTGGTCAAGACCTCGGCCGACTTGCTACGCGAGACGTCCTTCATTGACTCCCCGTCAGCAGTTGCAACTTTACCATCACGACTTTAATCACAAGACGGTCAAAATGCTCCCCCCAGCATTCTTGACATAAAACAATCATTTACAAACAGCATTTACAAACAGTATTTTACAACAGTTTACAACACAATTTCTATTTTAACTTTCATTTTTCCACATTATCCTTTATCAATCTACATTACTTATTCCATATTCCATTTATATGTATACTCATTCCATCACATCATTTCTATCTCATCACTTCAGATTCCCTCACATCGCATATCGTATATTCACATCCATACATCCACATCTATATGCGTACATTCACATCTACATGCATACATCTACATCTCTATGCATACATCCACATCCACGTTCACATTCACCTCCATACATCTACATCTACATGTATACATCCACATCTCCATTCACATCTACATCTATACATCTACATCTACATGCATCCATCCACCTCCACATCCACATCTACATCTATACATCTACATCTACATGCATACATCCATATCTCCATTCCCATCTACATCTATACATCTACATCTACATGCATCCATCTACCTCCACATCCACATCTACATCTATACATCTACATCTACATGTATACATCCACCTCCACATCCACATCCGTATCTATACATCTACATCTACATGTATACATCCACATCCACATCTATACATCTACATCTACATGCATACATCCACATCTCCATTCACATCTACATCTATACATCTACATCTACATGCAAACATCCACATCTCCATGCATGATAAAATTCTTTTAATTAATCTAGGATGATAGATCCTAGAATATGGTAGAAAGTCCTCTTTTTATGCTTTGAATGAATTTATTTTATGCGTAATTTCTATAAAAATTTTGCCATAGCTCCGCTACTATGACTGATAAATCTCAATTTTTTTTTTCTAAGGGATAAAGCTCATTATTAAAGAAATAATTAGAATGGTCTCTAATTGGATCATCAATCCATAATGGTCTCTAATTGGATCATTAAGAAAACAATTAGAATGGTCTCTAATTGGATCATCAATCCATAATGGTCCCTAATTGGATCATTAAGAAAACAATTAGAATGGTCTCTAGTTGGATCATCAATCCATAATGGTCTCTAATTGGATCATTAAGAAAACAATTAGAATAGTCTCTAATTGGATCATCAATCCATAATGGTCTCTAATTGGATCATTAAGAAAACAATTAGAATGGTCTCTAATTGGGTCATCAATCCATAATGGATTGAATCATCAATGTGCATAAACTAAAAGCATAGCAAAAAGCCATTAATTTGGCCTCAAGAATAGCTTAATCTTGGATTAAGGAAAAGCTTTATGAAAAGCTTCATTTGGATTGAGAATGGGTCATGAGTATGACCATTTCTTGAGTGAGAGAGAGAAATTATAAAAACCATTAGAATTTAAATATAAGTGGAAATTAACTTCTATAGCATTTATTAAATTATGTAACTCTTCACTGCTATTCACCAATTAACTTCATTAGCATTTAAAAAAAACCATACCAATTAAACTTCTCAAGCTTGAGAGGGGTTGAGAAGAGAGAATCATTGAGAAATCATAGAAAAGATCGAAATTCAATATACTTACCTTATGATTTGCTTGATTCTTTATTCACGGTAGAGGCCCCCAACCAATCAATTGGTTTAGTATGTTGATGGAGCCACCAATGGAGATTGAAGAAAGAGAGAGGTATCAAAAACTAGTGAATTATTAAAGAATTCACAGTTCTTGGCTTAGGTAGAGTAGAGTAACAAGGCATAAGACACTATATATTTTAGCTTAGGTGGAGTAGAGTAACAAAGCATAAGACTCTATCTAATTTGGCTTAGGTGGAGTAGAGTACAAAGCATAAGAGACTATATATTTTGGCTTAGGTGGAGTAGAGTAACAAAGCATAAGACACTATGTTATTTTTCAACAAGAGGAGGCTTCTATTTATAGGAAAATTTGAGCTCCTAACCAAACAAACTGATTCTAGAATTTTCCAAGTCAGTTTGGTCACTTTTTGACCATTTTTAGGTCAATTAAGCTAACTTTTTGGAACTAGACTTGAATTAGGAGAGAGGAGAGATAAAATATCTCAATTTTTATGAGTTTAAAACTCATTCAAGCATGTGAAATATGCACCTCCTTTAAAGAATTCCCCTTCCTTACATATGTGTCAAAATTGTATTGCTCATAGTTTTTTACTAATAAACCTTGTACATTTTCAACTCTTCATCTTATGTGAAATATGCACCTCCTTTAAAGAACTCCTCTTCCTTACATATGTGTCATAGTTTTTTTACTAATAAGCCTTGTACATTTTCAACTCTTCATCTTATGTGAAATATGCACCTCCTTTAAAGAACTCCCCTTCCTTACATATGTGTTTATTTACTAATAAACCTTGTACATTTTCAACTCTTCATCTTATGTGAAATATGCACCTCCTTTAAAGAACTCCTCTTCCTTACATATGAGTTTATTTACTAATAAACCTTGTACATTTTCAACTCTTCATCTTATGTGAGCATTTACTCATTTTTGGGTATCTTCTTTTACAATTTGGATTTATCTCCTCCCTACACATGGATTGATGCTATTGGCCCATAGAAACCTTAATTGGACCATAGTCTAAAGATTTCTGAAAATCTAGGCCCTTAGACTAAGGTTCTTTATACCTATTTCCAATTTATTCCAATTGCACATTGGAAATTTCTTTTTGAATTTCTGTTTCAGGGGAACTTATTTTAATAAGATGAGTTATTTTTCTATCCAAAAATATTCATAATCTGAATATTCTCTCTCTAGAATATTTTCTCTCTCTAGGTTAAAACAGTTAGAAACAAGGTCTTTATATTTCTGAAGAGGGATTGATTATGGGGGAAGATACTAGACATCAAAAAGGGGGTTGGGGGAGGAATCTTACATTCTACCCCACTTAAAAAACGCGAGATGTCCTCATCTCGCAACTTGGGATAATTTCGCAAGATGCACGAATATGAGACTTAGAGAAAATTTTTAATCAAGATTAACCACCAAGAAAAGTCTTAAAGAGAGCAAGATTCAAAATAAGAACAAGATTTAAACTTTATTCATTCACGGGACTTATACAGTAAAGATAGAAGAACTCTTTACACTTCCATAAGCCCATCCATCATATGGTCACAAAAGCAGTCCTCACAAGCTGCACAAGTATAGGGTAACTCATCTATGGGAATGATTCTGCTGGTTATTGCCGCACCTATCTCAGTGGTATGAGGTGATCTAACAAAAGGACCTCTGAGAGGCAAGCCAAAAACGGGGTAAAGGCATATCTTCTCATGAGGAAGAAAACACGCCAGTAAGAAGACCCGCTCAGAAAACCCAAGATGCCTTGATCTCATGACACAGTAGTATCGGGGACCCAAACCCAAAGCTTCAATAACCATGGCCAAGCGGACATTGTTACGAAAGTGCTGCTGACCCCAGGGTGTTACCCTAGTTATGTTTTGATAGGTCCGCCATTTGGTCTGCGCTACAGAAGTTCCTAGGTGAGGAAAAAGTGAGCGCTCATACTGTTCTATAAAGTCTTTCTTCACAGACTCTCTTGCGTCTTGAAGGTGAGAAATCATCATGGATAAAACTAGCTCTTGTTGCCAAGCCATGAAGGAGATTAAGAAAGAAAGGAGATTGATGGGAGTAAGATTACTGTGAGCGATAAGTAAAAGTTACGACTTATATAAAGGAAGGAGCTAGCGTAACCTAGAAGCCAACGGTAACTTGCCACTGAAGTTTTACCGTCTTTCCATGATTTGTGTTTGACACAGTTTCTATAGAAGGCATTAAGAATTTTGAGATGAGGAGATAAAAGAAACTTGTAGGCTAAGTCACCTACTTTCATTGAATTCAGATATAAAGGTCACAATATCTGGGGGATAACTTCTTATCCTCTCCAAGAGATAAAGAACTTCTTTTGGGCCGTACTCGAATGAAAACCAAAACCTTGGTATCCAAAACACCGATTCTCACTTCTAAACTCATTGTTCTAAATCCTTAAAACAGGTGGGACTCCTGAGAGTATTCTAGGGAAAGGGTCTTCCTTTTTTTAAACAGAAACTTTCTTTTATTTTAGAGAGGGAATAATTATAAGATCAGAAAGGGAGATTCTTACTCCTGTATACCTCGAAGGCTGGGGAGAAATCTTACATTCTACCCCACTTAAAAAGTGCGAGATGTCCTCATCTCGCAAGGTAGAGGATAACTCTTTTTCTTAAGATCCACTTTTATTCTGGGGTTCCTTATATTCTGGTCAACCCAACAGAACACTGGGATAATTATCCCTTATATAGAACTCATCATTAAATAACAATTCATTCAGATCATATCATTCATATCTTTAACATGATAAGGTCCATTAGACCGAAAAGTTTCCTTCGGAACATTCCTCCACGGAAATTTCAGTTAAGCAAGTTCTCAATTTGACATCCCTTAACTTGATCTACCGGTCAAGTATTAACAGTAGCAATCTGACAGCACAACCCACTAATCTCATAGTGATTTGCTGAATTCGTTATCATCATTCTAGTTATGAATATCATCACAAGGACTCGTCCCATTCCCCCTCATTGTGGTTTCATTATATTTCAACTAATTTTTAAAAATCAACATTTTTCAATCAGCATTTTCAATCAGAATCCAAATCAATTCATTCATTCTCAAACAGAATTAAAAATCATATCAATCACATTCGAAATCATCATCTAGATAGCATTAACGCTTATAATTTCAAGTCTTAGATTTACTCGTATATACTGTCAGTAAAGAGCTGCAGTATACTCTCGGTATATACGCGTAGTCACGGCCCTTGGAATTATAAGGTAAATAATATCATGTCTACGCCTCAAGCAAGTCAGGGATTCTATATAATCGCGGTACTTCTATCTGGAGAACCAATTACCAAATTATGAATTTCAGTTTGAATATCAAATTGTATGAATTATATCACACAATTATAACCTTTTTGTGTTTCTTGATAAATTTTTGACATATTTGTCTTCTCAGTTGATCTTTATTAACCTGGCTCTGATACCAACTGTAAGATCCCTGTTCCCACCGAGCAACGGATTCGGGGTACTGGCAGCGGAAGTAGCGCTTCTCGCGCGGGACAGGGGTCCCACACTCGGGGCCTCGCCCACGGATATCCGGATAAGAGACTAATCCGTCGGTTGTTCCAAAACCGAACCCGGAAAAAAAATTTCTTAACCGGAAGCACGGGCGATTCCACCAGGATAACTTTTTACTCTAACGTAGTCAAGATCATTTCTGATCGAAATGATCCAATTACATCTATAAGATACTTAGTCAGTTCAAGGAAGAAACTTGCACTTGGATCATTGGGATCAACGCTTTTTTCCCCATTCAAGAGGCACAGCCGTTGATTCCTATCCATAGAACAGTTACTGTCCGGGATTTTTTTTTTTCTATCGTAAAAACAAAAGTTTGAGTCTCGATTTACGGATCCATCAGTCCAGCCTAACCCCATCCAATCCCATGGGTTAGCCAACCGCCCAACCACTGTAGTGATGGGGTCCAATTAAAAATTTGGTTAGGTTTTGTCCCGGGTACCAAGGAAAAGAGTTCCAAGGCCCCCTAGCCGGATGTTCATGCAAAATAAAACTAGTCACACCACTCACACACCCAATATGAAATTGCCTTTTTTTTTTCAACCAGATTCAACCAGTTTAAAACAATCCTTTAATAAAACCATAGTATCATTGATCACCATCTTCCAATTTATCCAATTGATTCTTAATTTCCCATCATTCCTTCATCAGAGTATCTATGGCATCATTGGTAACTAGAACGCTCAGGAGCCGTTTCGATAGTTCCTAGCCCATAATACTTGGCAATATAATCACTTAACAAGATGGACTCTCGTTGAAGATCAGCAAGATCAACCAACAGATCCATATAAGGAGCCATGGACTCATCCATTGAAGACCAGCAAGGTCAATCAACCAGATCCATGCTCGATTTCAGAAAACAACTCCAACTCTGTTCCAATATCTTCCTCGACGCACGCGTGGGTATCCTAGGCAACCCAGAGCCCGAGCACCGTATGGTCAGCACCCTCTAGGATCCTTCGCAGGTAACCTAGCGCTTCACGCATAGGCCGCTTCCTTGGCCCCTCATCCACCGTACCGGAAGCTCACCATTTTAATCGCACCGAGGCTGGTCAAGACCTCGGCCGACTTGCTACGCGAGACGTCCTTCATTGACTCCCCGTCAGCAGTTGCAACTTTACCATCACGACTTTAATCACAAGACGGTCAAAATGCTCCCCCCAGCATTCTTGACATAAAACAATCATTTACAAACAGCATTTACAAACAGTATTTTACAACAGTTTACAACACAATTTCTATTTTAACTTTCATTTTTCCACATTATCCTTTATCAATCTACATTACTTATTCCATATTCCATTTATATGTATACTCATTCCATCACATCATTTCTATCTCATCACTTCAGATTCCCTCACATCGCATATCGTATATTCACATCCATACATCCACATCTATATGCGTACATTCACATCTACATGCATACATCTACATCTCTATGCATACATCCACATCCACGTTCACATTCACCTCCATACATCTACATCTACATGTATACATCCACATCTCCATTCACATCTACATCTATACATCTACATCTACATGCATCCATCCACCTCCACATCCACATCTACATCTATACATCTACATCTACATGCATACATCCATATCTCCATTCCCATCTACATCTATACATCTACATCTACATGCATCCATCTACCTCCACATCCACATCTACATCTATACATCTACATCTACATGTATACATCCACCTCCACATCCACATCCGTATCTATACATCTACATCTACATGTATACATCCACATCCACATCTATACATCTACATCTACATGCATACATCCACATCTCCATTCACATCTACATCTATACATCTACATCTACATGCAAACATCCACATCTCCATGCATGATAAAATTCTTTTAATTAATCTAGGATGATAGATCCTAGAATATGGTAGAAAGTCCTCTTTTTATGCTTTGAATGAATTTATTTTATGCGTAATTTCTATAAAAATTTTGCCATAGCTCCGCTACTATGACTGATAAATCTCAATTTTTTTTTTCTAAGGGATAAAGCTCATTATTAAAGAAATAATTAGAATGGTCTCTAATTGGATCATCAATCCATAATGGTCTCTAATTGGATCATTAAGAAAACAATTAGAATGGTCTCTAATTGGATCATCAATCCATAATGGTCCCTAATTGGATCATTAAGAAAACAATTAGAATGGTCTCTAGTTGGATCATCAATCCATAATGGTCTCTAATTGGATCATTAAGAAAACAATTAGAATAGTCTCTAATTGGATCATCAATCCATAATGGTCTCTAATTGGATCATTAAGAAAACAATTAGAATGGTCTCTAATTGGGTCATCAATCCATAATGGATTGAATCATCAATGTGCATAAACTAAAAGCATAGCAAAAAGCCATTAATTTGGCCTCAAGAATAGCTTAATCTTGGATTAAGGAAAAGCTTTATGAAAAGCTTCATTTGGATTGAGAATGGGTCATGAGTATGACCATTTCTTGAGTGAGAGAGAGAAATTATAAAAACCATTAGAATTTAAATATAAGTGGAAATTAACTTCTATAGCATTTATTAAATTATGTAACTCTTCACTGCTATTCACCAATTAACTTCATTAGCATTTAAAAAAAACCATACCAATTAAACTTCTCAAGCTTGAGAGGGGTTGAGAAGAGAGAATCATTGAGAAATCATAGAAAAGATCGAAATTCAATATACTTACCTTATGATTTGCTTGATTCTTTATTCACGGTAGAGGCCCCCAACCAATCAATTGGTTTAGTATGTTGATGGAGCCACCAATGGAGATTGAAGAAAGAGAGAGGTATCAAAAACTAGTGAATTATTAAAGAATTCACAGTTCTTGGCTTAGGTAGAGTAGAGTAACAAGGCATAAGACACTATATATTTTAGCTTAGGTGGAGTAGAGTAACAAAGCATAAGACTCTATCTAATTTGGCTTAGGTGGAGTAGAGTACAAAGCATAAGAGACTATATATTTTGGCTTAGGTGGAGTAGAGTAACAAAGCATAAGACACTATGTTATTTTTCAACAAGAGGAGGCTTCTATTTATAGGAAAATTTGAGCTCCTAACCAAACAAACTGATTCTAGAATTTTCCAAGTCAGTTTGGTCACTTTTTGACCATTTTTAGGTCAATTAAGCTAACTTTTTGGAACTAGACTTGAATTAGGAGAGAGGAGAGATAAAATATCTCAATTTTTATGAGTTTAAAACTCATTCAAGCATGTGAAATATGCACCTCCTTTAAAGAATTCCCCTTCCTTACATATGTGTCAAAATTGTATTGCTCATAGTTTTTTACTAATAAACCTTGTACATTTTCAACTCTTCATCTTATGTGAAATATGCACCTCCTTTAAAGAACTCCTCTTCCTTACATATGTGTCATAGTTTTTTTACTAATAAGCCTTGTACATTTTCAACTCTTCATCTTATGTGAAATATGCACCTCCTTTAAAGAACTCCCCTTCCTTACATATGTGTTTATTTACTAATAAACCTTGTACATTTTCAACTCTTCATCTTATGTGAAATATGCACCTCCTTTAAAGAACTCCTCTTCCTTACATATGAGTTTATTTACTAATAAACCTTGTACATTTTCAACTCTTCATCTTATGTGAGCATTTACTCATTTTTGGGTATCTTCTTTTACAATTTGGATTTATCTCCTCCCTACACATGGATTGATGCTATTGGCCCATAGAAACCTTAATTGGACCATAGTCTAAAGATTTCTGAAAATCTAGGCCCTTAGACTAAGGTTCTTTATACCTATTTCCAATTTATTCCAATTGCACATTGGAAATTTCTTTTTGAATTTCTGTTTCAGGGGAACTTATTTTAATAAGATGAGTTATTTTTCTATCCAAAAATATTCATAATCTGAATATTCTCTCTCTAGAATATTTTCTCTCTCTAGGTTAAAACAGTTAGAAACAAGGTCTTTATATTTCTGAAGAGGGATTGATTATGGGGGAAGATACTAGACATCAAAAAGGGGGTTGGGGGAGGAATCTTACACTCCACTACTGGAAGCTCTCCACCTGGCCACTCCATGTTAGGCTCCGGATTGTCCAGTCGATTATCATGGGCTATGTTCAGTACTCTTTGCCTTTGATACATTGGACCTCTCAGGACACTTCTGCTTTCATGTCTCAGGCTATGGAGCTGTTATGGAAAACAAAGTCTTTTGTGCTAAAGCTTTAAGACTTATGCAGATGGCAAAAGTTTGTTCCCCGAGGATGCATGGCGGATTGAATGTGCTGAATATTGCGCATCATGTCTTGGCAAGGAAAACTCCTCTCCTACTCACCTTTTTTTGTCAGACGCAGCCATGGACTCATATGCTTGCAACCATGTGCACGGCCTTACGCACTTTTGCACATGGTGCATGGATCACTGATCCACTAAGAGGTGATTTTGGGCAGATTTGTAGGTTCTATCCCGGGCTGCCCTTTTGCCACTTCACTTATTTGCGATTGGAAACAGGTCCTTTTGCATGCTCATTGGGCACCCTTCCTTTTGTCTCATGCCAATTCCCTTCGGCAGGAAAGCATTTACTGGAGTGCTGTTTTTGATTCTCCATTGGCCCTGCAAGAGCTGATTCGGGCATACAATCTCAGCAAATTGGGGATTAGGTGCATAAATGATGTTATTGATGCTACTGGTCAAATGCTTTCCTTCCCTCAAGCTATGGCTTCCTATCCACTAGCCATGCATCACAGGTTCATTTGGAGAAAAATTGCTGACTTGCTACAGCCTTTTCTTCCCATCCCTCCTTTATCTAATAGGGACAGATTACAGGATTGGTAATTACACCTGGTGGGCTCAAATTCTCGTCCTGTTATTCTTTCTGACCTAACGGTTAGGACGACATACTCTTTCCTCCAGCCATCACCATGGATTCATTCACATGCTAATTCTCTTTGGCATATGACAAAATCACTTGCTTGGTGGCGAAAGAATCTTTGCAATTTATGGAGGAGTAAATTGCCTCTCAAGCAAAAGCTTTTCCTATGGCGTTGTCTTACAGGTTCCTTATCTGTGGTTGTCACTCTTGCTAAACGAAGGATTGCATTTGCTTCTTGTCCTGGATGCATGGCCCCTTCTGAAACGGTGCCTCATTTGTTTTGGATTTTCTCCAGCACTAAGGCCTTCATCCGCAAAATTTCCATGTTACTTTGCCTTCGTTTCCCTAACTCTTTTTTTGGGAAACACTTTTGGCTTTTTGGCAGACTCTCTACAACCACGGTCCATTCTCAAAAAACACATTCCTGTTTGTGAGTCTGAGGAAGGGCTATCCTTTGACCCAGGGATGGAAGGGCTGCAGCCCATGATGGCTGATGCTTAAGCACTCTTTGGTTGTATATTCTTGGTCTCCTCCTTTGTATATCCTCATGCTTGACAAACTCCATTGTGTCACTCTTAATGTACAGGGCCTCTGCAATCCTTCTAAGTGGAGGCTAGTGTGGAATTATGTTTTAACCAGGCAGCCGGACATTCTCTGTTTGCAAGAACATAACCAACATTTTATGGCTGGCCAGGCTGGCTATTTTGGGGGCTATGATATCCACTATGCAGGTACTAAGCATTTCTCGGGTCTTTGCATATTGGTCAAACATGAACTGCAGCCCCAGATTGCCTTCAATGATTGTGATGGCAGATGGATGGTGATTCAATGTGATGTCAATGGTGATATTTGGGAATTTGCCTCTGTTTATGCCTCGCAAACCTCTGCTTCCAGAGCTTCCATGTGGCATGCCATTGCTGTCACGTGCACACCATTCAGGTGTACAGTGACATGGCATTATTTTATGGCATGGCATCATCAAGCATTTAATTAGGATTTATCGGGCATTTTATGGACATTTAAATGAATGTTTTCAGCATGTACCACATGGTATGGGTTGGATTCAGCATTGTAGCATCATATTAACCATCTACACAAAAGCATTGGGGCTTGTGGAGGCAGCCGACAGCATTCAAGTCAGCCGACCAGCCTTTAAAGCATTTATGGCATTTAAATGGCAGTCGTGAGCATATTCAGAGCTGGCCGCCGACTGCAGTCAAGCTGGCCGACCAGCACCAATTCCCCGTATATAAAGAAACGCATCATTTCAGCATAGACATCTGGATCTCTTCAGCGTTTTCCTTCCTAGGAGCAAAGGGGGATACAGTTCAGCATCCATCAGTGTGTTCCTTCAGCGTTTTCCTTCCTAGGAGCAAAGGGGGATACAGTTCAGCATCCAACAGTGTGTTCCTTCAGCGTTTCTACACCAAGAGGGCTGGGAACAGCAGCACATCCACGCATCAGCATATTCAGCCATCTTCCCAACTCCTACATAGAGGGATACCAGCATATACAAGTGGTGGAACTCAGCATTGGAGTCAGGACAGCCATCTTTCAGCCATCTTTCATCTTTATTCAGCATATTTCCCTCTCTTCCAGGGGTAGACATCATCTAGGACAGCATAGATCCCTTTGGATCTCATTGTAACCGCATTCATCATCTAATATAGCTGCATTGCATTGACACATATTTGTCTATCTCTTAAACATCATTAAGTGTAGTTTAGTTAGACTAAGGTTGTGATTACTACGGTCGAAGCCTCACATGCCACATTGGTATCAGAGCATTACAGGGTAACCAGCCTTAGATCATGTTCATTCCATCAGTCATTTAGTCAGACATCATGTCAATCACTTCCGCATAGTTAAACCCAGTTCTCAAAATCTTGCAGGGGCCACCCTTAGGGATTTTCCCTTAGGTATGCATTAGTAACCCATCCATTTGCATTCTTGCACAGCATATAGGGTTGCACATGGTTTGCATAGCAGATATCTTAGCAGTCATCTTAGCAGATATCTTAGCAGTCATCTTAGCAGTCCATCTTGCATCTGCAAGGCCAACATGTTTGCCCTTGAACTCTCTGGGAAAGAATGACATCCATCATCAAAGGAGGACATAAGTTTTGGGCTTCAACTGGCAGCAGAGCAGGGGGTTTCTCTTCCACAGAAGACGGAAGTTTGCTCCATCGCCTCAGGAGGTTCAGAGCTTCAGGAACGATGGAGATGGTAGGTGAAAGGTTTCCACAGGCAGGTCAGGGGTGACTCAAGTATTTCCAAGCAGTTTTAGTAGCATTTGCCGTTCAGTTCCCGTAGTATATAGAGTCTTGGCTCAAAGGATTTCACTCCTGCAGACGACCTCAGTCCCGGCTAGAAGACAGAAGGGGGCAGCGGTTCGGAGGAGAAGGATCACAGAGGAGTCGAAGGTTGCCAGGTATACCACCCAGCAATAGTTTAGCAACGGGGAATGTCACGTGCACACCATTCAGGTGTACAGTGACATGGCATTATTTTATGGCATGGCATCATCAAGCATTTAATCAAGATTTATCAAGCATTTTATGGACATTTAAATGAATGTTTTTAGCATGTACCACACGGTATGGGTTGGATTCAGCATTGTAGCATCATATTAACCATCTAGACAAAAGCATTGGGGCTTGTGGAGGCAGCCGACACCATTCAAGTCAGCCGACCAGCCTTTAAAGCATTTATGGCATTTAAATGGCAGTCGTGAGCATATTGAGAGCTTCCCGACTACAGCCAAGCTGGCCGACCAGCACCAATTCCCCATATATAAAGAAACGCATCATTTCAGCATAGACATCTAGATCTCTTCAAGCGTTTTCCTTCCTAGGAGCAAAGGGGGATACAGTTCAGCATCCAACAGTGTGTTTCTTCATCAGCGTTTCTACACCAAGAGGGCTGGGAATAGCAGCGCATCCACGCATCAGCATATTCAGCCATCTTCCCAACTCCTACATAGAGGGATACCAGCATCATACAAGTGGTGGAACTCAACATTGGAGTCTGGACAGCCATCTTTCAGCCATCCTTCAGCATTATTCAGCATGTTTCCCTCTCTTCCAGGGGTAGACATCATCTAGGACAGCATAGTTCCCTTTGGATCTCATTGTAACCGCATTCATCATCTAATATAGCTACATTGCATTGACACATATTTGTCTATCTCTTAAACATCATTAAGTGCAGTTTAGTTAGACTAAGGTTGTGATTACTACGGTCGAAGCCTCACATGTCACATTGGTATCAGAGCGTTACATGGTAACCAGCCTTAGATCATGTTCATTCTATCAGTCATTCAGTCAGACATCATGTTAATCTCTTTCGCACAGTTAAACCCAGTTCTCATGATTACTGCGGGCTGCGGGGCGGGCATGACGGCACCGCGTGGCACTAGGGGGGCTGCGGGCTGCGGGGCATGACGGCATCGTGCGGCACGAGGGGGGGTGCGGGGGCGCGACGGCATGGCACCGCCGGGGGGGCTGCGGGCTACGGGCTGCGGGGCATGACGGCACGGCACCACCGGGGGGGCGGGTTGCGGGGGCACGACGGCATGGCTCGGGGAGGCTGCGGGGCATGACGGCACCGCGTGGCATGAGGAGGGGGGGCTGCGGGGTGTGACGGCACGGCACCCGGGGGGGCTGCGGGGCATGACGGCACCGCACGGCACGAGGGGGGGGCTACGGGGCATGACGGCACCGCGCGGCACGAGGGGGGGCGACAGCACGGCACCGCGGGGGGGTGGGGGGGCGTGACAGCACGGCACCGCGGGGGGGTGGGGGGCGTGACGGCCCTGCAATCTCCGTCTCTCTCTAGTCATGGAGTTTTTAGTGTGGTTTAATCCACCTTAATCTTATGCTTAATCTATGTCCTTCACCATGATCAATCCCATTTCTAGAATCTTAACAGCTTCAACATGCTATTCATGAATATGGGAGTAATTTCATGCATAACTGGAGAGCTAAAGTTCATCATGCCAAAGCAGTAGTTCAAACCTTGACTGCACATTCCCAATTGCAGCCCCTCTCCTCTTAACAAATGGACACTCTCTCTCAGTCAACAGCTCTCTTACAAGCTATTGACCGACGGAAATTGGCCAAGTGGCAGGTTCGGGCAAGGATGAATCAATTCATGGATAAAGGTTGCTCTTCAAAATCTTTCTTGGTTACATGCTTACAGGAGGAAGACCTCTTGCCTCAAAGTCCGTAAACTGGATGGTGAATGGACTCGGTCTTTCTCAGAGCTCCAACATGAATGCTTTTCTTATTTTCAGAAACTGTTTGCACCCCTTGCTACCACTTCTTTGCACGAATTACAAGCTCGGGATACTCTTTCACAGCACGTTCTTCCCATTCTCAACCCACAGGAAGCTCTCAAACTTGATATGCCTTTCACTAATGTGGAGCTTGATGATGCCTTGTCCCATCTCAGCACTGGTAAGGCACCAGGGTATGATGGCCTCACGGCGGAATTTTTCTTACACTTTTGGGAAGACCTTAAAGGTGTTATCCTGCAAATGATTAATGAGGCTTGGCATACAGGAGTACATGGCATAGCTAAACTCATCCCCAAGCGGAATTTGTGTGAGCATCTCATGGATTGGAGGCCCATCACATTGATGCCTGTTGCAAGTGCTTTATGAGGGTTTGCATCCCTTGCAATATGGCTTTGTTCCTAGGCGGCAGATCCATGATAATATTGGCAATGCTCTCATGGCTATTGAATATGCAAAATATTCTGACCAAGATGTTTTTATTATGCAAGTGGACTTTGCTAAAGCTTTTGACACGGTTAACTGGGATTTTATCTCACAGACAATGGCTTAGATGGGATTCGGGCCAAAAATGGCTAATGTCATCTATTGCTTGTATGCTGACTCTACAGCCCAATGCATCCTTGGCAATCCTCTTTCTAAATCTTGGTCCTTGGGTCGTTCGGTCAGACAAGGGTGTCCACTCAGTGTCCTCTTATATGCCATTGCCACTCACCCACTTCTAAGATACTTGGAGCATCTTATCGTGCAAGACCTTGTCATTGGTCTTCAGATTCCTGGAGCCCCTCCTTTTATGGCTCAGGCATATGCAGATGACTCCTTCTTTATGCAGCATAATTCTCCATAGCAGTTGAAGACTCTTATGGACACTCTCTCTATATATGGCATGGCTGCTGGGCCTGCATGTCAATTTTGACAAATCCAGCCTCATACCTCTGCATTTATATGATTGGCATGTTCTTTTATGGACCGGACACATTATGCAACTCTATGATGTGGTCCGCCATCTTGGTTACCCTATTGGCTGGTACATCACTAGGAAACAACAGTTAAAGTGGATTTTTGACAAACTTCATGCCAAGCTCCACTACTGGAAGCTCTCCACCTGGCCACTCCATGTTAGGCTCCGGATTGTCTAGTCGATTATCATGGGCTATGTTCAGTACTCTTTGCCTTTGATACATTGGACCTCTCAGGACACTTCTGCTTTCATGTCTCAGGCTATGGAGCTGTTATGGAAAACAAAGTCTTCTGTGCTAAAGCTTTAAGACTTATGCAGATGGCAAAAGTTTGTTCCCCGAGGATGCATGGCGGATTGAATGTGCTGAATAATGCGCATCATGTCTTGGCAAGGAAAACTCCTCTCCTACTCACCTTTTTTTGTCAGACGCAGCCATGGACTCATATGCTTGCAACCATGTGCACGGCCTTACGCACTTTTGCACATGGTGCATGGATCACTGATCCACTGGTGGGAGGTCATTTTGGGCAGATTTGTAGGTTCTATCCCGGGCTGCCCTTTTGCCACTTCACTTATTTGCGATTGGAAACAGGTCCTTTTGCATGCTCATTGGGCACCCTTCCTTTTGTCTCATGCCAATTCCCTTCGGCAGGAAAGCATTTACTGGAGTGCTATTTTTGATTCTCCATTGGCCCTACAAGAGCTGATTCGGGCATACAATCTCAGCAAATTGGGGATTAGGTGCATAAATGATGTTATTGATGCTACTGGTCAAATGCTTTCCTTCCCTCAGGCTATGGCTTCCTATCCACTAGCCATGCATCACAGGTTCATTTGGAGAAAAATTGCTGACTTGCTACAGCCTTTTCTTCCCATCCCTCCTTTATCTAACAGGGACAGATTACAGGATTGGTAATTACACCCAGTGGGCTCAAATTCTCGTCCTGTTATTCTTTCTGACCTAACGGTTAGGACGACATACTCTTTCCTCCAGCCATCACCATGGATTCATTCACATGCTAATTCTCTTTGGCATATGACAAAATCACTTGCTTGGTGGCGAAAGAATCTTTGCAATTTATGGAGGAGTAAATTGCCTCTCAAGCAAAAGCTTTTCCTATGGCATTGTCTTACAGGTTCCTTATCTGTGGTTGTCACTCTTGCTAAACGAAGGATTGCATTTGCTTCTTGTCTTGGATGCATGGCCCCTTTTGAAACGGTGCCTCATTTGTTTTGGATGTGCTCCAGCACTAAGGCCTTCATTCGCAAAATCTCCATGTTACTTTGCCTTCATTTCCCTAACTCTTTTTTTGGGAAACACTTTTGGCTTTTTGGCAGACTCTCTACAACCACGGTCCATTCTCAAAAAACACATTCCTGTTTGTGAGTCTGAGGAAGGGCTATCCTTTGACCCAGGGATGGAAGGGCTGCAGCCCATGATGGCTGATGCTTAAGCACTCTTTGGTTGTATATTCTTGGTCTCCTCCTTTGTATATCCTCATGCTTGACAAACTCCATTGTGTCACTCTTAATGTACAGGGCCTCTGCAATCCTTCTAAGTGGAGGCTAGTGTGGAATTATGTTTTAACCAGGCAGCCGGACATTCTCTGTTTGCAAGAACATAACCAACATTTTATGGCTGGCCAGGCTGGCTATTTTGGGGGCTATGATATCCACTATGCAGGTACTAAGCATTTCTCGGGTCTTTGCATATTGGTCAAACATGAACTGCAGCCCCAGATTGCCTTCAATGATTGTGATGGCAGATGGATGGTGATTCAATGTGATGTCAATGGTGATATTTGGGAATTTGCCTCTGTTTATGCCTCGCAAACCTCTGCTTCCAGAGCTTCCATGTGGCATGCCATTGCTGTCACGTGCACACCATTCAGGTGTACAGTGACATGGTATTATTTTATGGCATGGCATCATCAAGCATTTAATTAGGATTTATCGGGCATTTTATGGACATTTAAATGAATGTTTTCAACATGTACCACATGGTATGGGTTGGATTCAGCATTGTAGCATCATATTAACCATCTACACAAAAGCATTGGGGCTTGTGGAGGCAGCCGACAGCATTCAAGTCAGCCGACCAGCCTTTAAAGCATTTATGGCATTTAAATGGCAGTCGTGAGCATATTCAGAGCTGGCCGCCGACTGCAGCTAAGCTGGCCGACCAGCACCAATTCCCCGTATATAAAGAAATGCATCATTTCAGCATAGACATCTGGATCTCTTCAGCGTTTTCCTTCCTAGGAGCAAAGGGGGATACAGTTCAGCATCCAACAGTGTGTTCCTTCAGCGTTTTCCTTCCTAGGAGCAAAGGGGGATACAGTTCAGCATCCAACAGTGTGTTCCTTCAGTGTTTCTACACCAAGAGGGCTGGGAACAGCAGCACATCCACGCATCAGCATATTCAGCCATCTTCCCAACTCCTACATAGAGGGATACCAGCATATACAAGTGGTGGAACTCAGCATTGGAGTCAGGACAGCCATCTTTCAGCCATCTTTCATCTTTATTCAGCATATTTTCCTCTCTTCCAGGGGTAGACATCATCTAGGACAGCATAGATCCCTTTGGATCTCATTGTAACCGCATTCATCATCTAATATAGCTGCATTGCATTGACACATATTTGTCTATCTCTTAAACATCATTAAGTGTAGTTTAGTTAGACTAAGGTTGTGATTACTACGGTCGAAGCCTCACATGCCACATTGGTATCAGAGCATTACAGGGTAACCAGCCTTAGATCATGTTCATTCCATCAGTCATTTAGTCAGACATCATGTCAATCACTTCCGCATAGTTAAACCCAGTTCTCAAAATCTTGCAGGGGCCACCCTTAGGGATTTTCGCTTAGGTATGCATTAGTAACCCATCCATCTGCATTCTTGCACAGCATATAGGGTTGCACATGGTTTGCATAGCAGATATCTTAGCAGTCATCTTAGTAGATATCTTAGCAGTCCATCTTGCATCTGCAAGGCCAACATGTTTGCCCATGAACTCTCTGGGAAAGAATGACATCCATCATCAAAGGAGGACATAAGTTTTGGGCTTCAACTGGCAGCAGAGCAGGGGGTTTCTCTTCCACAGAAGACGGAAGTTTGCTCCAACATCGCCTCAGGAGGTTCAGAGCTTCAGGAACGATGGAGATGGTAGGTGAAAGGTTTCCACAGGCAGGTCAGGGGTGACTCAAGTATTTCCAAGCAGTTTTAGTAGCATTTGCCGTTCAGTTCCTGTAGTATATAGAGTCTTGGCTCAAAGGATTTCACTCCTGCAGACGACCTCAGTCCCGGCTAGAAGACAGAAGGGGGCAGCGGTTCGGAGGAGAAGGATCACAGAGGAGTCGAAGGTTGCCAGGTATACCACCCAGCAATAGTTTAGCAACGGGGAATGTCACGTGCACACCATTCAGGTGTACAGTGACATGGCATTATTTTATGGCATGGCATCATCAAGCATTTAATCAAGATTTATCAAGCATTTTATGGACATTTAAATGAATGTTTTTAGCATGTACCACACGGTATGGGTTGGATTCAGCATTGTAGCATCATATTAACCATCTAGACAAAAGCATTGCCCAGGGCTTGTGGAGGCAGCCGACACCATTCAAGTCAGCCGACCAGCCTTTAAAGCATTTATGGCATTTAAATGGCAGTCGTGAGCATATTGAGAGCTTCCCGACTACAGCCAAGCTGGCCGACCAGCACCAATTCCCCATATATAAAGAAATGCATCATTTCAGCATAGACATCTAGATCTCTTCAAGCGTTTTCCTTCCTAGGAGCAAAGGGGGATACAGTTCAGCATCCAATAGTGTGTTCCTTCAGCGTTTCTACACCAAGAGGGCTGGGAATAGCAGCGCATCCACGCATCAGCATATTCAGCCATCTTCCCAACTCCTACATAGAGGGATACCAGCATCATACAAGTGGTGGAACTGAACATTGGAGTCTGGACAGCCATCTTTCAGCCATCCTTCAGCATTATTCAGCATGTTTCCCTCTCTTCCAGGGGTAGACATCATCTAGGACAGCATAGTTCCCTTTGGATCTCATTGTAACCGCATTCATCATCTAATATAGCTACATTGCATTGACACATATTTGTCTATCTCTTAAACATCATTAAGTGCAGTTTAGTTAGACTAAGGTTGTGATTACTACGGTCGAAGCCTCACATGTCACATTGGTATCAAAGCGTTACATGGTAACCAGCCTTAGATCATGTTCATTCCATCAGTCATTCAGTCAGACATCATGTTAATCGCTTTCGCACAGTTAAACCCAGTTCTCATGATTACTGCGGGCTGCGGGGCGGGCATGACGGCACCGCGCGGCACTAGGGGGGGCTGCGGGCTGCGGGGCATGACGGCATCGTGCGGCACGAGGGGGGGTGATGGGGCATGATGGCACGGCCCCGAGGGGGGCTGCGGGGGCGCGACGGCATGGCACCGCCGGGGGGGCTGCGGGCTACGGGCTGCGGGGCATGACGGCACGGCACCACCGGGGGGGCGGGTTGCGGGGGCACGACGGCATGGCTCGGGGAGGCTGCGGGGCATGACGGCACCGCGTGGCATGAGGAGGGGGGGCTGCGGGGTGTGACGGCACGGCACCCGGGGCATGACGGCACCGCACGGTCGAAGGGGGGGGCTACGGGGCATGACGGCACTACGCGGCACGAGGGGGGGCGACAGCACGGCACCGCGGGGGGTGGGGGGGCGTGACGGCACGGCTCCGGGGTGCCGGCCTGGGGGTTGTTCGGGCACGGCTCCGGCGGGGCCGAGGAGGGTGTTCGGGCACGGCATCGCGGGGGCCGCGGGCATGAGGGCACGGCTCCGGGGGGGCCAGGGAGGGTGTTCGGGCACGGCACTGCGGGGGCCGAGGGCATGAGGGCACGGCTCGGGGGGGGGCCGGTCGGGGGGCGTGAGGGCACGGCACCGGGGTGTGAGGGCACTGGGGGGCGCACGGCTCCGGGGGGGCCGGCCGAGTGGGGGGCATGAGGGCATGGCTCCGAGGGTGTTCGGGCATGGCACCGCAAGGGCCGAGAAGGGTGTTCGGGCTCACCGGGGTGACGGCACGGCACAGCTCCGTGGGGGCCGGGGGAGGGTGTTCAGGCCACGGCACCGCGGGGGTCGGTTGGGGGGTGTTCGGGCACGGCACCGCGGGGGCCGGGGAGCGTGTTCAGGCATGGCACCGTAGGGGCCGGGGGAGGGTGTTCGGTCACGGCACCAGGGGGGCCGGGGGGCGTGAGGGCACGGCTCCGGCCGGGGGGTGTTCGGGCACGGCTTCGAGGGGAACGGCCGGGGAGGGTGTTCGGGCACGGCTCCGAGGGGCCGGTCGGGGGGTGTTCGGGCATAGCTCCCCGGGGGGCCGGCCGCGGGGGCGCGTGAGGGCACGGCTCCGGGGGGGGCAAGCCGGGGGGTGTCTAAAGGCGATTCTCAGCTTGGCTGGCCTCCTTCCTTTTGCGCTGAGCAAAAGGAGCCTTTCTCCTCACTTTTAGAGCTGCGATTCACTTTTGGCATATGCCTTTCTACTGATATAAATGACCTTAGCCAGTTTTGGTGTGCGATTTCCTTTGTTGTGAGATCCCGGTCTCCACCGCGCAACGGATTCGGGGTACTAGCAGCGGAAGTAGCACATCATGTGTGGGTAGGGGTCTCACACTCGGGGCCTCGCCCACGGATATCCGGACAAGAGATTAATCCGTCGGTTTGTCCAAAACCGAAACCGAAAAAACTTCCTTTACCTGGAAAGCATGGGCGATTCCACCAGGATAACTCTTTACTCTAACGTAGTCAAGATCATTACGGATCAACTGATCTGACTGCACCTTTAACGGTACTTGGTAAAATCAAGGAAGAAACTTGCACTTGGATCATTGGGATCAACGCTTTTTTCCCCATTAAGAGGCACAGCCGTTGATTCCTATCCATAGAACAATTTCTATCCGGGATTTACTTCATCTATCGTAATAATAGAAATTAAATCTCGATTTACGGATCCATCAGTCCAGCCTAACCCCATCCGATCCCATGGGTTAGCCAACCGCCCAACCACTGTAGTGATGGGATCCAATTTGGAATTTGGTTAGGTTTTATCCCGGGTACCAAGGAAAAGAGTTCCAAGGCCCCCTAGCCGGAAGTTCATGCAAACATAAAACTAGCCACACCACTTACACACCCAATATGAAATTGCCTTTTTCTTAGCATCAGCTAACTTTAAAACAATCCTTTAATGAAACCATAGTACCACTGATCACAATCTTCTAATTTATCCGGTTGATTCATAATTTCCCATCATTCCTTCATCAGAGTATCTATGGCATCATTGGCAACTAGAACGCTCACCACCTGTCCACACAGGGGCCTTTTCAATAGTTCCTAGCCCATAATACTCGGCAATATAATCACTTATAAAAATCAAGATGGACTCTCGTTGAAGATCAGCAAGATCAACCAACAGATCCATAAAAAGAGCCATGGACTCATCCATTGAAGACCAGCAAGGTCAATCAACCAGATCCATGCCCGGTTTCAGAAAACAACTCTTACTCCTTGTTCCAATATCTTCCTCGACGCACGCGTGGGTATCCTAGGCGACCCAGAGCCCGAGCACCGTATGGTCAGCACCCTCTAGGATCCTTCGCAGGTGACCTAGCGCTTCACTCATAGGCCGCTTCCTTGGTCCCTCATCCACCGTACCGGAAGCTCACCATTTTAATCGAACCGAGGCTGGTCAAGACCTCGGCCGACCTTGCTACGCGAGACGTCCTCCATTGACTCTCCGTCAGCAGTTGCAACTTTAATAGTTAGGTCTCCACGACCTTAATCACAAGACGGTCAAAATGCTTCTCCAGCATTCTTGACATAAAACAGTCATTTACAAATAGTCACAAAATACAGTTTCTATAACGAACTCTTGTCTTTCCATATTATCCACTCTCGGACCACATTACTTATTCCACATTCCATTCAATTCTCATCTATTCACTCATATAGACTACACATTATCTCACATACACCTTCATATTCATTATTCTACATACATATCCATGTTCGTACGTCCACATCATACATCCAATTTCACATTCATACATACGCATCTACATGCATACATCCACATCCACATTCATACATCCATACCTCCATTTCCACATCCACACATCCACATTCATATTCATACATCTACATTCACATGCATACATCCATTTTCACATCCTCATTCATACATCCACATTCACATACATACATCCACATCCGTATCTACATCCATACATCCACATCCACCTCTTCATTCACATTCACATCCATACATCCACATCTACATACATACATCCATACATCCACATCTACATACATACATCCATTTTCACATCCTCATTCATACATACACATCCACATACATACATACACATCCGTATCTATATCCATACATCCACATCCACATCAACATTCACATTCATACATATACATCTACATGTATACATCCACATCATATTCATACAACCATATTACATCCATTCTCGTCCTAACACATCCCATATACATCTTAACACATCCTAACTCATCTTAACACATTTTATCACATCTCATACACATCTTATCACATCTTTTTACATCTCATACACCTCTTATCACATCCTATCACTTTCCATACGCATCTTGTCAAATCTTATCACATCTCATACACCTCTTATCACATCTTATCACATTTCATATCTTTTTTAAGAGAATTCTTATATTTGATATAAGATTTCTCTACACATTTATTTCTGCATAAATTCCATTTAAGGAGACTAACACTTTCGAAATTAAAATCAATCTTTTATGCATCTTCTTATGCATAAATTCAATTTGGTAGGAATTACACTTTTAGAATAAAAGAATTTCTCTTATGCATCTAAGTTATGCATAAAATCCATTTATGAGAAAAATCACACCTTTAGTATAAAAAGAATATCTTTTATGCATACCTCTATGCATGAAATCCAATATGATAAAAGTAACACTCTTACAATAAAATAATCAACTTTTATGCATACCTCTATGCATGAAATTCAATTATGATAAAAGTCACACTTTTATAATAAAATAATCAACCTTTATGCATACCTCTATGCATGAAATTCAATATAATAAAAGACACACGTTTATAATAAAATAATCAACTTTTATGCATACCTTTATGCATGAAATTCAAATATGATAAAAGTAACACTTTTGATATAAAAATTTATCCATTATGTATACTTCTATGCATGAAATAAAAATGATAAAAGTAACACTTTTGATATAAAAATTTATCCTTTATGCATACTTCTATGCATGAAAATAAAAATGATAAAAGTAACACTTTTGATATAAAAATTTATCCTTTATGCATACTTCTATGCATGAAAATAAAAATTGATAAAAATAACACTTTTGATATAAAAATTTATCCATTATGCATACTTCTATGCATGAAAATAAAAATGGTAAAAGTAACACTTTTGATATAAAAATTTATCCATTATGCATACTTCTATGCATGAAAATAAAAATGATAAAAGTAACACTTTTGATATAAAAATTTATCCATTATGCATACTTCTATGCATGAAAATAAAAATGGTAAAAGTAACACTTTTGATATAAAAATTTATCCATTATGCATACTTCTATGCATGAAAATAAAAATAATAAAAATAACACTTTTGATATAAAAATTTATCCATTATGCATACTTCTATGCATGAAAATAAAAATGGTAAAAATAACACTTTTGATATAAAAATTTATCCATTATGCATACTTCTATGCATGAAATAAAAATGGTAAAAATAACACTTTTGATATGAAAATTTATCCATTATTATGCATACTTCTATGCATGAAATAAAAATGGTAAAAATAACACTTTTGATATAAAAACTTATCCTTTATGCATGATATTAAAATTCAATTTCTCCATGATTATAATGAAATTCTTTCAATTAATCTAGGATGATAATTCCTAGAATATGGTAGGAAGCCCTCTTTTTATGCTTTGAATGAAATTATTTTATGCATGATTTTTATAAAGATTTTGCCATAGCTCCGCTGCTATGACTGATAAATCTCAATTTTTATAAGGGATAAAGCTTATCATTAAGAAAATAATTAAAATGATCTCTAATTGGATCATTAATCCATAATGGATTGAATCATCAATATACATAAACTAAAAGCATAGAAAAAAGCCATTAATTTGGCCTCAAGCATAGCTTAATCTTGGGTTAAGGAAAAACTTTATGAAAAGCTTGATTTGGATTGAGAATGGGTCATGAGTATGACCATTTCTTGAGTGAGAGAGAGAAATTACATAAAAACCATTAGAATTTAAACATAAATGGAAATTAACTTCAATAGCATTTATTAAATTATGTAACTCTTCACTAACATTCATCAATTCACTTCAATAGCATTCAAAAAAAACATACCAATTAAGCTTCTCAAGCTTGAGAGGGGTTGAGAAGAGAGAAACATTGAGAAATTATAGAAAATGATCAAAATTCACTAATTACCTTACAATTTGCTTGATTCTTTGTTCACGGTAGAGGCCCCCAACCAATCAATTGGTTAAGTATGTTGATGGAGCCACTAATGGGGATTGAAGAAAGAGGGAAGCTCCAAAAACTAGTGAATTATTAATGAATTCACAGTTCTTGGCTTAGGTGGAGTAGAGTAACGATGCATAAACACTATATATCTTTCAACAAGGGGTAGACTTCTATTTATAGGAAAAATTGAGCTCCTAACCAAACAAACTGATTCTAGAATTTTCCAAATCAGTTTGGTCAATTTTTGACCATTTTTAGGTCAGTTAAGCTAACTTTTTGGAACTAGACTTGAATTAGGAGAGAGGAGAGATGAAATATCTCAATTTTTATGAGTTTAAAACTCATTCAAGCATGTGAAATATGCACCTCCTTTGAAGAACTCCCCTTCCTTACATATGTCATATTTTTAATATTGCTCATAGTTTTTTACTAATAAACCTTGTACATTTTCAACTCTTCATCTTATGTGAAATATGCACCTCCTTTAAAGAACTCCCCTTCCTTACATATGTCATATTTTTAATATTGCTCATAGTTTTTTACTAATAAACCTTGTACATTTTCATCTCTTCATCTTATGTGAAATATGCACCTCCTTTAAAGAACTCCCCTTCCTTACATATGTCATATTTTTAATATTGCTCATAGTCTTTTACTAATAAACCTTGTACATTTTCAACTCTTCATCTTATGTGAAATATGCACCTCCTTTAAAGAACTCCCCTTCCTTACATATCTCATATTTTTAATATTGCTCATAGTTTTTTACTAATAAACATTGTACATTTTCAACTCTTCATCTTATGTGAGCATTTACTCATTTTTTGGGTATCTTCTTTACAAATTGGATTTATCTCCTCCCTACACATGGATTGATGCTATTGGCCCATAGGAACCTTAATTGGACCATAATCCAAAATTTTTTGAAAATCTAGACCCTTAGGGTAAGGTCCTTTATACACATTTCCAATTAATTCCAATTGCACATTGGAAAATTCTTTTTGAATTTCTGTTTCAGGGGAATTCATCTTAATTATAAGAGATATTTTTCTATCGAAAAATATTCAAAATCTGAATATTCTCTCTCTAGAATATTTTCTCTCTCTAGGTTAAAACAGTTAGAAACAAGGTCTTTATGTTTCTGAAGAGGGATTGATTACAGGGGAAGATACTAGACATCAAAAAGGGGTTGGGAGAGGAATCTTACATTCTACCCCACTTAAAAAACGCGAGATGTCCTCATCTCGCAGGTGGAGTATGATCTCTTTCATCATCATCTTCTTCTTCAATCACATTCAACGTTACGCCTTGGAAGTGGACGGTCGATTTTTCCCTGGTATTCTGCTGGAGTATGGATGACTTGAGAACTGTCGGTTAAGCCCTTGGTTTTTCACTTGCAGTAAAGATCTGCCCTTCTTTCCTCTTCTACTTCTTCTGAAATTGTGACTGCCCTGGCTGCTGCAGTCTGAGGTGGAATTCTTTCTCTTTGGTTGCCCCTGTTCTGGAAAGGAGTTCTGAGGTTACTCTAGGTAGAGGCAGATGGTTGATTTGGAGTTCTTCTGGGGCCCTGTTCCCTTGACATGGCAGGAGTTGGGCAGTCTTTTAACTGATGACCAAAACCTTGGCATCCAAAACACCGGTTCTCACTTCTGGGCTCATTGTTCTGCATCCTTAAAATAGATGGTCCTCCTGAGAAAGTATTTTGGGGGAAGGATCTTCCTTCACTTTGGAATCTTCCTGCACCTTGATTCTGAATCGGTCCTTGCTGTCTCTTTGGGGGTGGAAAGTTTGAAGTACCTTCCTGGGCTTGGAATCTTTTAAAGTTAGAGGGTGCAGGCTTTGGCGGGACCTTTACTACAAAGGCTTTGGCAAAATTCTTTGCCATTTTTACTGCTTCAGCCATGGACACAGGTTTGGCATTTTTGACCAGTGTGTCCAAAGGTTCCTTCATTGCCCGAATGAACCTGGCCATGAGCTGTTCTTCATCTAGAGGTGGTGAGTATTTGAGTAGAAGAGCAAAGGCCTGGTGATATTCTTCAATGGTTTTGTTCTCCTGCTTTAGTTCTAAAAATTCGTTCATTTTGGTTTCCAAAAATCCAGGGGGACAAAATCTCTTTCTCAAATAGGTTTTTAGGTCATTCCAAGATTGAGTATTTCTATTTAGACGGTTGGTGTCACAGTGGTTCCTCCATGCTACCCTGGCTGTTTCCACTATTTTCAACCGGCCAAGAGCTATTTTGCTCAGCTCATTATAACCTGTGACGTCAAAATACTCTTCCATGGCTTCCACCCATTTCTCCACAGTCTCACCCAGGTTCTCCCCTTCTCCTTTGAAGGGTCCTGGCTGAGTCCTATGAAGAGCCTTGCGAACATCAGGATCAAGTTCGTTATCTTCAGTGACAGGGTCTAGCTGCTGACGGCTACGGTTTCCTCGTCTCATGATTCTGTCAAAAAATTATATTTTAGAGAGAGAATAGTTATAAGATTAGAGAGGAGATTCTTATTTTTGAATACCTCAAAAACTGGGGAGAATTCTTACATTAATCTTGGGTTAAGGAAAATCTGAATATCCAAAAATATTCAAAATCTGAATATTCTCTTTCTAGAATATTTTCTCTCTCTAGGTTAAAACAGTTAGAAACAAGGTCTTTATGTTTCTGAAGAGGGATTGATTACAGGGGAAGATACTAGACATCAAAAAGGGGTTGGGAGAGGAATCTTACATTCTACCCCACTTAAAAAACGCGAGATGTCCTCATCTCGCAGGTGGAGTATGATCTCTTTCATCATCTTCTTCTTCTTCAATCACATTCAACGTTACGCCTTGGAAGTGGACGGTCGATTTTTCCCTGGTATTCTGCTGGAGTATGGATGACTTGAGAAGTGTCGGTTAAGCCCTTGGTTTTTCACTTGCAGTAAAGATCTGCCCTTCTTTCCTCTTCTACTTCTTCTGAAATTGTGACTGCCCTGGCTGCTGCAGTCTGAGGTGGAATTCTTTCTCTTTGGTTGCCCCTGTTCTGGAAAGGAGTTCTGAGGTTACTCTGGGTAGAGGCAGATGGTTGATTTGGAGTTCTTCTGGGGCCCTGTTCCCTTGACATGGCAGGAGTTGGGCAGTCTTTTATAACTGATGACCAAAACCTTGGCATCCAAAACACCGGTTCTCACTTCTGGGCTCATTGTTCTGCATCCTTAAAATAGATGGTCCTCCTGAGAAAGTATTTTGGGGGAAGGATCTTCCTTCACTTTGGAATCTTCCTGCACCTTGATTCTGAATCGGTCCTTGCTGTCTCTTTGGGGGTGGAAAGTTTGAAGTACCTTCCTGGGCTTGGAATCTTTTAAAGTTAGAGGGTGCAGGCTTTGGCGGGACCTTTACTACAAAGGCTTTGGCAAAATCCTTTGCCATTTTTACTGCTTCAGCCATGGACACGGGTTTGGCATTTTTGACCAGTGTGTCCAAAGGTTCGTTCATTGCCCGAATGAACCTGGCCATGAGCTGTTCTTCATCTAGAGGTGGTGAGTATTTGAGTAGAAGAGCAAAGGCCTGGTGATATTCTTCAATGGTTTTGTTCTCTTGCTTTAGTTCTAAAAATTCGTTCATTTTGGTTTCCAAAAATCCAGGGGGACAAAATCTCTTTCTCAAATAGGTTTTTAGGTCATTCCAAGATTGAGTATTTCTATTTAGACGGTTGGTGTCACAGTGGTTCCTCCATGCTACCCTGGCTGTTTCCACTATTTTCAACCGGCCAAGAGCTATTTTGCTCAGCTCATTATAACCTGTGACGTCAAAATACTCTTCCATGGCTTCCACCCATTTCTCCACAGTCTCACCCAGGTTCTCCCCTTCTCCTTTGAAGGGTCCTGGCTGAGTCCTATGAAGAGCCTTGCGAACATCAGGATCAAGTTCGTTATCTTCAGTTGACAGGGTCTGGCTGCTGACGGCTACGGTTTCCTCGTCTCATGATTCTGTCAAAAATTTATATTTTAGAGAGAGAATAGTTATAAGATTAGAGAGGAGATTCTTATTTTTGAATACCTCAAAAACTGGGGAGAATTCTTACATTCTACCCCACTTAAAAAAAAAGCGCGAGATGTCCTCATCTCGCAAGGTAGAGGACAACTCTTTTTCTTAAGATCCAATTTTATTCTGGGGTTTCTTATATTCTCGTCAACCCAACAGAATATGGGGATAATTATCCCTTAAATAGAACTCATCATTACATAACAATTTCATTCAATTCATATCATTCATATCTTTAACACGATAATGGTCCATTAGACCGAAAAAATTTCCTTTTGAACATTCCTCCACGGGAAATTTAGTTAAGCAAGTTCTCAATTTGACATCCCTTAACTTGATCTAACGGTCAAGTGTTAACAGTAGCAATTTGATAGCACAATCCACTAATCTCATAGTGATTTGCTGAAATCATTATCATCATTTATCATCATAGGGACTCGTCCCATTCATCCTCATTGTAGTTTTGCTCAGGTTATTATATTTCAACTAAATTTCAAAAATCATCATTTTTCAATCAGAATCCAAATCAATTCATCAGTTCTCAAACAAAATTAAAATCATATCAACCACATTCGAAATCATCATCTGGATAGCATTAACGCTTATAATTTCAAGTCTTAGATTTACTCGTATATACTGCCGGTAAAGAGCTGCAGTTATACCCTCGGTATATACGGATAGTCATGAAACTCGAAACTATAAGGTAAATACCATCATGTCTAGGCCTCAAGCAAGTCAGGGTTCCATACAATTGCGGTACTTCCAATTCAAGACCCAATTACTAATTTACGAATTTCAATTTGAATTAACAATTTGTATTATATCACGCAATTACAACCTTTTTGTGCATCTTGATAACTTTTGACAATATTAAAAATATGACATATGTAAGGAAGGGGAGTTCTTCAAAGGAGGTGCATATTTCACATGCTTGAATGAGTTTTAAACTCATAAAAATTGAGATATTTCATCTCTCCTCTCTCCTAATTCAAGTCTAGTTCCAAAAAGTTAGCTTAACTGACCTAAAAATGGTCAAAAATTAACCAAACTGATTTGGAAAATTCTAGAATCAGTTTGTTTGGTTAGGAGCTCAATTTTTCCTATAAATAGAAGTCTACCCCTTGTTGAAAGATATATAGTGTTTATGCATCGTTACTCTACTCCACCTAAGCCAAGAACTGTGAATTCATTAATAATTCACTAGTTTTTGGAGCTTCCCTCTTTCTTCAATCCCCATTAGTGGCTCCATCAACATACTTAACCAATTGATTGGTTGGGGGCCTCTACCGTGAACAAAGAATCAAGCAAATTGTAGGTAATTAGTGAATTTTGATCATTTTCTATAATTTCTCAATGTTTCTCTCTTCTCAACCCCTCTCAAGCTTGAGAAGCTTAATTGGTATATTTTTTTTGAATGCTATTGAAGTGAATTGATGAATGTTAGTGAAGAGTTACATAATTTAATAAATGCTATTGAAGTTAATTTCCATTTATGTTTAAATTCTAATGGTTTTTATGTAATTTCTCTCTCTCACTCAAGAAATGGTCATACTCATGACCCATTCTCAATCCAAATCAAGCTTTTCATAAAGCTTTTTCTTAACCCAAGATTAAGCTATGCTTGAGGCCAAATTAATGGCTTTTTTCTATGCTTTTAGTTTATGTATATTGATGATTCAATCCATTATGGATTAATGATCCAATTAGAGATCATTTTAATTATTTCCTTAATGATAAGCTTTATCCCTTATAAAAATTGAGATTTATCAGTCATAGCAGCGGAGCTATGGCAAAATCTTTATAAAAATTATGCATAAAATAATTTCATTCAAAGCATAAAAAGAGGACTTCCTACCATATTCTAGGAATTATCATCCTAGATTAATTGAAAGAATTTCATTATAATCATGGAGAAATTGAATTTTAATATCATGCATAAAGGATAAGTTTTTATATCAAAAGTGTTATTTTTACCATTTTTATTTCATGCATAGAAGTATGCATAATAATGGATAAATTTTTATATCAAAAGTGTTATTTTTACCATTTTTATTTCATGCATAGAAGTATGCATAATGGATAAATTTTTATATCAAAAGTGTTATTTTTACCATTTTTATTTTCATGCATAGAAGTATGCATAATGGATAAATTTTTATATCAAAAGTGTTATTTTTATTATTTTTATTTTCATGCATAGAAGTATGCATAATGGATAAATTTTTATATCAAAAGTGTTACTTTTACCATTTTTATTTTCATGCATAGAAGTATGCATAATGGATAAATTTTTATATCAAAAGTGTTACTTTTATCATTTTTATTTTCATGCATAGAAGTATGCATAATGGATAAATTTTTATATCAAAAGTGTTACTTTTACCATTTTTATTTTCATGCATAGAAGTATGCATAATGGATAAATTTTTATATCAAAAGTATTATTTTTATCAATTTTTATTTTCATGCATAGAAGTATGCATAAAGGATAAATTTTTATATCAAAAGTGTTACTTTTATCATTTTTATTTTCATGCATAGAAGTATGCATAAAGGATAAATTTTTATATCAAAAGTGTTACTTTTATCATTTTTATTTCATGCATAGAAGTATACATAATGGATAAATTTTTATATCAAAAGTGTTACTTTTATCATATTTGAATTTCATGCATAAAGGTATGCATAAAAGTTGATTATTTTATTATAAAAGTGTGTCTTTTATTATATTGAATTTCATGCATAGAGGTATGCATAAAGGTTGATTATTTTATTATAAAAGTGTGACTTTTATCATAATTAAATTTCATGCATAGAGGTATGCATAAAAGTTGATTATTTTATTGTAAGAGTGTTACTTTTATCATATTGGATTTCATGCATAGAGGTATGCATAAAAGATATTCTTTTTATACTAAAGGTGTGATTTTTCTCATAAATGGATTTTATGCATAACTTAGATGCATAAGAGAAATTCTTTTATTCTAAAAGTGTAATTCCTACCAAATTGAATTTATGCATAAGAAGATGCATAAAGATTGATTTTAATTTCGAAAGTGTTAGTCTCCTTAAATGGAATTTATGCAGAAATAAATGTGTAGAGAAATCTTATATCAAATATAAGAATTCTCTTAAAAAAGATATGAAATGTGATAAGATGTGATAAGAGGTGTATGAGATGTGATAAGATTTGACAAGATGCGTATGGAAAGTGATAGGATGTGATAAGAGGTGTATGAGATGTAAAAAGATGTGATAAGATGTGTATGAGATGTGATAAAATGTGTTAAGATGAGTTAGGATGTGTTAAGATGTATATGGGATGTGTTAGGACGAGAATGGATGTAATATGGTTGTATGAATGTGATGTGGATGTATACATGTAGATGTATATGTATGAATGTGAATGTTGATGTGGATGTGGATGTATGGATATAGATACGGATGTGTATGTATGTATGTGGATGTGTATGTATGAATGAGGATGTGAAAATGGATGTATGTATGTAGATGTGGATGTATGGATGTATGTATGTAGATGTGGATGTATGGATGTGAATGTGAATGAAGAGGTGGATGTGGATGTATGGATGTAGATACGGATGTGGATGTATGTATGTGAATGTGGATGTATGAATGAGGATGTGAAAATGGATGTATGCATGTGAATGTAGATGTATGAATATGAATGTGGATGTGTGGATGTGGAAATGGAGGTATGGATATATGAATGTGGATGTGGATGTATGCATGCAGATGCGTATGTATGAATGTGAAATTGGATGTATGATGTGGACGTACGAACATGGATATGTATGTAGAATAATGAATATGAAGGTGTATGTGAGATAATGTGTAGTCTATATGAGTGAATAGATGAGAATGAGTACACATTGAATGGAATGTGGAATAAGTAATGTGGTCCGAGAGTGGATAATATGGAAAGACAAGAGTTCGTTATAGAAACTGTATTTTGTGACTGTTTGTAAATGACTGTTTTATGTCAAGAATGCTGGAGAAGCATTTTGACCGTCTTGTGATTAAGGTCATGGAGACCTAACTATTAAAGTTGCAACTACTGACGGAGAGTCAATGGAGGACGTCTCGCGTAGCAAGGTCGGCCGAGGTCTTGACCAGCCTCGGTTCGATTAAAATGGTGAGCTTCCGGTACGGTGGATGAGGGACCAAGGAAGCGGCCTATGAGTGAAGCCCTAGGTCACCTGCGAAGGATCCTAGAGGGTGCTGACCATACGGTGCTCGGGCTCTGGGTCGCCTAGGATACCCACGCGTGCGTCGAGGAAGATATTGGAACAAGGAGTAAGAGTTGTTTTCTGAAATCGGGCATGGATCTGGTTGATTGACCTTGCTGGTCTTCAATGGATGAGTCCATGGCTCTTTTTATGGATCTGTTGGTTGATCTTGCTGATCTTCAACGAGAGTCCATCTTGAATTTTATAAGTGATTATATTGCCGAGTATTATGGACTAGGAACTATTGAAAAGGCCCCTGTGTGGACAGGTGGTGAGCGTTCTAGTTGCCAATGATGCCATAGATACTCTGATGAAGGAATGATGGGAAATTATGAATCAACCGGATAAATTGGAAGATTGTGATCAGTGGTACTATGGTTTCATTAAAGGATTGTTTTAAAGTTAGCTGATGCTAAGAAAAAGGCAATTTCATATTGGGTGTGTAAGTGGTGTGGCTAGTTTTATGTTTGCATGAACTTCCGGCTAGGGGGCCTTGGAACTCTTTTCCTTGGTACCCGGGACAAAACCTAACCAAATTCCAAATTGGATCCCATCACTACAGTGGTTGGGCGGTTGGCTAACCCATGGGATCGGATGGGGTTAGGCTGGACTGATGGATCCGTAAATCGAGATTTAATTTCTATTATTACGATAGATGAAGTAAATCCCGGATAGAAATTGTTCTATGGATAGGAATCAACGGCTGTGCCTCTTAATGGGGAAAAAAGCGTTGATCCCAATGATCCAAGTGTAAGTTTCTTCCTTGATTTTACCAAGTACCGTTAAAGGTGCAGTCAGATCAGTTGATCCGTAATGATCTTGACTACGTTAGAGTAAAGAGTTATCCTGGTGGAATCGCCCATGCTTTCCAGGTAAAGGAAGTTTTTTCGGTTTCGGTTTTGGACAAACCGACGGATTAATCTCTTGTCCGGATATCCGTGGGCGAGGCCCCGAGTGTGAGACCCCTACCCACGCATGATGTGCTACTTCCGCTGCTAGTACCCCGAATCCGTTGCGCGGTGGAGACCGGGATCTCACAATTGGTATCAGAGCGAAATTGAAAGCTAATAAAGATAATTAAATTCTTATCTGAAATTAGTAATAAGAATTCAGAAACAGCATTTTCATAATGTATTTTTATTCCGTAAGCTTCTTTAATGAAGAAATTTTAATCAAAGAAATTGTTTTTATAGATGGAAGTTTCCCATTTATCTGGTATTCCCGACCTCACCCAGTCTCAAGATATGATTGCATTTGCCTTCGAGCATCTCATCTCTTCCGCTTCAACTCAAACAAGCCGAGCAAGACTCGCACGCCATTTCGCGGATTTATATTTTCCTACCCCAGCGGAGAGAATACAACATAAGTGGGTTGCAGGGCAATATGTCCACGCCCCTTGCGACCGCCGTACAATGCTGTGGCAGAATCTCGCATTGACTATGATCCTGTTAAAGCTGAAAATGGTGCGTGGTGTCATTCTATATCATTCGACGCCTCGAAATTTCAGACTTTCATGTCGAATTTATAGACTCCTTAGTCGATTTATCCCTAAGGAGAAAATAATATCCCCCTTCGCAGTTAGAGAACTTATGTAACAGGGCATGACTATGGCCCAGTACGGTCCTCTTATATGTCTTGCTCATAGTTTTTTACTAATAAACCTTGTACATTTTCAACTCTTCATCTTATGTGAGATATGCACCTCCTTTAAAGAACTCCCCTTCCTTACATATGTCATATTTTTAATATTGCTCATAGTTTTTTACTAATAAACCTTGTACATTTTCAACTCTTCATCTTATGTGAAATATGCACCTCCTTTAAAGAACTCCCCTTCCTTACATATCTCATATTTTTAATATTGCTCATAGTTTTTTACTAATAAACATTGTACATTTTCAACTCTTCATCTTATGTGAGCATTTACTCATTTTTTGGGTATCTTCTTTACAAATTGGATTTATCTCCTCCCTACACATGGATTGATGCTATTGGCCCATAGGAACCTTAATTGGACCATAATCCAAAAATTTTTGAAAATCTAGACCCTTAGGGTAAGGTCCTTTATACACATTTCCAATTAATTCCAATTGCACATTGGAAAATTCTTTTTGAATTTGTGTTTCAGGGGAATTCATCTTAATTATAAGAGATATTTTTCTATCCAAAAATATTCAAAATCTGAATATTCTCTCTCTAGAATATTTTCTCTCTCTAGGTTAAAACAGTTAGAAACAAGGTCTTTATGTTTCTGAAGAGGGATTGATTACAGGGGAAGATACTAGACATCAAAAAGGGGTTGGGAGAGGAATCTTACATTCTACCCCACTTAAAAAACGCGAGATGTCCTCATCTCGCAGGTGGAGTATGATCTCTTTCATCATCTTCTTCTTCTTCAATCACATTCAACGTTACGCCTTGGAAGTGGACGGTCGATTTTTCCCTGGTATTCTGCTGGAGTATGGATGACTTGAGAACTGTCGGTTAAGCCCTTGGTTTTTCACTTGCAGTAAAGATCTGCCCTTCTTTCCTCTTCTACTTCTTCTGAAATTGTGACTGCCCTGGCTGCTGCAGTCTGAGGTGGAATTCTTTCTCTTTGGTTGCCCCTGTTCTGGAAAGGAGTTCTGAGGTTACTCTGGGTAGAGGCAGATGGTTGATTTGGAGTTCTTCTGGGGCCCTGTTCCCTTGACATGGCAGGAGTTGGGCAGTCTTTTATAACTGATGACCAAAACCTTGGCATCCAAAACACCGGTTCTCACTTCTGGGCTCATTGTTCTGCATCCTTAAAATAGATGGTCCTCCTGAGAAAGTATTTTGGGGGAAGGATCTTCCTTCACTTTGGAATCTTCCTGCACCTTGATTCTGAATCGGTCCTTGCTGTCTCTTTGGGGGTGGAAAGTTTGAAGTACCTTCCTGGGCTTGGAATCTTTTAAAGTTAGAGGGTGCAGGCTTTGGCGGGACCTTTACTACAAAGGCTTTGGCAAAATCCTTTGCCATTTTTACTGCTTCAGCCATGGACACGGGTTTGGCATTTTTGACCAGTGTGTCCAAAGGTTCGTTCATTGCCCGAATGAACCTGGCCATGAGCTGTTCTTCATCTAGAGGTGGTGAGTATTTGAGTAGAAGAGCAAAGACCTGGTGATATTCTTCAATGGTTTTGTTCTCCTGCTTTAGTTCTAAAAATTCGTTCATTTTGGTTTCCAAAAATCCAGGGGGACAAAATCTCTTTCTCAAATAGGTTTTTAGGTCATTCCAAGATTGAGTATTTCTATTTAGACGGTTGGTGTCACAGTGGTTTCTCCATGCTACCCTGGCTGTTTCCACTATTTTCAACCGGCCAAGAGCTATTTTGCTCAGCTCATTATAACCTGTGACGTCAAAATACTCTTCCATGGCTTCCACCCATTTCTCCACAGTCTCAACCAGGTTCTCCCATTCTCCTTTGAAGGGTCCTGGCTGAGTCCTATGAAGAGCCTTGCGAACATCAGGATCAAGTTCATTATCTTCAGTGACAGGGTCTGGCTGCTGACGGCTACGGTTTCCTCGTCTCATGATTCTGTCAAAAAATTATATTTTAGAGAGAGAATAGTTATAAGATTAGAGAGGAGATTCTTATTTTTGAATACCTCAAAAACTGGGGAGAATTCTTACATTAATCTTGGGTTAAGGAAAATCTGAATATCCAAAAATATTCAAAATCTAAATATTCTCTCTCTAGAATATTTTCTCTCTCTAGGTTAAAACAGTTAGAAACAAGGTCTTTATGTTTCTGAAGAGGGATTGATTACAGGGGAAGATACTAGACATCAAAAAGGGGTTGGGAGAGGAATCTTACATTCTACCCCACTTAAAAAACGCGAGATGTCCTCATCTCGCAGGTGGAGTATGATCTCTTTCATCATCATCTTCTTCTTCAATCACATTCAACGTTACGCCTTGGAAGTGGACGGTCGATTTTTCCCTGGTATTTTGCTGGAGTATGGATGACTTGAGAACTGTCGGTTAAGCCCTTGGTTTTTCACTTGCAGTAAAGATCTGCCCTTCTTTCCTCTTCTACTTCTTCTGAAATTGTGACTGCCCTGGCTGCTGCAGTCTGAGGTGGAATTCTTTCTCTTTGGTTGCCCCTGTTCTGGAAAGGAGTTCTGAGGTTACTCTGGGTAGAGGCAGATGGTTGATTTGGAGTTCTTCTGGGGCCCTGTTCCCTTGACATGGCAGGAGTTGGGCAGTCTTTTATAACTGATGACCAAAACCTTGGCATCCAAAACACCGGTTCTCACTTCTGGGCTCATTGTTCTGCATCCTTAAAATAGATGGTCCTCCTGAGAAAGTATTTTGGGGAAAGGATCTTCCTTCACTTTGGAATCTTCCTGCACCTTGATTCTGAATCGGTCCTTGTTGCTGTCTCTTTGGGGGTGGAAAGTTTGAAGTACCTTCCTGGGCTTGGAATCTTTTAAAGTTAGAGGGTGCAGGCTTTGGCGGGACCTTTACTACAAAGGCTTTGGCAAAATCCTTTGCCATTTTTACTGCTTCAGCCATGGACACGGGTTTGGCATTTTTGACCAGTGTGTCCAAAGGTTCGTTCATTGCCCGAATGAACCTGGCCATGAGCTGTTCTTCATCTAGAGGTGGTGAGTATTTGAGTAGAAGAGCAAAGGCCTGGTGATATTCTTCAATGGTTTTGTTCTCCTGCTTTAGTTCTAAAAATTCGTTCATTTTGGTTTCCAAAAATCCAGGGGGACAAAATCTCTTTCTCAAATAGGTTTTTAGGTCATTCCAAGATTGAGTATTTCTATTTAGACGGTTGGTGTCACAGTGGTTCCTCCATGCTACCCTGGCTGTTTCCACTATTTTCAACCGGCCAAGAGCTATTTTGCTCAGCTCATTATAACCTGTGACGTCAAAATACTCTTCCATGGCTTCCACCCATTTCTCCACAGTCTCACCCAGGTTCTCCCCTTCTCCTTTGAAGGGTCCTGGCTGAGTCCTATGAAGAGCCTTGCGAACATCAGGATCAAGTTCGTTATCTTCAGTTGACAGGGTCTGGCTGCTGACGGCTACGGTTTCCTCGTCTCATGATTCTGTCAAAAATTTATATTTTAGAGAGAGAATAGTTATAAGATTAGAGAGGAGATTCTTATTTTTGAATACCTCAAAAACTGGGGAGAATTCTTACATTCTACCCCACTTAAAAAAAAAGCGCGAGATGTCCTCATCTCGCAAGGTAGAGGACAACTCTTTTTCTTAAGATCCAATTTTATTCTGGGGTTTCTTATATTCTCGTCAACCCAACAGAATATGGGGATAATTATCCCTTAAATAGAACTCATCATTACATAACAATTTCATTCAATTCATATCATTCATATCTTTAACACGATAATGGTCCATTAGACCGAAAAAATTTCCTTTTGAACATTCCTCCACGGGAAATTTAGTTAAGCAAGTTCTCAATTTGACATCCCTTAACTTGATCTAACGGTCAAGTGTTAACAGTAGCAATTTGATAGCACAATCCACTAATCTCATAGTGATTTGCTGAAATCATTATCATCATTTATCATCATAGGGACTCGTCCCATTCATCCTCATTGTAGTTTTGCTCAGGTTATTATATTTCAACTAAATTTCAAAAATCATCATTTTTCAATCAGAATCCAAATCAATTCATCAGTTCTCAAACAAAATTAAAATCATATCAACCACATTCGAAATCATCATCTGGATAGCATTAACGCTTATAATTTCAAGTCTTAGATTTACTCGTATATACTGCCGGTAAAGAGCTGCAGTTATACCCTCGGTATATACGGATAGTCATGAAACTCGAAACTATAAGGTAAATACCATCATGTCTAGGCCTCAAGCAAGTCAGGGTTCCATACAATTGCGGTACTTCCAATTCAAGACCCAATTACTAATTTACGAATTTCAATTTGAATTAACAATTTGTATTATATCACGCAATTACAACCTTTTTGTGCATCTTGATAACTTTTGACATAATTGGCTCCTCAATTGATCTTATTGGAGATCTATGACATAAATCTGATAAACAGATTTTTCTTTATCCGATCGTCCGTAAACAATCACTAAAAAAAAACATTTGTATATTTATATACAAGTTGCAATAAGTACATAGAGCAACTCGGCTCTGAGTTTAAAATCTCCTCGGAAGACATATAAGAGGACCGTACTGGGCCATAGTCATGCCCTGTTACATAAGTTCTCTAACTGCGAAGGGGGCTATTATTTTCTCCTTAGGGATAAATCGACTAAGGAGTCTATAAATTCGACATGAAAGTCTGAAATTTCGAGGCGTCGAATGATATAGAATGACACCACGCACCATTTTCAGCTTTAACAGGATCATAGTCAATGCGAGATTCTGCCACAGCATTGTACGGCGGTCGCAAGGGGCGTGGACATATTGCCCTGCAACCCACTTATGTTGTATTCTCTCCGCTGGGGTAGGAAAATATAAATCCGCGAAATGGCGTGCGAGTCTTGCTCGGCTTGTTTGAGTTGAAGCGGAAGAGATGAGATGCTCGAAGGCAAATGCAATCATATCTTGAGACTGGGTGAGGTCGGGAATACCAGATAAATGGGGAACTTCCATCTATAAAAACAATTTCTTTGATTAAAATTTCTTCATTAAAGAAGCTTACGGAATAAAAATACATTATGAAAATGCTGTTTCTGAATTCTTATTACTAATTTCAGATAAGAATTTAATTATCTTTATTAGCTTTCAATTTCGCTCTGATACCAACTGTGAGATCCCGGTCTCCACCGCGCAACAGATTCGGGGTACTAGCAGCGGAAGTAGCACATCATGCGTGGGTAGGGGTCTCACACTCGGGGCCTCGCCCACGGATATCCGGACAAGAGATTAATCCGTCGGTTTGTCCAAAACCGAAACCGAAAAAACTTCCTTTACCTGGAAAGCATGGGCGATTCCACCAGGATAACTCTTTACTCTAACGTAGTCAAGATCATTACGGATCAACTGATCTGACTGCACCTTTAACGGTACTTGGTAAAATCAAGGAAGAAACTTGCACTTGGATCATTGGGATCAACGCTTTTTTCCCCATTAAGAGGCACAGCCGTTGATTCCTATCCATAGAACAATTTCTATCCGGGATTTACTTCATCTATCGTAATAATAGAAATTAAATCTCGATTTACGGATCCATCAGTCCAGCCTAACCCCATCCGATCCCATGGGTTAGCCAACCGCCCAACCACTGTAGTGATGGGATCCAATTTGGAATTTGGTTAGGTTTTGTCCCGGGTACCAAGGAAAAGAGTTCCAAGGCCCCCTAGCCGGAAGTTCATGCAAACATAAAACTAGCCACACCACTTACACACCCAATATGAAATTGCCTTTTTCTTAGCATCAGCTAACTTTAAAACAATCCTTTAATGAAACCATAGTACTACTGATCACAATCTTCCAATTTATCCGGTTGATTCATAATTTCCCATCATTCCTTCATCAGAGTATCTATGGCATCATTGGCAACTAGAACGCTCACCACCTGTCCACACAGGGGCCTTTTCAATAGTTCCTAGCCCATAATACTTGGCAATATAATCACTTATAAAAATCAAGATGGACTCTCGTTGAAGATCAGCAAGATCAACCAACAGATCTATAAAAAGAGCCATGGACTCATCCATTGAAGACCAGCAAGGTCAATCAACCAGATCCATGCCCGGTTTCAGAAAACAACTCTTACTCCTTGTTCCAATATCTTCCTCGACGCACGCGTGGGTATCCTAGGCGACCCAGAGCCCGAGCACCGTATGGTCAGCACCCTCTAGGATCCTTCACAGGTGACCTAGCGCTTCACTCATAGGCCGCTTCCTTGGTCCCTCATCCACCGTACCGGAAGCTCACCATTTTAATCGAACCGAGGCTGGTCAAGACCTCGGCCGACCTTGCTACGCGAGACATCCTCCATTGACTCTCCGTCAGCAGTTGCAACTTTAATAGTTAGGTCTCCACGACCTTAATCACAAGACGGTCAAAATGCTTCTCCAGCATTCTTGACATAAAACAGTCATTTACAAACAGTCACAAAATACAGTTTCTATAACGAACTCTTGTCTTTCCATATTATCCACTCTCGGACCACATTACTTATTCCACATTCCATTCAATGTGTACTCATTCTCATCTATTCACTCATATAGACTACACATTATCTCACATACACCTTCATATTCATTATTCTACATACATATCCATGTTCGTACGTCCACATCATACATCCAATTTCACATTCATACATATGCATCTACATGCATACATCCACATCCACATTCATACATCCATACCTCCATTTCCACATCCACACATGCACATTCATATTCATACATCTACATTCACATGCATACATCCATTTTCACATCCTCATTCATACATCCACATTCACATACATACATCCACATCCGTATCTACATCCATACATCCACATCCACCTCTTCATTTACATTCACATCCATACATCCACATCTACATACATACATCCATACATCCACATCTACATACATACATCCATTTTCACATCCTCATTCATACATACACATCCACATACATACATACACATCCGTATCTATATCTATACATCCACATCCACATCAACATTCACATTCATACATATACATCTACATGTATACATCCACATCACATTCATACAACCATATTACATCCATTCTCGTCCTAACACATCCCATATACATCTTAACACATCCTAACTCATCTTAACACATTTTATCACATCTCATACACATCTTATCACATCTTTTTACATCTCATACACCTCTTATCACATCCTATCACTTTCCATACGCATCTTATGAAATCTTATCACATCTCATACACCTCTTATCACATCTTATCACATTTCATATCTTTTTTAAGAGAATTCTTATATTTGATATAAGATTTCTCTACACATTTATTTCTGCATAAATTCCATTTAAAGAGACTAACACTTTCGAAATTAAAATCAATCTTTTATGCATCTTCTTATGCATAAATTCAATTTGGTAGGAATTACACTTTTAGAATAAAAGAATTTCTCTTATGCATCTAAGTTATGCATAAAATCCATTTATGAGGAAAATCACACCTTTAGTATAAAAAGAATATCTTTTATGCATACCTCTATGCATGAAATCCAATATGATAAAAGTAACACTCTTACAATAAAATAATCAACTTTTATGCATACCTCTATGCATGAAATTCAATTATGATAAAAGTCACACTTTTATAATAAAATAATCAACCTTTATGCATACCTCTATGCATGAAATTCAATATAATAAAAGACACACTTTTATAATAAAATAATCAACTTTTATGCATACCTTTATGCATGAAATTCAAATATGATAAAAGTAACACTTTTGATATAAAAATTTATCCATTATGCATACTTCTATGCATGAAATAAAAATGATAAAAGTAACACTTTTGATATAAAAATTTATCCTTTATGCATACTTCTATGCATGAAAATAAAAATGATAAAAGTAACACTTTTGATATAAAAATTTATCCTTTATGCATACTTCTATGCATGAAAATAAAAATTGATAAAAATAACACTTTTGATATAAAAATTTATCCATTATGCATACTTCTATGCATGAAAATAAAAATGGTAAAAGTAACACTTTTGATATAAAAATTTATCCATTATGCATACTTCTATGCATGAAAATAAAAATGATAAAAGTAACACTTTTGATATAAAAATTTATCCATTATGCATACTTCTATGCATGAAAATAAAAATGGTAAAAGTAACACTTTTGATATAAAAATTTATCCATTATGCATACTTCTATGCATGAAAATAAAAATAATAAAAATAACACTTTTGATATAAAAATTTATCCATTATGCATACTTCTATGCATGAAAATAAAAATGGTAAAAATAACACTTTTGATATAAAAATTTATCCATTATGCATACTTCTATGCATGAAATAAAAATAATAAAAATAACACTTTTGATATAAAAATTTATCCATTATGCATACTTCTATGCATGAAATAAAAATGGTAAAAATAACACTTTTGATATTAAAACTTATCCTTTATGCATGATATTAAAATTCAATTTCTCCATGATTATAATGAAATTCTTTCAATTAATCTAGGATGATAATTCCTAGAATATGGTAGGAAGTCCTCTTTTTATGCTTTGAATGAAATTATTTTATGCATAATTTTTATAAAGATTTTGCCATAGCTCCGCTGCTATGACTGATAAATCTCAATTTTTATAAGGGATAAAGCTTATCATTAAGAAAATAATTAAAATGATCTCTAATTGGATCATTAATCCATAATGGATTGAATCATCAATATACATAAACTAAAAGCATAGAAAAAAGCCATTAATTTGGCCTCAAGCATAGCTTAATCTTGGGTTAAGGAAAAGCTTTATGAAAAGCTTGATTTGGATTGAGAATGGATCATGAGTATGACCATTTCTTGAGTGAGAGAGAGAAATTACATAAAAACCATTAGAATTTAAACATAAATGAAAATTAACTTCAATAGCATTTATTAAATTATGTAACTCTTCACTAACATTCATCAATTCACTTCAATAGCATTCAAAAAAAACATACCAATTAAGCTTCTCAAGCTTGAGAGGGGTTGAGAAGAGAGAAACATTGAGAAATTATAGAAAATGATCAAAATTCACTAATTACCTTACAATTTGCTTGATTCTTTGTTCACGGTAGAGGCCCCCAACCAATCAATTGGTTAAGTATGTTGATGGAGCCACTAATGGGGATTGAAGAAAGAGGGAAGCTCCAAAAACTAGTGAATTATTAATGAATTCACAGTTCTTGGCTTAGGTGGAGTAGAGTAACGATGCATAAACACTATATATCTTTCAACAAGGGGTAGACTTCTATTTATAGGAAAAATTGAGCTCCTAACCAAACAAACTGATTCTAGAATTTTCCAAATCAGTTTGGTCAATTTTTGACCATTTTTAGGTCAGTTAAGCTAACTTTTTGGAACTAGACTTGAATTAGGAGAGAGGAGAGATGAAATATCTCAATTTTTATGAGTTTAAAACTCATTCAAGCATGTGAAATATGCACCTCCTTTAAAGAACTCCCCTTCCTTACATATGTCATATTTTTAATATTGCTCATAGTTTTTTACTAATAAACCTTGTACATTTTCAACTCTTCATCTTATGTGAAATATGCACCTCCTTTAAAGAACTCCCCTTCCTTACATATGTCATATTTTTAATATTGCTCATAGTTTTTTACTAATAAACCTTGTACATTTTCAACTCTTCATCTTATGTGAAATATGCACCTCCTTTAAAGAACTCCCCTTCCTTACATATCTCATATTTTTAATGTTGCTCATAGTTTTTTACTAATAAACATTGTACATTTTCAACTCTTCATCTTATGTGAGCATTTACTCATTTTTTGGGTATCTTCTTTACAAATTGGATTCATCTCCTCCCTACACATGGATTGATGCTATTGGCCCATAGGAACCTTAATTGGACCATAATCCAAAAATTTCTGAAAATCTAGACCCTTAGGGTAAGGTCCTTTATAGACATTTCCAATTAATTCCAATTGCACATTGGAAAATTCTTTTTGAATTTCTGTTTCAGGGGAATTCATCTTAATCATAAGAGATATTTTTCTATCCAAAAATATTCAAAATCTGAATATTCTCTCTCTAGAATATTTTCTCTCTCTAGGTTAAAATAGTTAGAAATAAGGTCTTTATGTTTCTGAAGAGGGATTGATTACAGGGGAAGATACTAGACATCAAAAAGGGGTTGGGAGAGGAATCTTACATTTGTAGGCTAGATCTAGCTCTAACACGCACCCCCAGCCCTTATGCTCTCTCTCTCTCTCTCTCTCTCTCTCTCTATCATATGCCTTAGGGACATGGGCTGCCCTAGTGGCCTTTAGGTTTCCATACTTAGCAAAATTGTAGAAGAGTTAATCCACAGCAAGCTGCGAGGAGTTAATCCACAGCAATCCACAGCTGGCTGGTATTGAACTTATCTATCCTTCACTAGCTACTTGTAGCCATACCATCTCGCTGTACTTGTGCTCATATCAGAGCCTTACAATATCTTTAGGACTACCTCTCACTAAAAAGCTTAGGAGCTTCTGGTGTCCATCCATGGTTCTTCTGGTAATTGTCCTTAATGTATGTATTAAATTTGATTAATACAAGTTGGTGATATCTTTTATACAGGATGAAGGGCCAGCACACATGGAACTGAGAGAGAGCATGTACACATGGTGCATCTTGCACAATTGGAACCTAGAGCAACTATAGTGCTGGAGCGCGAGGAAGAAGACCATGTACTTCTTGGACATGGTAAACATGAAGTCTATGTACATCATGTACATGATGAGCATTAGGCTCAACCATGGCAGCAGCTGAGGCATGGGGATCTAAAGAGCTGCGTTTTTTTAGAATACATGCTTGTTATTTTTAGAGCATATTGTAAATAAAAGCGAGAGTAGCAGGGGAACATAAAAGGGGCAGTCCACGCATCACTTGAGCATAACCTGGGGGAGGAGTAGCTTTTGGCTGGCCTCTGTGCACCTTGGTTTCACGACTTTTCCTCCGAGAAAAAAGTTGACGTGTACTTGCTGGCTTTTTCAGCAATTCCTTAGTTCTTGCCCAAGCACATAACTGTGTTGTCCTTTACGCATGATCTCTATTGGCTCTCTCTTTCTCATGAGTTGACTACAATTTTTTTTTCCTTGAAATAGCTATGGCTGAGCAAGAAAAGGCTCCCCTCTTGATGGTCATCAAGAGGATCTTGAGACAAATGGCGGTAGACAGAGAGTCCATCCAGGAGGATATGATTGAGTACGCTGCCATGACTGTACCCCAGCTTGAGTCAATCATTACTCACCTCTCGACACTAGTACGGCCAGTAGCCTTTGGGGAGGGCTCTTCAAGGGATCCTATTCCCGGAGGTGGCGGTACACCCCTGTCGAACCAACGTGAGAGAGAGAGAGATAGACACGTCATATGCATCCCCAAAGGTGTGTGGAATACACACAATAGATGAGTATATATAGAGGAGATCCTAGGGCTATATATATAGAGACATTCTATATATAGCCAACACCCCCGCTCAAAGAAGGGTCTCTAACTGTGGATGAAAAAACCCTTGGGGGCTCAAGGGAAAAACCCACAGCTCTATATACACCCACCGCTATATTAAATTATTTTATAGTTACAAAGTATTATTCAAAGGAGCTACATCACTCCCATATATACAATAGCCATGAAGGCTGCGAAGGAGCTACATCACTCCCATATATACAATATCCATGAAGGAGCTACATCACTCCCATATATACAATAGCCATGAAGGAGCTACATCACTCCCATATATACTTCATCACTCTTATGTGTACAATAGCCATGAAGGCTTTGAAGGTCATCCATCTTCATGTTGTCTTGATCCATTCATGTAGGTTGTGTGCGAGTCTATCTTCATGACGATGCCAAATAATATTTTTGTAGTCTCTTCTCTATATTAAAGCTCAACAATATCCAAATACAATCTTGATCCATAAACCCTGTAATATGGAAGAAGTCTCCATAACAAATGGAAAACCATGATTTTGTTATAGAAATATGAGATGTACACGAAAAGATGTACATAAAGAAATAGACATAAAGGTATCTATTATATGGTTGCTTAGGAATATAGTCCATCCGCAAGGACATGCATGGCAATGTCAACTTGTGGAAGATCATCCAATCAATGGCAAATGAACTAAGTTTGGTAAGAGAATTTGGTTACTTGGAGAAGTTGACTTGGAAGATTGACCTGTCAAATAAACACTAAAATAGAAAATGACACTCATTCTAGTTAGTAAGGATATCATGGAAAGCTAGAATCATATCTTTGCCATGGGAAAAATCTATGACATAAGATCAAACCTCCAATATTATGAGTCAAGATAATGAGACAACTATAACTTGGATCAAACCTCCAAGATGACATGATATGAAAGTAAACCTCATAAGATGATAGGACGAGAAATCAAACCTCTGACGTCCATAGGTAGGATGACCAGACATGATGAAAAAGCGAACCTCTGACATGAAACAATAATTAGGATGTAGACACCTCTGACAGGACGAAAAAGCAAACCTCTGACATGACGTACTTGAAAGTAAACCTCATAAGATGATAGGCCGAGAAATCAAACGTGTGACATTCACAATCAGGATAGTAAACCTCATAAGATGACGGAACGAGAAATCAAACCTTTGACATCCCGCAGGCAGCATGTAGCCAGGATGACATGATGTGAACATAAACCTCATAAGCTGATAGGATGAGAAATCAAACCTCTGACGGGAAGAGAAATCAAACCTCTGACATGTAGTCAGGATGACATGACGTGAACATAAACCTCATAAGCTGACGGGACGAGAAATTAAACCTCTCGAGAAATATGCTCGACGGAATTTCTTGTTAGTTGCCATAGATTGAATTCCAAGACTTGACCACCATTATAGCCATTTAGACCTGCATGGTTGCATTGTCGACCACAAAAGACATTGATAGACTTAAATAAACCTAGTCAATCTGATGAGCCAAAGCCAAGGCACGGTGCATCGAATGACCATGGCGTCATGGATACAATCCATGGAAACGTAGTCAACCATCATTCACGAAACATGTAACCATCATTTGGAACAACACCATGGCATCATGGATAAAATCCATGGAAACACAATCAACCAATATAGATTAGCCAAGTGAACCAACATCAACGAAACATGTAGCTTGGAATGACCAACATCAATGAAACATGTAGCTTGGAATGACCAACATCAACAAAACATATAGCTTGGAATGACCAACATGAACGAAACATATAACCATCATCATGGAACAACACCATGGCATCATGGATACAATCCATGGAAACGTAGTCAACCATCATCGACGAAACATGTAACCATCATCACGGAACAACACCATGGCATCATGGATACAATCCATGGAAACGTAGTCAACCATCATCATGGAACAACACCATGGCATCATGGATACAATCCATGGAAACGTAGTCAACCATCATTGATGAAACATGTAACCATCATCATGGAACAACACCATGGCATCATGGATTGTAGTGAGTGAATTACATCAATGCAATGAACACATATACATATATCTATAAAATGTGTAACCATCACCACCATGGCATCATACCAAGGCACCAAAATTACAAACTCACCAAACCTGTCAGAATCACCGAGGCTTGCATGCTTAAAATAATAATTGTCAAGTCCGTGAGACTGGTTGTAATGTAACAAGCAAAGGTAGAACACATGGCACCTTTAACTATTTCTTGCAAAGGCTCCCGAGAAATAGTTGCATGCTTACAAAGCCTCTCGAGTAGTATCAGCATGCTAAGCATCAATAAAGTCCTCTTTACGCACAAGACAAACTTCCTCGAAGCCATAGAAAGAACAAATACACAACTTCCTTGTGAGAACAATCAAACGAGAGATCAACATCACCGCCGAGATAAAAGGATAACGAGATCATCACCGAGATGACCATGAGCAAGTAACTGTAACGATTCTGAAGTCATGAGATAAAACAATCAGATCATCACCGAGATGACCATGAGCAAGTAACTGTAACGATTTTGAAGTCATGATATAAAACAATCAGATCATCACCGAGATGACCACGAGCAAGTAACTATAACGATTCTGAAGTCATGAGTTAAAACGATCAGATCATCACCAAGATGACCATGAGCAAGTAACTGTAACGATTATGAAGTCATGAGATAAAAGGGTCTTCATTGAATTTACCACACAAGCATTTCATGGGCACAAATTAGAACCAACCTATTTCAAACAAACTAATGCACACCTTTGGTTTGGTATGCGAGATTTTTGCTCACACGCACAGGGCTAAGAATTGATATTGAGAGAAGGAGTAACCATTCAAAAAGTAAGATCCAACATGAGATATGTAAGCAATATCAACAAGCAGACATACACCAAAAGGATAGCAAGCCAAAACCATGACATCATGGATCAAGTCCATGGAAACGTCATCAACGAATATAAAGAAATCATCATAATGAGCATCACAAAATAAAACCATGGCAGGATGAACAAAATCCATATACATAACATCAGTCGATCGAAAAGAAAGGCATAATTACCATCATGTGATAATACCTTGGATTGTCAATAAATACATTATGAACGTCCAAGCTTAATCATGTGATTCCTATAGCTAGCACTAAAACAAGATCACAACATATTAGCTCATGAAGCAATCAAAAAGATCAAGATTATTGTAGAAGTACATCATGGTAGCATAAGAGTTATACCAGACCATGGCATAAGTCATGATCAATGTGAGTTGCATAAGGTACGAAAGATCTTCTTCTACTTACATCATGAAAGTAAGAATCAAATATGTTGATTATCATGGACAAACAACTCTAAGGAATATGCATCTCATCAATATCAAATACCATCATGATGATGGCTGATGCGACAGATCTTTTAACGCTAAATATGAATTTTCTCTTAGTTTTAATAAAATTGCCATGAGCCGTCGTAGGAAGTAAACCATTGTAGAAGCCGTCGTATCAACCTATAAACTATCTTCAAAGTTGAAATGTTTCAAGGGAATTCACCTAAAACTTCTTGAGGGGGTCTTGCAACCATAGCCCCTCGTGTGGCCTGTGGGTCTCGCTTTCATAGTGCTCCACGAATCCGTTTCGATATGTTGCTATGGTGGACATAATATATAAAAATATCATAAACTATCATATCAGCAAGGCTCCGATAATTAGCAGTATAGCAGAGAGATGTTGGATATCTGGATGGTGGAACAACAGAACTAAATAATTGGATTTGAAGTAAGGGCAACAAGAGGAGCTGATCAGAGAGCTAACAGGGTGCAGATATGGTACATGAAGAGGGTGAGCCTGGGAAGCACAATCTGGAGCAACACGGCACACACCTACTAGGTGGTAAAAAACTTTACTTTTGTCCAAAACATACAGCCCCTAATAAAATTCAGCGAGTACGCATAATCTTCCACCAGAGACTAGACCGTCTCCTTCGTCACACACAACACCTCATTGGCCCCTTCAGCTGGCGCCCCTTTCGGTATGTCTTTCTCTTTATTGCATGCACTTACGTTACATGCTTCTGGCGCTAATCAAATTGTGGGAAGTTCGCGAAGGGGAGCGATCCAGAGCTGTCCAGAGCTGCCAAAAAACATGATGAAAGCTAAGAATTCGACCCAATACATGTCATGCTTGTCCGAAATAAGCACTAAGAAGATAAAGCTAAATCAGACGGTGCAGTCTGGCTAATTCTGTCCGAAATAAGCACTAAGAAGATAAAGCTAAATCAGACGGTGCAGTCTGGCTAATTCTGCAGGGCTCGTGCTAATTCTGCAGGGCTGCAAAGTAGCACTCTTTCGCGCTCTATCTCTGCTGCACCTTTGTTCCTTGCTCTATCGCTGCTGCACCTTGCCTCCGCATGCAACCATGCACTCACGATTGGGCCTCATGCAGCCATGCACTCACGAGTGGGCCTCTCTATGCAACCTGCACATGCATGTAGCCTTCTCTACAACGCATGCAGCCTTCTCTGCATACTCTATAGAGACAAGTCACACACACACGGCTGCTAGATGGCGATTAGGAACATGCTCTGAGCAACGTAATCAGAGGCTACGACTAATTACATGCATATAGCTAATTACATGCATGCACCAAACAAAGCCGTAATTACATGCATAATCCACTCAAAACAGGTGATAACAGCGTTTATTTCTGTAAGATCCCTGTTCCCACCGCGCAACGGATTCGGGGTGCTAGCAGCGGAAGTAGACTTTCTTGCGCGGGCCAGGGTCCCACACTCGGGGCCTCGTCCACGAATATCCGGACAAAAGACTAATCCGTCGGTTTTTCCAAAACCGAACCCGGAAAAACTTCCTTTATCCGGAAAGCACGGGCGATTCCACCAGGATAACTTTTTACTCTAACGTAGTCAAGACCATTACTGATCAAACTGATCCGACTGCACCTTTAAAGGTACTTGGTCAATCAAGGATGAAACTTGCACTTGGATCATTGGGATCAACGCTTTTTTCCCCATCAAGAGGCACAGCCGTTGATTCTTATCCATAGAACAATTACTATCCGGGATTTACTTCATCTATCCTAATAACAGAAATTGAGTCTTGATTTACGGATCCATCAGTCCAGCCTAACCCCCATCCAGTCCCATGGGTTAGCCAACCTCCCAACCACTGTAGTGATGGGATCCATTTAGGAATTTGGTTAGGTTTTGTCCCGGGTACCAGGGAAAAGAGTTCCTAGGCCCCCTAGCCGGAAGTTCATACAAACATAAAACTAGTCACACCACTTACACACCCAATATGAAATTACCCTTTTTCTCAGCATCAATTAACTTTCAAACAATCCTTTAATGAAACCATTATGTCACTGATGACAATCCTCAAAGTCTCTGGTTGAATCCTTATTTCCCGTCATTCATTTATCGGTGTAATTATGGCATCATTGGCAACCAGAACGCTCACCACCTGTTCACTCAGGGGCCTTTTCCATAGTTCCTAGATCATAGTAACCGGCAATATATTCATATAATAGAATGGAATCTCCGTGGAAGATTAGCAAGATCAACCCACAGATCCATATAAAAGAGCCATGGACTCATCCATTGAGGACCAGCAAGGTCAATCAACCAGATCCATGCCCGGTTTCAGAAAACAACTCTTACTCCTTGTTCCAATATCTTCCACGACGCACGTGTGGGTATCTTCGGCGACCCAGAGCCCGAGCACCGTATGGTCAGCACCCTCTAGGATCCTTCGCAGGTGACCTAGCGCTTCACTCATAGGCCGCTTCCTTGGTCCCTAATCCACCGTACCGGAAGCTCACCATTTAAATCGAACCAAGGCTGGTCAAGACCTCGGCCGACCTTGCTACGCGAGACGTCCTCCATTGACTCTCCGTTAGCAGTTGCAACTTTATCAATTCGGTCTTCATGACCTTAATCCTCAAGACGGTCAAAATGCTTCCCCAGCATTCTTGACATAAAACAGTCATTTACAAACAGTCACAAAATAACGAACTCTCGTCTTTCCACATTATCCACTCTTGGATCACATTACTTATTCCCTATTACATTCAATGTGTACTCATTCTCATCCATTCACTCATATAGACTACACATTATTTCACATCCACATTCACATTCATTATTCTACATACATATCCATGTTCGTACGTCCACATCATACATCCAATTTCACATTCATACATACTCATCTACATGCATACATCTATTTTCACATCCTCATTCATACATCCACATTATACATGCATCCAATTTCACATTCACACATACGCATCTACATGCATACATCTATTTTCACATCCTCATGCATGTACGCATCTACATGCATACATCTATTTTCACATCCTCATTCATACATCCACATTCACATACATACATCTACATCCGAATCTACATCCATACATCCACATCCACATCTTCATTCACATTCACATCCATACATCCACATCTACATACATACATCCATTTTCACAACCTCATTCATACATCCACATCCACATACATACATACATCCGTATCTACATCCATACATCCACATCCACATCTTCATTCACATTCACATCCATACATCCACATCTACATACATACATCCATTTTCACATCCTCATTCATACATCCACATCCACATACATACATACATCCGTATCTACATCCATACATCCATACTACATCCATTCTCGCCCTAACACATCCCATATACATCTTATCCCATCAGATATACTCTCTACCTCGTCCCATACACATCTTAACACATCCTAACTCATCTTAACACATTCTATCACATCTCATACACCTCTTATCATATCATATCACATCTCATACACATCTTTTTACATCTCATACACCTCTTATCACATCCTATCACTTCCCATACGCATCTTATCACATCTTATCACATCTCATACACCTCTTCTCACATCCTATCACTTCCCATACGCATCTTATCACATATTATCACATCTCATTTAAAAATCAATCTTTTATGCATCTTCCTATGCATAAATTCATTTTAAATGAAAATGACACTTTTGAATTAAAATTCCATCTCTTATGCATCTTCCTATGCATAAACTCAATTTAGATGAGAATTGACACTTTTGAATTAAAATCCATCTTTTATGCATCTTCCTATGCATAAATTCAATTTGGATGAGAATAACACTTTTGAATTGAAATTCCATTCTTTTATGCATCTTCCTATGCATAAATTCAATTTAGATGAGAATGACACTTTGAATTTAAAAATCAATCTTTTATGCATCTTCTTATGCATAAATTCAATTTGGTAGGAATTACACTTTTAGAATAAAAGAATTTCTCTTATGCATCTAAGTTATGCATAAAATCCATTTATGATGAAAATCACACTTTTAGTATAAAAAGAATATCTTTTATGCATACCTCTATACATGAAATCCAATATGATAAAAGTAACACTTTTACAATAAAATAATCAACTTTTATGCATACCTCTATGCATGAAATTCAAATATGATAAAAGTCACACTTTTATAATAAAATAATCAACTTTTATGCATACCTCTATGCATGAAATCCAAATATGATAAAAGTCACACTTTTATAATAAAATAATCAACTTTTATGCATACCTCTATGCATGAAATCCAAATATGATAAAAGTCACACTTTTATAATAAAATAATCAACTTTTATGCATACCTCTATGCATGAAATCCAAATATGATAAAAGTCACACTTTTATAATAAAATAATCAACTTTTATGCATACCTCTATGCATGAAATCCAAATATGATAAAAGTCACACTTTTATAATAAAATAATCAACTTTTATGCATACCTCTATGCATGAAATCCAAATATGATAAAAGTCACACTTTTATAATAAAATAATCATCAATTATGCATAACATAAAAATCAATTTCTCTATGATTACAATAAAATTCTTTCAATTAATCTAGGATGATAATTCCTAGAATATGGTAGGAAGTTCTCTTTTCATGGTTTGAATAAAATTATTTTATGTGTAATTTTTATAAAATTTTTGCCATAGCTCCGCTTCTATGACTGATAAATCTCAATTTATTTTGAAGGATAAAGCTTATCATTAAAGAAATGATTAGAATGATCCCTAATTGGATCATTAACCCAATAATGGGTTGAATCATCAATATTCATGAAATACATAAACTAAAAGCATAGAAAAAAGCCATTAATTTGACCTCAAGCATAGATTAATCTTGGATTAAGAAAAAGCTTTATGAGAAGCTTCATCTGGATTGAGAATGGGTCATGAGTATGACCATTTCTTGAGTGAGAGAGAGAAATTACATAAAAACCATTAGAATTAAGCATAAATGAAAATTTATGTATTTCTTATCTATCATTAATCAATTAACTTCAATAGCATTCATCAAATTATGTAACTCTTCACTACCATTCATCAATTAACTTCAATAGCATTCAAAAACCATTCCAATTAAGCTTCTCAAGCTTGAGAGGGGTTGAGAAGAGAGAAACATTGAGAAATTATAGAAAATGATCAAAATTCACTAATTACCTTACAAATTGCTTGATTCTTTGTTCACGGTAGAGGCCCCCAACCAATCAATTGGTTAAGTATGTTGATGGAGCCACCAATGGGGATTGAAGAAAGAGGGAAGCTCCAAAAACTAGTGAATTATTAATGAATTCACAGTTCTTGGTTTAGGTGGAGTAGAGTAACGATGCATAAACACTATATATTTTTCAACAAGGGGGAGGCTTCTATTTATAGGAAAAATTGAGCTCCTAACCAAACAAACTGATTCTAGAATTTTTTAAATCAGTTTGGTCAATATGTGACCATTTTTAGGTCAGTTAAGCTAACTTTTTGGAACTAGACTTGAATGAGGAGAGAGGAGAGATGAAATATCTCAATTTTTATGAGTTTAAAACTCATTCAAGCATGTGAAATATGCACCTCCTTTAAAGAACTCCCCTTCCTTACATATGTGTCAAAATGGAATCATTATACCCAAAATATCTCATATTTTTAATATTGCTCATAGTTTTTTACTAATAAACCTTGTACATTTTCAACTCTTCATCTTATGTGAAATCTGCACCTCCTTTAAAGAACTCCCCTTCCTTACATATGTGTCAAAATGGAATCATTATACCCAAAATATCTCATATTTTTAATATTGCTCATAGTTTTTTACTAATAAACCTTGTACATTTTCAACTCTTCATCTTATGTGAGCATTTACTCATTTTTGGATACTCAATTTATCTCATTTTTTTGATATTACTCAAAGTTTTTTACTAATAAACCTTGTACATATTCAACTCTTCATATTATGTGAGCATTTACTCATTTTTGGATACTCAATTTATCTCATTTTTTTGATATTACTCATAGTTTTTTACTAATAAACCTTGTACATATTCAACTCTTCATCTTATGTGAGCATTTACTCATTTTTGGATATCTTCTTTTATAAATTGGATTTATCTCCTCCCTACACATGGATTGATGCTATTGGCCCATAGGAACCTTAATTGGACCATAATCCAAAAATTTCTGAAAATCTAGACCCTTAGGCTAAGGTCCTTTATACCCATTTCCAATTAATTCCAATTGCACATTGGAAAGTTCTTTTTGAATTTCTGTTTCAGGGGAACTTATTTTAATAAGATGAGATAATTTTCTATCCAAAAATATTCAAAATCTGAATATTCTCTCTCTAGAATATTTTCTCTCTCTAGGTTAAAACAGTTAGAAACAAGGTCTTTTATATTTCTGAAGAGGAATTTAATTACACGGGAAGATACTAGACATCAAAAGGGGGTTGGGGGAGGAATCTTACATTTTACTCCACTTAAAAAACGCGAGATGTCCTCATCTCGCAACTTGGGATAATTTCGCAAGATGCACGAATAAAGATTAACCACCAAGAAAAGTCTCAAAGAGATAAGATTCAAGACAAGAACAAGATTTAAACTTTATTCATTCTTGGAACATATACAGTAAAGATAAAAGAACTCTTTACACTTCCATAAGCCCGTCCATCATATGATCACAAAAGCAGCACTCACAAGCTGCGCATGTATAAGGTAACTCATCTATGGGAATAATTCTGTTGGTTATTGCCGCACCTATCTCAGTGGTATGAGGTGATCTAACAAAAGGACCTCTGAGAGGCAAGCCAAAAACGGGGTAAAGGCATATCTTCTGATGAGGAAGAAAACACGCCAGCAAGAAGACCCGCTCAGAAAACCCAAGATGCCTTGATCTCATGACGCAGTAGTATCGGGGACCCAAACCCAAAGCTTCAATAACCATGGCCAAGCGGACATTGTTACGAAAGTGCTGCTGACCCCAGGGTGTTACCCTAGTTATGTCTTGATAGGTCCGCCATTTGGTCTGAGCTACAGAAGTTCCCAAGTGAGGGAAGAGTGAGCGTTCATACTGTTCTATAAAATCCTTCTTCACAGATCCACTTGCGTCTTGAAGGTGAGAAATCATCATGGATAAAACTAATTCCTGTTGCCAAGCCATGAAGGAGATTAAGAAGAAGGGAGATCGATGGAAGTAAGATTACTGTGAGCGACAGGTAAAAGTTACGACTTATATAAAGGAAGGAGCTAGCGTAACTTAGAAGCCAACGGTATCTTGTCATTGAAGTTTTACCGTCTTTCCATGATTTGGGTTTGGCACCTATTTCTATGAAGTACATTAAGAACTTTGAGATGAGGAGGTAAAAGAAGCTTGTAGGCTAAGTCACCTACTTTCATTGAATTCAGATATAAGGCTCACAATATCTGGGGGATAACTTCTTATACTCCCCAAGAGATAAAGAACTTCTTTTGGGCCGTACTTGAATGAAAACCAAAACCTTGGTATCCAAAACACCGATTTTCACTTCTGAACTCATTGTTCTGAATCCTTAAAACAGCCGTCTCCTGAGAAGTATTCTAGAGAAAGGGTCTTCCTTTTTTAAACAGAATCTTTCTTTTATTTTAGAGAGGGAATAATTATAAGATCAAAAAGGGAGATTCTTACTCCTGTATACCTCGAAGGCTGGGGAGGAATCTTACATTCTACCCCACTTAAAAAAGTGCGAGATGTCCTCATCTCGCAAAGTAGAGGACAACTCTTTTTCTTAAGATCCAATTTATTCTAGGGTTCCTTATATTCTGGTCAACCCAACAGAATACGGGGATAATTATCCCTTAAATAGAACTCATCATTAAATAACAATTCATTCAAATCATATCATTCATCTCTTTAACACGATAATGGTCCATTAGACCGAAAAATTTCTTTATGAACATTCCTCCACGGAAATTTCAGACAAGTAAGTTCTCAATTTGTCATCCCTTAACTTGATCTACCGTGTCAAGTGTTAACAGTAGCAATTTGACAGCACAATCCACTAATCTCATAGTGATTTGCTGAAATCATTATCATCATACTAGTTATGAATATCATCACAGGAATTCGTCCCAATCATCCACATTGTGGTTTCGCTCAGCTTATTACATTTCAACCCATTTTCAGGGATCATCATTTTTCAATCAGAATCCAAATCAATTCATCAGTTCCCAAACAGAATTAAAAATCATATCAACCACATTCGAAATCATCATCTGGATAGCATTAACACTTATAATTTCAAGTCTTAGATTTACTCGTATATACTGTCAGTAAAGAGCTGCAGTTATACTCTCGGTATATACGGTAGTCACGGCCCTTGGAATTATAAGGTAAATACCATCACGTCTAGGCCTCAAGCAAGTCAGGGATTCTATATAATTGCGGTATTTCCATCTGAAGACCCAATTACCAATTTACGAATTTCAGTTGGAATATCAAATTGTATGAATTATATCACACAATTATAACTTTTCTGTGCTTCTTGATAAATTTTTGACATATTTGGTTTCTCAATTGATCTTTATTAGCCAAATGCTCTGATACCAACTGTAAGATCCCTGTTCCCACCGCGCAACGGATTCGGGGTGCTAGCAGCGGAAGTAGCCTTTCTTGCGCGGGCCAGGGTCCCACACTCGGGGCCTCGTCCACGAATATCCGGACAAAAGACTAATCCGTCGGTTTTTCCAAAACCGAACCCGGAAAAACTTCCTTTATCCGGAAAGCACGGGCGATTCCACCAGGATAACTTTTTACTCTAACGTAGTCAAAACCATTACTGATCAAACTGATCCGACTGCACCTTTAAAGGTACTTGGTCAATGAAGGATGAAACTTGCACTTGGATCATTGGGATCAACGCTTTTTTTCCCATCAAGAGGCACAGCCGTTGATTCCTATCCATAGAACAATTACTATCCGGGATTTACTTCATCTATCCTAATAACAGAAATTGAGTCTTGATTTACGGATCCATCAGTCCAGCCTAATCCCCATCCAGTCCCATGGGTTAGCCAACCTCCCAACCACTGTAGTGATGGGATCCAATTAGGAATTTGGTTAGGTTTTGTCCCGGGTACCAGGGAAAAGAGTTCCTAGGCCCCCTAGCCGGAAGTTCATACAAACATAAAACTAGTGTTGCTTGCAAATGAAGATCAATACTAGGATGCAACAAAAACGATACTTAGGGCTCTTGAAAAGAGTCCCACTTTGTAGATGAATGTGGGAGAGGGTTTGATAATAATCCCACATGGGGACTTATGGGAGTCCTAGAATTTTTGTATAAAAGGTGGCTCATTTGAGAGCTTAGGTACACTTTGGGCTTAGTTCATGCAAGAGCTCCTTTGAGAGACCTACTCTCCCTCTTCTCCATAGAGGTGAAGACTCTTCTCTCACCCCATCTACATCTTTGTATGAGATAAATCTCTTCATTGAATCATTAGTAATGTCATGAGTCATTCTCATCCTCTACTCTAATCATTTTACTCTTATGCATGCTTTTAGTATTTCATTTTTGAGTACATGGATTGATTTGAAGCTTTCATGGAAGCTTGATGCTTGAATGTGTGCATGCTTGTAGGAAGATAGGAGTGGAGTGAGGTCTTTCTCTTTGCTTGAGTGCATAGAGATTGTATTCCTCTTGCTTGTATTTGTGAATGAAGGGGTGTGTAGGAATGAGGACAAGTTGAGCTTGTGTGCATGCTTAGTCTAGTGTCAAGTGGTGGTAGCCATGAGCATTCTCTCCATTTGTGGATAAGCTCTTGTGCACCGGTACGGGTTGAATCCCTAGCTCCGAAAGGGATGCAAATCCCATTGGAGTGAGCTTAGTGTGGATCGTACTCCTCTTACTACAAGAGAGAGGGTTTTCCGTCTCTCCATTGGCGCCGCTGCCGGGGAGAAGACTCAAATCCGGTTGAGAGTGTGTGGAAACCACCACTATTTCCTCTTTTGGTTGCAAAACCATTGAGTGATTAGGTTAAGTTTGGGTGTGTGATCCCGGTGTGAGTGGATAAGGTTAACCATTGAGCGGTTGAGGGTTCTCCCGCATTGTTTTTTTTATGTTTCATTGCTTTTATGTTTTTTTCAAGTACCGTTCATTATGCTTACCTTCATTGTTTTTTGTCATTTCATTCTTTCATGCTTTTTGTTAACATGTAATTAGTATAAATAAATAAAAAGAAAAGGGGTGCGTTGCTAAGCTCTCCCATAGCTTATGCAAGCCCCATTGACTCCCAAGCAAGAAAGAAGAGAGATAGGAAGTGTTGGAGGCGACCTTCCTTTTGTTTTGTGTTGTTATTGTGTGGGGAGCCAACGCATCAAGCGTGCTCGAGGAAAAAAATGAGGAATATTTATCTATTGCAGCATGACTAACCGATTTGCTTGAAAGAAACCGATTTGCTTGAAAGAAACGGGCAACCAAGGGTGGCCCCAAGAAAGAACTTATAAATCTATATATATATATATATATAAATATATATATATATATATATATATATATATATATATATATATATTTGTGGGCTGCATCAAACATTAGAGTACAAGGGCTGCAGAGCAGACTGCTTTTTCAAAATAAAAACAAATATATATTGATTTAATCATTTCTTTTACAACAAAGAGAAGGCGGCCGCCAGTGAGGGCATAAGCGAGCAAAGAAAACTATATATATATATATATATATATATATATATGTATATATATATAGTTATACTAAGGCTTTGTAAGGCGGAGAGGAAGGCGTGGGCGCCGGCAGAAAACGTTGTAGCTGCGAAGGCAGAGGCAGCTGCTGGTCGGGCGACTGCAGAGAGCCTGGAGCTGAGGCGGCTGGCGAGACCACGTAGAGAAGAGGAGGCGCAGCTTGCACCAGAACGTCGTCGGCAGTGGAGGAGGTGGCCGTCGGCGGCTTGCACCAGAAGGTCGTCGGCAGTGGAGGTGGTGGCCGTCGGCTGCTGTGGGCGAAGAGCGCAAGCTGGCAGTGAAACAGGAGGAGGCGAGCTGCAGCTGTGGAGGGAGCCGGTGAAGAAGCAGCTGGTCGGCCAGAGGCAGCTGTGGAGGCGGCCAAAGAGCAGCAGCAGCAAGGGTCAGGGCGGCGTTGGCATAAGCAAGTGCAGAAGAAAAAAAAGCCAGGAAGAGGCGAAGGCCAGCGAGAGGTAGCTGCAAGGAGGCGCTGTGGGAAGTGAAGCTTGCAGTGGCCGGCCACACTGAAGAGCTGGTGGTGGAGGCAACCGGCAGGCTGCGAAGGAGGCGACTGACTCGAGAAGGAGGCCATTGAAGGCTGGGAGTTGAAGACGAAGCAGTAGCCAGCACAGTGAGGCGGCGAAAAAGAAGAAGAAGCATTGAAGACGCGTCTGAAGAATCGGCGACGAATCCGGGCGGCGAACGGGCAAGCGGTGCGGGTGCGGTGCTGCAGCAACGAATCCGGAGGAGATAACGCAGGTTAGTATTTTTTTTGATTTTTTGATTTTTTTTATTTTTTATTTTTTTATTTTTTTGTTATTTTCCTTTTATTTTTTATCATTAAAAAAAACTATAATATATTAAATTTAAAAAAAAGAAAAAAAAAAGAGAAAAAAGATTAAAAAAGAAAAGAAAAAAGAAAGAAGAAAAAATTTAAATTTAGAAAGAAAAAAAAAAGAGATTTTGAAAAAAGAAAAAAAAAAGAATAGTGGAAAATCTTTAAAAAAAAATAGAGAGAAGAAAGAAAGAAAAAAAAAATTTCTTTAATTTTTTAGGAGTCCATATTGTGTGTATATTTTTTTATTTTTTTATTTCTGTAATTTTTAGCATATTTAGTGTAATTTGCATTGTTTTAAATTTTTGTAATATATTTTTTTTTAAAAAAAAAACAACAAAACAAAACAAAAGGAAAAAAGAAAAAAGAAAAAGAAGAAAAAAACAATTTTTATTTTTTGGAATCCATTGTAAATTATTTAAATTTCTGTACAAAATTTTGCATAATTTAAGTAGCTTGCATTTTTTAGAATTTTTGTAACTGCATGCATAATTAGTATTTTTATAATTTTTTATTTTTGACACGAAATTCATTCATTTTATTTTTTTTTTAAAAAAAAACAAACAAACCAACAAACAATAAAAACCAACAAAAGGAAGAAAAAACAAACAAAAGAAAATTTTTGATTTTTTAAGGAGTCTATTATTTTTTGCATATTTTGCAGTTCTTCATTTTTTTTATTTTTTATTTTTTAATTTTTTGCATAATTAGTGTAACCTGCATTTTTTTTAATTTTTGTAACTTTGTGCATAGTTGGAATTTTTTAGTGTGATTCATAATTTCTGTGTAAATTAAAATAAAAAAATAAAAATCATAAAATCATAAGATCATTAAATAAATTAAAAAAAAATAAAAAAATAAAATAAAAATAAAAAAATAGGATAGATAGTTACACCATACATTTTCTTTTTAGTTGCCTTTAGTGGTTAGGTAGGGTAAAAAAAATATATATATATATACAAATATATATATATTTTTATCAAAAAAACAAAACACAAAAACCAAAACTAAAACAAAACACAAACACATAAAAACCCAAAAAACCAAAACAAAATTTGACCTTATGCACTTACGGTCAGGACGTCTGATAGATTCTGCCATAGGGCCTAGGGCACCTTCTAGAGTGCCTACGCAAGAAAGTGGGACCCAATCGATAGGAAACTTGGCAGATATTGCTGAAACCCTTTCTGAATCCCAATCCGATACCCTTTCCTCCAGAACAACTAGTTCATTGTCCATGGACAATCTAGGGCCATCAACTAGTCATCCCGTAGCCCAAAATAGGACACCCTCAAGATCCTTTAATCCATTTGAGACCGACACCATGGGGTTAACATTCAATGTGCGACTCCAATATGTCTACACAAATGCTCAAGGAGCTGAGATCTTTAGGGACCCACAACAACGGTATCTTGTTAAGATAGCCGACATATTCTCAGAACTTGATAGAGCACCTCTAGTCAATGACCAGGGTAACATGTACATGGGTGGAGATGGTGTTCGCTATGAAGTCACCTACCATCCGGAAAAGGTAGACAAATTAGGGGAGCTCTCTAAAACCGAGTTCTTAGACTTATCAGAACTTTCCAAAGCAAAAGAATCTAGAGATGACTGGCTTATCGAGCCGGACATGCCTGGACCATCCAATGCCCAATCCTCAAAGCCATCCATAGATGATTTACTTCTTGTAGATCTCAATTTGGACAAGGATAGGAAAGGCAAGTGTAAAATGGATCAGGGGGATGAAAGTCAATGGGAGTTTGTACGACAAATTCCTGTGACAAAGGTCTTACAGGATGACCCACTTCAAGAGGTCTATAAGGATTCGTTAGAGGGATACTATGCCACAACTAAATCGCCAGAGCTGGATCTTCCTCTAGCTTATGTAGTGGTAGTTGAGAAGTGTGCAGGACACATGAACAGAATAGTTGATAAATGGTCAAATGAATATCGAACGTTAGATTGGAAAGAGATTAGGGAACTCACGTGGAAAGGACAACCATTATTTATGGAAGTGTTCTCAACACATACAGCCAAACCAGGAGAGACAGCCTTTCTTGGAGAAACTGTTGCTCCTCCCCTACGAGAGTTCACTAGAGAGGGACCTTCAACATCCAAGTGGACCACTGCTAGTAGCCCAACTCTAGCAACACGATATCGTCCTACACCAAATGTGCGACCACAGGTCACACCACCACAACAACAACTTTCCCACTATGACAATCGGATGAGAAGGGAGCCAACTCGGCCTCCTATAAGTGCACCTCCTGAAATGAGGGTGACAAGATCTTTAGAGGGGTTTGGTGAGGCTGGTAATAGGGTACCCACACCAATTTTGGAAACATGTGGACCATCTTTCCAAAGAGAGGAACAGTTCCCACTAAGAGTAAGAGGCCGTAGGCCCTACGACGAGTATTCACGACAAGTACGGCCATCCACTCTTCAGAAATTGGTAAAGAAATATGAAGGGTCGGGAGATCCATACGATCATGTAGCAGCTTTTAGGCAAGCAGTTCGAGCTGAGCAAGTTGCTGATAAGCATACTCAAATAGAAGGGTTTGGACTCACTCTTGAAGGAAAAGCCCTTGCTTGGTTTCAGGCATTAGAAGCTTCTGACAAAACTTCTTTACGAGTTTTGGAAGAGAGATTCATTGCTGCTTTTTCCTTGATGGGAATTCAACATGACACAGTAGCGCATATCTACTCTTTCAAACAAGGTGAGAATGAGAGTGTTAGAGACTGTGTAAATAGAATGAAGCAGTACATTAATCGTTGCCCAGAAGATGAGAAGCCCGCCCAAAGTCGATTAATTTCTCTCTTCTTAAAAGGCCTCAAAAATTCGACACTGCATACACATCTCTATGCTAAGAAACATACAAGTTTCAATGAGTGTTGCCATGATGCTATGGATTTCACCGATAACTTCAAGTTCCAGGATGGGTCTGGCCCTGAGGTGAAACCTAGAAATCAATGGGGTGATGATCAAAGTTCAGGGTCTAGCGCACTAGTAAATCCAGACCAAATAGCCAACCTAGTGCTAAGGAGATTAGGACAAACCTATCGTCCACCCATGCAGCCACAACAACAGCAGCAGAGAATGAGGAGTATACTTCCTACAGGTCCTCATCTTTGTGGAGCATGTGGCGGTGACCATAAAACAGAGGACTGTAATACCTTTTCTCCTCTAGTCACAAACCAACCCACAAAGAAGTGGTGCCAAGCCTGTGCTTGGAACTTTACTCATACTACACAGGAATGTACTCGCATTGTGAGAATGAGACAGGAACGTGAGCAGCCGAGGGGTGGAGTGGCTCCACAAATGTATCAACAATATACAAATTTTGAACGTAAGCCTCCGATGACACAAGAACAAGCACGACCTGTTCTTGGTGCTCAACCTCCTGCTCCAGGGACTGCTCCTGTGAGGGTTGTCGACTACGACAATTCAAATATGTGTAGAGAATTGGTAAACCCAGGATATGTGGAGGAAGAATATGTATCATATTCATCCAAAGAAAATATCTTTGAAAGTCCCGCATACCCAAGCCCAGCACTGGAGACTCAACCAGGGGAACAAAACTCTTTAATGTTGCTAGGCGGCTACCAACCTAGGACTCCAGGCCCCTCAGGTCAATGGCAGCCAAGGAAAGTAGAGGCCAAACCAATGGGCCCCTGTTATGAGTGTGGAGAACCCCATTGGGCTCGTGATTGTCCACATCGCTCAAGGCAAGCATCTAGATCCAATACAACAGCACAACAGTTTCCACCAATAGAGAGATATTGTCTAGGGTGTTGTGTCGAACACTTCCCGAAGGATTGTCTGTTGAAACCACATGAGGAAGGCATCTCTCAACCAAAGGTTTCACTTAACCTTGTAGGCGCAATTCCATCACCACCTTCATCTGAGAATGAGGATGTCGTGCCACTTAGAGTCATGACTCGATCACAAACACGAAACGCTGAAATACAAACTGATGAGACACCTCGAACTAGGGATGCAAAGACACATCTAGTGAACAAGACCCTACAGTCCAGTAGAAAAAAGGCCACTAGGAGGAAGAAGAACCGAAACAAGCAAACTAAAAGTGCATCCACTTCTAGTTCTCAGGAGACCTCTAAACAAAACATGAGGGATAAAACTTTTACATCCCAAGAAGTGCATGAGGAACATCAACCTCAACCTGGGCCTAGTGTTAAACAAGATGAGGCTAGTACGATTGAGGTTAGTTCTGGGGGTTCTGTTTTTGTGGATAAAGTGAATGAGACTCTAGAGGCCATCATTGATGCTCATAGAAGTTGCATTGCAGCTTTATCAGAGCTACCCAAGAAGCTTCAAGAATACCCAAACCCTCGTGAGGAGAAGATCAATCTAGCTGTACATCAGCAACTCATTAGGGAAGCTCAGTCGATACTTGAGGGACCACCACAACCTATTCCTCGGGGCCCAACCTCTCTTAAGCCAACATTAGAAACTATACCGGAAGTGTCATCAAGTAGGGAAATGAAAAGTGAGCTCATTTCACAAGCTCAGAGCGAAAGGTCTGCACCAATTGACACTCCATTGAAAGAAGAAAGTCTACCATCACCTAGCCTTGTCTTCCCATGCAATGATGAAATTATTGATGCTAATGAGGACATGGCAAATGACATGTGGGCCGCAGTAAATGAGAAAATTAATGAGAACATGTCTTCTGTTAATTCGCCTCCATTCTCTGAGGTGGATTTTACCAGAGACACGGAAAACAATTTTGGTCGCCCAAGCATCCAGGAGGAAGGTCAAACAATTGTTTCTCCTAGAAGTAAGCATACAATGAAAACCTTACCATCCTATCTGGGAGAATATGAGAACTGTTCTCAAACCTTGAGGATACCCTCCATGCATAAAAGGTTGACTAAGGAGAAAGATATGAGTATGGTGCAAGCTATTTTGTCTGCACCAGTGGCTTGTAACTTACCTTTGCTTGAATTGATAAAGCTTAAACCTGAGTTGTGGAATGATATTGCCACATGTTTGTCAGAGCAGGTATTGCTACAAAAGGGTCACCATGAGTGTACTATACACCCTGAGACAAAGCATGTAATGCCAGTTCCTATCAACAAAGTAGGAAAATTTTGTGAGGACGATCAGGGAAATGCTACCCTCCCATTAGAAGTGCGAAAAGTATCTTCAACTGCAATACTTGATAGTGGTGCAGGAGTAGGCATTGTGACAAGGTCCATTTGGGAGAAATGGGGCAAACCAGCTATTAGGAGTACCAGGATGCGCTTGCAGCTAGCAGATGGAAGCTTAGAACATCCCCTTGGGCTGCTTGAGAACATATTGGTCACCACATGTGGGATTGAATATGAGCACACCTTTGCAGTAGTGGATTTTGGAAAGCATCCAAACTATGAAGTGATATTGGGTAGACCATTCATGCGACAATTTAAAATGATTCAAGATTGGGGATACAACTACTTGTACCTCAGACATGATTCTATCATCACAAGGGTCAACCTAAGGAATCACTCGTATCGTGATGTAACAAGGTCTCCAATAGATGAGTTTGATTCTGCTTCATCTGAAGGCTCAAGAGTTACATTGTCAGATGGGCGAGAAGATCTATGGATGTGTGGAGCCTCATGTAGGGATTTCAACACTGAGAGACTTAAGGGTAATCGAAGTGTATCTGACGAGGCATACATTCCACAACCCTTCCCTGAGCATTTAATTGATCCACTAGAATGGAGTCATGTCCTTGCAACATTATCGACATGTGCTTTACCAAAGCCAATTCAATTCTGTGACTCTGATGGATATGATATTATTCCTCTAAGAATGGTACAACCATATAACCTTCGAGATGATTTGTACTATAGGAATGCATCCACAACAGCATTACATGTTAAGGAAGTCTCGGCTACTCCACGAGCTTTATCGTGTCAAAAGGGTAATGTTTCTACCTTACCCAACCCTCAATCAAAATCTGCTCTTAAAGCTCCAAAACAAATGATGTGGATAATTGATGAGTACTCAAGTGAGGGCCATGGCTGGCATGTTCCAACTACTCTAGTTGCTGCTCAAAGAAGGCCAGGCAAGAAGGATTCATCAATGTGGCTACCCAAAGATGCGTACAAACTTGTACCATCTATTCCAGTTGCTAAGCCTCTTAAGAAGCACATCATTTCCAAGCCTAAACCTCGGGTTGTTACTCGATGGGTCCCCAAACATGTGCTCAAAGCACAAGGCTACTATGAGGGTACAACAGCAATTTGGCTTCCAAAATGCCATGCTGAGCAAAGGGTAAAAGAGTGTATCCAAAAGATTCCAAAAGCCACCCTTGATTTTCCATATCAGTGGGTACAAAAGACATCAACACAAATTCTTCAAGAAAGGAAAGGGGGCTGTGATAGCACCTACAAATCTACTTGTGTTGATCTTCCTAAAACATGTATTGAAACAACTGTTGCCCCTATTTCTCCTTGTTTCACAATTCAACCATCAACGGGTGAACCTAAGACAAGTCCAAAGGAGTCTCATTTGAGCATAGATTCTGGTGCTTCACTGCCTAAATCCTCTTATCTTGCTCAAATTCCAAGACAATTGATAAAATTCCCACCCAAGAAGGACACAACTAAAACCAAAGATAAGGCATTAACACTACAAATGAAGCTCTTTGGTCGATCAATGTTTGAATAGTGTAATTCCTTATGCCTTTAAAGAATTATGTTCTTTTTGAGATGATCCCCACCATCAGCGCAAGAGTGAACTCAGTGACTCCACAATAAGATCGACAAGCCAGGGCACTTTTCTCCCATTGGGTTTTTTCCCCTCGGCTATATTTGGTGATTGGCACCACTAACAAATTTTATTCCTTTGTTTTCTTTTTTTGTTAATAAAACTTTGTGCAGAGATCTCAGCTTAAGAAGAGCATCAGATACGCCCCTACAGTTCACCTATCGTGCACACAAATTAGGAAGGGGGGAGATATGCTATGCTTACAAAGATCAAGGAGGAGCAATCTGCACAAAATCAGCAATTATTCAAGGCAAACGAACAACATCAACAGGGCACTACATCAGGTGTATGCAAATCTTAATCTTTATTTCTTTAAGTGCTCTTATCTTTCGAATATATGGTTTGCATGTACACAATATTGGCTGGCTTGAGTTTTTGATTAGTAGTTAAAATATGGTGAGTGCATTCTAGAGTCTTAGAAGACTTAGTAAAAGATATGTCTATCCAAGGACAGTGTAGGATATATACCAAGGGAGTATGCCAAGTACTTATGTCTTCAAGGTATATTAGTTATCCCTAGTGGTAGTTATCTCTTAGATATGAGCTAGGTGCTACGAGTAATAAAAATTTATGAAAATATACCCTACAAAAATATATATATACAAGGTGAATTGCGACATGAAGTGTCTACCGCCATGCGAAGTGCTTGGTAGGACCTGGGGATGTCTCAGCACCTTGGGGCCGATGCCTTGGTTTCCATGGGGTGAACACTGATGTCTAAGAATTTCAGAAGAAGAACTTTGAGGAATCTATCGCCTTGATAGATGTTGGTAGGACTCGGGGGTACACTATGGGCCCTCGAAACCGATGCCCTCATCTTCAAGGGGTACTCCTTAGGTCATAAAAGAAAGAAAAAGGGTCTGTCGCCCTTGAGATACTTAGCGGTCTTTAGATTCTCTTGGCGGAGGTCTCTGGGCCATTGCTCGGGTCTCATGGGGATAGAAACTTAATCTTTATCACCTTCTACACACATATCAAAAAAAAAAAAAAAAAAAACAACAAGAGAGAGCTCCAATCACCTTTGCTCATACTTAGGAGTAGGGTTGCCACTTAGGAGTAACTTACATACTGATAGGACATTGAGACTGCGGTCATAACCGGAGGTGTACAAAGACACTTGCCTTTGCATAGCATTATCTACTACCTAAGTCTCACTTTGACTAGTTTTTACTCACCTCTTTTAGTACTCATTAAAACTTTAATCAGCCTTGCACTTGTATGCTCACGTGTGTAATTATTATTGCTGATTTTGCTGTTCTTTTCTTTTTATCAATAAAGGACTTTACTCGTATCAATTGTTTTTTGTTGCAGCTCTTGCTACTACCGCGCTCGAGGACGTGCGCAAAATAGGAAGGGGGGAGTGTTGCTTGCAAATGAAGATCAATACCAGGATGCAACAAAAACGATACTTAGGGCTCTTGAAAAGAGTCCCACTTTGTAGATGAATGTGGGAGAGGGTTTGATAATAATCCCACATGGGGACTTATGGGAGTCCTAGAATTTTTGTATAAAAGGTGGCTCATTTGAGAGCTTAGGTACACTTTGGGCTTAGTTCATGCAAGAGCTCCTTTGAGAGACCTACTCTCCCTCTTCTCCATAGAGGTGAAGACTCTTCTCTCACCCCATCTACATCTTTGTATGAGATAAATCTCTTCATTGAATCATTAGTAATGTCATGAGTCATTCTCATCCTCTACTCTAATCATTTTACTCTTATGCATGCTTTTAGTATTTCATTTTTGAGTACATGGATTGATTTGAAGCTTTCATGGAAGCTTGATGCTTGAATGTGTGCATGCTTGTAGGAAGATAGGAGTGGAGTGAGGTCTTTCTCTTTGCTTGAGTGCATAGAGATTGTATTCCTCTTGCTTGTATTTGTGAATGAAGGGGTGTGTAGGAATGAGGACAAGTTGAGCTTGTGTGCATGCTTAGTCTAGTGTCAAGTGGTGGTAGCCATGAGCATTCTCTCCATTTGTGGATAAGCTCTTGTGCACCGGTACGGGTTGAATCCCTAGCTCCGAAAGGGATGCAAATCCCATTGGAGTGAGCTTAGTGTGGATCGTACTCCTCTTACTACAAGAGAGAGGGTTTTCCGTCTCTCCAACTAGTCACACCACTTACACACCCAATATGAAATTGCCCTTTTTCTCAGCATCAATTAACTTTCAAACAATCCTTTAATGAAACCATTATGTCACTGATGACAATCCTCAAAGTCTCTGGTTGAATCCTTATTTCCCGTCATTCATTCATCGGTGTACTTATGGCATCATTGGCAACCAGAACGCTCACCACCTGTTCACTCAGGGGCCTTTTCCATAGTTCCTAGATCATAGTAACCGGCAATATATTCATATAATAGAATGGAATCTCCGTGGAAGATTAGCAAGATCAACCCACAGATCCATATAAAAGAGCCATGGACTCATCCGTTGAGGACCAGCAAGGTCAATCAACCAGATCCATGCCCGGTTTTAGAAAACAACTCTTACTCCTTGTTCCAATATCTTCCACGACGCACGTGTGGGTATCTTCGGCGACCCAGAGCCCGAGCACCGTATGGTCAGCACCCTCTAGGATCCTTCGCAGGTGACCTAGCGCTTCACTCATAGGCCGCTTCCTTGGTCCCTAATCCACCGTACCGGAAGCTCACCATTTAAATCGAACCAAGGCTGGTCAAGACCTCGGCCGACCTTGCTATGCGAGACGTCCTCCATTGACTCTCCGTTAGCAGTTGCAACTTTATCAATTCGGTCTTCATGACCTTAATCCTCAAGACGGTCAAAATGCTTCCCCAGCATTCTTGACATAAAACAGTCATTTACAAACAGTCACAAAATACAGTTTCTATAACGAACTCTCGTCTTTCCACATTATCCACTCTGGGATCACATTACTTATTCCCTATTACATTCAATGTGTACTCATTCTCATCCATTCACTCATATAGACTACACATTATTTCACATCCACATTCACATTCATTATTCTACATACATATCCATGTTCGTACGTCCACATCATACATCCAATTTCACATTCATACATACTCATCTACATGCATACATCTATTTTCACATCCTCATTCATACATCCACATTATACATACATCCAATTTCACATTCACACATACGCATCTACATGCATACATCTATTTTCACATCCTCATTCATACATCCACATTCACATACATACATCTACATCCGAATCTACATCCATACATCCACATCCACATCTTCATTCACATTTACATCTATACATCCACATCTTCATACATACATCCATTTTCACAACCTCATTCATACATCCACATCCACATACATACATACATCCGTATCTACATCCATACATCCACATCCACATCTTCATTCACATTCACATCCATACATCCACATCTACATGCATACATCCATTTTCACATCCTCATTCATACATCCACATCCACATACATACATACATCCGTATCTATATCCATACATCTATACTACATCCATTCTCGCCCTAACACATCCCATATACATCTTATCCCATCAGATACACTCTCTACCTCATCCCATACACATCTTAACACATCCTAACTCATTTCAACACATTCTATCACATCTCATACACCTCTTATCATATCCTATCACATCTCATACACATCTTATCACATCTTTTCACATCTCATACACCTCTTATCACATCCTATCACTTCCCATACGCATCTTATCACATCTTATCACATCTCATACACCTCTTCTCACATCCTATCACTTCCTATACGCATCTTATCACATATTATCACATCTCATTTAAAAATCAATCTTTTATGCATCTTCCTATGCATAAATTCATTTTAAATGAAAATGACACTTTTGAATTAAAATTCCATCTCTTATGCATCTTCCTATGCATAAACTCAATTTAGATGAGAATTGACACTTTTGAATTAAAATCCATCTTTTATGCATCTTCCTATGCATAAATTCAATTTGGATGAGAATAACACTTTTGAATTGAAATTCCATTCTTTTATGCATCTTCCTATGCATAAATTCAATTTAGATGAGAATGACACTTTGAATTTAAAAATCAATCTTTTATGCATCTTCTTATGCATAAATTCAATTTGGTAGGAATTACACTTTTAGAATAAAAGAATTTCTCTTATGCATCTAAGTTATGCTTAAAATCCATTTATGATGAAAATCACACTTTTAGTATAAAAAGAATATCTTTTATGCATACCTCTATACATGAAATCCAATATGATAAAAGTAACACTTTTACAATAAAATAATCAACTTTTATGCATACCTCTATGCATGAAATCCAATATGATAAAAGTCACACTTTTATAATAAAATAATCAACTTTTATGCATACCTCTATGCATGAAATCCAAATATGATAAAAGTCACACTTTTATAATAAAATAATCAACTTTTATGCATACCTCTATGCATGAAATCCAAATATGATAAAAGTCACACTTTTATAATAAAATAATCAACTTTTATGCATACCTCTATGCAAGAAATCCAAATATGATAAAAGTCACACTTTTATAATAAAATAATCAACTTTTATGCATACCTCTATGCATGAAATCCAAATATGATAAAAGTCACACTTTTATAATAAAATAATCATCAATTATGCATAACATAAAAATCAATTTCTCTATGATTACAATAAAATTCTTTCAATTAATCTAGGATGATAATTCCTAGAATATGGTAGGAAGTTCTCTTTTCATGGTTTGAATAAAATTATTTTATGTGTAATTTTTATAAAAATTTTGCCATAGCTCCGCTACTATGACTGATAAATCTCAATTTATTTTGAAGGATAAAGCTTATCATTAAAGAAATGATTAGAATGATCCCTAATTGGATCATTAACCCAATAATGGGTTGAATCATCAATATTCATGAAATACATAAACTAAAAGCATAGAAAAAAGCCATTAATTTGACCTCAAGCATAGATTAATCTTGGATTAAGGAAAAGCTTTATGAAAAGCTTCATTTGGATTGAGAATGGGTCATGAGTATGACCATTTCTTGAGTGAGAGAGAGAAATTACATAAAAACCGTTAGAGTTAAGCATAAATGGAAATTTATGTAATTCTTATCTATCATTAATCAATTAACTTCAATAGCATTCATCAAATTATGTAACTCTTCACTACCATTCATCAATTAACTTCAATAGCATTCAAAAACCATTCCAATTAAGCTTCTCAAGCTTGAGAGGGGTTGAGAAGAGAGAAACATTGAGAAATTATAGAAAATGATCAAAATTCACTAATTACCTTACAAATTGCTTGATTCTTTGTTCACGGTAGAGGCCCCCAACCAATCAATTGGTTAAGTATGTTGATAGAGCCACCAATGGGGATTGAAGAAAGAGGGAAGCTCCAAAAACTAGTGAATTATTAATGAATTCACAGTTCTTGGCTTAGGTGGAGTAGAGTAACGATGCATAAACACTATATATTTTTCAACAAGGGGGAGGCTTCTATTTATAGGAAAAATTGAGCTCCTAACCAAACAAACTGATTCTAGAATTTTTTAAATCAGTTTGGTCAATATTTGACCATTTTTAGGTTAGTTAAGCTAACTTTTTGGAACTAGACTTGAATGAGGAGAGAGGAGAGATGAAATATCTCAATTTTTATGAGTTTAAAACTCATTCAAGCATGTGAAATATGCACCTCCTTTAAAGAACTCCCCTTCCTTACATATGTGTCAAAATGGAATCATTATACCCAAAATATCTCATATTTTTAATATTGCTCATAGTTTTTTACTAATAAACCTTGTACATTTTCAACTCTTCATCTTATGTGAAATCTGCACCTCCTTTAAAGAACTCCCCTTCCTTACATATGTGTCAAAATGGAATCATTATACCCAAAATATCTCATATTTTTAATATTGCTCATAGTTTTTTACTAATAAACCTTGTACATTTTCAACTCTTCATCTTATGTAAGCATTTACTCATTTTTGGATACTCAATTTATCTCATTTTTTTGATATTACTCATAGTTTTTTACTAATAAACCTTGTACATATTCAACTCTTCATATTATGTGAGCATTTACTCATTTTTGGATACTCAATTTATCTCATTTTTTTGATATTACTCATAGTTTTTTACTAATAAACCTTGTACATATTCAACTCTTCATCTTATGTGAGCATTTACTCATTTTTGGATATCCAAAAATTTCTGAAAATCTAGACCCTTAGGCTAAGGTCCTTTATACCCATTTCCAATTAATTCCAATTGCACATTGGAAAGTTCTTTTTGAATTTCTGTTTCGGGGGAACTTATTTTAATAAGATGAGATAATTTTCTATCCAAAAATATTCAAAATCTGAATATTCTCTCTCTAGAATATTTTCTCTCTCTAGGTTAAAACAGTTAGAAACAAGGTCTTTTATATTTCTGAAGAGGAATTTAATTACACGGGAAGATACTAGACATCAAAAGGGGGTTGGGGGAAGAATCTTACAATTTCTGACGACGAACAATAAGCAGCAGGCTAATACACAATTAAGCAACAACAAAAGAACAATATATCAAGGAGGAATACTACTTAGCTTCTTGACGTCCGTGGAGCGTAGCCACAGCTCTGATACCATGTCGAACCAACGTGAGAGAGAGAGAGATAGACACGTCATATGCATCCCCAAAGGTGTGTGGAATACACACAATAGATGAGTATATATAGAGGAGATCCTAGGGCTATATATATAGAGACATTCTATATATAGCCAACAACCCCAACCCGTGCATATGCTTTTGGTGCAGACACAGGTGCAGTAGACGCGGGGCCCCAGTGTTTTGACATAGGCCGAGGGCACTCCCTTGGCACAGAGGCGCCGCCGTTCGAGGTATGCATTAATCTACTCCGTGTCTAGGTGTAATTTTCATGAAACCATCCAAAATGAATCTTAAAAATTATATGTGTTTTTTGTGCAGTAGTAGTAGTCAGCCATCACCATCACCAGTCCCTTCACCATGTGTGCCTCCTTCTGCACCTCCACCTGCCACCTCGGAGCTTCGCATGCTATCGGGCACGATGCCCATTAGCATTCAGGTGGATCAGAGTGGGCGAGTGCAGTATGTAGACGGTGGGGCACTTTTCCGTCGCCGCTTGAGAGAGCTCGTGCACACATACATGCCCAAGATACACATCCACTGGCGGTAAGTCCAATTCTTTCATGTATTTTTTAAAATCTTTGTATACATTGATATCAAATGATAAATCTAACTAAAGTGACTTTTTTTTCAAATTGTAGGGATCAAGATGATAATGACAAGAAATATTTGTTGGCAATCCTTGCGCAGGAGTTCGGCGTTGGTTGGGACGAGACCGCTGTATTGCATGAGATGCAAACGCTTCTAAAGCATCGACGGAACAATGCACGGTACAATTATTTGCTTTGCTATGTTATTCAAGTCTACTTCTTTCTTTGTGTAATATGGTTGAATTATTGTTAAATTAAATAAAGAAAGTTTGGAACATCAAACACCTGAAACGTTCTCAAGAAAGTTCACATACTCTCGCACTTACACACACACAAATTAGCCCACCAATTCTTCTTTTTGTGCATAGCTCTTCCTCGCCATCTGAGGAAAAGGGCAGCTTTACTGGTCAAAAAGTCCAGCTTCTTCTGGCAGAAGCGAGTTCTTTCTGGCATAAAGCAGGTATAAAGGATATGAGAAGTTTTATACCCTCTCTCCCCTACTTGTCTCGGAAACCTCTCAAGTCCAGCCTTGCTAACTAGATGCTTGCACACCCTAACTAGATGTTGCTAATTTGCCACCTCAGCTCTTGATGCCACATCAGCATCGTCAGTTACATCATCAGCCACGTCAGCTGCTCCTTGCGCATTAGCTTCACGATCAGCTCTTTTCACAACACTTTTGCCTGTAAGACAAAACACACACACGCATAGTACATGGACTCAGGACACAATCAAAACAAGCGATGAAAAAAAAGGATATCGAGATAGGAACACATTACCATTTTCTTTTGAATTGATGAGCCAAGCTGTTTATCAACAATTGGAAACTATGCCTCGCCAAAGATATCAATCTCTAAGAACACCTCGTTGTTGTCAACCATAGCCTCTTGAAGTTCCATCTCTGTTAAGCATATGCCGAGTCCATCAGGGAGTGGAGCATTGTTCGAGCTGGATTCTGAGATTTGCTCAATGTCAGCCTCTAGTAGATCTTCTCCTAGATCATCCGATAAATCTTTACCCAGATCATCCCCTTCATCATCCGTTGAGGGTGGTGTGACATTTGTTTGTGAAATCAAATTTGCTTCTCTAATGCGAAGAATTGTATCTCCTTGCCCATGTGATATAGAGGTCATTGTTGTGTTTGGTGTATTGTCGGGCTCTGTAGAGGTCATTGTTGTGTGTGGTGTATTTTCACGCTCAGTAGAAAAGGTGGTATCAAACAATCTTCGGCTTCTAGGGTTCACGTGAACAATTTGCCACCATGGATTGCTAGTTGGATTTTTGTAAAAGAAAGCTTGTTACGCATGCATCGGGAAGAGATAGGGCTCTTTGGTTGCTCGTAGGAGCTTCGATGAGTCAACAGACCAGAAGTCGCTTTGTTCGTGCCTCAAGGTGACCCTTTTTCCTTTGTACTCCGCTCGAAACCAACGCACCTTCAAAATTACCTGCAATATTATAATGTATATAAACTTGTTACTCAAAGATGCTGAATATTTCAATCATTTGGTTTGCATAATATTTTGAAACGAATCATGCGTACCTGTTTCATAACACGATAGTTAATTTTGTATATGCCCTCCAAATCCCGTACGTAGCCGAGCTCATCCTCAATCAAATTTGTGTCACAAGAACTTGCGCGAGAGAGTTGATGAAAGGACGCAACGATGCAAGAGTCCTGAGTAACACGAAGATCATCAATCCTCTTGACACGGAGATGCTGACCACACACCCACATGTTGCTATGAGCTCGGACCTAAAACCACATGGGAACCACATGAACATGTATGGTTAGAATCCAGAAAAACATGTAGTATTATTCAAATTAAAATATAACATTGGAATAACTTACCATGGTGTCGCATCCTAGGCTAAGCTCAAACTCTTCTCGTGAGATTTCAAACCCCTGCCCTCGCGTCTCTCTGATATGTGTATTCAACCATTCTAGGCTCATCGTTGGAGGTGCACTCCGACCCTTTTTGGATGACCTACTTCTCCGGTTTCTCTCTTTGCATTCTTTGTCATGCTTGTCAATCCATTTTTGCATGCAATCTGAGTTATACACCACAAAAGTACTAAGCGCTTCCCTCTCCTCAGCACTCATCTTTAGTGGGACCCCTTGCCCACATAACATCTCTGTGGTTTCGTTGTCTGATTGTTCTTCTCTCCAACCAGGAGGAGCTTCGTTATCCACATGTTGCAAGTACTCGCATAGATAATACATGCACTCGTGAAGCAACCATCCCTCTGCCATGGATCCCTCGAGTCTTGCTTGCTGGCGCACAAATCCTTTCAATACTCCCATGTACCTTTCAACCCAGAACATCCATCGTGTACTCATGGTCCCAGCAATCTCTATCTCTTCAACGAGATGGATCATAACATGGACTTGAATGTCAAAAAAGGAGGTAGGTAACTCCTTCTCCATCAGACAAAGGAGCTCAATACACTCTAGCTTTCGTTGCGGGATATCACGTGAGTCAATCTCTTTGGATGTAATCCATCTATAAAGAGAAACAATGTGACTAGCATAAGATTTTTGTGACAAAGAAGTAAGAACAATATGATGTTCCACTGTCAATACCTTGTCAATGATCCCAATCGATATATAACATCCCTAATACCCTCAGTCAAACAACCGTCGATAAAACAAGTGGCAAGACGTGCTGCACACAGATTAGCTCTAGTGTTAACAAATGATAATGTAATGGCACCTTCATTAGAAATTGACGATACATGTTAGAGAGGCACCATACCTTAATGAAGTTATGCCAGTCGTGTGTCTTTAGACGTGAAAGAGAGTTATCATCCATGGTAAACATGTTTTGCAATGAAGCACCATATCTCGTAGGAGTACGTATGCATCGTATCCGCTCATTGATGACGCTTATCTCTTGCTTTGTGAGTACCCATGGTGCCTGTGAATAAGTAATATTTCCTGTCTCCTCATTGATTATAGGCCATAGTGATCGTTTGCAGTTGCAAATCTTTAGGTATGCCCTTGCAGCCTCTGTATCCTTGAAGCCCACAAGATGATTCCAAAGCGAGTGTGCAAAATTTTTAAATATGTGCATGGGATCAAGCAAATGAGTTATTTTTAGATCTTTCCAATACCCCAACGTATACCATATGGAGGAATTCTGTGCCATTGATTTCTTGCCTCTCGACGACTGTCGCAAATCATATTCGTCATTGTTATCGCTTGCAAGTTCTGCCTCCAGATCTATTAGAGGTCCGTTTGTCCACTTGACGTACCAATCTCTTGGAGTCATTCGCGTTGGACAACGTCCATTCTCCACTTTGCCATTAAAATGTCTCGCATTCCCTTTGGAACGTAGCACATGATCTGGAGGCAAAAATCGTCGATGTCGAAGGTATATAGTTTTACTCAAACTTCGACTATATTTGGAGTGTAGCCAATCACCGCATGGTGGACATGCTTTGTAACCCTTTGTTGATAGGCCTGAGAGAAACAAAAATTGTTTTTATGTTTTCAACATCCAAATTTTTTGATTGTATAAACAAACAAACAACTAAAGAGCCCTGTTGTACCTGATGCAAAGCCATAGGCAGGATAGTCACGTATTGTCCATGCTAAAATGCCACGAACCTTGAAACTTCTATTACCTACAGGTTTTGACATATCAATAACATTTACTCCTTTCCATATTTGTTGCAAGTCATCAACGAGCGGTGCAAGATATACGTTGATGTCTTTAACTTGCTGCTTCCCTACATTAATGCATCGTTTAAATTTGACATTTTTCAAATAGAAATGAGTGTGCTATTTAGAAATGAGAATATTTGTCACATACCACGAATCAACAAAGACAATATTAAATGCTCTTTCTTAATTGACATGAATGGTGGGATGTTGTAGTTGATAAGAACTACGGGCCAAGTTGACCACTTGCTCGATCGCATGGAAAAGGGATTGATTCCATCCAAGCCAACTCCAAAATTTTATATGGCGAGGCTCCCAATGAAACTATGGCCATGTAGCATCGATATGCTTAAATGCTTTGCTATCGCTTGGAATCCTCATGACTCCGTCTATACATGCATTTCTCGAACTCCAATCCATAAGCTTGGCTATTTCGGGACTGCAGAAGATGTGTTCAACTCGTGGTGCCAAGGAAAAGTGTCGCAGAACTTTCATAGGGACATTTAAGGTTCCTGCCTTGAAACGAGCAACACCGCATTTGGGACAAGTGGTTGCATTTTCATACTCTCCACGATACAAAATGCAATCATTGACACATGCATGAATTGTGTTGTATTCGAGTCCAAGGGATGCAATCATTTTCTTTGCCTCGTCCCTCGACTTTGGGATCACATTGTTTGATGGTAGAATCTTGTTCGAAAGAAGCCTACCACTCAATTCTAAATATTTAATGAGCACAAAAGTGATTGAGAGCCATTATTTTTATGCAAACAAAATACAAATATAACTTATGATAGTAATGCAGAAACCGATGCATTACTCCATTGGTAGCGTGTTTGGAGATTCAAGATGAGTAAGGTCACACTCAATCTTGATATGGATGCACCATCGTAGATGGGCCTTGAAGCTTCTTCTCGTAGAAATTTTTCATGCGGACAAGTTTCTTCTTCACTACTTGCTTGGAACCAATCGTCGATAAACTCATTGATGTCATCATCAACATGTCCCTCATTGGTCGCTTTTTCTCTGCATTTTGCATTGTACTCATCTCTAAGTCGTTGATATGTACTTGGATCTTGTGTACGTAAAAGCCTCATGTACTCCTCTGGCAAGATATGGTGACTTCGGTGAGAGCTAGATACACCCTCAACATCTGGACACTGCATGTATAAACAGTCTACATGAAGAAATGATTTAAAGTAACAACAATTGAATTATTAAGTGATATAATCATAACATTAAAACCCTTTTTACAACACAATTCAAGCATATTAGCAACAAAAATCTATACTTAAGATAACCTTAGACAAGCCACTAAAATACCCTTAGTTGTATTACTGACGAGACAATGAAATATATCATCAAATATTTGTCAAAATTAAATGCTGATTGGGCTACAAAGCTGGATACATTATTTGAAACATACATAATTTAAGAGGCTGACACTTTATCTCAAATTTCATTCTCAAAGAGGGGCTGGTGATGGCCGACGCCATCCATAATTTACAAATAATTCCTCGCCAGCTTGTAATGATCTTGTAGCACACACCACTATATATATGGGTACATCTCTAATCATATAACATGGCTCGTGACTATTCTCACACTCCATAAAGTTACAATTTGTTCTCTCATTTCTCCCTCTACTACTATTGATTAGCCCTGCTATATTTCCTTGAGCATAGGGTCTTCCATCAATATAAAGCTGTGATCCACAATTATATCTAATGTTTCTTTCGGTGAGTGAGGCCGCATTAGCATAAAGCCCATATGTTGTCATACTTCTGATAAAGCGAACAAGTGCATGCCATGCGTCCCAACCATAAATGGGCCCACAAAATGACATAAGATTCACCTCTGAGTTTGTGGGCACGCGTAAATCCTGTGCAATAAAGAGACCTCGTCCACCATTGGGAATGGTAGATGGTGCAATCACATATCGAGCACCCCAACAAAGCTGAAAACCTCTCCGTCTGCTGGAAGGGTTGCTCCCAACCATCCTCCATAGCGTCTACGATTGTACGTTTGAATGAGAGATAGAAGACGATCAGGCAATGGATGATCACCCATGGATGATCACCCAATGTCTTTGATTGGGCACCGAGGGGCAAACAAGTTGATGATGAATCCATTTGCAACTGAAAAACGGCTTGACCATATTGTGTGTGTGGAAGGAATGAAGGATCAATTCCATGGTCTTCACAATCCTCATGAAATCGAGGATGTAGAACTGGTATGTGCTAAATAATGCATCATTGTTGATTATATGAAGGGTGAGACACACATGGAACACGATTGCAAGAAAACGCGATGTAGGGCCATTTGGAAAATGTCAAGTACTCTCCTCGCATTTTGTTGTGCAAATTTTCTATTTCTATTGATATCCATCTCCAATCAAATTCTAGGATCACCTCACAGATTCCTGGACAGTAGATGATACTAGGAAGAATTCCCCAGGGCCAAAGAAAGCAAAACAATAAGGAAGAAATGAAAACCAAAAGAAATATAGGAATTTGCAGGAAAACGCGATATAGGGCTATTTGGAAAATGTTAAGCACTCTCCTCGCATTTTGTTGCAAACTTCTAGGTTCTATTGATATCCATCTCCAATCAAATAGATAGCTTCCAGGTCAGTAAGACAATCTATATCCTTATCTTCTTGTTTAATAGTATAACACACGTACTTTTGGGATGTGATGTAACTTAGATATGAGGATAAATACCACAAGCAAGAAGACTTTTGAATTGGGCTGGTTGAAATGACTGAAGGCATGTTCCAGCAGGCTGCCTCATGAATTTGTAGGAAAACGCGAGGAGAAGGCTTTAGGAATTTCAGACAGCCGAAATCGCGTTTTGTTGCAAATATAAAACTAGGATGTGGAAATTTGGGATATGGGATGTGGTGGATGGGAATTGCCCAGATATCTGGACATCAAGAATTCTATGGATGGAAGAAATATATATCAAAAAACATTGAAAAGAATACAGAACTCTGACCTTTCTTTTCCTTTTCCATGCTGTTGGAGTTGCACTGTGGTGAATCTTCTGCTCTCTCCCAAACTTGAGCTGCAGCCTAGGTAACCTGGAGATCTGGCAGTGGTAGTAGTCTTCAAGCAGGTTGCAGTCTGGATGGAGTGTGTTGGGTAGGAAGGGATCAGAGAGGGAAGGAAAAGGATGATGGGAGGGTGCTGGCAAGGATGAAAGACGGGGAGGAAAGAGTGGTTATGGAACTGATTATGAAATCATGATTGGCACAAGTTCCAAGGCAAAAAGTGTCCCATTCACATGTGCCAAGTTTCAAACTCCAAGAGATCTGGGTCCCATCCACACGTGAAAAAACGACTCCATTCCACACGTGTGGTATTTAGTACTTGCCTTGTTTGTATTTTGCACTAATCTTTTCCCTCCTGTTTAATCTCTCATGTCTTGGCCCTCCCCTCTCAGCTCTCTTGCCTCCCTACCTCCCTACTCTGCACCATCAGCATCCTGACCAGCAGCACAGGTTCATCCCCAGCACAGGGTACTCATCAACAGCACAGCATACCCACAGATAGCTTCCAGGTTAGTAAGACTCTCTATATCCTTATCTTCTTGTTTAATGGTATAACACATACTTTTGGGATGTGATGTAGCTTAGATATTAGGATAAATACCACAAGCAGGAAGACTTTTGAATTGGGCTGGTTGAAATGACTGAAGACATGTTTCAGCAGGCTGCCTCATGAATTTGCAAGAAAATGCGAGGAGAAGGGTTTAGGAATTTCAAACAGCTGAAATCGCGTTTTGTTACAAATCTCACTTTTGGGCCTTTTTTGGCCGTTTCCGGGCCTCCGAATGTCCGATTCCAACGTTTCCAGTGCCGTTTTTGGGGTTTTGGGCCGTTCCGGACACGTCTACGATGTCAGAATGACCAAATTCTGCACAAAAAATAATTTTTTTAAAGATTCAAATTGGATCACCTTATTAATGTGACACGCTTCTACAAACATACAGTACTATTTATTTTTCTTATTTTCATCTTCTTTTGTTGAATTTTCAACGTAACGTTGGCCCACTCCTGATTGGTTGAGAGCCTATTTTCTCTCTCTTCTAAAATGCCACAAAATGAGCTCTCTTTTTTCCTAATGTATTGTATTTAGTTGTAAAGACAGAGAAATCACTGTAGGAATATACCAGCATGTTACTTCAAGTATTTGCAGAAAAACGCGAGAGTGACCTGTTAGGAATTTCAAACTGTCAAAATCGCGTTTTGTTGCAAATTTATAAATGTTGCTTCATCCACCCCTGTCACATTGCCTTTTTGTATGATTCCATGTTCTTCATTTATAAATGTTGCTTCATCCACCCCTGTCATTGCCTTTTTGTATGATTCCATGTTCTCCATGGCTGTAATCTCTTTCCATTGCTTTGTGTGCAACTTGTCAGAGTGATGGCAAGAACCAAGTCAACTGCAAGGAGTGCTGGCAAGGGGCCAGGGCTTGCAACAGCAGTAGCTGGGGCAGGTATCAAGGAATTTAGTGTGCCTCCAAAGGGAAGAGTTGCACATGGAAGGAAGGGGAAGCCAATGAGCCTGCTCCAATAAAAGGCCAAGAGATTGAAACATGGTGCAAGTGTGCTAAAGGAGATCAGGAAGCAACAGAAAGCTATAGGCTTTGCAATCCCCAAGGCGCCTTTTCAGAGACTAGTGAAAGACATATGTGATAGTTGGCACCTTGGTTTCAGGTGGAACAGGACTGCCATTCTTTCCTTACAGGAAATGGTAGAGGATTACTTGGAGAAATATTTTGAAGATGCAACGCTGGTAGCAGCCCCATGCTCACAGGGTAACTCTGATGGCCAAAGACTTCAACACTTTGTCCAGAGTGAGATGGAGGTATGACAAGCTGGTCCATCCTGTGGAATGGCAGGACATCAAGATGAGAGACATATTATTAATTCCACCTACAAGAAAGTTGAAGGTAGATGAGGTTAAGGTTGTTGAAGTAACCCACTCGCTGCTTTTATGAGGAGTCACTGAAGTAGCAAATAAAAGAATCCAAATCTATTATAGATGTGGAGACTGTACAGAGGGAGCTGCAGATATAGAGAAGGTTGCAGGAGCTGGGCCCTAACATAGTTGTCCATATTGAGGATGAAACTTCAGTGAATAATTTTGACTTGACAAAACCATGCTTGGCAGCATTGGCTCATAAGAATGAGTATTGCTCAGATACTATCATTCTTGCAATGCTCTAGTAAGTGTCTTTTATTTTACATTTGTTTGCAAAACAATCCTTCTTGTACCTCCTTTACACCCTACCCTAATTATTGTTTGGTCCAATGCAGCATGATGAGAAGCTGGCTTAACCACGCTGTACAGCATACAGTTCATATTATTGATCCTGCCATTTCCTCCAGGTTAAGAGATGCAAAGGAAACTCCCATGGATATTTTCAATTGGTTCAGACACTGCAATTTTGATGTTATCGATGTTTTGCTACTTCCATACCATAACAGGTATTTGGGTGACTGCTTCTTTTGGGATTCTTCTTTAAGATTGAGAACTCTTGTAGCCTTTGATTTCTTAATTCTTTTTTCCTTACACACTGACCACTAGAGCTTTGCTTCTATTGATATCCAGCAGAAGCAATGCTTTATATTCAACTCTCTTAAAAACACACACAGAGAGCTGAAATTGTAAGTGGTGTGTGTGCTATTTTAAACTTTAAACTTCATTATTTTGTTTTAATGCACACTAAGTGAATTATATGTATTGCAGTTGTATTAGAAGGTTTCTAGATGCATTGGATCATTATCCTCCTAATGTCAATTTTTTGGATTCAATAGAGTCAATAAATTTAGAGGTAGAAAGTCGTTCCCCCTACTGATGTCTATTTCATGCTATGCCTTTGAACCTATTGAATAATTTTGTTTTGTTCAAATGTTAACAGTTTCTAACATATCTTTCCAACTATACAGACACCACAACAAGATGATTCAAGTAGCTGCGACGACTGCTGCTGGAGAGTGCTAATCAGTGCCAAATATATACTTTCAAGCTATTTTGAGATAGGACAGCCAGACCTTGTAAGAAAAAATAATTTCATTTAGTTTCAAAATAATTGATATTGGTACAAAGTGTTCTAAATCATCATATGCCATTGCAGATGAGAGAAGATAGCTTCAGCTTGAACTATGTATATAGTTTCAGAGCTGATACAATTTGGAAGTTTTTGAAGTATGCCTCCCCCAAACCTATTGTACCAGCTACTGTCGAGTTGGGTGAGAGCTCTAAAGTCTGAGAAGGTGTCATACACCTTGATGACACAGATGATGCTGATGTGGTGCCACAGGAACAAGGACCTATTGTGCTGATGAGGAGAAGCCATAGGAACAAGGAGCTGCTTCTGCTGATGTTATTGAGGAGAAGATGAAGCAGCACAGCAAACAGATTCTCCAGGGGCAGTAGAGGAGACAATGGAGCAGCACCAAGAGATTGTACAGGACAGGATGGAGCAGCAGAAAACAGATTCTCCAAAAAAATATGATACGGAGAGCTTGGACCATGTAGAGTAGCCTCTGGATCAGACTGTAGATCAATAGAAAATGGTCGTCAAGAATATGTTCTACATATACAATTAAACACTTATGTACAAAATTTTACTTTATTGAATATAATACCTTTGTTTATGGAGTCTGTGTTATCTCAATTTTCAAATTTTCAATGTCTTTGCATTTTATTGAACTCTCTCTTCTTTTGAGCACCTGCAAAAAAGCAATATGAATCAATAGGGTAAAGTAAACTAATAGCAGTGCTTAATGAGACTAGGATAAGTCAGATGATCTTGTTTTCTTAACACATCATGTGTGTTAGCATTATCCAGCAAACTGATAAAACTGATCAGTAAAAAATATACCCGATTGAGCTAGCTCTGTTGCACTTCGACCTTGGTATTATTGTTCTCCTATCGATCCATGCAAAACATCTATAAATCCCAGAATACAATCGATGTTTTGCCATGTCTCATACGATGAAGGGTATAAATCTGAAATAAAATAACACAAGAATGTCAATAAGCAAAGAAAGAAAGCTTCATCTTAAAAATCCATACACCTCATAAAGAACAAAACCACAATAGAAAAATATACAATTAGGCCTGTGTTGCAGAAGATCATTTGGATAGTCTCGCAAGACAAGTTCTTTATGCATGTACACATGCTTAATCAAAACTTCTTTCACCGATATCTTCCCTCTCGTGATTTTAAAATCTCGTACTCTTCCCTTCCATGACGCCAAGAAAATGTTTTTTGTCTGGGGTCTCTTTCTTTTGCTAGGTTGCATGAGCACCCATGCTCCTTTTCGAAACACTAAACCTTTCCCAAGTTCCTTCCGTTTTGACTGTACTTGAATTCTCTACCGAAGAAATAGAAGAAGCAGGTCGACAGGGTAAGGATGTGTGGTATAATTATGCCTTCATAGCATTATCATCCACAGAGCCTCTTCCACAAGAATGGCCATAGTTTTTATTCACCATGGAGACCTTGTGAATCTGTAACAACAGCAAAGTAATGTAAACAAGATAACAAAGTGAAGTTTCAAGAAAGAGAAAGTGGGCAGACAGACAGTTGACAAGAAACATCTTACTCTAAGCCAAACAGGATCAAGGGAGCAGTTTTGGAAAAGAAGAGGCTGCTGCACAATGAGGCAGTGGTGTAGAATGGTAGATCTTTCGAAGGAAATGCAGCACACCATTTCAAAGTTCAAAGGAAGGTGGAAGCGGGAAGGCCCTTGTCAGAGAAAATGTCAGACTAGATTCTATCTTCATGTCCAAAGATCTTGTGAGAATAAAAAACCAATCTCCACATTAATGTAGCACGCTTGTACCTACATAAAGTATTGTTTCTTTTATCTATTTTCTCTTATTTTTGTGAATTTCCAACGTTACGTTGGCCCTCTGTTGATTGGTTGAGAGCTTATTTTTCCAAACCGTAAAAGGTCCCAAAATGAGCTCCCTTTTTTCCTAATGTTGGGGGTAATATAAGGAAGATTTTCTATGAGTGATAAGGAATTTGTGTAAGAGGAATTGGATTACCTTGTTAATAAAGTGCGTTCCATTGTCACTCATAATCTCAAGGGGGCAACCAAAGCGTGTGATGATTGACTCATACAAGAATTTTGTAGTAGAGCGTGCATCAACTTTACAGGTAGCCCGAGCTTCAACCCATTTTGTGTAGTAGTCCATGGTAGTGATTATATAATGGGCTTTAGTGTATCTGGTTGTGGGACTAATGGGCCCAATTAAATCAATGCCCCACTTTTCTAATGGTTGCAAGGACACAATAGGGTTTAGGGGCATGTTATCCTTAAAGTGGGGAATTGCTGCTCGTTGGCATTCATCACACTACTTGACGTATTCCATTGTATGAGCCATTAAGGTTGGCCACTATAACCCTGTTGTGAGGACTTTATGTGTGCCGCAAAGTGTCTCCCAACACAAGAGCACAGGCAGGGTGAGCCTGTTCTAAGAGGAAGACATATTCATCTTCACAGACACAATGCCTGATAATATTGTCTTTCCCTTACCTATATGAGTTGGTAGGGGGGCACTTGTTTAATAAGGTATCGTGCACAGTTCTTGTTTAGGATGGGGTCAACTGGTAAGCCATTAGCTAGAAAGTGTGCCACCTCCTTACACCATTCGGGAATTAGACATAATTGGAATAGGGAGACATCTAGTAAATCATCATCAACTCCCACATGCAGCTCACCGTGGGGATTCTTGACAGGTGGTCTGTCAAGACATGCTGTACACTCTTCCACAGTGTGACATTGAAGTCTAATTCCCAGAAGGATCAGTAGCCATCTCTAGTGATTATTCCTATGTATAGGGCCTGTTTACCAAGTATATAAGATCTTGATGGTCTACGAAGAAGATGAATTTGGTCTCCTGAAGATAATGGTGAAACTTATTAATGGTGTAAAGCATGGCCAACCCTTCCTTCTCAGTTGTGGTATAATTTCTTTCTACCTTGTTTTCTTGGTGGTTGGCAAAGATTATGGGAAAATCCATCTTGTGTTCACCAGTTTGGGCCAATACACCGTTCCAACATCAAAGGCAGAGGCGTCAATGTGGACATGAAAGATAATGTCCTAATTGGGGGACCTTAGAATAGTAGAACTTTCCAAGGCTTTCTTGAGGGTGGTATATTCCTGTTGTTGGCATTCTTCCGTCCATGCAAAGAGGATCAAGAGTCCATAAAGAGGTTGAGCTACATCATCATACATGAAAATTAGATGCCTATAGTAGCCAATGTGTCCCATGAAACGATGGACTCCCTTAAAATTCATGGGTGGGGGAAGCTCCAGGATGAGCCGCACCTTACTAGCATCCGTGGAGATTCCCTGTGGAGATTCCCTATTGGGAGACAATGTGTCTCAAGATAACTCTATGCCTAACCAAGAATTGGCAATTGAGTGGGTTTAATGAAATGCAGTACAACCTGCACCTTTCTAAGACCTTACATAAATAATCAAGGTGTGCCTTCCACGTGGCATTGACACAGAGGTCATCCATAAAGGTGTGCCTTCCACATGGAGTCAACACAGAGGTCATCCATAAAGACCTCAAGAAATTTCCAAAGATATTCCTTGAAGGCCATGCAAATAGGCACTCGAAGGTACTAGGGGCATTGGTCAGCCCAAAGGGCATGACGTGGTACGCGTAAGCTCCCCATTATGTAGTAGCAAAGGTCGTTTTGTGTTGATCCTTAGGGTAGATCAACACCTCGTTTTAGTTGGAGAATCCATCAAGGAAGCTATAGGCTTCCTTTCTTGTGACTCGTTCGAGCACGTGCTCCGTGAAGGGTAAGGGATAGTGATCCCGTATGATGGTGGTGACATTGATCTTTTTGAGGTCCACACACACTGTTACCTTCCCATTATTTTTGAGGTCCACACACACTGTTACCTTCCCATTCTTTTTGGGCACTATCACTATGGGTGATACCCACTCTGTGTTCTCTATTTTGTAGATGAATCTGGCATCAATGATTCTATGAATCTCTTCCCACACCATCTTAGAATACATTAGATTCATATGGTAAGCCCTTTGTTTGACCGCTCTCACTCCATCAACCATCAAAATGGTGTGTTTAACTACTTCAGGAGGTACACTCCTCATATCTGTGTACTTCTAGAGGCAAAGCAATACTGAAATTCTGAGTAGAGTGACGAGCACGGTCTCTTCCTCAGTAAAGAGGTAGTCTCCAATGTATATTGGCCTCGGGTCTTTGCCTGGGCCTCTGCCAAGTTAGTTTCCTTCACCTTGGTTGTACTATCATATGAGGTCCTTGGTTGTCCATTTGTGGGACCTTTGGGCCAAGTCATATTGCACAAATCTCTCCGCCATCTGGAAGGTTTTGAAGTGTTTCGATACTTTTTTGGTCTCTTCTCTCAACGTTTTGGCTTCTTTTTCTGCCAACACTAACTTCTTATTGCGTGCTTTGTGTGTAGAGTAGAAAAGCTTTTTGGGTGAAGGTTTGGGATGAATGCATTCCATTGGCATTGGGGTGGTTGTGTGGACCAGGGGAGGGAGTTACTTGTGAACTCCTCTTGCCATATTTCGTTAAAGTGGTCATGTGATTTAACTTCCCCTACATATTTGAGCTAGTGGGTGTCTAAATCGGTAGGGAAAACATATCTTTCTCGCCCACGAAATCCATCAAGCTTGCAATTCTTGTGTGAGAGTGTTTCCCATGATGGTTCCATTTTATCGGCATGTTCAGGTTCATGAGTGGTGACAATCCTTCCCATTAGCTGTAGCAAACTTGGTTCCATTTTATCGGCATGTTCAGGTTCATGAGTGGTGACATCTCCTTCCCATTAGCTGTAGCAAACTTGGTTCACGTACATCTCCGAAGTATATCCAAGGTAGCAAGGATATGCATCCAATTCTGCAAGTATTCTGGCTCTGAAAGAGGTGCACATTCTTTTCTATCCTTTTCATCATCTATTATTTATGGCAGGTTTGACACAGGTGGACTGCAGTGGACCTGGTAGGTGTTACTGAGTCTTCTAAGAAGCATATGCCACTCATGGGATGTACCTTCCATGTATGTAGGTTGATCTTAACTATGTGATCTTTCCTTTGAATGTAGATATGGTTGGTATCTTAGTCATGGATCATTTTAGTTTCCCTCATGAATAGTCGCCCATAGATGCAGTTATATAAAACTCGCTGACGCCTTCGAAGTTCATCAACCACCACAAGGTGTGTTGGAAGGTGGTTCCAAGGATGTTTAATTTTAAATCCTTCAATAGACCAATGGGTCTAACCACAGCTCCGTGATGAGTGAATTTTAACTATAATGTCATGCCATTGGTACTACCTTTGAGAGATCCATATCGAGTCTTAGGTATCCTCAAGAGCACAAATTTCCCTTCTTTGAATTCCAATGGCATTTGATGTGTATCTTCATAATGCTTCATGTTCTCTTGAAACTTCTTGATGTTCTCTTTGCATGTTTACAAAAGAGTTTGCATTCTTTCCACTTCCTCCCTTGCATGTGGATTTGCATTCTCCTTCTTGGATGCTACAATCGGTACATGCACCTTTTAGCCATAAAAAGCCTTAAAAGGAGACATCCAATACTACTATAATAGGTGATATTGTAGGCGAACTCTGCCAAATGCAACTAATTGTCCCATGCATGTTTCATTTCATAGCAATAATGCCTCAAGTAAGTCTCAAGCCACTTATTGACCCTTTCGGTTTGACCATCGGTTTCTAGATGATAGGCTATACTAGGAGTCAACTTAGTTCCCATGCTATCAAACAACATATGCCAAAATGTGCCCATAAACGTCACATCTCTATTACTCACTATTTGCTGTGTGACATACCTTGTAACTTGAACACATTTTCCCCATGAATTGGTGTGCCACCATAAATGTCGAGTGTCTCACTTTTGTTGGTACAAAATGGGCAGATTTTTTCAACCGGTCAACCACATAAATGCTTTTCCATCCCCTCGGTAGAAGGCAAGCCGGTAATGAAATCCATAGCAATATGCATCCATTTACCCTCCGTAAGTAAAGGATAAAGAAAACCACCAGGCTTTGTGGGATCCTTGATGAGTTGATAAGGCATACACTTAGCAACATATTCTTTGACTTCCCTCCATAGGCCTTTCCAATGGAGACTTTTCCTTATGGCACCATAGGTTTTGAACAAACCCAAATGTCCCGCCATGGGAGTAGAATGAATTTCATCCATGAACTTTTTCTTGAAGGATGAGTGGGGTACAAGTTACACCCTTTCCTTGTGATAGAGGAGACCATTTAGTAATAATTGAAAATGAGGTAAATCATCACAGAAACCATGCTCTAATTTTTGCACTATTTGTGAAGCCTCATCATCAAGCATATTTTCCTCTTGAATGTCCTCAACCCAATCATTATGCACTTCCATAATGGCCGATAAAAGAACATACCCACATTCTAGAGAGTGAATCCGCCACCACGTTCTCCTTTCCCTTCATATATGTGATATCAAAATCATATTATTGAAGGGTAGCCAACTATCTTCTTTGCTTAGGTGAGAGGTTTGATTGAGATAGGAATAATTGAAGAACCCTATGGTCACTTCACACATAAAACTTGCTTCCATAAAGATACTGATGCCATTTCTTGATTGCATGCAAAATAGCAATCATCTCTTGGTTATACACATGCATTTCCATCTCTTTTTCATCAAGTTTGCGCATTTCACAAGTAATGACTCCATGGTCTTTTAAAACACTGCACCAATGACTCCATGGTCTTTTAAAACACTGCGCATTTCACAAGTAATGACTTCACGGTCTTTTAAAACACTGCACCAATGCCTCTTCCACATGCATCCGCTCTAATAGTGAAAGTCTTGGTGAAATACGGGCATACTAAGATAGGTGCCTAAGTAAGCATTCTTTTCAGCTCATCAAGACTCTTTTGTGCCGTTACATCCGCGCGTTACATCCCAAAATAATGCCTCTTTCTTCAACTTATCCAACCATCAAAGGAGCCACTATAGTTTCTTTGGCATACAAGTGGTTGGCTCTCAATGCATCAAGTAACTCCACACACGAACCAAGTGTTCCTCTTCACTCTTTCTATATACCAATATGTCATCGCAAAACACCAATACAAACTTGAAGAGGAATTTTTGTAGCACTTTGTTCATCAATGCTTGAAAAGTGGTCTGTGCATTTACATAAACCAAACTTTATCACCATGAAATGGTAAAGATATCATTTGGTACGATATTCCATCTTGTGTTCATCCCCACTTTTCATGTTATTTGGTGGTAGCGGGACTGTAAGTCAATGTTGGTGAAGAACTTGGCACCCTTCAATTCATCCAAAAGATCATCAATTCTTGGGATTGGGTACGTATTCTTGATGGTGATTTTGTTAACATCCTAATAATCTATGCACATTCTAAAAGTCTCATCCTTCACCAATAAAATGGGTGATGCAAGTGGAGATTGAATTGACTCCACCCAACCAATATCAATGAAATCTTCAACATGCTTTGCCACTTCATCTTTCTCCACTTTTGACAACCTATACAGCTCTCCAACTCAATGGCATGATCAACCCCATAATCTCTTGCACAAGTGGTTGCATCATGATTTCCATCATAATTCTCATCATCATCATCATTTGTTATAGCGGGCATTGCTTATGCATTTGCTCCCTCCAAATGATTTAATGTATTGATGACCACATTTGCAAAACTTCACCCACCAATTTGCACATGATTGGTCCTATGTGTTGCATTTGCAATGTTGTCACCTTGTAAATTCATACTCTCATCTCACCAATTGCCTCTACACAATCCTCATTCACCATTTCCCTATCTTTCCTTATCTCATGAAGTTCCATTACTTGCTTAGCGGATGCCCCCTTGGCATAATTGGTTGAAAATGAAAAATGGCTAGTAGAAGGGCTTAAAGATATCAAAATTGATGATCTAGGGCTCTATGGAAAGATCTTGTGGCGTAGAATGCAAATATGTAAGAATAGAAGATTTTGGATAGCCCTAATATTCTCTATTTTAGGGTTTATGCGACACTATTGAAAATAGAAATTAGGCCATAAAGTACTCAAAAGTAATGGGATTTAGATGAAATTTGGTGTGTGGGATTGTGATGACAAGTACTAACTATACCTAAGATGGTTTTGAGAAAATCAAAGTGTAGATATCCTCTGTTTTGACTTTTTGGTCAAAGACAATTGTATAGATTTGACCCCCCAAATGACATCAGATTCGGCTGTACTATGGATTGTTGCTAAGCCCTAATGATTTACATCCATCCTATGATGTCATTTTCCCCAAATAGCTTGTTGTTTCTGAGACTGGACACAAGTTTGATCTCTAATGCAAAATGGCAAGTTGGGGATCCAAATGATGTCAGAACGGAAAGATTCAAGGCTTATTGGGAAGTGTAAGGGAGTACTAAGAGCCTATATAATCACCCAAACTCTAGCCCTATTGTAATTTTATTGAATTAGGGTTTTGCAAATCTACAGATTTTGCTTCATGAGCTCCCTTGGTACCCATTTGCCTTCCCCATGTTCCACATGTATCATCCTTTGCTTCCAAGCATCTTTGGAATCCAAAAGTACCTTATATGTGTCCACAATTTTCCTAAATCCCAACCATTCTTGTAAATTTTGAAAATTTTTAGCATGGTCTCCTTTGTATTAGTGATGACAAAATCTCAAATTTCCTATGTACTCAAACCATAACAAATGTTCTCTTGGCAATTGGCATAGCATTAAAGCATATCTTCATTGCATAATGCATTGGTTAATGGCATAATGCTTGTAAGATTGATTGTTGATGGAGAGCTTTATTTGTTGATGGAGAGCTTTGCTTGTTGATGGAGAGCTTTGCTTGCTAATCTCCTAGCCAAGCCTTCCCACCCTCTTACCAAGGTTTAGAATCCGATGGCAAGAGTCGAGGCCATTTCTTCACTTCGAGTACCTAATCATCTTCCTTATTGCTTTACCACGTGAAACTCGTGGGAAAGGAAGGTTCAAGCCATGATCCCCTTGGCCTCTCAAACTTGCCTTGATGAAAAATGTGGGCCTTTGTTTATAAGTGTTTGGAGACTCCATTCCTTAAGAAAAAGCACTCCAACAAGGTATAAAATGCTTGATAACTCCATATCTAAGCTTAATGAAGCATTTATACATGTAAATGAGCTTGATATGTGGTGCTATTCACAATTTTCGCCGACAGCTCTTTTGAAACTTGTCGCCGAGCTGCTATGTTTCCAAGCGTCTCTTTCCTTCCATTTGTTTATGCTATTGTCTCTTTCCTTTATGCGTTTGTCTCTGTCTTTCTTCTTCTATGGTAGTACTTTTGTGAACGATTGTGATAGTGGGCTTTTTATAAGGACGATTTGTCAGAGAGCGGTCGCTTTCAAAAAAAATTTTACGCAGGCCGTGTGTAGGAACACGTTTATGTCTGCGTGTATCTTGTCTGCACAGATGTTCACGTGCATATACACGCATTTTTGGACGGGTGTATACACGCGACTGTGTTTCACCCATGCTTGCAATCCAGGTTCTTCAGAGAGATGATCCCATCTGCATATGGCTTGTCTTCACAAAATCATATGTGCTAGCTTAGATTTGTGCTTTGATGCAGTCATGTATATACTTTTATTTTTGCAGATTATTTATGGATCCAGGTTCTTCATCCGATCCATTTGCATACGACACTTGGATGATGGAGATGCTAAATCATTTTGGGCGCCATCCTGGTCTAGTTGAGTTTACAGAGTACATGTATGCCCATCCCCCTCGTGGATTGCCTGGTATCTATACCCCGCCTCCGAGTATCCAGGTCACTCCACTGCCATCTATGCCTGCGAGTCCCACGAGATGGCATGTAGCTTCTCCTCTTCCACGCCCACCAAGGAGACATACCCCGTCCCAGACACACTCACGCACACCCTCCCAGGCACCGTCAAGTCAGGGCTCACAGCCACCATCACGTACTCCCTCACAGCCATAGTCACGTAGACAATCCCCCAGTCGTGACTCCACCTAGAGGAGAGCAAACGCCGTAGTAGGAAGAGTGGGAGTGGAGGATGCGGTGGGTGCTTTGGTGGGGGAGGTAGTAGGGCACGCAGTGAGAGAGGAGATAGAGGGAAAAGAGTTAGAGGAGACAGTGAGGATGAGGAGGAGATGAGAGAGGTGGAGGGAGTGATCTGCTATGATGTGACGGATAGGGGCGAGATAGTGATGGATGCGAGGGGGAAAGAGGTAATGGAGTACATGCGTGGGGTAGTATCAAACTTGTATAGAAATTGTTTTATTAGATTTAAAGATCAAAATAGCTGATTAGTTGGGGAGGTGATAGATGCTATACATAGTCGGTACCCCAATCCCCCACATGCGACATTCTCGGATGTATGGGGAAGGACGTGAATAAGGGAGATCTTAAGTAATAAAATATCTCACCTTAAGAAACCCGCATATGATGATGGGCTAAATGTAGCTACGGGTAGCTATCGTGTCGAGAAACCTGCCACACTGTGCACAAACGCGAGTGGAAGGAGGCAAAGAAACGAGCAGAGGGTGGCGTGAAGAGCAGGCAGCATGTGGAGGCACGACGGATCCAGATGGAGACCATTGGATCTTCGCATTTCGGATCTGGCGACGTCGAGTCATGGGAGGCAGAGTGCGTAAGTATCTTGCCACTTTATTTGATTGTTTACTTAATTCATTGATTCTATGATTGTTTTAATCTTACAAATTGTTGATTATGATACAGCGACGGGTTACGGGGAGGAAGCCCACAGCCCACGATACTGGGTATGCTCATCGGCATAGCAAACGTGACACGTGGGCCCTCTTCAGAGCCGAGGGATGTATTACGGACGCGCAGTTTGAGATGGCCATGAGACCATACGGTCGACAGGTACTTGAAAACTCTAAACGAATGATTTTGGTTTATTGAATTACATATATATATACTTATATACTATATATTACTTGAACAGGCACAAGCTGCTATTGCACCTGCTGATGATCCACCCGCTGTCTGCCACTGCAGAGGGTGGACGTGAGCACTACTCATCGGACATTCCGACCGATGTGAGCTCATCTGATCATGGAGGGAGCAGCGAGTCATCATCTGGGTCTGAGTAGTACTCAGACTTATAGTATCACATTCCATATTGAGGATGTGGTTGTATATATATTTTTGTAAGTGAAGCCATGGGCTACTTCGACATATGGACTCCCTTGTATATATGTGTACACATAAAATTTTGATAGTAATATTGAATCGTGAATTTGATAGTATTGCATTCATGTCTTCTTGAATCGTGTATTGACAATGTATGCATTCATGTCGTTCTTATCTTAAATCTTCCTCGTGGATGGTGCAATGCACCCAAAAAAATCCAGAGAGTGTTATTGGGTGCTGGAATGCTGGAACAACATTCACGTACCAAATAGCACTCTCTAGATTTTTCTTTTTTGCTCTCTGCTTGCATGTATAGACGTGTCAACTCTAAAAAAAGTCGCGTGTATATACGCGGATACTCTGTGAAATGCACGTGTATAGACACGTCAACTCTGGAAAAGTCGCGTGTATATACACGGATACTCTGTGAAATGCACGTGTATAAGCGTAGCTAAATTGACAAAACGCGTGTATACACCCTCCTATCAGCACGTCTAAGCGCAGCTAAACTGATAAAATGCGTGTATACGCCCGTGTATCAGCGCGTCTGACTATTTCTATACACGCGCTGTCGTGACGTGGGCGGTATCGCTGGGAAAGTGCGAGACTTCTGGTTGTGAGAGTCGTTTTCAAATCCCAGCAAGGAAACAGAATATATATCTCTTCAGGGGGCATAAGACATCTCCATTTTAGATGAGATGTACATGTGCCAATTCACTTCAAAACATCCCCAAACTCAACTTGATGATTGCACATAAGTGATGTGTCACAAGAGCATGACCAGCTCCAAGCATAGATCTCCTGACCCTTTATCTAAGTGCCTCATACATAACACATGTAGGCACAACACAATCTTCAAAAGATTCCCATATACATGTGACCATTCACATCACATGTTTCACATAATTTTTTTTTTGCCAATATCTTGTATTCTTTTGATTTCTGGAAATAAGAGGTAGATACAACTATTTCTTTGCCTTTTCTCTCATGTCTTTCATACAATATAATCCCACCAATGCCAAGGTAAAAGATTGAGTTCAAGTGAATCAAAATGTCATGATTTAAAGTGAGCATGGAGCCGTAAGAGAGTGGTGGAATTTATTAATAAAAACAGTAGAGAGAAGAGCTTTAAAAATTTGAATAATACCCAGCACTTGTAGGCTTCTCCCTCTTTTGAAGTATTGATGACCTCTGGAAATTGTTAAGTAGCTTCAACCTCTATTCTTGTCAGCTTGCATGAGCTTCAGCATCAACAGTCGCCTTCATATAGAAGCTTGGATATCACCTTGGTAGTATAAGCCTTGTTAAGTGGAGTTTTGATCAGTAGAAGCACATCCGAATTCGGAGCTGGGAACTCAATCTACCTATGGCAGGTACTGTACTCAATTTTTCCTTGCCATGACAAGAGCAGCAAGGTAGCCAAGACTCACTAAAGCCTCTCTATTTCTTCCCCCTCTCTGACTACAGGTTGAACCGTTTTAATGGCAAGATGCAAAGCCTAGACCCACTAGTGGCAAGTAGAAAGCATGACTCTCCTTCTCTGTCGCTGGTCGGAAGGTCACCACAGGATCACTCTAGAGCTACAAGGCGGCCCTTCACCACCTCTCTGCTTCTCGCTTGTAGACGACCACCACCTCTCTACTCCTCTTCCCGCAGTATTACCAGCCTCCCCCTCGCTTCTCGTACCCCCAGGCCGCCACGCATCACCCACACGTCTGTCCGCTCCAGGTCTTTGTGGCTACAAAGGCTACTTCTCTAAAGCCTCCGGCTATGCCCGAGAGCCCCCAGCAGTTCCAGCCCCAAGGCGGTCACATCCCTTCCCCATGCTGGCTCTCTACGCCCACACATACCCTCATACATCTTCCCTCTCGTTTTTTTTCTCCCCGAAGTCCCTGTCCCAGCGGCCTTTTCTCGCCTCATAACTGTAACCCACTCCCAGCCCCCCCCCGGCGACTTTACGTACAAAGCTGCCACTTCATCAATGAGGTGGCTTCGCCAACCTTCCAGAGGCGGGCAGCCAAAGTAAGCCTTCATGTGGCTATTCCTTAATTGGCCACGTTGCATTGTATTTATTTATTTATTTTTCAAAGCTCAATAATGGCCACCAATGCCTCCTTATTACCTTGCTTCTCAAGTTCATGTGCAGCACCACGACCTTCCAAAATTATGCGACATCTGCCCACAGCTCATCATCATCAACACCTCTCCTCACCAAAATACGACCAATTCCATCGATGCCATGCACTGCCGATGATCATCACACGCTTGCTAAAAATGGATTGCCATCCTTGCATCCAGAACCAGCCCCAGATTGACCAACCATCATCACATTCGGAGTTCTCGGCACACTTTCACGTGCAGGCATCACCTTCAGCTCGTAAAAAAAAACCATAAAACCACCTACTCTGTACATTTGCCAGGGCATTCATGGCAAAATTTATTCGTAAACCACGCACACCATATGTACACAGGCACAGGGACTTTTGCTAGCCCTCGGAATGCGTAAAGGCATATACACATCATGTACACTGTGGCACTTAATCCCAAGCATCTGGATTTGCATTTAATGGCCTCACATGCATTGTTTCACACCATAGACGTGCCATGGCATGACATCCACCCCCTCTAAACCTGCACATCCTCCGGTATGTGCCAATTCATCATCAAGATCCACATATATCTGAATGTCATCTTCATCTTCTACATTACCAGGAAGATCATCCTCTTCCTCTTCAACCATATCCATGCTATCACTATCAAGCCTCTCATCTTGAGTCTCCTGCAAATCAAAAGGATCACTGTCATGCCTTCTTTTAAATATCTTGATCCTTTTGCCTGCTACAAGATTCTTTATCTCTGTTCCACCAACACAAGCTCACACAGGGTATACGTGGCATTTCCATGCACATGCTCGACAATGTAAGGGCCAAACCATCTTTTTGCAAATGTAAGATTCCTCCCCAGCCTTTGAGGTATACAGGAGTAAGAATCTCCCTTTCTGATCTTATAATTATTCCCTCTCTAAAATAAAAGAAAGTTTCTGTTTAAAAAAGGAAGACCCTTTCCCTAGAATACTTCTCAGGAGTCACACCTGTTTTAAGGATTCAGAACAATGAGTTCAGAAGTAAAAATCAGTGTTTTGGATACCAAGGTTTTGGTCTTCATTCGAGTACGGCCCAAAAGAAGTTCTTTATCTATTGGGGAGTTTAAGAAGTTATCCCCCAGATATTGTGAGCCTTATCTGAATTCAAAGAAAGTAAGTGACTTAGCTTATGAGCTTCTTTTATCTCCTCACCTCAAAGTTCTTAATGCCTTCTATAGAAAATTGTGCCAAACCCAAATCATGGAAAGACGGTAAAACTTCAGTGGCAAGTTATCGTTGGCTTCTAAGTTACGCTAGCTCCTTCCTTTATATAAGTCGTAACTTTTACTTATCGCTCACAGTAATCTTACTTCCATCGATCTTCCTTCTTCTTAATATCCTTCATGGCTTGGTAACAGGAATTAGTTTTATCCATGATGATTTCTCACCTTCAAGACGCAAGAGAGTCTGTGAAGAAAGATTTTATAGAACAGTATGAGTGCTCACTTTTCCCTCACTTGGGAACTTCTGTAGCTCAGACCAAATGGCAGACCTATCAAAACATAACTAGGGTAACACCCTGGGTTCAACAGCACTTTCGTAACAATGTCCGCTTGGCCATGGTTATTGAAGCTTTGGGTTTGGGTCCCCAATACTACTGCGTCATGAGATCAAGACATCTTGGGTTTTCTGAGCGGGTCTTCTTACTAGCGTGTTTTCTTCCTCATGAGAAGATATGCCTTTACCCCGTTTTTGGCTTACCTCTCAGAGGTCCTTTTGTTAGATCACCTCATACCACTGAGATAGGTGCGGCAATAACCAACAGAATTATTCCCATTGTAAGATTCCTCCCCCACCCCCTTTTTTGATGTCTAGTATCTTCCCCTGTAATCAATTTCTCTTCAGAAATATAAAGGCCTTATTTCTAACTGTTTTAGCCTAGAGAGATAAAATTATTCTAGAGAGAGAATATTCAGATTATGAATATTTTTGGATAGAAAAATAACTTATCTTATTAAAATAAGTTCCCCTGAAACAGAAATTCAAAAAGAATTTTCCAATGTGCAATTGGAATTAATTGGAAATAGGTATAAAGAACCTTAGTCTAAGGGTCTAGATTTTCAGAAATTTTTAGATTATGGTCCAATTAAGGTTCCTATGGACCAATAGCATCAATCCATGTGTAGGGAGGAGATAAATCCAATTTAAAAAAAGAAGATACCCAAAAATGAGTAAATGCTCACATAAGGTGAAGAGTTGAAAATGTACAAAGTTTATTAGTAAAAAAACTATGAGCAATAAAATTTTGACACATATGTAAGGAAGGGGAGTTCTTTAAAGAAGGTGCATATTTCACATAAGATGAAGAGTTGAAAATGTACAAGGTTTATTAGTAAAAAACTATGAGCAATAAAATTTTGACACATATGTAAGGAAGGGGAGTTCTTTAAAGAAGGTGCATATTTCACATAAGATGAAGAGTTGAAAATGTACAAGGTTTATTAGTAAAAACTTATGAGCAATAAAATTTTGACACATATGTAAGGAAGGGGAGTTCTTTAAAGAAGGTGCATATTTCACATAAGATGAAGAGTTGAAAATATACAAGGTTTATTAGTAAAAAAACTATGAGCAATAGAATTTTGACACATATGTAAGGAAGGGGAGTTCTTTAAAGGAGGTGCATATTTCACATGCTTGAATGAGTTTTAAACTCAAAAATAATGTGATATTTTTATCTCTCATATCTCTTGAACCAAACCAAATCAAAATGGAACCAAATCGAATCAAAAAGTAACCAAACTAGGTCCAAATCTAGTCCAAATTCAACCAAACTGACTTGGAAAATTCTAGAATCAAATTGTTTGGTTAGGAGCTCAATTTTTCCTATAAATAGAAGCCTTCCCTTGTTGAAAAGGATATAATGTCTTATGCATTGTTACTCTACTCTACCTAAGCCAAGAACTGTGAATTCTTTAATAATTCACTAGTTTTGATACTTCTCTCTTTCTTCAATCCCCATTGGTGGCTCCATCAACATACTAAACCAATTGATTGGTTGGGGGCCTCTACCGTGATCAAAGAATCAAGTAAATTATAAGATAAGTATAGTGAATTTTGATCTTTTCTATAATTTCTCAATGATTCTCTCTTCTCAACCCCTCTCAAGCTTGAGAAGCTTAATTGGTATGGTTTTTGAAATGCTATTGAAGTTAATTAATTAATGATAGTAAAGAATTACATAAAATTCTATTTATATTTAATTCTAATGGTTTTTCTCTCTCTCACTTAAGAAATGATCATACTCATGACCCTTTTTCAATCCAAATGAAGCTTTTCATAAGGCTTCTCCTTAATCCAAGATTAAGCTATGCTTGAGGCCAAATTAATGGCTTTTTTCTATGCTTTAGTTTATATATATTGATGATTCAATCCATTATGGATTGATGATCCAATTAGAGACCATTCTAATTAATTCTTTAATGATGAGCCTTATCCCTTAGAAAAAATTGAGATTTATCAGTCATAGTAGCGGAGCTATGGCAAAATTTTTATAGAAATTACGCATAAAATAATTTCATTCAAAGCTTAAAAAGAGGAATTCCTACCATATTCTAGGAACTATCATCCTAGATTAATTAAAAGAATATTATTATGCATGGAGATATGGATGTTTGCATGTAGATGTAGAGGTATGGATGTGAGTGTGAATGTGGAGGTGGATGTATGCATGGAGATGTGGATGTATGCATGTAGAAATAGATGTATAGATGTAGATGTGAATGGAGATGTGGATGTATGCATGTGGATGTAGATGTATAGATGTAGATGTGGATGTGGATGTGGAGGTGGATGTATGCATGGAGATGTGGATGTATGCATGTAGAAATAGATGTGTAGATGAGGATGTAAATGGAGATGTGGATGGATGCACGTAGATGTAGATGTATAGAAGTAGATGTGGATGTGGAGGTGGATGTATGCATGTAGATGTAGATGTGGATGTAGATGTGGAGGTGGATGTATGCATGTAGATGTGGATGTAGATGTGGAGTTGGATGTATGCATGTAGATGTAGAAGTATAGATGTATAGATGTAGATGTATAGATGTGGATGTGAATGTGGAGGTGGATGTATGCATGTAGATATAAATGTATGGATGTGAATGTGAATGTGGATGTGGATGTATGCATGGAGTTGTGGATGTATGCGTGTAGATATGAATGTATGCATGTAGATGGGGATGTATGGATGTGAATGTGGATATGGAATGTGGAATAAGTAAGGTGGGTTGATGAGGGATAATGTGGAAAAATGAGAGTTAATATAGAAATTGTATTTGTAAACTGTTTGTAAATGCTGTTTGTAAATGATTGTTTTATGTCAAGAATGCTGGGGGGAGCATTTTGACCGTCTTGTGATTAAGGTCGTGATGATAAAGTTGCAACTGCTGACGGAGAGTCAACGAAGGACGTCTCGCGTAGCAAGGTCGGTCGAGGTCTTGACCAGCCTCGGTGCGATTAAAATGGTGAGCTTCCGGTACGGTGGATGAGGGGCCAAGGAAGCGGCCTATGAGTGAAGCGCTAGGTCACCTGCGAAGGATCCTAGAGGGTGCTGACCATATGGTGCTCGGGCTCTGGGTCACCTAGGATACCCACGCGTGCGTCGAGGAAGATATTGGAACAAGAGTAGGAGTTGTTTTCTGAAATCGGGCATGGATCTGCTTGATTGACCTTGCTGGTCTTCAATGGATGAGTCCATGGCTCTTTATATGGATCTATTGGTTGATCTTGCTGATCTTCAACGAGAGTCCATCTTGATAAGTGATTATATTGCCGAGTATTAAGGGCTAGGAACTATCGAAACGGCCCCTGAGCGTTCTAGTTGCCAATGATGCCGTAGATACTCTGATGAAGGAATGATGGGAAATTAAGAATCAATTGGATAAATTGGAAGATTGTGATCAGTGATACTATGGTTTTATTAAAGGATTGTTTTAAACTGGTTTAATCTGTGAAAAGGCAATTTCATATTGGGTGTGTGAGTGGTGTGACTAGTTTTATTTTTTGCATGAACATCCGGCTAGGGAGCCTTGGAACTCTTTTCCTTGGTACCCGGGACAAAACCTAACCAAATTCTTAATTGGATCCCATCACTACAGTGGTTGGGCGGTTGGCTAACCCATGGGACTCGATAGGGTTAGGCTGGACTGATGGATCCGTAAATCGAGACTCAAAATTTTGTTTTTACGATAGATAAAATAAATCCCGGACAGTAACTGTTCTATGGATAGGAATCAACGGTTGTGCCTCTTGAATGGGGAAAAAAGCGTTGATCCCAATGATCCAAGTGCAAGTTTCTTTCTTAATCTGACCAAGTATCTTATAGATGCAATTGGATCAGCTCGATCAGAAATGATCTTGACTACGTTAGAGTAAAAAGTTATCCTGGTGGAATCGCCCGTGCTTTCCGGTAAAGGAAGTTTTTCCGGGTTCGGTTTTGGAACAATCGACGGATTAGTCTCTTATCTAGATATCCGTGGGTGAGGCCCCGAATGTGGGACCCCTGTCCCGCGCGAGAAGTGCTACTTCCGCTGCTAGTATCCCGAATCTGTTGCTCGGTGGGAACAGGGATCTTACACCCATAGATGAGTTACCTTATACATGCGCAGCTTGTGAGTGCTGCTTTTGTGATCATATGATGAACGGGCTTATGGAAGTGTAAAGAGTTCTTCTATCTTTACTGTAAATGTTCCAAGAATGAATAAAGTTTAAATCTTGTTCTTGTCTTGAATCTTACTCTCTTTGAGACTTTTCTTGGTGGTTAATCTTTATTCGTGCATCTTGCGAAATTATCCCAAGTTACGAGATGAGGACATCTTGTATTTTTTTAAGTGGGGTAGAATGTAAGATTCCTCCCCCTTGATGTCTAGTATCTTCCCCTGTAATCAATCCCTCTTCAGAAATATAAAGACCTTGTTTCTAACTGTTTTAACCTAGAGAGAGAAAATATTCTAGAGAGAGAATATTCAGATTTTTAATATTTTTGGATAGAAAATTATCTCATCTTATTAAAATAAGTTCCCCTGAAACAGAAATTCAAAAAGAACTTTCCAATGTGCAATTAGAATTTATTAGAAATGGGTATAAAGGACCTTAGTCTAAGGGTCTAGATTTTCAGAAATTTTTGGATTATGGTCCAATTAAGGTTCCTATGGGCCAATAGCATCAATCCATGTGTAGGGAGGAGATAAATACAATTTGTAAAAGAAGATACCCAAAAATGAGTAAATGCTCACATAAGATGAAGAGTTGAAAATGTACAAGGTTTATTAGTAAAAAACTATGAGCAATATTAAAAATATGAGATATTTTGGGTATAATGATTCCATTTTGACACATATGTAAGGAAGGGGAGTTCTTTAAAGGAGGTGCATATTTCACATAAGATGAAGAGTTGAAAATGTACAAGGCTATTAGTAAAAAACTATTAGCAATATTAAAAATATGAGATATTTTGGGTATAATGATTCCATTTTGACACATATGTAAGGAAGGGGAGTTCTTTAAAGGAGGTGCATATTTCACATGCTTGAATGAGTTTTAAACTTATAAAAATTGAGATATTTTATCTCTCCTCTCTCCTCATTCAAGTCTAGTTCCAAAAAGTTAGCTTAACTAACCTAAAAATGGTCAAAAAGTAACCAAACTGACTTGGAAAATTCTAGAATCAGTTTGTTTGGTTAGGAGCTCAATTTTTCCTATAAATAGAAGCCTCCCCTTGTTGAAAAAAATATAGTGTCTTATACATTGTTACTCTACTCCACCTAAGCCAAGAACTATGAATTCTTTAATAATTCACTAGTTTTTGACACTTCTCTCTCTTTCTTCAATCCCCATTGGTGGCTCCATCAACATACTAAACCAATTGATTGGTTGGGGGCCTCTACCATGAACAAAGAATCAAGCAAATTATAAGGTAAGAATAGTGAATTTTGATCTTTTCTATAATTCCTCAATGATTCTCTCTTCTCAACCCCTCTCAAGCTTGAGAAGCTTAATTGGTATGGTTTTTGAAATGCTATTGAACTTAATTAATTAATGATAGTAAAGAATTACATAAATTTCCATTTATGTTTAATTCTAATGGTTTTTTTCTCTCTCTCACTTAAGAAATGGTCATACTCATGACCCGCTTTTCATAAAGCTTTTTCTTAATCCCAGATTAATCTATGCTTGAGAATAAATTAATAGTTTTTTTATCTATGCTTTTAGTTTATGATTATTTTTTATTTAATCCATTAAGGGTTAATGATCCAATTAGGGATCATTCTAATCATTCCCTTAAAGATAACCTATCTTTTAAAATAATTGAGATTTATTAGTTATAGTAGTGGAGCTATGGCAAAATTTTATAAAAATATACACAAAATAATTTCATTCAAAGCATGAAAAGAGGATTTCCTACCATATTCTAGGAACTATCATCCTAGATTAATTAAAAGAATTTTATTATGCATGGAGATGTGGATGTTTGCATGTAGATGTAGACGTATGGATGTGAGTGTGAATGTGAATGTGGATGTATGCATGGAGATGTGGATGTATGCATGTAGATGTAGATGTATAGATGTGGATGTGAATGGAGATATGGATGTATGCATGTAGATGTAGATGTATAGATGTGGATGTGAACGGAGATGTGGATGTATGCATGTAGATGTATAGATGTGGATGCGAATGGAGATGTGGATGTATGCATGTAGATGTAGATGTATAGATGTGGATGTGATTGGAGATGTGGATGCATGCATGTAGATGTAGATGTATAGATGTGGATGTGAATGGAGATGTGGATGTATGCATGTAGATGTAGATGTATAGATGTGGATGTGAATGTGGAGGTGGATGTATGCATATAGACGTAGATGTATGGATGTGAATGTGAATGTGGATGTGGATGTATGCATGGAGATGTGGATGTATGCATGTAGATGTAGATGTATGGATGTGAGTGTGAATGTGGATGTGGATGTATGCATGGAGATGTGGATGTATGCATGGAGATGTAGATGTATGCATGTAGATGTAGATGTAAAGATGTGGATGTGAATGTGGAGGTGGATGTATGCATGTAGATGTAGATGTATGGATGTGAATGTGAATGTGGAGGTGGATGTATGCATGGAGATGTGGATGTATGCATGTAGAAGTAGATGTATAGATGTGGATGTGAATGGAGATGTGGATGTATGCATGTAGATGTAGATGTATAGATGTGGATGTGAATGTGGAGGTGGATGTATGCATGTAGATGTAGATGTATGGAGGTGAATGTGAATGTGGATGTGGATGTATGCATAGAGATGTGGATGTATGCATAGAGATGTGAATGTACGCATATAGATGTGGATGTATGGATGTGAATGTGCATGTAGATGTGTATGTATGGATGAGGATGCATGAATGTGCATGTAGATGTGGATGTGAAAATAGATGTATGGATGTAGATGTGGATGTATGGATGTGAATGTGGATGTGGATGTGGATATATGTATGGATGTGAATATATGATATGTGATGTGAAAGAATCTGAAGTGATGAGATGGAAAATGATGTGATGGGATGAGTATACATATAAATGGAATATGGAATAAGTAATGTGGATTGATGAGGGATAATGTGGAAAAATGAGAGTTAGTATAGAAATTGTATTGTAAACTGTTTGTAAATGCTGTTTGTAAATGACTGTTTTATGTCAAGAATGCTCGGAAAGCATTTTGACCATCTTGTGATTAAGGTCGTGGAGACCTAACTGATAAAGTTGCAACTGCTGACGGAGAGTCAATGGAGGACGTCTCGCGTAGCAAGGTCGACCGAGGTCTTGACCAGCCTCGGTTCGATTAAAATGGTGAGCTTCCGGTACGGTGGATGAGGGACCAAGGAAGCGGCCTATGAGTGAAGCGCGAGGTCACCTGCGAAGGATCCTAGAGGGTGCTGACCATACGGTGCTCGGGCTCTGGGTCGCCTAGGATACCCACGCGTGCGTCAAGGAAGATATTGGAACAAGGAGTAAGAGTTGTTTTCTGAAACTGGGCATGGATCTGGTTGATTGACCTTGCTGGTCTTCAATGGATGAGTCCATGGCTCTTTATATGGATCTGTTGGTTGATCTTGCTGATCTTCAACGAGAGTCCATCTTGATTTTTATAAGTGATTATATTACCGAGTATTATGGACTAGGAACTATTGAAAAGGCCCCTGCGTGGACAGGTGGTGAGCGTTCTGGTTGCCAATGATGCCATAGATACTCTGATGAAGGAATGATGGGAAATTATGAATCAACCGGATAAATTGGAAGATTGTGATCAGTGGTACTATGGTTTTATTAAAGGATTGTTTTAAAACTGGTTGAGTCTGTGAAAAGGCAATTTCATATTGGGTGCGTAAGTGGTGTGACTAGTTTTATTTTGCATGAACTTCCGGCTAGGGGACCTTGGAACTCTTTTCCTTGGTACTCGACAAAACCTAACCAAATTCTTAATTGGATCCCATCACTACAGTGGTTGGGTGGTTGGCTAACCCATGGGACTGGATGGGGTTAGGCTGGACTGATGGATCCGTAAATCGAGACTCAAATTCTGTTACTACGATAGATAAAGCAAATCCCGGATAGTAATTGTTCTATGGATAGGAATCAACGGCTGTGCCTCTTGATGGGGAAAAAAGCGTTGATCCCAATGATCCAAGTGCAAGTTTCTTCCTTGATCTGACCAAGTATCTTTATAGATGCAGTCGGATCTGTTTGATCAGTAAGGGTTTGATTACGTTAGAGTAAAAGTTTTCCTGGTGGAATCACCCGTGCTTTCCGGTAAAGGAAGTTTTTCCAGGTTCGGTTTTGGAACAACCGACGGATTAGTCTCTTATCCGGATATCCGTGGGTGAGGCCCCGAATGTGGGACCCCTGTCCCGCGCGAGAAGTGCTACTTCCGTTGCTAGTATCTTGAATCCATTGCTCGGTGGGAACAGGGATCTTACAGCAAACTTCCTTTGCATAGTGAACTGGTTGTCAAGACTACTATCATACATTAGGACCCAATCACCTTCTTCAATGGGTTTTGGCCAGAGTTTGTGTCTTCTATCAAATCTTTCTTTATTTTTCAACCTTGCAGCTTTAGCAAGCTCTACATCTTCAGGCCTTCTCTCCAATTGCCTCATTCGTAATGCAAGGAGGTCTTCCCTGTTCAATTCTTCCACCCAGGGTAATACATTCCAAGTTGGGACTACATCTTCAACTGGCATTACCGGCTTCTGACCATACATTAATTCTGCAGGCATGTATCTTGTCAACACTGAGCTATGAGTTGTACGGTCAGTCCATAAAGCATATGGTAGCAACCTTGGCCACTCCCGCATTCTTCCTCTGCATGCCTTAGCCAAAGCTTTAATGATTGGAGGATGTCCTCGCTTGCTTTTACCATTGCCCTCAGGGTTGTAAGCACATGTTAGGGCCAATTTGATGCCAATTCTAGAAAAGAATTCCCTTGCTTCTTCAGCATCTAGCTCACCCCTGTCAGCTGTTAATTTCCCAACACAACCATACCGGCAAATCACATCTTCCAAGAGAAATTTGCATACTGTTTCCGTGCTCTTTGTTCTAAGAGCACGCCCTTCCACCTGATTTGTCAGGTCTTCTCTTGCAAGTACTATGTACCGCATCTGCCAGATTCCAAAGGGCATTGTAACTAGATCCACTACCCATTTGTAGTGCATGGCAGGTGGGTAGGTTGGTTGCAAGCCATCACGATGTCGCACATTCGAGTACATTTGACATACCATACATGTTTCCACATATTGGGATACATCCTTGTACATTCCTTTCCACCAATATCTTTCCTTTATTTTGGTAAAGGTGGCCCACACACTTCGATGTCCAGCCCAGAGACTCTCATGGAATTCTTTCATGAGCTTCCCTTGAGTCTCTTTATCACATATAACTCTGTGGCATAGCATTCCTTTGCTTAGGATGCTTCCACAGGTACCCATTCTTTAGAAAATACCCATATGCCTTTCTGCGGATCCTCTTGAATTCTAAGTCAGACCAATTTTCCTGCCTCGTCAAGGTACTCAAGTATTGGCCAATAAACAACCAATCTCCTTCATACATTTCCTCAGCAAAAGACTCAAGTGCATTTGATAAGCAAGCATGGTCCCCTTTTGCATGTGCAGTAGTATAGAACTTTGTGCCTACATCATCAATGTCACTAATCATCCCTTCTTCATCTTCATACTTGGCTCTTGATAGCATATCTACAACCGGGTTGTCCTTCCCTGCAATATGCTCAAACTCAGGATTTAGTGACTTGATATAGGCAATCCACCTGAGCATAGCGATATCTGGAGTGGTGCAGCTTGCAATCATCCCAAGGAGTGGCAAGCAGTCAGTTTCCACAAGCACGGATGCTCCAATAAGATATTCTTTTTCACATTTTAGAGCAATGACTACTCCCAATAACTCCCTCTTGATCTGCAGATGATTTCGTTGGCGAATGCTCAGTACCTTTGCTCCAAACCTGATTACATACCTCTGATCATCCTCATCATCTTGCCCTAGTGCCCATCCTATCCCAGTAGGACTAGTATCAACTGTTACAATCACATGCCTGCCACACTCATAATCTACCTTCCTTAGAGTAGGTGATGATTGGAGCAGACATTTCAGCTTCCGCATAGCATTAATATGTGCAGCACTCCATAAAAATCTCTGATTTTTCCTCAAAAGTTGGTAGAGAGGATCTGCTACATGTGCATAATGTGGGATCCATATAACATAAAAGACACATGCACCAAGAAATCTCCTCACCTCTGTAACATTAATGCATATCTCTTTCATTCTTTGTATCGCATCTATCTTGGCTGGACAAGGTCTGCGCCCATTAGTACTACAAAGATGCCCCACGATTAGTACTTCACCAACCCCAAACACTGATTTCAATCCAGACAAAGTAAGATTCACCTCTTCAAGCCTGGATAGAATTTTATCACAATCTTTTATATGATTTGCCACAAACTTGCAACACCCTTTCGAATCCAAATCCCCATCTTTATCTTTTTCATCATAGCGTTTTATGGGCACATCATCCAGAAAAGGCATAGTTATTTGTGGTATGAAGTCGCGTAAGACTTTATTCATTCCATTCATCCTGAGTTGGTGGCTCCCTGTGGTAAGGTGCACATCCTTACCAAACCCAAAGGAGTTTTCATTGTGGTCATGTCCCTGCTTTGTATATCCAGCTGGAACTGATCATATCCCGAATACAGATCACCCATAGAGTATATAGCTTTCCCTGTAAATGCTTCTGCAAACTCGTCCACAATCGGACCTATTCCCACATTCTTGATTGTGACCTTGTTTACAGGTTGCATGTCTTGAATGAAGCGCAATGCTCCATTTTTCTTTGGCACGGTGAACCATCTGTTGGAGTATGGAGTGCATGATGACTCCAAAATTCCCATCCTGATCTTTTCTTTTAGTAATTCCATCAGCTTTGGCAAGAGAGCTTTTGGTATTGGAATCAGCCCCGCAGGTTCCAGGGCACATGTGGAACAGTGAAGATCACCATTGGCGCTATTACACTTGGATCAACACAGCCTATCTCATGCGGCTGAAAAGCAAAGGCCTTCCCATGTTTTACAAGCATCTCCTCAAAGCATTCCTTTTCAACTGGTAATAGGAAATCCTTGTCACCGATCTTTAGCTCTTTTAAGGTTTCCTGTGTAAACTTATGCCCAATTTTCTTCGGATCTCTGAGATTCGGTTGCATAGAGGCTTCATTTATCATCTCCTTGCTTTCTGGTGGCAGGGGGAAGGCAACTGGTTTCACCTTCTTTGCAACCGTTTTATACTTTGTATCAACACGAGCATCCATCTCACAATGCATGTTTTTACATTCCATTCCCTCAAATTCCCGGATTATATCATACATCCCCACAGATGACACTTTTACCATCTCATTCCCACCCTATAAGCATGCGCTTTCCATGGCAAAAAGCTCACCCATAGTATCCACAAATGACACCTCGTCAAGCACACCTGAAATAAACTCATTTTTCTCCAAAAGATCACACTGCTCAAGAATTTTTTGTACATTTTGTACATATCGACGCATACCATGCTTCAAATCCTTGCTTTTTACAAAGACTATTGACCCATAGCTAGAGAATCTCTGAAAGTTTGCTGAAAAGTTATTTACATTGATTGAGTCCTGCGAGAACTCATTGCCCCTTGTACCATTGCAATCCCGCTTTACAATGGCACTTGGCCAAAATCCCTCATCTCCCTGTAGTTCATGAATTCTCTGTTTATCTTTGGGAGTGACTGTTCTCGAAGAGACTCTCGGTTCCTTTCATGGTTAATGCAAACTGTCAAGAACTGAACAACTTTCTTGCCATATTTGCTCCTTATTCTTGCATATGCTGAGCCATCATCTAAGACTTTTGTCTCCATCCTCACAGCTGTAATATAGGGTTGCCCAAGGATAAGGGGATACGATGACATCTCCTGGACGAAGAAGTTTTGGTCATCTTTCACATCCCCTATAGTTACCCTTACATTTGGACAGGCTGCATAGAGCTCTCCAGATGAGTTATTAGCCGCCTTAATCATCCACCCGTGATCTACATCCATTGGCCACTTACATTTGTTGTAGAGATTTTTAGCCACCCATAAGATTTATTTCAGACCCATGGTCGATTAGAGCGACATACAGCTCTTCCAAGTCACCTATCTTGACAAGGGTTTCAGTGGTGGCCCTTGCCCAATGGCTCTTGGAGTAATGACTCTTTGTAAGAACTTCTTTTTCATCATCCTCATCCACAAAGCGCACTTGTCGTGCCCCTTCAGCAGAGTGATTACATTCCACCACATTCTCTCTCTCTTCCTTTTGCTGTATCTGTACTCCATGAGTCTTGGAAGTGCTTGTCTCCCCCTGTGATGGAATAGATTCAATTATGGACTGCCTTTTCCTTCGTATAATATCAATTATCTCATCATGGAATTCTTTCTTTGCAATCCCCATTTCCCCTAGTGTAAATTTCACCCTACTATTTAGAATCCTCTCTTCAAGCACCTTTTTGAGGTCTGTTGCGGCTTCAATATCAGATTGAAGCTTGTAGAGTGGACTTTTCCCTTTACCCTTCTCCTTCTCATGCTTCATTTTTGCTGGCACTTCTTCCATTGATACTTCCTGTGGAGATTTGCCATGCGGCGGAGGCATATGTGATGGCCCAGGATCCTTCTTTTCACTACCACGAGTGACCCTTTTTGATGGCCCTTCTTCCTCATTTTCCCTCTTACGCTTTTCCTCTACCTGTGCCTCATTATTCTGGAATTTTGCAATGTAGGCATGAACAGATAAAGAATCCACAGGCTCTTCCCAGCCAGTCTCAAGACGTATACAGTCACTTGCCTCATGCAAAGCCTATTTAGACACCTTCTTTGAAGCAATTAGCTCCATTGTTGATGGCCAAAAATCTTCATTCTCATAATCTTCATCATTCTCAGATTCCTGCTTCGATTAACCAACCTTTAATCCATAGGTTGCTGCCTCAACCATAGAGATGGCATGTCTAGCAACCATGTCTTCAACCAGCTTTTTCATCCCTCCTTTTCCAAAGTTTGTGCTTAATGGAAGACCAGTCTCTGTAAGGTGGATTTTCCCATCTTTGAAAAACACAAGTTGATTTCTGAGGGCTTCCTTATAGCTAACACAGTCTTTCTTTGCATGTTCTGGGTCATCACACCATATACATCTGAATGTAAACCCTTCTTTGCTTTGAGGCCTTTGCATAGAAGCCTAATGGTAGCCCTTTTTCCTCAATTCTGGACATCTTCAGTTTTAGGTCTCTAATGCCCTTAATAAGCTCATCCATCGGCCCTTCTACCTTTGGGATTGCAGCTGGTTTTGGTAGATTCTCAGGGGTAACATCAGTTATAGGAGTTGCCGAGCTCATCACCATTTTATCCCTCCTTTGCTGCTGCTTTTCTAGCATGGTGATCGCATCCTCGACATCATTCCAATCATTCTTTAGCCCCTGCTCTGTATCCTTATCCTCAAGGAGAATTTCCAGTTTTTCTTGGAGATCTTTCCCAGCTGCTTGTAAGAAGAGCTCTGTTTTTTCCCTGTCTAAGGTTGTGCGCTCAATCCTTGACAGCTGGGCATAGCACTTCTCAAACTCTCTTAGCAACTCTGTGGTAGAAATTCCAATTTTGGGTTTTGTAACCCACTCCAAGAAAGTTCGCTTGGTCACCCGCTCGGAATCCTCCATGAAATAATCATCCTTCAAAGCAAGCTTGAACTCCTCCCAATTTCTGCCACCATGTGCTGCCTGTAATCCTCTTATGCGCTCTCTTATTTCGGGAACACATACCAGCTCAAAGCTTCAAACCATATCCTCCTCAGTCACCCTATTTAGCTCCATTTCCTTTGTGTAATTGCGCAGGTACTTTGTGATGTCTTTACCATCCAATTGATCCACCTTCTTCACGATTGACTGCAGTGCTTTATTCGTGGAAATTTGCCCCTCTCAGTAGCTTGCTGCTGTTGCATATACATAGTAAACATCTAAAACATTTGCATAACCCCGGGGTCAAAACGAACCCCTTGCCCCTAAGGATTCTCAGCCACAGCTTGCACTGTGTATTTCACCACTCCAGCAGTTTCACATCGGGTTCACCAAAGCTGTCGTGACGTGGGCGGTATCGCTGGGAAAGTGCGAGACTTCTGGTTGTGAGAGTCGTTTTCAAATCCCAACAAGGAAACAAAATATATATCTCTTCAGGGGGCATAAGACATCTCCATTTTAGATGACATGTACATGTGCCAATTCACTTCAAAACATCCCCAAACTCAACTTGATGATTGCACATAAGTTATGTGTCAAGAGCATGACCAGCTCCAAGCATAGATCTCCTCACCCTTTATCCAAGTGCCTCATACATAACACATGTAGGCACAACACAATCTTCAAAAGATTCCCATATACATGTGACCATTCACATCACATGTTTCACATAATTATTTTTTTTTGCCAATATCTTGTATTCTTTTGATTTCTGGAAATAAGAGGTAGATACAACTATTTCTTTGCCTTTTCTCTCATGTCTTTCATACAATATAATCCCACCAATGCCAAGGTAAAAGATTGAGTTCAAGTGAATCAAAATGTCATGATTTAAAGTGAGCATGGAGCCGTAAGAGAGTGGTGGAATGTATTAATAAAAATAGTAGAGAGAAGAGCTTTAAAAATTTTGAATTAATACCCAGCACTTGTAGGCTTCTCCCTCTTTTGAAGTATTGATGACCTCTAGAAATTGTTAAGTAGCTTCAACCTCTATTCTTGTCAGCTTGCATGAGCTTCAGCATCAACAGTCGCCTTCATATAGAAGCTTGGATATCACCTTGGTAGTATAAGCCTTGTTAAGTTGAGTTTCGATCAGTAGAAGCACATCCGAATTCGGAGCTGGGAACTCACTCTGCCTATGGCGGGTACTGTACTCAATTTTTCCTTGCCATGACAAGAGCAGCAAGGTAGCCAAGACTCACTAAATTCTCTCTATTTCTTCCCCCTCTCTGACTATAGGTTGAACCGGTTTTAATGGCAAGATGCAGAGCCCAGACCCACTAGTGCCAAGTAGAAAGCATGACTCTCCTTCTCTGTCACTGCTCGGAAGGTCACCACAGGATCACTCTAGAGCTACAAGGCGGCCCTTCACCACCTCTCTGCTTCTCGCTTGTAGATGACCACCACCTCTCTGCTCCTCTTCCCGCAGTATTACCAGTCTCCCCCTCACTTCTCGTACCCCCAGGCCGCCACGCATCACCCGCACGTCTGTCCGCTCCAGGTCTTTGTGGCTACAAAGGCTACTTCTCTAAAGCCTTCGGCTACGCCCGAGATCCCCCCAGCAGTTCTAGCCCCAAGGCGGTCACATCCCTTCCCCATGCTAGCTCTCTATGCCCACACATACCCTCATACATCTTCCCTCCCGTTTTTTTTTTCTACCCGAAGTCCTTGTCCCAGGGGCCTTTTCTCGCCTCATCACTGTAACCCACTCCCAGCCCCCCCCCCCCCCCCCCGACGACTTTACGTACAAAGCTGCCACTTCATCAATGAGGCGGCTTCGCCAACCTTCCAGAGGCGGCAACTGGCAGCCAAAGTAAGCCTTCATGTGGCTATTCCTTAATTGGCCACGTTGCATTGTATTTATTTATTTATTTTTCAAAGCTCAATAATGGCCACCAATGCCTCCTTATTACCTTGCTTCTCAAGTTCATGTGCAACACCACGACCTTCCAAAATTATACGACATCTGCCCACAGCTCATCATCATCAGCACCTCTCCTCACCAAAATACGACCAATTCCATCGGTGCCATGCACTGCCGATGATCATCACACACTTGCTAAAAATGGAGTGCCATCCTTGCACCCAGAACCAGCCCCAGATTGACCAACCATCATCACATTCGGAGTTCCCGGCACACTTTCATGTGCAGGCATCACCTTCAGCTCGTAAAAAAAAACCATAAAACCACCTACTCTGTACATTTGCCAGGGCATTCATGGCAAAATTTATTCGTAAACCATGCACACCATATGTACACAGGCATAGGGACTTCTGCTAGCCCTCGGAATGCGTAAAGGCATATACACATCATGTACACTGTGGCACTTAATCCCATGCATCTAGATTTGCATTTAATGGCCTCACATGCATGGTTTCACACCATAGACGTGCCATGGCACGACAGCGCTTTTACACGCATGTCTTTGGCCGCGATGATACACGCGCTGATACACGGGCCCATTACGTTTTTTCCACAAGTCATTTTTAGCGGCTAGGAGCACGCGTATGAGCCCGATCCCTTGTAGTGATGTTAGTTCATGATGCGAGCAAGAGTATCCATGATGACAAATACCTGCAGCAGTAGACCAAACATAAGGTTGATATATGTAGTGAGAATTTTTAAGGGAGGCCATGTACATATAAAAAGGTCTTATGTAAGTGGTAAAAAGAGCTTGACAATAACCATGAAGCTTATATTTCTACTACCTGCCCAAAAAATTTCATTCGTTTGAATCAAGACAGTGATGTTCAAGACGTAAATCTCACATGCAAAGATGAGGTAAGAGAGAGAGAGAGGGAGGGAGGGAGACAAGGTAAAAAAGGGAGAGAGAGAGAGAGAGAGAGAGAGAGAGAGAGAGAGAGAGAGAGAGAGAGAGAGAGAGAGCACAGCTACGGTAAGAGTAAGAGAGGGTACAAGAGAGAGATATACATAATGACATGCTAGCACATGCAAAGGAATAAGAAAAGAAAACATAGTAAAAGAGGGAGAGAGAGAGATAGTAAGACACTTAGGGGAATAGATATATAGATAGTAAGAGAGAGAGAGAGAGAGAGAGAGATGCAAGGAGAGGGAGGAAGAGAGAGAGGGTGGGGGACGGGGGACGGGGGAGGGAGAGAGAGAGAGAGATAATGACATGCCAACACATGCAAAGGAATAATACAAGAAAAAATAGTGAGTGAGAGTGAGAGAGAGAGAGAGAGAGAGAGAGAGAGAGAGAGAGAGAGAGAGAGAGAGAGAGAGAGAGAGAGAGAGGATAGGATAGGAGTAAGATGAGGTGAGATAAAGAGAGAGACATGGGAGAAGAAAGAGTGAGAGGGAGGGAAGGAGGGAGGGGGAAGAAGGGGAGAAAGAGACAAGGAGAGAGAGCAAGAGCAAGAGCAAGAGCGAGAGGGAGAGTGAGAAGGTCGGAGGGTGGGAGGGAGGGAAGAAGGGAAGAAAGAGAGAAGGAGAGAGAGAGAGCGGGAGAGTGGGAAGGTGAGAGAGAGAGAGAGAGAGAGAGAGAGAGAGAGAGAGAGAGAGAGAGTCTAGGAAGAAGGTGGGAGAGGGATGAGAGAGAAAAGGGAAGAGGAAGGGAGTGAGAGAGAGAGAGAGAGAGAGAGAAGAGGGTGGGAGAGAGGAAAGATGGTGGTGGAAGGAGAGAGAGAGAGAGAGAGAGAGAGAGAGAGAGGAGGGAAGAGGGTGGTGAAGGGAGAGAGAGGAAAGGGAGGAGAGAGGGAAGAGGGTGGTGGAGGGAGAGAGAGGAAAGGGAGGAGAGAGCGAAGATGGTGGGAGAGGGGGAGGGAGAGGGGGGGAGAGAGAGAGAGAGAGAGAGAGAGATAAGAGTGAAGAGGGTGGTGGAGGGAGAGAGAGAAAAGGCATGAGAGAGGGAGGAGGGTGGGAGAGGGAGAGAGAGAGAGAGAGAGAGAGAGGGTGGGAGGGAGAGAAAGATAGAGATAGAGAAAGAGAGATAGATAGATAGAGAGAAAGAGAGATAGATAGATAGAGAGAAAGAGAGAGAGAGAGTAGAGGTATAGAGAGAAAAGGGAGGAGCTACGATGGGCTAGAGGGGAAAAAGTGTGCTGGGCTGAGAGGTGGTGGTCGAGGTAGTGAGAGGGAGACAGGAGGAGCTAGTGGTGGAGGGACTAGAGAGAGAATGTTCACATATTTAAGAGAGAATCGTGGCTAGCAAAATCTCCCTCCACTAATCTCCCTCAAAAAATGCACTCGAGGACTTGTAAGATTAGTACTTTGATTCTCCACCCAACAATATCCCAAATGGACCCTAAAAGCATAGTTATATAGACCTAAGTGTTGCATGACCTTCCAACTTCAGCCCCTTGACCTTTCATTACCTATACATTGCCTTTTCATTAACCAATGCCTCTTCAACTTCCTTAGAGGTGGCGACCTCTTCTGTGTCCCTTGGGATTCCATTGTCCCACCATTTACTTCCTATTTTACTTTAACTTTAATGCCTATTATCCATTGCTTAGGTATTTCCTATTTGAAATTCCTTGAACCTTATTTATATGAAAACCTTTAACATATGAATAATCTTTCTATTATTACCTTTTAGTGTTTTTTGTCAGTCTTATAACATTTCTTTCCCCTTGAAAGAAAGGTTTGTCCTTGAAAAAAAACTAATGAAATATTTTCTTTAGTGTAGCCACTCTTTCCAAGTTGATCCTTCTTCTGGTCTATCTTTCCACTTTAGTAAACATTATTTAAACAGGAATGTATAATTTTCTTTTCTCGATATTCAAGAATCTTTTCAGGCTCATGTAGAAGAATAGGTGGTTCTATAAATCCACTATTTCTTCTTTTCCAATGACGTTGTCATTGTTTCTTATGTTATGTTTGAATCTACCAACATAAAAGATGGGATGTACTCTAGAACCTTTCGATAAAGATACCTTGTAAGCTACACTTCCAAATTTTTTAAGTATTATATAAGGACCATAGTATCTTGGACTTAACTTTGGAACTTTTTCACTTTTTAAAGTTTCTCACTTTTCTAAGTCACCTTTCTAGTGTTTTATGCACTATTGTACTCTTCCCAAGAGCCAAGAACTGTGAATTTCTTAATAATTCACTAGTTTTTGACCGTTCCCTCTTCTAAAGAATTGGTGGCCACTCTTGTTGCAAACAAGAGTAGAATCCTCAAACTATCAAGCCAAAGGAAAGCTCCCAAAATTCATGTGAGTTAGAAATCTTACTTTTTCTTATTATTTTAATGGTTTTCTAAAGTTTTTGTTATCTTAAAATGATAAATAGATGCTATGCCTTCTTGGAAAGGCTTTCCCCCTCTCTCATTCTTAAAATCAGCCCTTCTTTATCCTACTTAAGTGATCTAATTGTTGGAATTAAACTTTTCATATTATTTCTCTCTTAAAAGTGAAAATTGATTAGTTATTATTATAAAAGTGTTACTTTCATCATTATTGATTTTTATGCATAAAATGATGAATAAAAGAATTTTTTTTATTGTAAAGTATTACTTTCACTAATATTTATTTTTATGCATAAACAGATGCATAAAAGAATATTTTTTATTAAATAGTTTCATAAAAGAATATTTTTTTATTATAAAAGGGTTACTTTCATCAATATTGATTTTTATGCATAAATAGATGCATAAAAGAATATTTTTTTATTATAAAAGTGTTACTTTTATCATTATGGATTTTTATGCATAAATAGTTGCATAAAAGAATATTTTTTTAACTATTAAAGTGTTATTTTCATCAATATTGATTTTTATGCATAAATAGATGCATAAAAGAATACTTTTTTTATTATAAAAGTGTTACTTTCATCAATATTGATTTTTATGCATAAATAGATGCATAAAAGAATATTGTTTTTTAAATAAAAGTGTTACTTTCATCAATATTGATTTTTATGCATAAATAGATGCATAAAAGAATATTTTTTTATCATAAAAGTGTTACTTTTATCATTATGGATTTTTTTGCATAAATAGTTGAATAAATGAATTTTTTTTAAAAGTTTTACTTTCATCAATATTGATTTTTATGCATAAATAGATGCATAAAAGAATATTTTTTTAATTATAAAAGTGTTACTTTCATCAATATTGATTTTTATGCAAAAATAGATGCGTAAAAGAATACTTTTATTATTATAAAAGTGTTACTTTCATCATTATGGATTTTTATGCATAAATAGATGTATAAAAGAATATATTTTTATTATAAAAGTATTACTTTTATCATTATGGATTTTTATGCATAAAAGTTTTTTTTTAAAATTACAAAAGTGTTGCTTTCACCAATATTGATTTTTATACATAAAATGATGCATAAAAGAATTTTTTTAATCAAAATAAGAGTTCACTTTAATCCTATGTTTAAATCCCATGAATATTGGAAAAAATGAATAAGTAAATACTCAGTGAAGGAAAATTATACCGTTTTATATTCTCTAGGATAGTAATGAGAAAATTCAGAAAAACTATCGAAGTCGGAATTTTAGATAAATGACTAATTTATTCCTCATAGGAGTTCGTGTTTAGTTTTGAATTCTATAAAGTAGTAATTGAAATATTACCTTCGCGAAAGATAGTTCAGGGAGAATCTTTCCAGGCTCAAACCCTGAATCAGACTATGACCAAGACGTAACTCCTTCGTTAGTTTCAAGAAATGACGATGTGACTAGTTCAGTAATCTACACTCAAATCACCCACCGAATCTGAAACTAAGTTGAGACCTTTGATTTTGATCTGAGGATCAAGAATTCAGAATTCGAGGAATTCTGCTTGGGAATCCAGACCTGTGATCTGGAAGTCTTGGGATACGGAATTAAGATATACTCATTGTATTTAGAAGAAAATCAAAACTGAAAACTTGCATAGAAACCCTGTTTTTCTTAAAGGACTGTCTTACACCAGAATGGTGGAGGGAGCATTTGGTATATGTGTGTTCTAAGGGAAGTTCAGTTGCAACAGCTGGCGGGGAGTGTTCAAAGGACGGCTCACGTGGCAAAGCTTGTCCAGCCTCAGTATGGTTAAAATGGTGCGCTTTTGGTACGATGGACGAGGGCCAATGAAGCAGTCCCTGAGTGAAGTGCCAAGACACCTAAGGAGGATCCTGGAGGATTCTGACCAGGCGATGCACTGGCTCGTGGTGCCGAGGACATCCATGCATATGTCGTGAAAGATATATATGTATGATGATGAGAAACTTATTGCTGGTCTCAATGGAGAGTCCAGAGTGATACTGTTTTGTGAGAAACAAGGATTGAATGGAAATTTTGAGTTGTGACATCTGTACCCAGTAATTGTTTGTTGTCAATGGATTGTTTTATAAATTAAAGTTTAAATCGAGATCCTGAGGACCATCTTCCTTTCCCCTCTCCCTTTCCCAAGGCAGGGAGAGATCCTCTTGAGCACCACCCGAGGAGGAGGAAACCCAAGAAGGAGTTAAGGGGATCACTCTCTCGGTAGCATACACATAGTCTGGGACACACTCTCACAGAAGAGGACACTCTCTCGTGTATCACCTTGAGTTCTAGCACAGTCCTTCTATCGGAGCGGAGTCTCCCTTGTATCATCCCTTTTTGGGTATTGTTATTGCAGTGTTGCGTTCTGTTGGTGTTTTGTCTATCTCTTTGTGTGAGCGAGGTGAGTGAGGTGTGACTTGTGTGTGTGGTGTGAGTGAGGCCTATAGGGGTACTGCGGTGCTAATAGGTGGTGGTCGGAGAGCACGGTAGACAGTGTAGAGCATAGGTCTTGCATGTCTAGCCAGTGAGGTCGACTCATCCTTGGCGGGTATACTTCCCTGACTCAGGGGGGTCACTATATGTAAATCCTCTATATCACGTGCGTTCAAGGCCTATTTAAAAAGTCCCTTATCTGTGAATTTTTTAGTGAATATAATGTATCCTTTCCTATTCAAATCTGTAAATTTTTTTTAAAATACAATAAATAAATCCCCTCTGTAAATATATTTCTGTAAGTTTTAAATATTTAAAATGTCCTTCTGTTGAACCCACGTGATACTTACATATTTATACGAGTGACCCCCCCGAGTTCCCTGAGAGGATCCATGATCCCTTCTCCCCCAACCATAGTGTTTGTGTCGGTTGTCTTCGAGTTCCCTAGCAAGGATCGACGGAGTCATCCACAGCTTAGGGACAATTTGGCGATCACGATGGGACTCTCCTAGAGGTCAAGGATAGTCTCAAATTTTACTTTTTTCTCCTTTTTGGTGATTTTGATCATGGTGAGAGGAGTGTTGTGCATGCCCCCGAAGACTAGAGCTTTTAGAGATGATTCACCCCTTCATTCTGCTCTTCAAACTAGTCATAGGGTTCTTCCTCGTTCCCTTACTCTTCCCTTAGCATTTTCCTCTTCTAACCCTATTGGCAGCTCCATGGCCAGAGCCATTGGCTACTGTCCTTAACTGCGTGCAAGTTAAGCTACCAACCTTCAAAGGTACCATCACTAAAGATGCGGAAGACCATGTGGAGCGGTTCCTCATCACTATGTGTGACTCAAGAGGTCTGAACCGAGATGATGCACGCTTGGTCTTGTTCTCGAAAATGCTAAAAGAAAGTGTCGACCAGTGGTACAGTCAATTTCCCATCAACCACTTCCCAGACCCTCAGGCTACAATTCTTGGCTACCTTTCGGTCAGGGAACTACTTCGACCTCATCACTCAAGAGCTCAACCAACTCTCCATGAAGGCGGGGGAGTCAGTGGCCCAACTTGTCACAAGAGCTAAAGTTTTGGTCGCTCGGCTACCCCAAGATCCTGGAAACTACATGCTGCAATAGTGGGTGCTTCGAGCACTCCCTACTCAAATGGCGATGAAGATGAGAGAGACTTTTCCACCCCAAGGCACCCTGCAAGACTTCCAAGACAGAGCTACACAGCTGGAGAATGCTCTCCTCATGGCGGAGTGCAGTACCTCTTGGCCCCACTTATCCCTGGCATGTCTTTTCTCCTCCAATCGTTCCTCTAGCCCCGACGATAGCTTTTACATCCGCTTACATGGACAAGCTAGCCAAGCTCAAGAAGGAGCTTGTAGATTTCAAAAGGTCACAACAAGAGGACGTGGCCGTGGTAGTGCTCAAGAAGGAGATCGAGCAGCTCAAGGTCAAAGATCCCAAGACGAGTCCATGGTGCCTAGTATGTAGCTCGTAAGGCCAGTTTCCAAATGATTTTCCCTCTAAGAAATATTGCTCTTTTTGCTCAAAGGCAGGCCATAAGGACAAGGAGTGTTACTACCTCAAGGGACTTCGTCTCATGCAACAACAACTTAAGCAAGGTGCCTCCACGCTTAATCCCTTTGCCAAAGACTACATGATGGTGGTGACCTCAACCAGTAGTGCTCCTAACCACCAACCAAACCTAACACCCTTCTTGAACCGTCAATCATCCCCCCAATCCCAAGCTTATATTAACCATGCCCCCACTGGTCCCTCCTACTTAGCTACCCCACATACACTTCCCTCCCCCATGGCTACTTTTGTACAAACCCCTCCACTGCCCCAGGCCACTTCATCTCAGCAGGGAGCTCAAGTAGCCACGGTAGCATACACCAATACTCCTCATTCCAGAGCAACCCTAACATACAACCCCCTGCCTATGCAAATTGCATATCAAGCAAGCACTCTCCCAACCTATCAGCAATACCTCCCACCCATGCTAGTCCCACAAACACCTCAAGTCTATCAAAACCCACCTCCGGCGGTCTATGCGGTAGCCCCTCCAGTACCTCCGGTCGCTAACAACACGTATGGGGCTCAGCTTAACCAAAGGTTCCCCAATTGCCGTCTCCCAACAACCCCACCCAACCTCTTATATATGCTACCGTTGTGGGGGGAGCAGCCACATGCAAGCTCAATGCGCTGTACCAGAGGGCTCTCCCCCATGCCTCCATTGCCTGGAGAGCCGAGACCACTACACCCGAGATTGTCTTAGAGCCCCACTGGTTAACATGGTGGAATATGTGGTGCCATCTCCCAAGGTTGACACTCCAATAGTGGCAGTGGTGCCACCTCCCACTGCTGGCACTCCAATAGTAGCGGCCGTCACCAAGTCCCAAGGAGCCCCAAAGACACCAACTCCTCTCCCGGATGGTGAAATCTACCCATCCATTGTGTACCAAGCTTTTAAGGAGGCCTTGGAGGAATTCATTCAAACACCACCCACCATGGAGAAGGAAGCAGCGCCTACCTTGGTCATTCCCCCAACCACCACACTTCAAAGGCGGATGAGGAGTCTACCCAACCCAAGATTAGTAATTTAAGTTGGGAGGAAAAGTTTGCAGGAGTAAAGGTGGAAATCTATGAGATCCCTGTCCCCACCGCGCAACGGATTCGGGGTACTAGCAGCGGAAGTATCATATCTTGCGCGGGGCAAAGTCCCACACTCGGGGCCTCGTCTACGGATATCCGGACAAAAGACTAATCCGTCGGTTTTTCCAAAACCGAACCCAAAAAAACTTCCTTTATCTGGAAAGCACGAGCGATTCCACCAGGATAACTTTTTACTCTAACGTAGTCAAGACCATTACTGATCAAACTGATCCGACTGCACCTTTAAAGGTACTTGGTCAATCAAGGACGAAACTTGCACTTGGATCATTGGGATCAATGCTTTTTTTCCCATCAAGAGGCACAGCCGTTGATTCCTATCCATAGAACAATTACTATCCGGGATTTACTTCATCTATCATAATAACAAAAATTGAGTCTTGATTTACGGATCCATCAGTCCAGCCTAACCTCATCCAGTCCCATGGGTTAGCCAACCTCCCAACCACTGTAGTGATGGGATCCAATTAGGAATTTGGTTAGGTTTTGTCCCGGGTACCAGGGAAAAGAGTTTCCAGGTCCCCTAGCCGGAAGTTCATGCAAACGTAAAACTAGTCACACCACTTACACACCCAATATGAAATTGCCTTTTTCTCAGCATCAACTAACTTTCAAACAATCCTTTAGTGAAACCATTATGTCACTGACGACAATCCTCAAAGTCTCTGGTTGAATCCTTATTTCTCGTCATTCATTCATCGGTGTACTTATGGCATCATTGGCAACCAGAACGCTCACCACCTGTTCACTCAGGGGCCTTTTCCATAGTTCCTAGCTCATAGTAACCGGCAATATATTCATATAATAGAATGGAATCTCCGTGGAAGATCAACAAGATCAACCCACAGATCCATATAAAAGAGCCATGGACTCATCCGTTGAGAACCAGCAAGGTCAGTCAACCAGATCCATGCCCGATTTCAGAAAACAACTCTTACTCCTTGTTCCAATATCTTCCACGACGCACGTGTGGGTATCTTCGGCGACCCAGAGCCCGAGCACCGTATGGTCAGCACCCTCTAGGATCCTTCGCAGGTGACTTAGCGCTTCACTCATAGGTCGCTTCCTTGGTCCCTCATCCACCGTACCGGAAGCTCACCATTTAAATCGAACCGAGGCTGGTCAAGACCTCGATCGACCTTGCTACGCGAGACGTCCTCCATTGACTCTCCGCCAGCAGTTACAACTTTATCAGTTCGGTCTTCATGACCTTAATCCTCAAGACGGTCAAAATGCTTTCCCAGCATTCTTGACATAAAACAGTCATTTACAAACAGTCACAAATACAGTTTCTATAACGAACTCTCGTCTTTCCACATTATCCACTCTCGGACCACATTACTTATTCCACATTCCATTCAATGTGTACTCGTTCTCATCCATTCACTCATATAGACTACACATTATCTCACATACACCTTTATATTCATTATTCTACATACATATCCATGTTCATACGTCCACATCATACATCCAATTTCACATTCATACATACGCATCTACATGCATACATCCACATCCACATTCATACATCTATGCTTCCATTTCCACATCCACACATCCACATTCACATTCATACATCCACATTCACATGCATACATCCATTTTCACATCCTCATTCATATACATCCACATTCACATACATACATCCACATCCGTATCTACATCCATACATCCACATCCACCTCTTCATTCACATTCACATCCATACATCCACATCTACATACATACATCCATTTTCACATCCTCATTCATACATCCACATCCACATACATACATACATCCATTTTTCACTTCCTCATTCATACATACACATCCACATACATACATACATATCCGTATCTACATCCATACATCCACATCCACATTCACATTCATACATATACATCTACATGTATACATCCACATCACATTCATACAACATATTACATCCATTCTCGTCCTAACACATCCCATATACATCTTAACACATCCTCACTCATCTTAACACATTCTATCACATCTCATACACCTCGTATCATATCCTATCACATCTCATACACATCTTATCACATCTTTTCACATCTCAAACACCTCTTATCACATCCTATCACTTCCCATACGCATCTTATCACATCTCATACACCTCTTATCACATCCTATCACTTCCCATACGCATCTTATCACATATTATCACATCTCATTTAAAAATCAATCTTTTATGCATCTTCCTATGCATAAATTCATTTTAAATGAAAATGACACTTTTGAATTAAAATTCCATCTCTTATGCATCTTCCTATGCATAAACTCAATTTAGATGAGAATTGACACTTTTAAATTAAAAATCCATCTTTTATGCATCTTCCTATGCATAAATTCAATTTGGATGAGAATAACACTTTTGAATTGAAATTCCATTCTTTTATGCATCTTTCTATGCATAAATTCAATTTAGATGAGAATGACACTTTGAATTTAAAAATCAATCTTTTATGCATAAATTCAATTTGGTAGGAATTACACTTTTAGAATAAAAGAATTTCTCTTATGCATCTAAGTTATGCATAAAATCCATTTATGATGAAAATCACACTTTTAGTATAAAAAGAATATCTTTTATGCATACCTCTATACATGAAATCCAATATGATAAAACTAACACTTTTACAATAAAACAATCAACTTTTATGCATACCTCTATGCATGATTCAAATATGATAAAAGTCACACTTTTATAATAAAACAATCAACTTTTATGCATACCTCTATGCATGAAATCCAAATATGATAAAAGTCACACTTTTATAATAAAACAATCAACTTTTATGCATACCTCTATGCATGAAATCCAAATATGATAAAAGTCACACTTTTATAATAAAACAATCATCTTTTATGCATACCTCTATGCATGAAATCCAAATATGATAAAAGTCACACTTTTATAATAAAATAATCATCTTTTATGCATACCTCTATGCATGAAATCCAAATATGATAAAAGTCACACTTTTATAATAAAATAATCAACTTTTATGCATACCTCTATGCATGAAATCCAAATATGATAAAAGTCACACTTTTATAATAAAATAATCAACTTTTATGCATACCTCTATGCATGAAATCCAAATATAATAAAAGTCACACTTTTATAATAAAATAATCAATTTTTATGCATACCTCTATGCATGAAATCCAAATATGATAAAAGTAACACTTTTATAATAAAATAATCAATTTTTATGCATACCTCTATGCATGAAATCCAAATATGATAAAAGTCACACTTTTATAATAAAATAATCAATTTTTATGCATACCTCTATGCATGAAATCCAAATATGATAAAAGTAACACTTTTATAATAAAATAATCAATTTTTATGCATACCTCTATGCATGAAATCCAATTATGATAAAAGTAACACTTTTATAATAAAATAATCAACTTTTATGCATACCTCTATGCATGAAATTCAAATATGATAAAAGAAACACTTTTATAATAAAATAATCAACTTTTATGCATACCTCTATGCATGAAATTCAAATATGATAAAAGAAACACTTTTATAATAAAATAATAATTCTTTTATGCATACCTCTATGCATGAAATCCAAATATGATAAAAGTAACACTTTTATAATAAAATAATAATTCTTTTATGCATACCTCTATGCATGAAATCCAAATATGATAAAAGTAACACTTTTATAATAAAATAATCAACTTTTATGCATACCTCTATGTATGAAATTCAAATATGATAAAAGAAACACTTTTATAATAAAATAATCAACTTTTATGCATACCTCTATGCATGAAATTCAAATATGATAAAAGAAAATAATCAACTTTTATGCATACCTCTATGCATGAAATTCAAATATGATAAAAGAAACACTTTTATAATAAAATAATAATTCTTTTATGCATACCTCTATGCATGAAATCCAAATATGATAAAAGTAACACTTTTATAATAAAATAATCAACTTTTATGCATACTTCTATGTATGAAATTCAAATATGATAAAAGATTCACTTTTATAATAAAATAATAATTCTTTTATGCATACCTCTATGCATGAAATCCAAATATGATAAAAGTAACACTTTTATAATAAAATAATCAACTTTTATGCATAACTCTATGTATGAAATTCAAATATGATAAAAGAAACACTTTTATAATAAAATAATCAACTTTTATGCATACCTCTATGAATGAAATTCAAATATGATAAAAGAAACACTTTTATAATAAAATAATAATTCTTTTATGCATACCTCTATGCATGAAATCCAAATATGATAAAAGTAACACTTTTACAATAAAATAATCATCAATTATGCATAACATAAAAATCAATTTCTCCATGATTACAATAAAATTCTTTCAATTAATCTAGGATGATAATTCCTAGAATATGGTAGGAAGTTCTCTTTTCATGCTTTGAATAAAATTATTTTATGTGTAATTTTTATAAAACTTTTTGCCATAGCTCCGCTACTATAACTGATAAATCTCAATTTATTTTGAAGGATAAAGCTTATCATTAAGAAAATGATTAGAATGATCCCGAATTGGATCATTAACCCAATAATGGGTTGAATCATCAATATTCATGAAATACATAAACTAAAAGCATACAAAAAAGCCATTAATTTGACCTCAAGCATAGATTAATCTTGGATTAAGGAAAAGCTTTATGAAAAGATTCATTTGGATTGAGAATGGGTCATGAGTATGACCATTTCTTGAGTGAGAGAGAGAAATTACATAAAAACCATTAGAATTAAGCATAAATGAAAATTGTTCACGGTAGAGGCCCCCAACCAATCAATTGGTTAAGTATGTTGATGGAGCCACCAATGGGGATTGAAGAAAGAGGGAAGCTCCAATTTCTTCAATTTGGAGAGAATTTTAGAGAATAGTAGAAATTAGCATTATTTCAGCATAACTCTAGTATAGTAAAATTCTTCTATTTTTTTCAAAGGACTCATGTTCTATTTATAGGAGAGGGAAGCTCTAACCAAAGCTAACTGAATTCTAGAATTTTCCAGATTCAATTTGGTTGAATTTGGACTAGATTTGGATCTAGTTTGGTTCCTTTTTGATTCGGTTTGGTTCCATTTTGATTTGGTTTGATTCAAGAGAGAGGAGAGATAAAAATATCACATTATTTTTGAGTTTAAAACTCATTCAAGCATGTGAAATATGCACCTCCTTTAATGGACTCCCCTTCCTTACATATGTGTCAAAATAGAATTATTATACCCGAAATATCTCATATTTTTAATATTGCTCATAGTTTTTTACTAATAAACCTTGTACATTTTCAACTCTTCATCTTATGTGAGCATTTACTCATTTTTGGATATCAAAAATATGAGATATTTTTGATATTACTCATAGTTTCTTACTAATAAACCTTGTACATTTTCAACTCTTCATCTTATGTGAGCATTTACTCATTTTTGGATATCAAAAATATCTCATATTTTTGATATTACTCATAGTTTCTTACTAATAAACCTTGTACATAGTCAACTCTTCATCTTATGTGAGCATTTACTCATTTTTGGGTATCTTCTTTTACAAATTGGATTTATCTCCTCCCTACACATGGATTGATGCTATTGGCCCATAGGAACCTTAATTGGACCATAATCCAAAAATTTCTGAAAATCTAGACCCTTGGGCTAAGGTCCTTTATACCCATTTCCAATAAATTCCAACTGCACATTGGAAAGTTCTTTTTGAATTTCTGTTTCAGGGGAACTTATTTTAATAAGATGAGTTATTTTTCTATCCAAAAATATTCATAATCTGAATATTCTTTCTCTAGAATATTTTCTCTCTCTAAGTCAAAACAGGTAGAGACGAGATCTCTTATATTTCTGAAGAGGGAATTGATTACAGGGGGATATGCTGGACATGTTGAGAGGCTGGGGAGGAATCTTACAAAATCACCCTTCCTCAGTTGTGGTTTGAGCGAAGAAATAGGAGAGCAACTGTTAGGCTCTAGGGGTGAAGCTACATCTAGTAGTAGTGGGCAATGGCCCAGGAGGCAACAAGCAAGGGTATGCCTCACTGTCCCAGGAGTGGCCGATCACCAAAGCCCAAGGGTGACAGTCTCCATGGGAGGAACTCAAATTACAGGAGCCATTGTTGATGGTGGTTCTGGTGTTAACATCATGCCCGAAGTTACTAGGAAAGTCTTGGGTCTCTGAATTATTGAGCCAACTCCCTTTGCCATCCGAGTGGCAGACCAAAGAGAAGTGATGCCCGTGGGACTAGTCAGGCAAGTTCTGATCACTTTTGAAGGATTAGTATGTGAAATGACTTTTGTGGTGTTAGTCCTCCCACCAACTCGAGGGGCCTACACCTTACTCATTGGAAGGCCTTTGTTGAGGGCAGCTCAAGTGATCCATGATTAGGGCTGGGACAACTTGCATATCCCTAACCCAGAGGGGACAGTGACATTGCCCTTAGAAAAAGGCCCTGATGAGAGTGCTCGAGGCATTGCCCTACATGACATGATTCCCATTCGGGAGGAAGGACCCAATGATGAGGAGGAATAGGAGGAATGGCAAGGCTTACCAGTGGTTAAGGCCTAGGATCTATTTGGTTGAGAGGGAGAGGCAATAGAACCTCTATGGAATTGGTTAAATTCCTATGAGGGATTCCAGTGTAGCATGGACATAGTAGAGTTGGACCCAGACCTATTCAAGAGCTGTCCCAAGAAGAAGAGCTCTCAAAAGCAGCAGGACTACAGGATTGGACAGAATCTTTGCTCACTCTGGCCTCCTCCTCTACAACAGTGTCTCAAGAGGAAGAGATAGAGATCATACCTGAGTTTTCTCGACAACCTCACAAGAAGGTCTCTCAAGAGGAGTCATCATAGGCACCTATAACCCCTCCTAGATGCACCCACAAGGAGAGGTGTGTAGAGAACCTCAAGGCTTGGGAAGAAGCCTTACCAGTAGAAGAGATACCCGCCCCACTGACTAGATAGAGAAACGCATTGGTGATTTCCCTTTGGACAACACCCCAGCCCATGACCCCTTATCTCTCCATCAAGTAGCACTGGGCACTGCTCCTCTTCCACCCACCACTTACCCACGAGGAGGTGAGAGAGCTGAACCTAGGCACATCAAAGGAGCCACGCCCCATCTTAGTGGCAGCTTGGGTCTAGGAGGACCCTTCCACTCTTCAGAGAATCACCAAATTTTTCAAAGAACACCAAGAGGTGTTTGCATGGACTTACAAGGATCTTCCAGGGATAGAGCTAGCCATTTGCACTCACAAAATTTCATAAAAAGAAGGCAGTTGGCTAGTCAGAAAGGGCATCTACCGTGTGAATCTAAAATATTCTGAAGTGTGAGAAGAAAGAGCTAGACAAGATGGAAGAGGCAGGTATCATCATTCCCATTGAGCACTCCGCGAGTGGTTTTTGTCACCTATAGTGGTGATTCCAAAAAAGAAGACCAAGAAGATCAGAATCTTTGTAGACTTCAAGTCCCTCAATCAAAGCACTAGGGAAGATGTGGCCAGCCAAGGGTGGTGGTTCAAGCAAAATGCCTGTCTCAACTCACTCTGGTGTTCGTGAAGTGCCAGGTATTGGGTCTTTGTCTCCAAATAAAAAATATGAAAAAACCCCCTCTTCGTTTTTTTTTCCTTCTTCTTTTACAAGAGATGCAAAAATAAAAATAAAAATAAAAATCTCTCTCACACCCAACCTCCTCACAAACCAATCTCTCACTCATCACCCACCCTTTTCCTCTCTTCTCCTCTTCCCTCTCTCTTCTCCCCTCAATTCTCCTCACCGACCAACCCAACTTTCCCTTCTCCCTGATTAAGCAAAATTTTAAAAAAAATCCCCCCTTTATATATTTTTTTCCTTCCCAAAAAAAACCCTCCCTTAATATTTATTTTTCCAAAAAAATCATTTTTTCGCCAAAAAAATCGACCCCCATCTTAGTTTTCTTTTTTCTATTAAAAAACAAAACAACCCCCTCCCCCAAAAAAAAAACGAAAACACCTGCCACCTCTCCCTTTCTCTTTCTCTCTTTTCCCCCTTACCTCACCCACTGACCACTCCCGTCTCACTCATCCCACCAACCACCCCCCTCACACTCAACTCACCGACCAACCACCCCTTTCACACTCAACTCACCGACCAACCACTCCTCTCTTTCTTCCCCTCACTGACCACCCCCTCTCTCCCTCTCTCTCTCTCTCTCCCTCCCTCACCCCCCTGACCACCCCCTCCCTTCACTCACACAGAGACCACACACTCCTCACCCCCCTCACCTCACCGACCACACACTCCCCCAATCCCTCACTCCTCTCCCACTGACTAACCGTCCTACCCCCCTTGCTTCTCTCCCCCCACAGCTCTCTCCCCCTTGTGTCATTCCGCATCGACCAACCCTCCTTGCTCACTCACCCATGCCCCCTCTCTCATTGACCACCCTCTCCCTCTTAACCGACCCTACCTCCTGCAACCCCCACCTCACCGAACCTTAACCACCCCTTATCTATCGCTCACCGTCACCCCCCCCCACCAGTGCTCACTAACTCTCTCTTTCCCCCCTCACCAACCAACCTGACCACCCCCCCTCTCCCTCTCTCTCTTTCTCTCTTTCCCCCCTCACCGACCACCCCAGCCTCCCTCTCTCGCCTCACCCCCCTCTCCCTCTCTCCTCTCTCCTCTCCCACCAAACAGCCCGCCCCCTCTAACTCATCACCCCGCCTGACTGGCCCCTGTGCTTAGCTATCCCCTTCGCCAACTCATCGGCCCCCTCACCCGTCCTCTGTCTCATGTGTGAAACCCCCCACCCCCTTCGTTGCACTCATCGCCCCCCACTCATCCATCTCCTTCTCTGCCTCACTCGCCCCCTCTCTCATGCACCGACCCCCCACCCCTCTATCACCCCGTCCCCTACGCAACAATCACCCCCCTTCGTCCTCCTCTCTTTCGCGAGACTGTGCACCATTGCTGGAGCTCCTTGGTGCTACAAGCCATTGCAATAGTGCTAATGAGCTATCCTCAGCCTTCCGCCCCCGACGATCATCATAGTTCTCTCTAATGACATTGACTTACTGCACCCTCCACGAGAGGTGGAAAAAAACACAAATTGAAACCTCTTGTGTGCAGTCTCCAGATCCTTTCTTCATGGACGGGGAAATATGATTTTTTAGCCTCACCACGGTGTTTAGTCACTCCCAGAGTGTTGTGTTATATGGAAGCCATTCTACCGTCTTATGCCAGCCAACAAGAGGCCATGCCCGACTTACTGAGGGCAGTTCATTTAGAAAGAAAGGAGATTGATCAATTTTAGCACATTGTCAAGCTTTCTTTGACTAGCCTCTTGGATTTGTACTATGGGCAAACCTTTGTGCGACGCCCCACCACACCATTCCCCCCCTCAAAAAAAACAAATATGATAATAATAGTTATTAAAAAAACAAACAAACCAAAAGGTTTCTCCCCCTCTTACCTCACCCCTCATCAACCACCCCACCCCACCCCACCCCACCCCACAGACCAGCCACCCCCCTTTCCCCGCCCCCCAGACCAACCTCCCTTCTCCCACCTTACTCATCTCATCTCACAACTTACCCGATCCCCTCCCCCTCTCTCACTTCCCTCACTTCCCTTTGTGTATGGTCACCGTCACTCCCCATTGGCACCCTCTCATAACTGCCGCCTCACCTTTGCAGTATGATGCCTCACATGGCCAATCTGAGGTGCTTTTGCTGCTCTTGGAGAAGGGTGTGTGGTTGAATGCAATGAATCATCATAGACAGATGCCTCTCATGCTAGCTTACAAAAATGGAAGGTTATTTTGCATTGAGTGGCTTGTGGCATGGGGAGATGATATCCTCGTATTTGCTGCTCCCAATGGGAGGACATGTCTCCATTATGTAGTAAAGAGTGGCCACTTTCACTACAAGGGATCGGGCTCATACCCACGCTCCTAGCCGCTAAAAATGACTTGTGAAAAAAAGTAGTGGGCTCGTGTATCAGCGCGCGTGTATAATCGCGGCCAGAGACATGCGTGTAAAAGCACGTGTATAGGACTGTTCAGACGTGCTGATACACGGGCGTATACACGCGTTCTGTCAGTTCAGCTGCACTTAGATGCGCTAATAGAAGCATCGATACACGCGTTTTGTCAGTTTAGCTGCGCTTATACACGCGTATTTCACAGATTTGATGCATCTATACACGCGTGTTTTACAGATTTTTCGCGTATATACACGCGACTTTTTGCAGATCTGACGCGTTTATACACGCGAACAAGAGAGCAAAAAAAAAATCTAGAGAGTGCTATTTGGTACCTGAATGCTGTTCTAGCATTCCAACACCCAATAACACTCTCTGGATTTTTTTTTTGGGTGCATTGGACCATCCACGAGGAAGATATCATCCACGACGAAGATTAAGACAAGAACGACATGAATGCATACATTGTCAATATACGATTCAAGACAGACATGAATGCAATACTATCGATTCACGATTAAATATTACTATCAAAATTTTATGTGTACACATATATACAAGGGAGTCCATATATCGAAGTAGCCCATGGCTTTAGTTACAAAAATATATATACAACCACATCCTCAATACGGAATGTGATACTATAAGTCTGAGTACTCAGACCCAAGACTCGATGCTCCCTCCATGCTGAGATGAGCTCACATCGGTCGGAATGTCCAATGAGTACTCAGACCCAGATGATGACTCGATGCTCCCTCCATGCTGAGATGAGCTCACATCGGTCGGAATGTCCAATGAGTAGTGCTCACATCCGCTCTCTGCAGTGGCGACGGGTGGATCATCAGCAGCTTGTGCCTGTTCAAGTAATATATAGTATATAAATGTATATATATGTAATTCAATGAACCAAAATCATTCGTTTAGAGTTTTCAAGTACTTGTCGACCGTATGGTCTCATGGTCATCTCAAACTGCGCGTCCGTAATATGTCCCTCGGCTCTGAAGATGGCCCACGTGTCACATCTGCTATGCTGGCGAGCATACGCTATATCGTGGGTTGTGGGCTTCCTCCCCGTAACCTGTTGCTGTATCATAATCAACATAATTTGTAAGATTAAAACAATCATAGAATTAATGAATTAAGTAAACAATCAAATAAAGTGGCAAGATACTTACGAACTCTGCCTCGCATGACTCGACACCGCCAGATCCGAAATGCGAAGATCCAATGGTCTCCATCTGGATTTATCGTGCCTCCACATGCTGCCTGCTCTTCACGCCACCCTCTGCTCGTTTCTTTGCCTCCTTCCACTCGCGTTTGTGCGTAGTGGGGTAGGTTTCTCGACAGGATAGCCACCCGCAGCTACATTTAGCCCATCATCGTACGCGAGTTTTTTAAGGTGAGATCTTTTATTACTTAAGATCTCCCTTATTCGCGTCCTTCCCCATACATCCGAGAATGTAGCATGTGGGGGATTGGGGTACCGACTATGTACAGCCTCTATCACCTCCCCAACTAATCGGCTATTTTGATCTTTAAATTTAATAAAACAATTTCTATACAAGTTTGATACTACCCCACGCATGTACTCCATTACCTCTTTCCCCCTCGCATCCATCACTATCCCGCCCCTATCCGCATCACATCATAGCAGATCACTCCCTCCAGCTCTCTCATCTCCTCCTCATCCGAACTGTCTCCTCTAACTCTTGTCCCTCTATCTCCTCTCTCACCGCATGCCCTACTACCTCCCCCACCAAAGCACCCGCCGCATCCTCCACTCCCACTCTTCCTACTGTTGCGGGTGGAGTCACGACTGGGGGATTGTCTACGTGACAGTGGCTGTGAGCCCTGACGTGACGGTGGCTCTGAGGGAGTACGTGATGGTGGCTGTGAGACCTGATGTGACGGTGCTTGTTGGGAGGGTGTGCGTGAGTGTGTCTGGGACGAGTATGTCTCCTCGGTGGGCGTGGAAGAGGAGAAGCTGCATGTCGTCTCGTCGGACTCGTAGACATAGACCGCAGTGGAGTGCCCTCGATACTTGCGGTAGGGGTATAGACACCAGGCATGGAAGGAGGGGGATGGGCATACATGTACTCTGTAAGCTCAACTGGACCAGGATGGCACCCAAAATGATTTAGCATCTCCATCAGCCAATTGCTGTACGCAAATGGATCAGATGAAGAACTTGGAATATCCATAAAGAATCTACAAAAATAAAAGTATATACATGATTGCATCAAAGCACAAATGCAAGCTAGGCCCACATATGATTTTCCACCATCTTGTGTGGTTATCTTCAAAGGTTGCACACACTCGGGAAACACAAACACAGTCGCGTGTATACACCCGTCCAGAAATGCGTGTATACACCCATCCAGAAACACGGGTATATGCACGTGAACTGTCTGTGCAGACAGGATACACGTAGACATACACGCGTTCCTACATGCGGCCTGCGACATTTTTTTTTTGAAAGCGATCGACCTTCGACAAATCGTCCTTATAAAAGGCCCACTGTCGCCCCCTGTTACAATCGTTCACCAGATGGCAACCAGAGAAGGAGGACATATGACAAACCCATAAAGGAAAGAGACAATAGCATAAACAAATCTGAGGAAAGAGACAGGGCAAAGGACAAACTGACTCACCTCTGAAAAAGTGAGTCTTCTTTTTGGTCGGTTTCCCTCACCCGTGTGTGCTCCTTGCCTGCTCCTTGCACTTAGGTTTAGTGCTCTGTTGTTGGAAGAGGCGACGACGAAGGAGAGCAGATCTATTTTTTGAAAATGTTTATTTGGGGAAGGCGGGTTAATTTTAGGCTGAACAGGTCGTCGCGTGTAAAATTGCATGTATTTTCTCGTGTATAATAAATCAGCCGTGTTTATACACGCGATATCTAGGATATAGCCGCGTTTATACACACAATTTCTAGGATATAGCCGCATTCATACATGCAATTTTCAGCATGTAGCTGCGTTGATACACGCAATTTTTAGGATATAGCCGCATTAATACACGCAATTTTTAGGATCTAGCCACGTTAATACACGCGATTTTTATATTTTCATTAAAAACTGATTATGATTTTGTGTTTTCTGGTTTGTACATAGGATGTTATCAACCTCCTCAAGCAGTTCTGGTGAGGATAAGACAATGCGTCATCGTAATCGCGATGTGTGGTTGGGACAAAGGATCAAGTGTGTGTAATTGATGTCAAGGATGCATTGTACGAGCACGTCGAATTACCTTGAATCACATCTCTATGTATGGAGAATGGAATCAAACAAGTTTAGAGGTGAGTAGATGTAAATTGATAGTATTCAAATGACTCATGGTATCCAAATTAAATTAATGGAGTTGTAATATATATACTCTAATTGAAGCAGGATGCAGTACCACACCCTAACATGGTGTCCTATGCGCAGTGAGAGCACGCAAAGCATCGACGAGATGATGCTGGAGCTTTGGGATCTATTGTCAGAGATGAGTGGGAAAGGGATAACAATAGCCCTGCACCCCACGAAGTTGTGGAAGAGGAAGTGTTTGATGATATGGTGCGGTATCTTTTTAAGGATGATCCCAAAGGTATGGACGATGATGATATGGAACAAGAGCATCTTTACAAGGCTTCATCGACATCAGTTTTTGAAGGGTGCATATTCTCTATTTTACGTGCTTCACTTGAACTACTCAATATACAAATAGTTTATGGATGGAGCAATGCAAGTCTTGACGCATTATTGAAGTAAGCATTCTAACTTGCAAATTTGAATTAGTGTTTTAGGGTATAAGGTTTAGGACTAATTGATGATTTGGATGCAGGCTATTATCAAACATGCTTCCAAAGGGAAATAGACTACCTACCTCTCAAGAGACATAGTGAGACGCTATGTGACATCTCTTGGAGGATTGGATTATGATCGCATACATGCATGCGTCAATGATTGCATTCTCTTTCGTGGGACGCATAAGGAGGCTCGACATTGTCCCACAAGGTATAGAACAGATGTGAAGAGTTTTGATGTACCTCGTAAAGTCTTGCGACACTTTCCTATAATTACTCGCATCAAACACATGTTCAATTGCAAATCCATAGCAGAGCTCATGTCATGGCATTCCTCACATCGATCGGATGATGGCATGTGGAGAATTCCCGCAGACACTCCTGCTTGGAAGCATATTGAAGATGAGTGGCCCAGCTTTAAAACAGAGCCCAGAAACTTGAGACTTGGCCTAGGTATGGATGGAGTGAATCCATTTGGTTTCAAAAGCACCGCATATAGCGTGTGGCCAGTTGTGTTGGTGAATTACAACCTTCCACCATCAATGGTGATCAAGAAGGGACATCTTATGTTATCCCTTCTAATTCCAGGGAAACATAAAATCAAGCATATGGATGTTTATCTCGAACCGTTGATTGACGAGTTGGAGGAACTATGGAGAGGTGTTGCGGTGATGGACATTAGTAGGCCTCCCTCCTCTCGACACTTCTACTTAAAAGCAGTGTTGATGTGGACAATGCACGACTTTCCAAGATACAGCGATTGTTCTGGTAAGAGTTCTAATTACCTCCTTACTCTAATACTATTGGCTATATTAATTATAAATATTGACTTTATTATTCTAACTTTTATTTATATTTTAACAAGTTTGAAAACATCGGGTAAACATGCATGTCCTGTTTGTGGCCCTTTGTTAGTACATGAGTATGCTGACGGTTTGTGTAAGACCATATTCGATAATCATCATCGATTTCTCCCCTCAGATCATCCTAAATATGTTGCTAGTAAGAGTAACATTCCTCCACAAACACTTCGTGCAAAAGATTGGAAGCGTATTTGGGAGTCTACAAATATTCTTCCTCCAGATGGCATGAACAAGTATAGTAATGTTTTTCAATCTTGTTTTGTGTAGTCTATAATTGGATTAAAGGTCACATAGAGCAATCCCTTGTGTAGGTACTCCATTTTTTTCGGCTACCATATTGGACCCATCTTAAGATCAACCATCTTCTTGATCCCATGCACATCTTCAAGAATGTGGGACTATTGTCCAAGTGTTGGGGAGGCATTCAATTAATCTCAAGTCCTCTCCGAGCTGATAAAGAATCTCTCGTGGCAATAATGTGATCCCAAATATTCAATGTTACATTTTTTATGATGTGCATCAGATCTAGAAGATGATTGATTCTTAGCTTTGTCCAATATGGAAGACGAAAGAACTTTAAGTACCTTGTCATTCCCGACGGTGGTGTATGGGACGATCCTCTCCACAATACTTCCCAATCTCCTACTGTTAGAGAATGTGGGGTACTACTTTGTAGGTGGAACAAACTTCTCATGATCAAATGAAAAAAATCGATGATGGTCTTCATACATGATCTTCTTGAGATACATAGGCTATGATGTAACAAGTGATGGCATTGTGACCGGATGTTGTGAGTCCTAATTATGCACAATGCACAAATAAAATATATTCAGAGCCATCTAATATTAGATAATTCAAATCAAATGGAAGGTGATTGAGAATATAAAACATATCAGACATCCATACCCAATATAATTTGTAAGTGAAGTGGCTCATCCTTGAATTCCAACCACTCCTCTTCTATGTGTTGCCATGCCGCTGGATCCACAGGGACCCTCATCATGCCATCGGGCGATGGAATGATTATGTGCATGCCATGTCATGAGTTTGGCAAAAGACTAGTATCAAAACATGTGTTGAATGTAGGGTATGATAGGAAAATGCCTCAAAACCTTTTGAGAAATTATCGTACCTTGGAAATCACTTCGGTAACAAGACTCCACATTTCGGACATTGAGTTACACCCCGAAATAGCACACAATCATTGACACATGCATCTAGACATTTGTAATCCATGCCAAGTGCCATCAATACTCTCCTAGAATGTGGCCTTACTCTTGGAATCTTGTTGTCCAAAGGAAGCATATTCTTCATGATCCTCCGAAATAGCACACAATCATTGACACATGCATCTAGACATTTGTAATCCATGCCAAGTGCCATCAATACTGTCCTAGAATGTGGCCTTACTCCTAGAATGTGGCCTTACTCTTGGAATCTTGTTGTCCAAAGGAAGCATATTCTTCATGATCCTACAAAGGATTTGAGAGAATTTTAAATATTATTTATAAAATGTATGTTATATCAAAATTATAAATTGCTAAAACCACAAGCGTTAAGGACTCACTAAAAGAGGCTTGTAACACTAGCATTGCTCCAACCATACATGGTTTGCAAGTTTAGGAACTCCAAGGTCACACGAAGGGTGGAGTATGCATACCCCTCATAGAGTGGAGTGCAAACGGCTTGTCGTAAATAATTGATCTTTGTGAATTGAGACTTCGGGCTCCTCCTCTCCTTTCTCAAAAAGTCATCCATTATCTCGTTCAAGCCCAAATCTTCATCACCTCATGTCGATCACGTGGACTCACCCCAATTGAATCATGGAGGTCTTTAAAGCCTTTACATAGTCATCCACTAAACGTAGAGTAATGAGGCAAAGACTCCTTCATTCTATGACATACCTCCTCCTCGTCCTCATCCTAAAAAACATGGACTACTTTATGAATAACTAAATCATGTGCATAAGAATTTATGTATACTCACCAAACTAGCTGTGTGTCGTACATATTCAAATTGGCCACAATCTTACATATTGGAATATCGTGATTCGATGTAAACGCATGATTTCTCCCTTGCATCTCTTGCATAGACATAGAATCTTCAGATGTAACCACTCATGCCGACTTCACATGGGTGCCTCATCATCATTGAAAGAGGAGTGTGTCTCGACGATCGTCTATGCATGGTGTAGGGACCTAAAAAGAAACTCACAAAATACTACAAGTGTGAAAATTCTATTCCACTTCATCAAACAAAAATTTAGCTCTCCGGATGTATGCATTCAAACTTGGTGACATCCAAATTTTAAATGTATCTTACTAAGTAGAGATGCACCACAAAGTTTATCTAATAAATCATCAAAACGAGAAATGGGATATCGATTTTTAATAGTGATCTCATTCAAAGCTCTATAGTCAATGCACATATGATAGATTTGGTTCTTTTTCTGTACTAAAAGTACTGGAGAACCGAAAGGAGAACCGCTAGGCCTTATGAGTCCTCGATCTAAAAGTTCTTCTATTTGTTGTTGAATCTCTTTTTGTTAAATTTGATTTTTTCTATAAGGATCTTTATGTGGTGGTCGATTACCAAGGGATGATCTTAATTGTGTTGTCTTCTAGAGGAGATGTAGGTAGACCTGGGGTAAATCATTAGCACAAAAGAGTCTTTGAACTGATCCAGAAAGAGTTGTTGACTAGGTGATAAAGTGTGGTTAGTTCCTTCTATTTCGCTTACATATATCATGTAGGGCTTATCTCGTTCATGTTGATGCTTTGGGAAAAGCCTCCCTCTATAGCTCCATCCCAAAACAAAACATTAGAAAAAACAATATACTAGGTAGACAACACCAACAAAACCACAACCAAGAAACAACACCTCTACATCATCATTCATGAGCAAATGTAAACACTGACAAGTTGAACCATCAAATACATGATTATATTAGAGATCTTGAAACTCTACACAGCTATGTAATCCTCTTTTGCATAGTCTATATGGATTTAAAACTGCAATTCTCTGTGTATCTCTATTTTTTAGACTTTTGGCCATTCTTTCTTCTTAATAATGATTAATTCCTCTTAATCTCTTATCAAAAGGCCAATCCTATGTGTCTTATCCTCTTGTAAGTGAGTGCTATATTCTTTTGCTTTAATATGTTCCATCCAAATCGCCCAATTCGAACGGATGAACCTTACCAACATCCCCCGTATGTTTTCGTTCACATAATCCTGAGTCGGAAGATATTCTTCCAACAAAGAATTGCCCTCTTATTTAGAACTGCCAGATTGGCAAAAATTCTTTCTTCTCCGGAGCCTTTCATCTTTCCTTCCATGAACTATGATCTCACCTTTGATGTGTATATCTTTATCTTAACCTAGGGAAAGAAAGGGAGGTGAGAAGGCTGTGAGGTTTCATACAAGTGTGTTTTAATTCTAAGAAGTGACCGAAGTCAAAACCCCAACTTTGTGTCACAACACCATTTCTTTGACACTCTTGAAAAAGTCACTACAAAGCGATTTAGGATATACAACAAGATTGTGACCATCTAATCGCCTTGTAGTGATTCTAATTTATTTTCACACGTAAGTTCTCCATAATGTAATATGACACCATTTCTTTGACACCCTTGAGAAAGTCACTATAAGGCGTTTTGGGACATCCAATAAGATTATGACCATCTACTCGCCTTGTAGTTATCTCCTTTATATTCTCATATAATTTCGATAAAACATGACACCATTTCTTTGATATCCTTGAGAAAGTCAGTCCAAAGCGATTTAGGACATCCAACAAGATTGTTACCATCTAATTGCCTTGCAGTGATTTTGCTTTATTTTCACACATAAGCTCTCCATAATGTAAAATGACACTATTTCTTTAATACCCTGAAAAAGTCACAACAAAGAGATTTGGGACATCTAATAATATTGTGACCATCTAAATGTCTTATAGTGATTGTGACTATCAACTTTCCTTGTAGTATTGGTACTACTTTATTTTCACATAAGGTGTCCATAATATATTATAACACCATTTCCTTTCCATCCTTGAAAAAGTCACTACAAAGAAACTTGGGACATGCAATAGATTTGTGACCATGTAATCGCCTTGTAGTGATTGTGCTTTATTTTCGTACATAATTCCAGGGCTCCCAATCTGCCCTGACAACTAGATTTGATTCACTTGGAAAGCACCACAACAGACACAGCCCACTCACAGCTTACACCCATTATGGCCAAGACGGCTCCCAGCTGCCTGTGGGTTGATACCATCATCCTCCATATGGTTTCCAAAATTGGCGACAACTGTCGGCAATGCAATGAAGCCATTTCTCTCTAAGGTTCAAAGCCTAAAGCTTTGCAGTTTGACTTTTTTGCCTAATGTCCTCCTCATGCCTTTGGTTTCTCCACTCAACTAATGCCTAATTAATGATAACGTGAGTTTATACCACTTATATGCATAGCCAAGCTTTCAACACCCATAATCTTGATTCTAGGGCTTCCGTACCATACCTCACAGGCTTCAAAAAAACATCCAAGACTACTAGTATTGCTCCATCTCCATTGCCATTGCTCAAGGGGTGTTCTTCAGCCATGAGAAGAGAAGGGACTATTTTGTTGTTATCATCTCCCTTGCCATTCTTGCAACACCAAAACACATAAAGCATGCATGCCACTCCTCCTTGTTTTGACTGCATCTAGCATGTGACCACACCATGATGTCTTCTACCACGATAAAAAAAAACCTATCATATTTTGCAAAGCCCCCCCTTGGTTGGAGCATTTATTCACTCAAACTCTACACCTATCTCAAACTCTTACTTGTTGATTTGCACCATCACAACAATAGAATCCTCCACCTAGATCAAATGGGCACAACACCCCTAGTCTTTGAATTTAATTGATCCACCCACCGGGATTAAACACCTACACATTGTCTTGAAAAAACCTCAGATTTCTGCCCTTAGCAACTGGCTTAAACATACTAGAAAGCTTATCATCCAGCCTACGCCCTGCCTCTCCATCATTAAAGATCTATTCATTCAGACCATTACGAGAGACCTTGGTCATAGAAAAAGTACTACAAACATCCTTGTAAGCATGATGCTTTTCCTCCAGCATATAAGCCTTCTCAAACCAAACAGATTCTGCATGCACACAATTAGTTACTCTTCACAACATTCCAGTCATCCAAGTCTTGGGTGGCTTTCAAACCAATTTGTAAAAGAAGATACCCAAAAATGAGTAAATGCTCACATAAGATGAAGAGTTGAAAATGTACAAGGTTTATTAGTAAAAAAACTATGAGCAATAAAATTTTGACACATATGTAAGGAAGGGGAGTTCTTTAAAGGAGGTACATATTTCACATGCTTGAATGAGTTTTAAACTCAAAAATAATGTGATATTTTTATCCCTCATCTCTCTTGAACCAAACCAAATCAAAATGGAACCAAATCAAATAAAAAAGTAACCAAACTAGGTCCAAATCTAGTCCAAATTCAACCAAACTGACTTCGAAAATTCTAGAATCAGTTTGTTTGGTTAGGAGCTCAAATTTTTCTATAAATAGAAGCCTTCCCTTGTTGAAAAAAATATAGTGTCTTATTCCTTGTTACTCTATTCCACCTAAGCCAAGAACTGTGAATTCTTTAATAATTCACTAGTTTTTGACACTTCTCTCTTTCTTCAATCCCCATTGGTGGCTCCATCAACATACTAAATCAATTGATTGGTTGGGGGCCTCTACCGTGAACAAAGAATCAAGCAAATTATAAGATAAGTATAGTGAATTTTGATCTTTTCTATAATTTCTCAATGATTCTCTCTTCTCAACCCCTCTCAAGCTTGAGAAGCTTAATTGATATGGTTTTTGAAATGCTATTGAAGTTAATTAATTAATGATAGTAAAGAATTACATAAAATTCTATTTATATTTAATTCTAATGGTTTTTCTCTCTCTCACTTAAGAAATGGTCATACTCATGACCCTTTTCAATCCAAATGAAGCTTTTCATAAGGCTTTTCCTTAATCCAAGATTAAGCTATGCTTGAGGCCAAATTAATGGCTTTTTTCTATGCTTTTAGTTTATGTATATCGATGATTCAATCCATTATGGATTGATGATCCAATTAGAGACCATTCTAATTATTTCCTTAATGATAAGCCTTATCCCTTAGAAAATATTGAGATTTATCAGTCATAGTAGCGGAGCTATGGCAAAATTTTTATAGAAATTACGCATAAAATAATTTCATTCAAAGCATAAAAAGAGGACTTCCTACCATATTCTAGGAACTATCATCCTAGATTAATTAAAAGAATTTTATTATGCATGTAGATGTATAGATGAGAATGTAAATGGAGATGTGGATGGATGCATGTAGATGTAGATGTATAGAGGTAGATGTGAATGGAGATGTGGATGTATGCATGTAGATGTAGATGTATAGATGTAGATGTGGATGTGGAGGTGGATGTATGCATGTAGATGTAGATGTATAGATGTGGATGTGAATGTGGAGGTGGATGTATACATGTAGATGTAGATGTATGGATGTGAGTGTGAATGTGGAGGTGGATGTATGCATGGAGATGTGGATGTATGCATATAGAAGTAGATGTATAGATGAGGATGTAAAGGGAGATGTGGATGGATGCATGTAGATGTAGATGTATAGATGTAGATGTGAATGGAGATATGGATGTATTCATGTAGATGTAGATGTATAGATGTAGATGTGGATGGATGCATGTAGATGTAGATGTATAGATGTAGATATGAATGGAGATGTGGATGTATGCATGTAGATGTAGATATGGATGTGGAGGTGGATGTATGCATGTAGATGTGGATGTGGATGTGGAGGTGGATGTATGCATGTAGATGTAGATGTATAGATGTGGATGTGAATATGGAGGTGGATGTATGCATGTAGATGTAGATGTATAGATGTAGATATGAATGGAGATGTGGATGTATGCATGTAGATGTAGATGTGGATGTGGAGGTGGATGTATGCATGTAGATGTGGATGTGGATGTGGATGTGGATGTGGAGGTGGATGTATGCATGTAGATGTAGATGTATAGATGTGGATGTGAATGTGGAGGTGGATGTATGCATGTAGATGTAGATGTATAGATGTAGATATGAATGGAGATGTGGATGTATGCATGTAGATGTAGATGTGGATGTGGAGGTGGATGTATGCATGTAGATGTGGATGTGGATGTGGATGTGGATGTGGAGGTGGATGTATGCATGTAGATGTAGATGTATAGATGTGGATGTGAATGTGGAGGTGGATGTATGCATGTAGATGTAGATGTATGGAGGTGAATGTGAATGTGGATGTGGATGTATGCATAGAGATGTGGATGTATGCATGTAGATGTGAATGTACGCATATAGATGTGGATGTATGGATGTGAATGTGTATGTAGATGCAGATGTATGGATGTGGATGCATGAATGTGCATGTAGATGTGGATGTGAAAATAGATGTATGGATGTAGATGTGGATGTATGGATGTGAATGTGGATGTGGATGTGGATATATGTATGGATGTGAATATATGATATGTGATGTGAAGGAATCTGAAGTGATGAGATGGAAAATGATGTGATGGGATGAGTATACATATAAATGGAATATGGAATAAGTAATGTAGATTGATGAGGGATAATGTGGAAAAATGAAAGTTAAAATAGAAACTGTATTGTAAACTGTTTGTAAATGACTGTTTTATGTCAACAATGCTGGGGGAGCATTTTGACCATCTTGTGATTAAGGTCGTGGAGACCTAACTGATAAAGTTACAACTGCTGACGGAGAGTCAATGAAGGACGTCTCGCGTAGCAAGGTCGGCCGAGGTCTTGACCAGCCTCGGTGCGATTAAAATGGTGAGCTTCTGGTACGGTGGATGAGGGGCCAAGGAAGCGGCCTATGAGTGAAGCGCTAGGTCACCTGCGAAGGATCCTAGAGGGTGCTGACCATACGGTGCTCGGGCTCTGGGTCGCCTAGGATGCCCACGCGTGCGTCGAGGAAGATATTGGAACAAGAGTAGGAGTTGTTTTCTGAAATCGGGCATGGATCTGGTTGATTGACCTTGCTGGTCTTCAATGGATGAGTCCATGGCTCTTTATATGGATCTGTTGGTTGATCTTGCTGATCTTCAACGAGAGTCCATCTTGATAAGTGATTATATTGCCGAGTATTATGGGCTAGGGATTAGGAAACGGCCCCTGAGTGGACAGGTGGTGAGCATCCTAGTTACCAATGATGCCATAGATACTCTGATGAAGGAATGATGGGAAAATTAAGAATCAACTGGATAAATTGGAAGATGGTGATCAGTGATACTATGGTTTTATTAAAGGATTGTTTTAAACTAGTAGAATCTATGAAAAGGCAATTTCATATTGGGTGTGTGAGTGGTGTGACTAGTTTTATTTTGCATGAACATCCGGCTAGGGGGCCTTGGAACTCTTTTCCTTGGTACCCGGGACAAAACCTAACCAAATTCTTAATTGGATCCCATCACTACAGTGGTTGGGCGGTTGGCTAACCCATGGGACTGGGGATGGGGTTAGGCTGGACTGATGGATCCGTAAATCGAGACTCAAACTTTTGTTTTTACGATAGATAAAATAAATCCCGGACAGTAACTGTTCTATGGATAGGAATCAACGGCTGTGCCTCTTGAATGGGAAAAAAAGCGTTGATCCCAATGATCCAAGTGCAAGTTTCTTCCTTGATCTGACCAAGTATCTTATAGATGTAATTGGATCAGCTCGATCAGAAATGATCTTGACTACGTTAGAGTAAAAAGTTATCCTGGTGGAATCGCCCGTGCTTTCCGATAAAGGAAGTTTTTCTGGGTTCGGTTTTGGAACAACCGACGGATTAGTCTCTTATCCGGATATCCATCGGTGAGGCCCCAAATGTGGGACCCTTGTCCCGCGCGAGAAGTGCTTCTTCCACTGCTAGTATCCCGAATCTGTTGCTCGGTGGGAACAGGGATCTTACACCTTATGGATATGGGAGATTTCTTGTAGTGCGTTTCCTTTTGAAACTTAAACGATCTTGTACTCACTGTCGCTTGAGAGCTTCATATGTCTCAATCCACTTCTCCATTACATGCGAGTTCAAGATGTAAAATTTGTTGATTTTTTCCCTCAAATTGTTATCCATCTTTCTCTTAATGCCTTGGCCTTGAGGTTCCTCACCACCAATGACTCGCCTGTTAGACTCTTGAGACCATAATCGAGGTAGACTCTTGAGACCATAGTCGAGGTATCTCTGGATCTGATGAACTTAAATATTCAGTGATGTAAACAAGGGACTCTTGTATCAGCCACCCTTCTGACATACTTCCCTCCGGGCGAGCCATTTGGCGAACAAATCCCTTTAATGTCTTCATAAACCTCTCCAAAAAGAACATCCATCTTGAATGGACTGTTTCAGCAACTGCAACCTCATCTACAACATGAACTATCAGATGCATCTGGATTGTTAATAAACTTGTAGGGAAAAACTTCTCTACCATGCACAGTGCCTCTATGGAGTTTAAACGGCACTGTCTCCAAAGTGTCTCTCTTTATCTCTTTTGAAGAAATCCAACGCACCAATGTGCTAATCTTATAGATAGTAGCTCTAATTTCTTCAGTGAGGCAATCCTTTATTGCTATGGGGAGAACAAATTGTAAAAACTTGTGCCAATCATGACTCTTGAGGCCACTAAGATCATCATCCTTTGTAAATGCACTTTTCAAGCAATGCATACAACCTGTAGGAGTCCGAAACTCTGAAATTGTCCTCTTCACTTGTTGTTCCTCCATCTTACTAAAAACCCATAGGGCTCTTGGAAGTAGCACCTTTCCATTGGGTCTAGTACGAGCCCACAACTCTTGCATGCAACCTATCTCTTCTAAGTCGTCCCTTTGGCCTTTAGTCTCCTTTTTTCCTATCATGGTCTTCCACAGAATGTCAGCTACATTCTTGAAAATATGCATCAGGTCAAGCAAATGGTTTATAAGATGATCACCCCAATAGGGGAGTTGGTGAAAGATAGAGAGCCTCTTCATCCCAGGACATGCCAAGTTGCCACATTCCTCCCATTTGAGCTTCCAATCGCTTGCCTTCAGTGCACTTGGAGGAGGTCTTCCTAGATTACCATCCCGCAATTCATGATTTTCTGGAAGATACCTAACATGTCCTTGGTAGACATTCTTTCTTAATGCTTTTGAGTATCTTGAATCAAGTCGAGGACCACATAGAGGACATGCATTATAACTCGATATAGACAAACTTGAGCATTCTCCATAGCTAGGCAAATCATGCATTGTCCACATGAGAATACCGACTTGCACAGTTGCAAGTCTTTGGCCACTCTGCTGCTTTAACATGTCCTTCACTTCAATTTCGTTCCACAAGGTACGTAACTCATCAATAAGTGGTGCCAAATATACATCCATGTTCTTCACCTTGTACTTTCCTGGAACTATTAATGAGAGCAACAAATGACCTTTCTTTATTGATAACCATGGCAGAAGATTATAATTCACAAGGCAAACAGGCCATGTGCTCCATGAAGAGCTCCGTAAACCAAAAGGGTTTACACCATCCATTGCTAGGCCAAGACGGAGGTTACGAGCATCTTCCCTAAAAGCCGGCCATTTCTCTTCAATGTGTCTCCATGCGGGTGAATCAGCAGGCACACGCATCACTTCATCTGTGGATCGAGTTGTGGCATGCCATGTCATCAAGCTTGCTATAGATTTGCACCTGAACATGCTTTTTATTTTTGGGATGATTGGAAAGTGCCTAAGAACCTTTACTAGGACAGCTTCCCCCTGAACATCTTCTCTATATCTGTTAGAGCCACAATGGGGACATTCTTGCCAATGCTCGTATTCATGGCGGAAGAGAATACAATCATTGCCTATGGATTTTAATAACTTCTTGGCATCTGCACGAGATGGAGGCATTTCGTTGCTATATGGCAATATCTGGTCTTTCAAAAGCCTACAAGTATGGCAATATCTGATCGTTACTATTAAGATTTAGTCAAATACAAGTTGAAAATTTATCATTTCAACATGTAATCTCCATAAATCCCTTACTTGAAGAGTTCAATGACACTTGTATTAGACCATCCAAAAATTGACGATAAATTTAGCATCGTAAGAGATGCACGCAATATAGATATCTTGGCACCATTTTATAGTGGAAGGCATGCAAGTTTACGCATGGCCTCTTCCTCTGGTTTATAATTTGACCGTTGAGAATGTCGTGGTTGATGATCTTCATGTTCATGCTCCTTGAAGACACCTTCTTGTTGCTCGATAAAGGCATCCAACATTTCCTCCATTGGACCTTCTTCCATTCCCTGACCTTCTTCCATTCCCTCGGGTGCTGTTAATTGAGCTCCTTCTGTCACTCCCTCCTTCAATATTCTCATCCTTTGTTGGGGACGAGAAATCATAGGCGCAATGTTATCAAGATGTGGTTGCACACTTGCTTGGTTGTACGATTGAAACCGTAAATTTTGTAAGCGCTCCATTGGAAATATGCCAGCGTCATGAATATGCTGGTTGCAAATCCTTTGTTTTCGAAATATTTGGTACTTACATCGCATGCATGGACATGCTATTCTCTCTTCAAGATTGAGAGGCTCCATCTAGCAGGATAACATGTATATGTAGCTCATTAAACGCAAATCATTACGCATTACACAAAGCATTATGTAAACCATAAAACAGGGCTTCTTTTCCCCAGCCATGAGGGAGATTTTAAAAATAACATTTAAAGCGTCAAACGGGCTTCTTTTCCCCAGCCGTTGTGAGGGAGATTTTAAAAATAACATTTAAAGCATCAAACGGGCTTCTTTTCCCCAGTTGTTGAGGGAGATTTTAAAAATAACATTTAAAGCGTCAAACGGGCTTCTTTTCCCCAGTCGTTGAGGGAGATGAAGTATACATTAGCAATGTTTAGGCATATACATTAGCTTATGGATATGTGCTTTAGGCAATTACATTAGAGTATATACATATAGACATAGCGTTGATGTCTTAGACATTAGATTTCAAGTCGAAAAAGAGACCGAAACGCCTTGGGTATGTGCCAAAAAGAAAATCTCTCTCTCTCTCTCTCTCTCTTGCAAAGTGTGTGTGTGTGTGTGTGTAAAGACAAATAAGCACATACATTAATTTCTTATGCACTCACATATATGCTAATATTAGCATATATGTGCATAAAACAATAAGCTTGCATACTCAATTTCAATTAATAATTACAAATTGAGAACAAATTAAAACATAACAAAAAGAGAAGTAATAAAACAACATAATTTGTAATGTGCTTACCTCTCAGTGCGTGTTCGAAGCAAATCTGCAAGCTAGGACACATGTGGGAGAAACAAACCTACGCACACATTACATACATTAGTAATAGATTCACATACACAAGCTTTCTCACTCTCTACATCTCTCACAACACACACAAACAAATCTTCTCTCCATACATAATTAAGAAGGTAAGAAGAAGGATGGAGAGAGGGGAATGAGATATACACACACATCACACATTTACCCTCTCCACACACACACACACACACACACGCATGCACGCACGCACACATAAGAAGATGAGGAGAGAGGGAGAGGCAAAACGCCATAAGAAGATGAGGAGATGGGGAGAGGCAAAATGCCCAAGGAGAGAGAGAGAGAGAGAGGGAGATTTACACACACACTTCACTAATTCTCTCCACACACACACACACACACACACACACACACACAACAAGAGTGGGTTGAATGGAAGGAGGTGAATGCTTGAGGGAGATGCACGCATACCTTGTCTGGATATTCGAAGCCATGCAAAACAGAGAATAATAGGTTCTCGGCTGTAAAAAAGTTACGGGCATCGGTATATCCGTCGAAATATCCGTCGGTATATCCGTCAGTATACGCGTCGATATACGCGTTGGTATACACGTCGGTATATACATTGGTATATGCACTTTTGAAAATTACCCGCCCGACTTTTTGCCTCCAAGTTTAGGACGTACATACCGACGTTCGACATTTGCGTCGGTGTTCTAACGTCGGTATGCCCTGAACCTCTAGTAGTGCTATAGCTATACTACTCTTATTTTACAAATAGTGGATCTAAATGAACCATTTTTATTGGAAACATATGTTAGTAATTTTGATGTAGGAGCACTATTATTGGAGAAGGGAAGGCCATTTGCATTTGAAAGTAAAAAGTTGGACGAAGCTCAAAATAACTATTTAACTTATGAAAAAGAACTATTTGCGATTGTGCATGCTCTTAAAAAATGGTATCTATAACAAAGTGGAATGGTCTCATATGAATAATGGTCCCAAGGCCAATTGACCATGCCCATGGACAACACTTATGATAGTTTGAAATGGGGGTCATGTATATAGGTCACATACACCATATTTTTGGTACCTTTTGATAATCAAGTCCTTTGATTTCATTTCTTATTCTAATCCTAGGAGGCTAATCTCTCATGCTTTCCTTAATCCTAGGCTAAAGAGGCTAAATCTAGGTTGCCTCTTTCTTTCATTAGTATCAAAGCCATGTCTTTGATCTAGTTTTCTCTTTTTTTTAAAAAAAAATCATGCATTTTCTTGGTTTTCTTGGACTTTCTTGATTTTCTAGATTTCTTGATGAAGAAATGGGTATGGAGATTGTGGGATGATGGAAAACCTCTTTGATTTTTGGTTGTTCTAAGCTTTTGGAGGGGGCTATGGGTCACTGTGGACCAAAATCTGGGATAGCTGCTCTAAATTTGAATGGGAGAACCAAAATTGGGGGAAAAATTACTAATTGGGATTAGTGAGTTAATCTAAAAATATTTTTAATCATCCTCTTCTTCATGTTTAATCTTGGGGATAATTAGGGCTTCAATATGTGGCTAAGTTCTAGCATTGACCTAGGGTTTTGATTGAGCAAGATCATAGCTTCAATCCAAGCTAGATGATACCTATTTTCATAAGGATTTCCTTCCCAACAAGTTGCGAGAATCTGAACTACATTGGAGCCAAATTGTGTGCAATCTTTAGCCATTACATGGTTTAGATCTTGGAAGAGCTTGGTTTATTCTCCCTCTACCAAAAACAACCAACAATCATTGCTCGTGGGGTAAGCTGTGAAGCCATGGAAGCTGCACGAGACTATGTGGACGAGCTATTGAGTTGTGGGCGGTTGCGCGATGCCGTATGGATGGTGGGCTGTAGAGCTATTGGGGCTACCGTGAGGCTATATGGATGACTTCAACACCGATTTGGTTGTTTCTTTCTCCTCACAAAAACCTGTGCATTTTTGACTTGTGATAATAGGTTAATTTTGAGATTAATCATCATGTTTATGCTTAACAAAGCTATTGTGAGCCTTGTTACATAAGTAAGAAAGGGGAAATTACAGCATTTGTGCAACAAAAGGGGGTTGTGTTTTGCTTCTTTGGGGTTCCATGAGGATATTATGGCATGGGATGGCTTAATTAATTTCTTATTAAGCTCTCAGTCATCCATAATCATGGTTAAACCTAAGCATTTGCTGATTCCTTCAATCCCTCCAGCTCTCTAGTGATGTAATTAGGGATTTCTAATAATAGCCCTAATTTCTTGCCATTGCTCAAGCCTACATGCTATTCAAGGGTATGGAGAGCTATATGATGCCTCCATGAAGGCCATGTGCAACCATATATTCTCAATTGATGCATTAGAAGAAACCTAAGTGAGATTTGAGTATTCTTATCATTATAATGGAGACCACATATATGCCTATATTGCCATTAGGGGTTTACACTTGAGTCTACTTCATATTGGCAATATTGGTCTCACATGGTCAAGATTGAGTGCATTGTGGTGACATTGGAGTTTGTTATGGCACATTACATGAATAATGGTGTATGGATATATGCTATGATTCACAGGGTTGGCTTTTATGTGTTCCGTTGAGCTTTTGATGAAGGATTTGGTATCAGATACATTGAGAGATTATGCCTATGAATTGTAATGATGGGGCATGCAACTATAAGTGCCAATTGTAAGTGAAATTCATATACATTTTCAAGTTCATGCTATAAAACTCACACACACTTGTAGTCACATTTCAATTTCTAGTAAGCAAGTGATGTGTCATGGTATTGTGACATGAAAAATTGATATCTTTCATTTTCAATTTTGTGCATATTTTGATGGTTTCTCAAGGGTAATAAGGTGGAATCTTGACCAAGAAGATTGCGGCACCCACAATGGAATAACGGAGTGGTGATACGGCGGCTTGGTGGCTACCCTAATAACAGCCATTCTATCTTCAAATATAATGGTTTTAGTTGATTTAGGGTGCACACATTGTAATTGCCACAAGTATGCTTGATAAATACTTTGATATGGTAGATAGGCTAGTGATGTGGAAAATAAAAGTGGGCCTTCATGCTCACATGGATTTTAATTGTATTATTAATATAGTATTCACCACCATAAGGCTACAAGTTGGGGAGTGTGGAAGGCATGTGGAGGAGTGTGTATAGGTGCATAATTGGGAAAGATTCTTCTGGAGGAATGCCTACATTGAAGAGAATAATTCTGCCATGTGTAAGTGGGATCTCCACCTACATGCCACTTAGACTTGGCTATTGTCTCATCACACTTTCAAAGTAAAAAAGTCTTCAATTTATTAATCAATAGAAGACTTAGCCTAAGAGGAAAATTGATGGTGACATCTACCCTTATGTCACTGAAGGGTTGAAGATTTTTATGTTGTAATTTGTAACAATTAAAGAGAGGGTGATTCTCTACCTATAAAAGGAGCCCTCCTCTCCCTTTCAAATCAAGGAATGAGCCTCCTCAATTTAGCATTTTGTGTCATTGCCATTCTCTTATCTTCAAACCCTTATTCAAACACTCTCTTTACATATGAATGTCTCATTTAGCATTAGCTCCTCATGCTCAGCCCAATTTTGGATCTCTTTGATGATTCATGATAAGTGGGATAAGGAGTTATTATCTTGGAAGGCCTATGACTTCTCAAGGTAGCCCTTGCCTTATTGCTGCCCTCCTTTGGAGGTACCAATGGTTTTAGCAGTAATGAGCATGTGGAAAGACTTTGGGAACCATAGGTAAATATTTATAATTTTTCGTTGAGCAATGTTAACCCTTACCCTCTAGCTTGAATCATGAAGGAGATGAGAGGCAAGAGGCTATGTGAAAATTGAGGTTTCATGCAAAGAGAGGGAAGTGCAGTTGCTGTGGTCCAATACCCAAATTTCAATAGGTAATTACTCATTCATCACTCGGGTATTGGTTTCTAAAATTGATCATATGGCTAGGAAGCTCTTTATATTCTCTTTCTACTCATATAACTAATTTCTTAATCCTTTACTTCATTTATGATCAAAAGTTCTCCCAAAGTTGCTAACTTATATAGTCTTCTAGTAAAATGCTCATAACTTTTCGCTCAGTTGCCCGTTTTTAAAAGTTTTTATATAGAAGCGAAGCTCTGTTCAAGCTCTACGCACCTATGTAATCCTCTTTTGCATAGTCTATACGGATTTAAAACTGCAATTCTCTGTGTGTGTCTATTTTTATAGACTTTTAGCCATTATTTCTTCTTAATATTGATTAATTTCTCCTAATCTCTTATCAAAAGGCAAATCCCATGTGTCTTATCCTCTTGTAAGTAATTGCTATATTCTTTTACTTTAATATGTTCCATCCAAATCACCCAATTCGAATGGATGAACCTTACCAACATTCCCCGTATGTTTCCTGTTCCACTCACGGGAACACGGATTATGGAAGGAGGCCGGAAGCAATTAATGTGAGAGAGCGGGATTGTAGCCATGGGAACATAAAGACGCACATAATTTTTCCATATTTTTGTGCCGAAGTGCAATGTAAATCGTTTTAGGCCAATGTGGGTTCTAAATGAGAGTTCTTAGTGTATTAAGCAAGGCTCACTTATGGGGTTGTCTGCCCATGTGTGAAAGAGGCCTAGGGTTAGGGTTAGTGGCATCTTACAAAAGAGATGTTAGCTAAAGAAAGGGGACGTTTTTGCCATTCTCATAAGCTATTGAGTGAAGCTCTTGAGCTCTCAAGCTATGGCAGCTCTCTAACTCTCTCTCTATTGTACTCTAATGAGCATTAAGCTCCAATGAGTATAGCTCCACTTCATTCTCTTAATCTGTTTAGCATCATTGAAGTAGATTAATCTATGATTAGTTGAATGCTTCTTTCTTTCGGTTGTGTATGCTGCATGCTTGTAGTGTGTGTGTATAGTCTCCATTGATGCAAGCTCTTGCCCACTTCATTGGCAATGAGTTTTTTCATGGATAGACTCTCTCTATGAGCTTGTGGGTTTGTGAATGTTACATTCTCTACTTGCTTAAGCTTGTGGGTTAGTAGATGCACGCTTATGGGTTTGCAGGAATTAGGGAAAGCTAAGATTTAATCAATGTTTGAATGGGATTAAGAGATTGCTATGCATTGCTTGTTGTCTTGATTAGTGTAGTGGATTTAAGGGATTGAGAGATTGATTGAGGTGTTGAATGGTTGAATCGTCAAGTGGTGGTTTGTGTATGTGAACTCTCCCTCATGGGATAAGCCTTCATGCACTAATCGGGTCGAGTCCTCGGATTGACATTGTGTTTCTGAACACATTTGTTGATCGGTAGTACTCTATGAGCACTATATTGCACGGTAGAGAGAACTGCTCTACAATGGCGCCACTGCCGGGGAAGGGGGGAATGTTCCAACACGGATTATGGAAGGAGGCTGGAAGCAATTAATGCGAGAGAGCGAGATTGTAGCCATGGGAACATAAAGACGCACATAATTTTTCCATATTTTTGTGCCGAAGTGCAATGTAAATCGTTTTAGGCCAATGTGGGTTCTAAATGAGAGTTCTTAGTGTATTAAGCAAGGCTCACTTATGGGGTTGTCCACCCTTGTGTGAAAGAGGCCTAGGGTTAGGGTTAGTGGCATCTCTACAAAAGAGATGTTAGCTAAAGAAAGGGGACGTTTTTGCCATTCTCATAAGCTATTGAGTGAAGCTCTTGAGCTCTCAAGCTATGGCAGCTCTCTAACTCTCTCTCTATTGTACTCTAATGAGCATTAAGCTCCAATGAGTATAGCTCCACTTCATTCTCTTAATCTGTTTAGCATCATTGAAGTAGATTAATCTATGATTAGTTGAATGCTTCTTTCTTTCTCTTGTGTATGCTGCATGCTTGTAGTGTGTGTGTGTATAGTCTCCATTGATGCAAGCTCTTGCCCACTTCACTGGCAATGAGTTTTTGCATGGATAGACTCTCTCTATGAGCTTGTGGGTTTGTGAATGTTACATTCTCTGCTTGCTTAAGCTTGTGGGTTAGTAGATGCACACTTATGGGTTTGCAGGCATTAGGGAAAGCTAAGATTTAATCAATGTTTAAATGGGATTAAGAGATTGCTATGCATTGCTTGTTGTCTTGATTAGTGTAGTGGATTTAAGGGATTGAGAGATTGATTGAGGTGTTGAATGGTTGAATCGTCAAGTGGTGGTTTGTGTATGTTAACTCTCCCTCATGGGATAAGCCTTCATGCACTAATCGGGTCGAGTCCTCGGATTGACATTGTGTTTCTTAACACATTTGTTGATCGGTAGTACTCTATGAGCACTATATTGCACGGTAGAGAGAGAACCGCTCTACAATGGCGCTACTGCCGGGGACTGAGTGCCTACATTAGTTGAGCACCGTACACACACTACCACTCCTTATTAAGCTCCAATCGGTTGCAAAACTGTTGGATAGGAGAGCAGGCTTTGGGACTAATTTTGGTACTTATTGAAGACTAATCTGCTGTTAAATTCTCTTTATTTGTCTTGCAATTTGAGTGCGATTGGCTGGCTACACTTCTCCCTCGAGGTCAGGACAGGGATTCAACACACGGGAAGGATTGGAGGTAGGCGCTAAACCTGCAAATTTCAATTTGTGTGCAAAAAAGAGAGGCCTGTTTTTGCATTTCTGTCATTCTGTTTGAGGAAAATTTTTACAGTTTCAGTTTTTTGCATGTTCGTTTTATTTTTTGTTCTTAGCTTAGTTCAATTTTTTGCATCATTAATTTTGTGCATTTTAGTTCTCTGTAAACCTGCATTTTAGTTCTCTGTTAAACCTGCACCTATAGAGAAACTGAAATCTGCACACACACATGAAGATTGAACATTTCGAATTTACTGCACATGCATTTAGTTCACTGCACATGCATTGAATTTGCTGCAAATCTCATAGCTGTACACGCATTTAGTTCACTGCACACGCACTTCAAAAAAAGGAAAAAAAATAATAATAAAGGAAGGCGGTTGTGTGTGAACAGCACACCGCGCGGAGAGACCCACACACCACACCATAAAGACCGCCACCGCACCGGATAAGAGGATGCACCGGATAAGAGTCTGGAAAATTTTTCATTTTCTGTCGCAAAAATTTGGGAGGTTATCTAACTTTTCGAGAGGAGTTAGACGACACCCATCGTCGAAATTTCGGTCCCAGACCCATTTTCCCATAGTGACTCAGTATGGGAAACTGGTAAATTTTAGGCGATTTTCGATCCGAAAAAATACGCCATTTTTTGGCCTAATGTGTTCAAGGGGGTTCAAAATGGGTTCTGGCAAAGTTTGAGCCAACTTGAAAATTTTTGGATTTTTTTGAAAAAAAAACCTTAAAATTTGACCTTATGCACTTGCGGTCGGGACGTCATATAGACACTGCCATAGGGCCTAGGGCACCTTCTAGAGTACCTACACAGGAAAGTGGGACCCAATCGGTAGGAAATTTGGCAAATATTACTGAAACCTTTTCCGAATCCCAATCTGATACCTTTTCCAGGACAACTAGCTCATTGTCTATGGACAATCTAGGGCCGTCAAATAGTCATCCCTTAGCCCCAAAATAGGACACCCACAAGATCTTTTAATCCATTTGAAGCCGACACCATGGGGTTACCACTCAATGTGAGACTTCAATATGTCTACACGAATGCTCAAGGAGCTGAGATTTTTAGGGATCCACAACAACGGTATCTCGTTAAGATCGCAGACTTTTTCTCAAAGCTCGATACATTAGGAAATTTTTGAGCTCATTTTGGGGCCCTGTAAGGAAGTTTGACCGGAATATTCCCTCCAAAAAGGGGCACTGGATAAAATTTTTGCAAACGAACTCCAAATTTGTCGGACCTCACATATTTAGATTCTACTCTTCAAAAGCTATCCATTGATATATAACACGATGGGGTTCGGAGAAGGGACAAGATAGATACCTAGAAGATTCCTTTTTGCCTAGGAAAGATTCACGTTACACATATTTAGATTCTACTCTTCAAAAGCTATCCATTGATATATAACACGATGGGGTTCGGAGAAGGGACAAGATAGATACCTAGAAGATTCCTTTTTGCCTAGGAAAGATTCACGTTACGTGAATCTTTCCTAGGCAAAAAGGAATCTTCTAGGTATCTATCTTGTCCCTTCTCCGAACCCCATCGTGTTATATATCAATGGATAGCTTTTGAAGAGTAGAATCTAAATATGTGAGGTCCGACAAATTTGGAGTTCGTTTGCAAAAATTTTATCCAGTGCCCCTTTTTGGAGGGAATATTCCGGTCAAACTTCCTTACAGGGCCCCAAAATGAGCTCAAAAATTTCCTAATGGAGCACCTCTAGTCAATGACCAGGGTAACATGTACATGGGTGGAGATGGTGTTCGCCTACGAAGTAACCTATCATCCAGAGAATGTGGACAAATTAGGGGAGCTCTCTAAAAGTGAGTTCTTAGACTTATCAAAGCCTTCCAGAGCAAGGGAGTCTAGAGATGATTGGCTCATTGAGCCGAACATGCCTGGACCATCCAATGCCGAGTCCTCAAAGCCATCCATAGATGATTTACTTTTTGTAGATCTAAATTTGGAAAGGCACAGGAAAGGCAAGAGCAAAATGGATCAGGGGGCTGAGAACCAATGGGAGTTTGTACGACAAATTTCAGTGACAAAGGTCTTTCAGGATGACCCACTTCAAGAGGTCTATAAGGACTCTTTAGAAGGATATTATGCCACAACTAGATTGCGAGAGCTAGATCTTCCTCTAGCACTTGTGGTGGTAGTCGAGAAGCTTGCAAGACACATGAACCGAATCGTTGATAAATGGGCCAATGAATACCGAACCTTAGATTGGAAGGAGATTCGAGAGCTCACGTGGAAAGGACAACCATTATTCATGGAAGTGTTCTCAACAAATATAGCTAAACCAGGAGAGACAGCCTTTCTTGGAGAAACTGTTGCCCCTCCCCTACGAGAGTTCACTAGAGAGGGACCCTCAACATCAAAGTGGACCACTGCAAGTAGCCCAACTCTAGCACCAAGATATTATCCTACACCAAAAGTGCGACCACAGATCACACCACAACAACGTTTCTCTCACTATGACAATCGGAGGGTAGGGGAGCCAACTCGGCCTCCCATAAATGCACCTCCTGAAATGCGGGTAACAAGATCTTTGGAGGGGGTTGGTGAGGCAGGTAATAGGGGACCCACACGAATTTGGGATGCATGTGGACCATCTTACCAAAGAGAGAAACAGTTCCCACTGAGAGTGAGAGGCCGTAGGCCCTATGATGAGTATTCAAGACAAGTAAGGCCATCAACTCTTCAGAAACTGGTAAAGAAGTACGAAGGGTCAGTAGATCCATATGACCATGTAGAAGCATTTAGGCAAGAAGTTCGAGCTGAGCAAGTGACTGACAAGCATACGCAAATTGAAGGATTTGGGCTCACTCTTGAAGGAAAGGCCCTTGCTTGGTTTCAGGCACTCGAGGCTTCAGACAAATCTTCTTTACGAGTTTTGGAAGAGAGATTCATTGCTGCTTTTTCCTTGATGGGGATTCAGCATGACACAGTAGCAAACATCTACTCTTTCAAGAAAGGCGAGACTGAGAGTGTTAGAGACTGTGTAAATAGGATGAAGCAGTACATTAATTGTTGCCCAGAAGATGAGAAGCCCACCCAGAGTCGATTAATTTCTCTCTTCTTAAAAGGACTCAAAAATTCAACACTGCATACACATCTCTATGCAAAGAAGCATACAAATTTCAATGAGTGTTGCCATGATGCTATGGATTTCACAGATAACTTCAAATTCCAAAATGGTTCTGGCCCTGAGGTGCAACCTAGGGATCAGTGGGGTGATGACCAAAGTTCAGGGTCTAGTGCACTAGTAAATCCAGACCACATAGCTAACCTAGTACTAAGGAGATTGGGACAAACCTATCACCCACCCATGCAACCACAACAACAGCAGCAGCGAATGAGGAGTGCACTACCTACAGGTCCTCATCTTTGTAGAGCATGTGGCGGTAACCATAAAACCAAAGAACGTAATACCTTTTCTCCTCTAGTCACAAACCAACCCACGAAGAAGTGGTGCCAGGCCTATGCTTGGAATTTTACCCACACCACACAGGAATGTACTCGCATTGCAAGAATGAGACAGGAGCGTGAGCAGCAAAGGGGTGCAGTGGCTCCACAAATGCATCAACAGTATACTAATTTTGAACGTAAGCCACCGATGGCACAAGAGCAAGCACGACCTCCTGTACTTGGAGCTCAACCTCCTACTCCTGGGACTGCTCCTGGGACTGCTCCTGTGAGGTTTGTTGACTACGACAATTCAAATATGTGTAGAGACTTGGTAAACCCAGGCTATGTGGAGGAGGAATATGCATCATATTCATCCAAGGAAAATCTCTTTGAAAGTCCCGCTTATCCAAGCCAAGCACTGGTGGAGGCTCAACCAGGGAAACAAAATTCTTTGATGTTGCTAGGTGGCTACCAACCTAGGACTCCAGGCCGCTCAGGTCAATGGTAGCAAAAGAAAGTAGAAGCCAAACTAATGGGCCCCTGTTATGAGTGCGGAGAACCCCATTGGGCTCGTGATTGTCCACATCACCCAAGGCAAGCAGCTCGATCCAATACAACAGTACCACAGTTTCCACCAATTGAAAGATATTGTCTAGGGTGTTGTGTAGAACACTTTCCAAAGGATTGTTTGTTGCTGAAACCACATGAGGAAGGCACCTCTCAACCAAAGGTCTCACTCAACTTTGTAGAGGCAGTTCCATCACCACCTTCATCAGAGAATGAGGATGTCGTGCCACTTAGAGTCATGACTAGATCACAGACACGAAATGCCAAAATGCAGAGACTGATGAGACACCTCGAACTAGGGATGCAAAGGCAAATCTAGTGGACAAGACCCTACATTCCAATAGAAAAAGGACCACTAGGAGGAAAAAGAACCGCAACAAGCAAACTAAGAGTGCATCCACTAGTTCTCAAGAAGTCTCTAAACAAAACATGAAGGATCAAGCGTTTACATCCCAAGAAGTGCATGAGGAGCATCAACCTCAACCTGGGCCTAGTGCTAAACAAGATGAGGCTAGTACAACCGAGGATAGTTCTGGGGGTTCTGTTTTTGTGGATAAGGCGAAAGAGACACTAGATGCCATCATTGATGCTCATAGAAGTCGCATTGTAGCTTTATCTGAGCTACCCAAGAAGCTTCAAGAATACCCAAACCCTCGTGAGGAGAAGATAAATCTAGCTGTACATCAGCAACTCATTAGGGAAGCTCAATCAATACTTGAGGGCCCACCTCCACCTATCCCTCAGGGCCCAACCTCTCTTAAGCCAACATTAGAAACCATACCAAAAGTGTCATCAAGTTGGGAAATGAAAAGTGAGCTGATCTCACAAGCTCATAGCGAGAACTCTGCACCAATTGCCACCCCCTTGAAAGAAGGTATTCTGCCACCACCTACCCTTGCCTTCCCATGCAATGATGAAGTTATTGATTCTTCTCTGAAGTGGATTTTACTAGGGGCACAGAAAACAACTTTAGACGCCCAAGCACCCAAGAGGAAGTTCAAACAATTGTTTCTCCTAGAAGTAAGCATACAATGAAAACCTTACCATCTTATTTGGGAGAATATGAGAACTGTTCTCAAACCTTGAGGATACCCTCCATGCATAGAAGGTTGACAAAGGAGATGGATATGGGTATCGTGCAAGCTATTTTGTCAGCACCAGTGGCTTGTACCATACCTTTGCTTGATTTGATAAAGCTTCATCCAGAGTTGTGGAATGATATTGCCACATGTTTATCAGAGCAGGTATTGCTACAAAAGGGTCACCAGCATTGTACTATACACCCTGAGACAAAGCATGTTATGCCAGTTCCTATCAACAAAGTAGGAAAATTTTGTGAGGACGATCAGGGAAATGCTACCCTCCCATTAGAAGTGCGAAAAGTAGCTTCAACTGCAATACTTGATAGTGGTGCAGGAGTGGGCATTATGACAAGGTCCATTTGGGAAAAGTGGGGCAAACCAGCTATTAGGAGTACAAGGATGCACTTGCAGCTAGTAGATGGAAGCTTAGAACATCCCATTGGGCTGCTAGAGAACATAGTGGTCACCACATGTGGGATTGAATATGAGCACACATTTGCAGTAGTGGATTTTGGAAAGCATCCAAACTATGAAGTGATATTGGGTAGACCATTCATGCGACAATTTCAAATGATTCAAGATTGGGGATACAATTATTTGTACCTCCGACATGATTCTGTCATCACAAGGGTCAACCTAAAGAATCACTCATATCGTGATGTAACGCGGTCTCCAATAGATGAGTTTGATTTTGCTTCATCTGAGGGCTCAAGAGTTACATTGTCAGATGGGCGAGAAGATCTGTGGATGTGTGGAGCCTCATGTAAGGATTTCAACACTAAGAGACTTAAGGGTAATTGAAGTGTATCAGATGAGGCATACATTCCACAACCCTTCCCTGAGCACTTAATTGATCCCCTAGAATGGAGTCATATCCTTGCAACATTATCGACATGTGATTTACCTAAGCCAATTCAATTTTGTGACTCAGATGGATATGACATTATTCCTATACGAATGGTACAACCACGTGACCTTTTAGATGATTTGTACTATGGGGATGCATCCACAACAGCACTGCATGTAGAGGAAGTCTCAGTGGAAGATTTAACACTCGAATCTGCTAATGATGCTGATAAGGAAGATGGATGGGACTCTGATTTTGATAATGATGTGATAATCCCTGAGGAAGAGTTAGGAAAGGCACGCCTACTTTTGAGAGGAAGGGAGGTTCAAGTAGAGATCCCTCGAAGCCGACCTGAATGTAAATGCTGTAAGAGCCATAAGAGAATCCGTAAATGAGATGAGAGGAACGATGTGAGAGAATACAAAAAGAAGACAAGGAGTTTAAGAATGAACACTCTCGACCACCTCACTTCTCAGGAAAGAATGGATATCTATACTATGTCCAAGCACAAGATAGTATCAAAGACCAAGTAAAACGATCAGATAGATTCCAACCAGGAGAAAAGCTAAAAACTGTTAGCAAAAATCGTAAAAAAACAAAGAAACCAAAACCAAAACTCAAGTCTCAAACCGATTCAAAAGAGAGTGTCAGAAGTGCAAAGATAACGGCGGTTGAACAAAAAAATCTGATGCAAGATTGCAAAAGAGAGCTCAAATCCGCATGGTCTTCAATTAGTGTGATGACTCAAGTGGACAAGAACAAGGTCTCAATGTTCCCCCCAACTTCACACAGTACACTCTTCAAGATCGGAAGATTGTTCTTCAACAGCCCATGCGACAAAAGCCAAGCGTGCCAGGGGTTTCATATGATGGTCCAGAGGATGCAAAAAAAATTGATATCGCTAAGCCAGGAGAAGAGCCTCGCTATGTGTGGATTGCCACAGACTTGTCCTTAGATGAGGAGAAGTTATTAATTCAAACAATAAAGGAGTATCGCGATGTTTTTGCTTGGAGTTATAAAGACCTCAAAGGAGTTGATCCAAACATATGTCAGCATACAATTCCATTGCGAGAGGATGCAAAGTCTTCCAAGCAACGTCCTTATACTTACAATGAGAATTTTGCACGAAAGATAAAAGAAGAAATAGACATTACCCACTTCCAATCACGGATCATGTTTTGGAACGAGTTGCAGGGAAAAAGGCATATAGTTTCTTGGATGGATTCTCCGGTTACAATCAAGTGTCAATTGATCCAAAGGATCAACACAAAACAGCCTTTGCTACTGAAGATGGCATCTTTGCCTATCGTGTTATGCCATTTGGTCTAACAAATGCACCAGCAACCTTTCAGCGGTTAATGAGTCATGTATTTAAGGAGTACCTTAGGCAACTTCTTGAGATCTTCATGGATGATTTATGTGTTCACTCACAAGAGCGTGATGATCATATAAAATACCTTAGACTTGTGTTTCAAAAGTGTCAAGTTTATCGTATATGCTTGAATCTTGATAAGTGCAAATTCATGGTAAGACAAGGGAAAATTTTGGGCCATATTGTTTCTCGTAATGGGATTTCAACAGATATGGATAAAATTGATGTCATTGTCTCATTACCTCGGCCTATCAACCCTAAAGGAGTACAAATATTCATGGGACATTGTGGCTATTATCGTCGATTCATCTACATGTACGCAGTCCTAGCCAAACCATTATATGCTCTTCTTGTAAAGTTTAATTGGACTGATGAGTGTGAGGAATCCTTTGAAAAGTTGAAGCAAGCTTTAGTGAACTACACCCATCGTACGGGCACCAGATTGGAACCAAATCTTTCATGTCCATATTGATGCTTCAAACTTTGCAATTGGATGTATTTTGGCTCAATCGGGAGAACATAATAAGGATTTCTTAATCTCATATGCTAGTCGACAGTTGAACAATGCTGAGAAGAATTATACCACAACAGAAAGAGAAGGTTTGTCAATGATATATGCAGTGAAAAAGTTTCGCCATTACCTTTTGGCAAACAAATTTATATTTTTTGTGGACTATCAAGCACTGCTATATTTGGTGAATAAGCCTTGTGCAACTGGAAGGATTGTGAGGTGGTTTGTCATCCTTCTTGAGTTTGATTTTGAAGTGGCAGTCCGAAAAGGAACAACTCATCTTAGGGCAGATCATTTGTCTCGAATCACCTCTGGCAAAGCTCCTGTGGGTGTGGATGCTGATATGCTAGATTCAACACTTTTCCTTATAGAGACAGCTCCTAAATGGTCTGAACCCATCTTAGAAATTTTGACAAGTGGGCAGATACAACTAGCGGGTCCTAATGTGGACCTATGGCGACCATTCAAGTTAATCTCCGGGAGATTATATCATCAGGGTAATGATGGAGTGTTATGGCTTATACCTAACCCTGACCAATATGAGGAGATCTTGGAATGGGCACATGAGGGTATCGATGGAATCCATGCATCAGCTACTACTTGTGTGCGACGTATAACTTAGGATGGGCAATGGTGGCCTACCATGCATACGGATGCTGAAAAATTTGTTCGTAACTGTGCATGTCATATTCAACAACCAATTCATAATGTCACATTATTCCAAATTTCAACTACACCAAGTTGGAGTAAGTATATTGTGGACTATCTTAAGCATGGTCATATACTGATCGAACAATTCCTAAACATCGAAAGCGTGCTATTGAAGTTGAAGCGGCCAACTATATGCTGATAGAAAACCAACTCTACAAAAGGAGCAAGGATGGCAACTTGCACATGTGTGTCTGTGAAGCTGACTACTTAAAAATCTTGACTCATGCACATGCAGGTGTTGGGGGTGGACACTTTTCGGGCAATACCATAGCTAAGTTGATTAGGTGGTTTGGGCTTTGGTGGCCAACCTTACAAATCGATGCTGAAGAAATTGTAAAACGTTGTGACGATTGTCAAAGGACCAAACCTCCCATCACAAAGGACAATATGCCATTGCGACCTATGTTAAGCACACGTGCTTTTGCCAAATGGGGTATTGATTTTGTCGGTCCCATTAAACCTCCAGCTCATCACACGCATGCCGAATATATTATAGTCGCAATTGACTATTTGACCAAATGGGTAGAGGCAAAGGCTACAGTCAAAAATGATGCCAGAACCATAGCCAAGTTCTTATATGAGTACGTGTTTACACGCTATGGCTTACTTATTGAAATCGTTAGTGATCAGGGTGTGCACTTTGTGAATGAGGTTGTAAGATCCCTGTTCCCACCGAGCAACGGATTCGGGGTACTGGCAGCGGAAATAGCGCTTCTCGCGCGGGACAGGGGTCCCACACTCGGGGCCTCGCCCACGGATATCCGGATAAGAGACTAATCCGTCGGTTATTCCAAAACCGAACCCGGAAAAACTTTCTTAACCGGAAACACGGGCGATTCCACCAGGATAACTTTTTACTCTAACGTAGTCAAGATCATTTCTGATCGAGATGATCCAATTACATCTATAAGATACTTAGTCAGTTCAAGGAAGAAACTTGCACTTGGATCATTGGGATCAACGCTTTTTTCCCCATTGAAGAGGCACAGCCGTTGATTCCTATCCATAGAACAGTTACTGTCCGGGATTTTTTTTTTTTCTATCGTAAAAACAAAAGTTTGAGTCTCGATTTACGGATCCATCAGTCCAGCCTAACCCCATCCAATCCCATGGGTTAGCCAACCGCCCAACCACTGTAGTGATGGGATCCAATTAAAAATTTGGTTAGGTTTTGTCCCGGGTACCAAGGAAAAGAGTTCCAAGGCCCCCTAGCCGGATATTCATGCAAAATAAAACTAGTCACACCACTCACACACCCAATATGAAATTGCCTTTTTCAACCAGTTTAAAACAATCCTTTAATAAAACCATAGTATCATTGATCACCATCTTCCAATTTATCCAATTGATTCTTAATTTCCCATCATTCCTTCATCAGAGTATCTATGGCATCATTGGCAACTAGAACGCTCAGGAGCCGTTTCGATAGTTCCTAGCCCATAATACTTGGCAATATAATCACTTAACAAGATGGACTCTCGTTGAAGATCAGCAAGATCAACCAACAGATCCATATAAGGAGCCATGGACTCATCCATTGAAGACCAGCAAGGTCAATCAACCAGATCCATGCTCGATTTCAGAAAACAACTCCAACTCTGTTCCAAATTCTCCCTCGACGCACGCGTGGGTATCCTAGGCAACCCAGAGCCCGAGCACCGTATGGTCAGCACCCTCTAGGATCCTTCGCAGGTAACCTAGCGCTTCACGCATAGGCCGCTTCCTTGGCCCCTCATCCACCGTACCGGAAGCTCACCATTTTAATCGCACCGAGGCTGGTCAAGACCTCGGCCGACCTTGCTACGCGAGACGTCCTTCATTGACTCCCCGTCAGCAGTTGCAACTTTCTCATCACGACCTTAATCACAAGACGGTCAAAATGCTCCCCCCAGCATTCTTGACATAAAACAATCATTTACAAACAGCATCTACAAACAGCATTTACAAACAGTTTACAATACAATTTCTATTTTAACTTTCATTTTGCCACATTATCCCTCTTCAATCTACATTACTTATTCCATATTCCATTTATATGTATACTCATCCCATCACATCATTTCCATCTCATCACTTCAGATTCCCTCACATCACAATCGTATATTCACATCCATACATCCACAACTATATGCGTACATTCACATCTACATGCATACATCTACATCCCTATGCATACATTCACATCCACATTCACATTCACCTCCATACACCTACATCTACATGCATACATCCACTCCACATTCACATCCACATCTATACATCTACATCTACATGCATACATCCACCTCTACATCCACATCTACGTCTATACACCTACATCTACATGCATACATCCACCTCTACATCCACATCTACGTCTATACACCTACATCTACATGCATACATATACATCTCCATTAACAACTACATCTACATGCATACATCCATATCTCCATTCCCATCTACATCTATACATCTACATCTACATGCATCCATCCACCTCCACATCCACATCTACATCTATACATCTACATCTACATGTATACATCCACATCTCCATTCACATCTACATCTATACCTCTACATCTACATGCATCCATCCACATCTCCATTTACATCCTCATCTACACATCTATTTCTACATGCATACATCCACGTCCCATGCATACATCCACCTCCACATTCACACTCACATCCATACATCTACATCTACATGCAACATCCACATCTCCATGCATAATAAAATTCTTTTAATTAATCTAGGATGATAGTTCCTAGAATATGGTAGGAATTCCTCTTTTTATACTTTGAATGAATTTATTTTATGCGTAATTTCTATAAAAATTTTGCCATAGCTCCGCTACTATGACTGATAAATCTCAATTTTTTTTCTAAGGGATAAAGCTCATTATTAAAGAAATAATTAGAATGGTTCCTAATTGGATCATCAATCCATAATGGTCTCTAATTGGATCATTAAGAAAACAATTAGAATGGTCTCTAATTGGATCATCAATCCACAATGGTCTCTAATTGGATCATTAAGAAAACAATTAGAATGGTCTCTAATTGGATCATCAATCCACAATGGTCTCTAATTGGATCATTAAGAAAACAATTAGAATGGTCTCTAATTGGATCATCAATCCATAATGGTCTCTAATTGGATCATTAAGAAAACAATTAGAATGGTCTTTAATTGGGTCATCAATCCATAATGGATTGAATCATCAATGTGCATAAACTAAAAGCATAGCAAAAAGCCATTAATTTGGCCTCAAGCATAGCTTAATCTTGGATTAAGGAAAAGCTTTATGAAAAGTTCATTTGGATTGAGAATGGGTCGTGAGTATGACCATTTCTTGAGTGAGAGAGAGAAATTATAAAAACCATTAGAATTTAAATATAAGTGGAAATTAACTTCTATAGCATTTATTAAATTATGTAACTCTTCACTACTATTCACCAATTAACTTCAATAGCATTTAAAAAAACCATACCAATTAAACTTCTCAAGCTTGAGAGGGGTTGAGAAGAGAGAATCATTGAGAAATCATAGAAAAGATCAACATTCAATATACTTACCTTATGATTTGCTTGATTCTTTATTCACGGTAGAGGCCCCCAACCAATCAATTGGTTTAGTATGTTGATGGAGCCACCAATGGGGATTGAAGAAAGAGAGAAGTATCAAAACTAGTGAATTATTAAAGAATTCACAACTCTTGGCTTAGGTAGAGTAGAGTAACAATGCATAAGACACTCTATATTTTGGCTTAGGTGGAGTAGAGTAACAAGCATAAGACTCTATCTAAATTGGCTTAGGTGGAGTAGAGTAACAAGGCATAAGACTCTATCTAATTTGGCTTAGGTGGAGTAGAGTAACAAAGCATAAGACTCTATCTAATTTGGCTTAGGTGGAGTAGAGTAACAAGGCATAAGACTCTATCTAATTTGGCTTAGGTGGAGTAGAGTAACAAAGCATAAGACTCTATCTAATTTGGCTTAGGTGGAGTAGAGTGACAAAGCATAAGACACTATATTTTCTTTCAACAAGGGGAGGCTTCTATTTATAGGAAAATTTGAGCTCCTAACCAAACAAACTGATTCTAGAATTTTCTAAGTCAGTTTGGTTGAATTTGGACTAGATTTGGACCTAGTTTGGTTACTTTTTGATTCGGTTTGGTTCCATTTTGATTTGGTTTGGTTCAAGAGAGATGAGAGATAAAAATATCACATTATTTTTGAGTTTAAAACTCATTCAAGCATGTGAAATATGCACCTCCTTTAAAGAATTCCCCTTCCTTACATATGTGTCAAAATTTTATTGCTCATAGTTTTTTTACTAATAAACCTTGTACATTTTCAACTCTTCATCTTATGTGAAATGTGCACCTCCTTTAAAGAACTCCTCTTCCTTACATATGTGTCATAGTTTTTTTTTACTAATAAACCTTGTACATTTTCAACTCTTCATCTTATGTGAAATATGCACCTCCTTTAAAGAACTCCCCTTCCTTACATATGTGTTTATTTACTAATAAACCTTGTACATTTTCAACTCTTCATCTTATGTGAAATATGCACCTCCTTTAAAGAACTCCCCTTCCTTACATATGTGTTTATTTACTAATAAACCTTGTACATTTTCAACTCTTCATCTTATGTGAAATATGCACCTCCTTTAAAGAACTCCCCTTCCTTACATATGTGTTTATTTACTAATAAACCTTGTACACTTTCAACTCTTCATCTTATGTGAGCATTTACTCAATTTTTGGGTATCTTCTTTTACAAATTGGATTTATCTCCTCCCTACACATGGATTGATGCTATTGGCCCATAGAAACCTTAATTGGACCATAGTCTAAAGATTTCTGAAAATCTAGGCCCTTAGACTAAGGTTCTTTATACCTATTTCCAATTAATTCCAATTGCACATTGGAAAATTCTTTTTTGAATTTCTGTTTCAGGGGAACTTATTTTAATAAGATGAGTTATTTTTCTATCCAAAAATATTCATAATCTGAATATTCTCTCTCTAGAATATTTTCTCTGTCTAGGTTAAAACAGTTAGAAACAAGGTCTTTATATTTCTGAAGAGGGATTGATTACGGGGGAAGATACTAGACATCAAAAAGGGGGTTGGGGGGAGGAATCTTACATTCTACCCCACTTAAAAAACGCGAGATGTCCTCATCTCGCAACTTGGGATAATTTCGCAAGGTGAACGAATATGAGACTTAGAGGAAAATTTTAATCAAGATTAACCACCAAGAAAAGTCTTAAAGAGAGCAAGATTCAAAATAAGAACAAGATTTAAACTTTATTCATTCTCGGAACTTATACAGTAAAGATAGAAGAACTCTTTACACTTCCATAAGCCCGTCCATCATATGGTCACAAAAGCAGTCCTCACAAGCTGCACAAGTATAGGGTAACTCATCTATGGGAATGATTCTGCTGGTTATTGCCGCACCTATCTCAGTGGTATGAGGTGATCTAACAAAAGGACCTCTGAGAGGCAAGCCAAAAACGGGATAAAGGCATATCTTCTCATGAGGAAGAAAACACGCCAATAAGAAGACCCGCTCAGAAAACCCAAGATGCCTTGATCTCATGACGCAGTAGTATCGGGGACCCAAACCCAAAGCTTCAATAACCATGGCCAAGCGGACATTGTTACGAAAGTGCTGCTGACCCCAGGGTGTTACCCTAGTTATGTTTTGATAGGTCCGCCATTTGGTCTGCGCTACAGAAGTTCCTAGGTGAGGAAAAAGTGAGCGCTCATACTGTTCTATAAAGTCTTTCTTCACAGACTCTCTTGCGTCTTGAAGGTGAGAAATCATCAGGGATAAAACTAATTCCTGTTGCCAAGCCATGAAGGAGATTAAGAAAGAAAGGAGATTGATGGGAGTAAGATTACTGTGAGCGACAAGTAAAAGTTACGACTTATATAAAGGAAGGAGCTAGCGTAACCTAGAAGCCAACGGTAACTTGCCACTGAAGTTTTACCGTCTTTCCATGATTTGTGTTTGACACATTTTTCTATAGAAGGCATTAAGAATTTTGAGATGAGGAGATAAAAGAAACTTGTAGGCTAAGTCACCTACTTTCATTGAATTCAGCTATAAGGGTCACAATATTTGGGGGATAACTTCTTATACTCCCCAAGAGATAAAGAACTTCTTTTGGGCCGTACTCGAATGAAAACCAAAACCTTGGTATCCAAAACATCGATTCTCACTTCTGAACTCATTGTTCTAAATCCTTAAAACAGGTGGGACTCCTGAGAAGTATTCTAGGGAAAGGGTCTTCCTTTTTTTAAACAGAAACTTTCTTTTATTTTAGAGAGGGAATAATTATAAGATCAGAAAGGGAGATTCTTACTCCTGTATACCTCGAAGGCTGGGGAGGAATCTTACATTCTACCCCACTTAAAAAGTGCGAGATGTCCTCATCTCGCAAGGTAGAGGATAGCTCTTTTTCTTAAGATCCAATTTTATTCTGGGTTCCTTATATTTTGGTCAACCCAACAGAACACTGGGATAAATATCCCTCATATAGAACTCATCATTAAATAACAATTCATTCAGATCATATCATTCATATCTTTAACATGATAAAGGTCCATTAGACCAAAAAGTTTCCTTCGAAACATTCCTTCCCACGGAAATTTCAGTCAAGCAAGTTCTCAATTTGACATCCCTTAACTTGATCTACCGGTCAAGTATTAACAGTAGCAATCTGACAGCACAATCCACTAATCTCATAGTGATTTGCTGAATTCGTTATCATCATTCTAGTTATGAATATCATCACAGGGACTCGTCCCATTCCCCCTCATTGTGGTTTCATTATATTTCAACTAATTTTTAAAAATCAACAATTTTTCAATCAGCATTTTCAATCAGAATCCAAATCAATTCATCAATTCTCAAACAGAATTAAAAATCATATCAATCACATTCGAAATCATCATCTAGATAGCATTAACACTTATAATTTCAAGTCTTAGATTTACTCGTATATACTGTCAGTAAAGAGCTGCAGTATACTCTCGGTATATACGGGTAGTCACGGCCCTTGGAATTATAAGGTAAATACTATCATGTCTAGGCCTCAAGCAAGTCAGGGATTCTATATAATTGCGGTACTTCCATCTGAAGACCCAATTACCAAATTACGAGTTTCAGTTTGAATATCAAATTGTATGAATTATATCACACAATTATAACCTTTTTGTGTTTCTTGATAAATTTTTGACCTATTTGTCTTCTCAGGTGATCTTTATTAACCAAATGCTCTGATACCAACTGTAAGATCCCTGTTCCCACCGAGCAACGGATTCGGGGTACTGGCAGCGGAAATAGCGCTTCTCGCGCGGGACAGGGGTCCCACACTCGGGGCCTCGCCCACGGATATCCGGATAAGAGACTAATCCGTCGGTTATTCCAAAACCGAACCCGGAAAAACTTTCTTAACCGGAAACACGGGCGATTCCACCAGGATAACTTTTTACTCTAACGTAGTCAAGATCATTTCTGATCGAGATGATCCAATTACATCTATAAGATACTTAGTCAGTTCAAGGAAGAAACTTGCACTTGGATCATTGGGATCAACGCTTTTTTTCCCATTGAAGAGGCACAGCCGTTGATTCCTATCCATAGAACAGTTACTGTCCGGGATTTTTTTTTTTCTATCGTAAAAACAAAAGTTTGAGTCTCGATTTACGGATCCATCAGTCCAGCCTAACCCCATCCAATCCCATGGGTTAGCCAACCGCCCAACCACTGTAGTGATGGGATCCAATTAAAAATTTGGTTAGGTTTTGTCCCGGGTACCAAGGAAAAGAGTTCCAAGGCCCCCTAGCCGGATATTCATGCAAAATAAAACTAGTCACACCACTCACACACCCAATATGAAATTGCCTTTTTCAACCAGATTCAACCAGTTTAAAACAATCCTTTAATAAAACCATAGTATCATTGATCACCATCTTCCAATTTATCCAATTGATTCTTAATTTCCCATCATTTCTTCATCAGAGTATCTATGGCATCATTGGCAACTAGAACGCTCAGGAGCCGTTTCGATAGTTCCTAGCCCATAATACTTGGCAATATAATCACTTAACAAGATGGACTCTCGTTGAAGATCAGCAAGATCAACCAACAGATCCATATAAGGAGCCATGGACTCATCCATTGAAGACCAGCAAGGTCAATCAACCAGATCCATGCTCGATTTCAGAAAACAACTCCAACTCTGTTCCAAATTCTCCCTCGACGCACGCGTGGGTATCCTAGGCAACCCAGAGCCCGAGCACCGTATGGTCAGCACCCTCTAGGATCCTTCGCAGGTAACCTAGCGCTTCACGCATAGGCCGCTTCCTTGGCCCCTCATCCACCGTACCTGAAGCTCACCATTTTAATCGCACCGAGGCTGGTCAAGACCTCGGCCGACCTTGCTACGCGAGACGTCCTTCATTGACTCCCCGTCAGCAGTTGCAACTTTCTCATCACGACCTTAATCACAAGACGGTCAAAATGCTCCCCCCAGCATTCTTGACATAAAACAATCATTTACAAACAGCATCTACAAACAGCATTTACAAACAGTTTACAATACAATTTCTATTTTAACTTTCATTTTGCCACATTATCCCTCTTCAATCTACATTACTTATTCCATATTCCATTTATATGTATACTCATCCCATCACATCATTTCCATCTCATCACTTCAGATTCTCTCACATCACAATCGTATATTCACATCCATACATCCACAACTATATGCGTACATTCACATCTACATGCATACATCTACATCCCTATGCATACATTCACATCCACATTCACATTCACCTCCATACACCTACATCTACATGCATACATCCACTCCACATTCACATCCACATCTATACATCTACATCTACATGCATACATCCACCTCTACATCCACATCTACGTCTATACACCTACATCTACATGCATACATCCACCTCTACATCCACATCTACGTCTATACACCTACATCTACATGCATACATATACATCTCCATTAACAACTACATCTACATGCATACATCCATATCTCCATTCCCATCTACATCTATACATCTACATCTACATGCATCCATCCACCTCCACATCCACATCTACATCTATACATCTACATCTACATGTATACATCCACATCTCCATTCACATCTACATCTATACCTCTACATCTACATGCATCCATCCACATCTCCATTTACATCCTCATCTACACATCTATTTCTACATGCATACATCCACGTCCCATGCATACATCCACCTCCACATTCACACTCACATCCATACATCTACATCTACATGCAACATCCACATCTCCATGCATAATAAAATTCTTTTAATTAATCTAGGATGATAGTTCCTAGAATATGGTAGGAATTCCTCTTTTTATACTTTGAATGAATTTATTTTATGCGTAATTTCTATAAAAATTTTGCCATAGCTCCGCTACTATGACTGATAAATCTCAATTTTTTTTCTAAGGGATAAAGCTCATTATTAAAGAAATAATTAGAATGGTTCCTAATTGGATCATCAATCCATAATGGTCTCTAATTGGATCATTAAGAAAACAATTAGAATGGTCTCTAATTGGATCATCAATCCACAATGGTCTCTAATTGGATCATTAAGAAAACAATTAGAATGGTCTCTAATTGGATCATCAATCCACAATGGTCTCTAATTGGATCATTAAGAAAACAATTAGAATGGTCTCTAATTGGATCATCAATCCATAATGGTCTCTAATTGGATCATTAAGAAAACAATTAGAATGGTCTTTAATTGGGTCATCAATCCATAATGGATTGAATCATCAATGTGCATAAACTAAAAGCATAGCAAAAAGTCATTAATTTGGCCTCAAGCATAGCTTAATCTTGGATTAAGGAAAAGCTTTATGAAAAGTTCATTTGGATTGAGAATGGGTCGTGAGTATGACCATTTCTTGAGTGAGAGAGAGAAATTATAAAAACCATTAGAATTTAAATATAAGTGAAAATTAACTTCTATAGCATTTATTAAATTATGTAACTCTTCACTACTATTCACCAATTAACTTCAATAGCATTTAAAAAAACCATACCAATTAAACTTCTCAAGCTTGAGAGGGGTTGAGAAGAGAGAATCATTGAGAAATCATAGAAAAGATCAACATTCAATATACTTACCTTATGATTTGCTTGATTCTTTATTCACGGTAGAGGCCCCCAACCAATCAATTGGTTTAGTATGTTGATGGAGCCACCAATGGGGATTGAAGAAAGAGAGAAGTATCAAAACTAGTGAATTATTAAAGAATTCACAACTCTTGGCTTAGGTAGAGTAGAGTAACAATGCATAAGACACTCTATATTTTGGCTTAGGTGGAGTAGAGTAACAAGCATAAGACTCTATCTAAATTGGCTTAGGTGGAGTAGAGTAACAAGGCATAAGACTCTATCTAATTTGGCTTAGGTGGAGTAGAGTAACAAAGCATAAGACTCTATCTAATTTGGCTTAGGTGGAGTAGAGTAACAAGGCATAAGACTCTATCTAATTTGGCTTAGGTGGAGTAGAGTAACAAAGCATAAGACTCTATCTAATTTGGCTTAGGTGGAGTAGAGTGACAAAGCATAAGACACTATATTTTCTTTCAACAAGGGGAGGCTTCTATTTATAGGAAAATTTGAGCTCCTAACCAAACAAACTGATTCTAGAATTTTCTAAGTCAGTTTGGTTGAATTTGGACTAGATTTGGACCTAGTTTGGTTACTTTTTGATTCGGTTTGGTTCCATTTTGATTTGGTTTGGTTCAAGAGAGATGAGAGATAAAAATATCACATTATTTTTGAGTTTAAAACTCATTCAAGCATGTGAAATATGCACCTCCTTTAAAGAATTCCCCTTCCTTACATATGTGTCAAAATTTTATTGCTCATAGTTTTTTTACTAATAAACCTTGTACATTTTCAACTCTTCATCTTATGTGAAATGTGCACCTCCTTTAAAGAACTCCTCTTCCTTACATATGTGTCATAGTTTTTTTTTACTAATAAACCTTGTACATTTTCAACTCTTCATCTTATGTGAAATATGCACCTCCTTTAAAGAACTCCCCTTCCTTACATATGTGTTTATTTACTAATAAACCTTGTACATTTTCAACTCTTCATCTTATGTGAAATATGCACCTCCTTTAAAGAACTCCCCTTCCTTACATATGTGTTTATTTACTAATAAACCTTGTACATTTTCAACTCTTCATCTTATGTGAAATATGCACCTCCTTTAAAGAACTCCCCTTCCTTACATATGTGTTTATTTACTAATAAACCTTGTACACTTTCAACTCTTCATCTTATGTGAGCATTTACTCAATTTTTGGGTATCTTCTTTTACAAATTGGATTTATCTCCTCCCTACACATGGATTGATGCTATTGGCCCATAGAAACCTTAATTGGACCATAGTCTAAAGATTTCTGAAAATCTAGGCCCTTAGACTAAGGTTCTTTATACCTATTTCCAATTAATTCCAATTGCACATTGGAAAATTCTTTTTTGAATTTCTGTTTCAGGGGAACTTATTTTAATAAGATGAGTTATTTTTCTATCCAAAAATATTCATAATCTGAATATTCTCTCTCTAGAATATTTTCTCTCTCTAGGTTAAAACAGTTAGAAACAAGGTCTTTATATTTCTGAAGAGGGATTGATTACGGGGGAAGATACTAGACATCAAAAAGGGGGTTGGGGGGAGGAATCTTACATTCTACCCCACTTAAAAAATGCGAGATGTCCTCATCTCGCAACTTGGGATAATTTCGCAAGGTGAACGAATATGAGACTTAGAGGAAAATTTTAATCAAGATTAACCACCAAGAAAAGTCTTAAAGAGAGCAAGATTCAAAATAAGAACAAGATTTAAACTTTATTCATTCTCGGAACTTATACAGTAAAGATAGAAGAACTCTTTACACTTCCATAAGCCCGTCCATCATATGGTCACAAAAGCAGTCCTCACAAGCTGCACAAGTATAGGGTAACTCATCTATGGGAATGATTCTGCTGGCTATTGCCGCACCTATCTCAGTGGTATGAGGTGATCTAACAAAAGGACCTCTGAGAGGCAAGCCAAAAACGGGATAAAGGCATATCTTCTCATGAGGAAGAAAACACGCCAATAAGAAGACCCGCTCAGAAAACCCAAGATGCCTTGATCTCATGACGCAGTAGTATCGGGGACCCAAACCCAAAGCTTCAATAACCATGGCCAAGCGGACATTGTTACGAAAGTGCTGCTGACCCCAGGGTGTTACCCTAGTTATGTTTTGATAGGTCCGCCATTTGGTCTGCGCTACAGAAGTTCCTAGGTGAGGAAAAAGTGAGCGCTCATACTGTTCTATAAAGTCTTTCTTCACAGACTCTCTTGCGTCTTGAAGGTGAGAAATCATCAGGGATAAAACTAATTCCTGTTGCCAAGCCATGAAGGAGATTAAGAAAGAAAGGAGATTGATGGGAGTAAGATTACTGTGAGCGACAAGTAAAAGTTACGACTTATATAAAGGAAGGAGCTAGCGTAACCTAGAAGCCAACGGTAACTTGCCACTGAAGTTTTACCGTCTTTCCATGATTTGTGTTTGACACATTTTTCTATAGAAGGCATTAAGAATTTTGAGATGAGGAGATAAAAGAAACTTGTAGGCTAAGTCACCTACTTTCATTGAATTCAGCTATAAGGGTCACAATATTTGGGGGATAACTTCTTATACTCCCCAAGAGATAAAGAACTTCTTTTGGGCCGTACTCGAATGAAAACCAAAACCTTGGTATCCAAAACATCGATTCTCACTTCTGAACTCATTGTTCTAAATCCTTAAAACAGGTGGGACTCCTGAGAAGTATTCTAGGGAAAGGGTCTTCCTTTTTTTAAACAGAAACTTTCTTTTATTTTAGAGAGGGAATAATTATAAGATCAGAAAGGGAGATTCTTACTCCTGTATACCTCGAAGGCTGGGGAGGAATCTTACAGAGGTAATAGAGTTTTTACTTCAAGAATTTATGATAATTCACAAGTGTTCTGCACCCTATCAGACCAATGGTCAAGCTGAGAGTACTATAACAAGATTCTCTGCACAGCACTCACAAAGATTGTTGAGGGACATAGGACTGATTGGGAGAGCAAAAGTTGCACTCAGTTCTTTGGGCATATAGAACAGCCTATAAAACATCTGTGGTGGGCACAACCCCATTTGAGCTTGCTTTTTGGCTAGATGCAATTCTTCCCATTGAATTTCTTGTACCTACTCTACGAGTTGCTAAACAATTGGACTGGTCATGAGCTTTCTCAACGTATTGATGAGTTGGAAAAGCTTGATGAGACCCGCTTATTGGCGGTAATGGGGATGTATGCCGAGAAGAGGAGACAAAAGCAATGGTATGATCGAAATGTAAATTCAAAAAAGGGGACCTTGTGCTCTTGTACACACTTAAGAAGCATAAGAGAAAGCTCAAGAAACGTGGCCTAGGACCGTTTGTGATTAATGAGCTTACTCCAAGTGGTGCAGTGCATTTAGAGACACTAGAAGGTGAGCAAATGCCTAACTTCATTAATGGAAGTCGTCTCAAGAAATACAATGAACCATTAACTGAAGCCATGATTTAACAAAGAAGAGGAGACAAAAGCAATGGTATGATCGAAATGTAACAACTAGCCGATTCAAAAAAGGGGACCTTGTGCTCTTGTACACACTTAAGAAGCATAAGAGAAAGCTCAAGAAACGTGGCCTAGGACCGTTTGTGATTAATGATTACTCCAAGTGGTGCAGTGCATTTAGAGACACTAGAAGGTGAGCAAATGCCTAACTTCATTAATGGAAGTCGTCTCAAGAAATACAATGAACCATTAACTGAAGCCATGATTTAACAAATGCATGCTGCCCACACATGGAAAGAAGCACATGACCTACTTAAACGTCAGGCTCAAGAAGAGGCTAAAGCTAGAGTTGCAAAAGCCAAGGAGCGTCGCAAGGCTTCTGTGCTGGCCTTACAGTTGTCTACTAATGAACAATATGTCGATCCTTTCAATATTCAAGTGTGTCTTCATCTTCATGAGACTACCTACTTTGTCTCTGCCTTAATTGACTCTGGTGCAGATTATAATGTTCTCTCGTTTGACACATGGATAGCCTTGGGACAACCAACACTTGTGCACATTCCTATTGACTTATGAAGCTTCTCAGGTGAAGATAACCCTATAGAGGAAAATGTGTCATTATGATGTCCATTCAGGGTCACCAAATGTCAGTTCCCTTTTATGTGGCTAGTAAGTCCAAGGCAGGGGTAGAGGCTGTTCTCGGTCGATCATGGTTAAGTGCTACCAATTGTTCATTAGATTGGAAGAATAGACAATACAAATTGCAAATTGATTCTAATTCCATCTTGGGATCTGCTTCTCCACGAGCTTTATCATGTCAAAAGGGTGGTATTTCTACCTTACACAACCCACTTTCAAAATCTGCTCTTGAAGCTCCAACACAAATGATGTGGATAATCGATGAGTCCTCAAGTGAGGGCCATGGCTGGCATGTTCCAACTACTCTAGTCACTGCTCAAAGAAGGCCAGGCAAGAAGGAATTATCAATTTGGCTACCCAAAGAAGCGTACAAACTTGTACCATCTAGCCTAGTTGCTAAACCTCCTAAAAAGCACATCTTTTCCAAGCCTAAACCTCAGATTGTTACTCATTGGATCCCAAAGCATGTTCTTAAAGCACAAGGCTATTATGAGGGTGCAACAGCACTTTGGCTTCCCAAATGCCATGGTTTGCTAGAGCCAGAAGAGTGTATCAATAAGATTCCAAAAGCCACTCTTGGTTTTTCATATCAATGGGTGCAAAGGAAATCAACACAACCTCTTCAAGATAGGATAGGTGGTTGTGATAGCACCTACAAATCTCCTTGTGTTGACCTTCCCAAAACATGTATTGAATCACCAGTTGTCCCAATTTCTCCTTGTTACACAATTCCACCATCAACTTGTGTACCTAAGACAAATCCAACTTTACATGAGTCTCCTTTGAGCATAGATTCTAGCACTTCACTGCCTAAATTCTCTTATCTTGCTCAAATTCCTCGACAATTGCTAACCTTCCCACCTCTTAAGAAGGACATACCCAAAACCAAAGGTAAGGCATTAACACTACAATTGAAGCTCTTTGGTAGATCAGTGTTTGAATAGTCTCACATTTACTAATGTGGTTCCTTATGCCTTTAGAGGATTGTGTTCTTTTTGAGATGATCTTATCTACAATGTTTTTGATAGGGATTGTAATGATGGATATTAGTGTATAAAGTTTGAAGTTTCTAAATTTCATTGTTCTACGCCCAGATACCTCCTCCTGATTGGATACTTGGCGAGATACATGTCCACCATACATTGACCCTGATAGTACTCAACCTGAACATCGCGGGGGTTATAGTGCTCTTCCTTTTCAAACTCATTCTAGGTACTTTTATGCTTGCTGTGGGCATCACTTTGTCACTTTATTCTATCAACAGCATCACCCATTTCCACATTGTCAAGAGTGTGCACGACTCGTATTAGGAGAAGCTTCACACATTTGTTGGCTATGCTGCTCTTACTTTCGACAATATGGCACGGGCTTAATGAAACAAATTGTGGGAATTACACCCCAACGCCATAACCTTCTTGATGTGAGAGTACCAGACTGAGGACCAAATCAACGTAGATTACCTGAGGAGGTTCAAGCACAACAATGGAGGGATACATGCATAAATGACTTGCAACCACATATCTTGCAAGCCCTCCTCCCCCCAGCCTCAACATGTCAATTTTGGATCACTATGAGTACCTATATTGAGCAGTTCCAATATCGAAATTGTCTGCTTAACCTTCCCATAGAACCAATGCCATATTTTAGCGAGGAAGCACTCCTTCCTCTACCACCTTCTCCAGAGGCCGGTTTTTGTACAGGGTTGTCCTTGCATCCTGAAGTGATTGATACTATCTTTCCAGCAGAAGTGGACACGGATCCACCACCAGTGCAAGAGTAAGCTTATCAACTCCACAATAAGATCAACAAGCCAGGGCACTTTCTCCCACTGGGTTTTTCCCCTCGGCTATATTCGGTGATTGGCACCAATAACAAATTTTATTCTTTTCTTTTCTTTTCTTGTTTGTTAATAAACATTTTGCAGAGATCTCAGCTAAACAAGAGAATACAAACATGCCCCAATAGTCCACCTACCGTGCACACAAATTAGGAAGGGGAAGACATGCAATGCCTACAAAGAGCAAAGAGAAGCAATCTGCACAACATCAGCAATGCATCAATGCAAACGCACAACATCAACAAGCACTACAACAGGTGTATTCAAATCTTAATCTTTTGTCTTTATGTGCTTTTCACTTTTGCATATATTGTTTGCATATTCACACACAGTTGGCTGGTTTAAGTTTTAAACCCAATAGTCCACCTACCGTGCACACAAATTAGGAAGGGGGAGACATGCAATGCCTACAAAGAGCAAAGAGAAGCAATCTGCACAACATCAGCAATGCATCAATGCAAACGCACAACATCAACAAGCACTACAACAGGTGTATTCAAATCTTAATCTTTTGTCTTTATGTGCTTTTCACTTTTGCATATATTGTTTGCATATTCACACACAGTTGGCTGGTTTAAGTTTTAAATGAGTTGTTACCATGTGGTGAGTGATTTCTAGATTCTTAGAGGACTTAGTAGAAGGTATTTCTATTTGAAGACGGTGTAAGATATATACCAACGGAGCATGCCAAGTTCTTATGCTCTCGAAGTATATTAGTTATCCCTAGTGGTAGCTACCTCTTAGGTATGGGCTAGGTGCTAGGATTAATAAAAAATTTACGAAAATCATGCCCTAAAAAATATATACAAGTGAATCGAGACATGACGTGTCTACAGCCATGTGGAATGCTTGGTAGGACCTTGGGTTGTCTTAGCACCTTGGGGCCGATGTCTTGGTTTCCATGGGGTGAACACTAACGTCTAAGAAAAAGACCTTCAAGGACTCTATCGCCTTGATAGATGTTGGTAGGACTCTGGGGTACATTATGGGCCCTTAAGACCGATGCCCTCATCTTCATGGGGTACTCCTTATGTCAAAAAGAAAGAAAAGGGTCTGTCGCCCTTGAGATACTTAGCGGCCTTTAGATTCTCTTGGCGGAGGTCTCTTGGCCATTGCTTGGGTCTCTCATTGGGATGGAACCTTCCTCTTTATTCATCTTTTACACACATGCCAAAAAAAAGAAAAAAAAAGAAAAAAGAAAAAAAAGATCCAATCACCAATGCTCATATTTAGGAGTCGGGTTGCCACTTAGGAATAACTTAAACACTTGTAGGACATTGAGACTGCGGTCATAACCTGCGGTGTACAACCCACTTGCCTTTGCATAGCACTATCTACCACTTAGTCTCACTTTGACTAGTCTTTACTTACCTCTTTTAGCAATCTTTAAAGCAATCTTTAAAACTCTAATCAGGCTTTCACTTGTATGCTCACCTGTGAGATTGTCATTGCTCGTTTTTTTTAATAAAAGGCTTTACTGGTCTTCCATTGTTTTTTGCAGCTTTTGCTTCTACCGCGCCCGAGGACGTGCGCGATCTAGGAAGGGGGGAATGTTCCACTCACGGGAACACGGATTATGGAAGGAGGCCGCAAGCAATTAATGCGAGAGAGCGGGATTGTAGCCATGGGAACATAAAGACGCACATAAATTTTCCATATTTTTGTGCCGAAGTGCAATAAAAAATCGTTTTAGGCCAATGTGGGTTCTAAATGAGAGTTCTTAGTGTATTAAGCAAGGCTCACTTATGGGGTTGTCTGCCCATGTGTGAAAGAGGCCTAGGGTTAGGGTTAGTGGCATCTCTACCAAAGAGATGCTAGCTAAAGAAAGGGGACGTTTTTGCCATTCTCATAAGCTATTGAGTGAAGCTCTTGAGCTCTCAAGCTATGGCAGCTCTCTAACTCTCTCTCTATTGTACTCTAATGAGCATTAAGCTCCAATGAGTATAGCTCCACTTCATTCTCTTAATCTGTTTAGCATCATTGAAGTAGATTAATCTATGATTAGTTGAATGCTTCTTTCTTTCTCTTGTGTATGCTGCATGCTTGTAGTGTGTGTGTGTATAGTCTCCATTGATGCAAGCTCTTGCCCACTTCACTGGCAATGAGTTTTTTCATGGATAGACTCTCTCTATGAGCTTGTGGGTTTGTGAATGTTACATTCTCTGCTTGCTTAAGCTTGTGGGTTAGTAGATGCACACTTATGGGTTTGCAAGCATTAGGGAAAGCTAAGATTTAATCAATGTTTGAATGGGATTAAGAGATTGCTATGCATTGCTTATTGTCTTGATTAGTGTAGTGGATTTAAGGGATTGAGAGATTGATTGAGGTGTTGAATGGTTGAATTATCAAGTGGTGGTTTGTGTATGTGAACTCTCCCTCATGGGATAAGCCTTCATGCACTAATCGGGTCGAGTCCTCGGATTGACATTGTGTTTCTTAACACATTTGTTGATCGGTAGTACTCTATGAGCACTATATTGCATGGTAGAGAGAACCGCTCTACATTTCCGTTCACATAATTCTGAGTCAGAAGATTTTCTTCCAACAAAGAATTGCCCTCTTGTTTGGAGCTGCAAGATTGGCAAAAATTCTTGCTTCTCCGGAGCCTTTCATCTTTCCTTCCATGAATTATGATCTCACCTTTGATGTGTATATCTTTATCTTAACCTAGGGAGAGAAAGGGAGGTGAGGAGGCTGTGAGGTTTCATACAAGTGTGTTTTGATTCTAAAAAGTGACCGAAGTCAAAACCCCAACTTTGTGTCACATCTTTTTGGTGGAGACGGCGGGTAGGTTTTACTTAGAATTATTCTATTTTAACCTCAAGGTCCCGCATGATTAAAGAAAAGTTATTTTGAAATAAGTAAATTTTCCTTGTTGCTACTCATCTTTTGGTGCAAGATGTTAATAATTCCCGTGTTCCAAGGATTGGAAGGAGAAGACCCGGGGAGTATATGTGTGTGTGTCTCTCTCTCTCTCTGAGACAATCTCCCACACATGCACACAAACATCCTCTCTCTTCTCACATGCACGCACATACACATGTAATATACCCTCTCTCTCTCTCGCATAGACACACCTCTCTCCCTCTCTCTCTCTCATGGATACACATGTACATGCACTCTCTCTTCTCACACCCCCTCACACATGCCTAGAAACACAAACTCTCTCACGCTCTCTCTCTCACTCTCTCTCTCTCTCACACACACAAACACCATACATGAACACACGTACACACACACACACACACACACACACTTGCATGCATATGTGATTGTGTAATGCCAACTTCATGCATGCATGCATCGTGCAAGTGTCTTAATTGTGTGTATGTGCTAGTGTGTGTATGGTGTGTACGTTTGGGTTTGTGTGTATCCATGTGCAAGTGTGTTCATGTACGTGTGTGTGTCCATGTGTACATTTTTGTGTATATGTGTGCGCACGTGCATGTGTGTGTGTGAGAGTGTGCATGCATGTACTTGTGTGTTATGTATGTACTTGTGTGCATGTATACACATGTATATTGTATATGTGCAATCTTGTGTGTGTGTGTGTCCGTATAAGTGTGCATATCACTATGTGTGCATGTGTGTCCATGTGTGCAAGTGTGTGTTTGTGTATGTGTGTATGCATATCATGTGCATGTGCATGTGTCTGTGTGGTGTGAGTGTGTGTATAGATCTATTTATATATACATGCTTACATACCTATATATACATAGTGTATATATGTATTTATCTATGTATGTATAGGTATCTATATCCTCTCTCTACAGATGGACATAATATAATATTAGAAGATGTGTGTGTGTGTGTGTGTGTGGAGGATGAGGAGGGGGAATTATTTCTAATGTATTATATGTAAATATATATATATATATATAATCTATTTATATATACATTCTTGCATACCTATAGATACATACATATTATAAATAAAAATAAAAAATTTATATGTATATGTGTGTGTTTTTATTTACATATATATATATGCATACATACATACATACATGCATACATACATATATATATATATGTATGTGTGTATAATATATCCATCTATATAATTAAAATTGAGCACACCTTACCATGCATCTCTGCCTACGTTAAAATTTAATCAAAATTAATTAAAATTGTATGTGTGTGTATTTATATTTTTAAATACACGTATAGAGTATATGTTTCTATTTATAGGTATATGTATCTAAAACATATTATTGTATATACTAATATTTACATGTGTGTATGTGTGTGTTTGTGTGTGTGTGTGTGTGTGTGTGTGTGTGAGAGAGAGAGAGAGAGAGAGAGAGATAGTGTGTGTGTACGCTTTTAAAATATATAACATATCTACAGCCAAACCCAAAGATTTCGGGAACCACAATAGTAAAATGTTTAACATGATTATAAAACAAGAGTATCATTACAATAGTCATGTTATCAGAATTATGAGACAATCTCTCAAGTAGTACACCATGTGTCCAAAAGCTTAGACTGCGAGATATTTGAGAGGGTAGAACCTGTTACCTGCATCCATCCCACACCAACAACAAACAAATAGTTAGCCTCTCTGTGTCTCTTAGAGGTGTCTTAGGCCATACTGTGGACAGGAAGCTAGGTCCTCCAACTCCACCAAGAGTTGCCACCATCACCTCTAACATCTCTGACTGCTTCGACCGCCAGTGCCCTCCGACCACTCCGACCACCGTCACCGCCGGTGTGATCCGACCACTCCGACCGTCGGTGCCCTCCGACTGCTTCGACCACTTTGATTGCTCTGACCGCCATCACCACCGGTGTGCTCTCTGACTACTCCGATCGTCAACGCCAGTGCCCTCCGACCGCTGTCACCACCGATGCCCTCTGACCACCAATGCTCTTCGACCCCTCTGATCGCTGGTCCCCTTTGACATCTCATACGTGCATGGCCAACTCCGATGGCACTCATGGAGGCAACACCCCTCTCCCTTTCCCAAGGCAGGGAGAGATCTTGAGCACCATATTACTTTCCCCTCTCCCTTTCCCAAGGCAGAGAGAGTGTCCTCCTCTATGAGAGTGTGTCCTAGACTTTGTGTATGCTTCCGAGAGAGTGCTCTCCTTAACTCCTCCTTGGGTGTCCTCCTCCTCGAGTGGTGCTCAACAAGATCTCAAAGAGGATCTCTCCATGCCTTGGGAAAGGGAGAGGGGTGTTGCCTCCATGAGTGCCATCCGAGCTGGCCATGCACGTATGAGATGTCGAAGTTGACCAACGATAAGAGGGGTCAAAGAGCATTGGCGGTTGGGGCAGTCGGAGGGAACTGGCAGTGACGGTGGTTGGAGTCATCGGAGGGCATCGGCGGTCAGAGCCATCGGAGGGCACCGGCGGGGGTCGGAGTGGTCGGAGCGGTCGGAGGGCACGGGCGATCGGAGTGGTCAGAGCACATCGACAGTGATGACGGTCTGAGTGGTCTGAGTGGTCGGAGCAGTCGGAGGGCACCGACGATCGGAGTGGTCAGAGCACACCGCCGATGACATTGGTCGGAGGGGTCGGAGAGGGGTGGAAGATGTCGGAGGTGATAGTGGAAACTCTTGGTGGAGTGTGGAAGACCTGGTTTCCCGTCCATAGGTCACCCACTACTACTTAATTCACCGTCCCAGTGAATGCCACAGAAAAAAACACAGGTAGTTCTCTGCCAAGCTAGCCTCTGGGTAAAACATCCAATAAGCAGGCTCCCAGGCATACCTCATACAATGATCCTTCCAGGAAAACCTTCTAGAGAGATACAAAATAAATAAAAGTGAATCAAGTTAGTGATAGCTTGCTAGATGAAGTGACGGTCAAGATTGCTCATAAACTAACAGAGATGGCCATACCAAGGGCTCTGCACAGCCAAAGGGGAAAGCTGCACATGTACATGCTGTGTTATGGTATTGCAGAGAGCGATGAAGAAGGGGTGTGCCCTTGAGAGTTTCTCTTCAACCTAGCTGCACCCCATGCCAAGATCTCTTTAACACATTTAGATGATCCTCTATATGTGCTGCAAAATGCACATGTACATGCTGTGTTATGGTATTGCAGAGAGCGATGAAGAAGGGGTGTGCCCTTGAGAGTTTCTCTTCAACCTAGCTGCACCCCACGCCAAGATCTCTTTAACACATTTAGATGATCCTCTATATGTGCTGCAAAATGCAATGATGTGCTTCCAAAAACACAGCCGCTTCCACTAGGTCTTGTAGGCATTGCACACATGAGAGATGCCTTACTTAAAAGCAAGCAAACTACTATAGAATGGCTGGATCGGGCTACCAAGTGTAGAGGTGTAGCTTCACATGTTTGTGCCACTATGGGCATCCGGAAAACATCCAAAACTTGTTGGACACAATCAAACACTACAAGACAATGCTGCCATACACGCGTTCCATACACACGATAAATTACGGGCGCATATATGGTCGCGCATGTATTTGAATAGTATCGAGCGCGTGTATATTGGCATTTAAATTTGCGTGTACATTGGCATCTACCAGCGCGTGTATATTGGCATCTAAATTCGCGTGTATACTGGTTTCAGAAACGCATGTATAAGCGCGTGTATATACACGCATTAATACACGCATCAATACATGCTTTATTAAGAAAAACTAAATTCCTTTACAAAATTAAAAAATATTTTCTTTAAACCATCTCATAGTACATTACAGTATATATCATTACACAATCCCACTACATGCATTTACAACAATGAAATATATTCAAAAATAAATCATGAGATAATTAAAAGACAATATATACAATAGAAATGTCATCAATTTAGAACGATACAGTGATGGATTGGTTAGGGTTTGATCTCATCTTCAATAAGATCCATCCTTGCCAAACGATCAACATCAATATCCATTTGATCCATTTGTAAGGCTACGATTAAATTTATTCCACTATCGATATTCTGACCATTGATAATGGTATCGATGTCCTGATTATCCTCATCAACATCACCATCATCCTCAATGGTAGGGTCATTCTCATGATCATGAGAAATGGCACGCTCATCCTCATTATCATGATCATCTCTTATTTCTTGATCATCGATCACAACATCTTCATTGGCATGTTCGACATCATCTTCATTGCGGCTTGTTACATCCTCCATATGCTCCATATCAGTGAATGTATTATGCATCACTTTGGAACGTGGTGCAATAGGGATGACGTACCACCATTTAATGTCATGCACTATTGGCAGATAGATAACCTACTCAAATACACATACTGCAGTAATTAATTAGTATATCAAAAGTCAAGGGGTACGCGAGCTTAGATATATATGGACATGAAACACATTAGTAAAAAAATGCATACATGCTCACATTGTTGTGGCAATACGAGCCTATCTTTCTTTGTTTGCCAAATTGTAGAGTCAGTAGTTACATAGCCACTTGCATGGCGTTTTATCGTTGCATTAGGCCCTTTTTCCACCACGTTCATTTGCCATTTAACATCCAAAACATACACAAAGAAGCGACGAAAGTCAAGCCTAAATATGTCTTGGATTGTGCCACAATAATCATCCATTTTTCCATTAGCTCCCTCAAAGCTACTAATGACACCGCAATCTTGTGTATTCCTCTTTTCATCAATTCTTTGTGTTCGAAAATGCTTGCCTTCACACCATATAGCATTAAACATAGTGCACTGGACCAAAATAGAAGCAATATTTGTGTAAGAAATGTGAATAAATATTAAAAGAAAATCACTTACAACTAATGCAAAACATTAGTTCTATGTACCTTTAACATGCATCCTCGTGCATACTCCCATTCTTCCGCCGTGATATGCAGCCCCTCATCGCTCTCTGCTCTCTCCATTTCCTCATGCAACCAATCAACATGGATATCATTCGGAAGTGTTGCTAGATGCTTAGGGTACGTCTTACGAGAGCCATGTTGCCTTCAAAAGAGAGATCTTTCTGCTTGCCTTTTTGTCTTTGCATCCTCATATCTTGTAACCCATCTGCTCACATCAAATCACTATTAAGGATGCAAGTGAAATTGAGATCATCAATCAATGTTCTATCAATTACTTTACTCTGTCCTTTTCCTTGAGGCACAATAGAGGTCATCCTCAAGTCATCTTCATTGCTCCATAATCGTGGCAAAGAGCTATCCACCTGACCAAGAAATTTTGAAATATATACAAGAGACTCTTGTATCAACCAACCCTCGGCCATGCTTCCTTCGGGCCTTGCACTTTGCCTCACAAAGTCTTTTAAGGTCTTCATGAAGCGCTCTAGGAAGAACATCCAACGTGCATGCACAGTGCCACATAAAGCAATTTCGTTCGCGGAAAAGTCTCCTCTACCAAACAAACCACCTCCACTGCCATAACACGTGCATCATCCAACGTGGCTGGATCAATTGCTTTGGAACTAACATATCTAAAAAATAAATGAATAGTACGTTATACCTCATGCACGTTCATTTTGCAAGGCATAATGAAGGGTGATCTGACATGGGTTTTACATACCTCAGAAGCTCGCCCATCTTATAAATACATTTTTTCAAACTCTTATTTGCACAATGGTCGATGCTAGTAGTTAGGTAGTATGAACTGCGCACATAAGAGCACATGTATGTATGGTTTATGGCATTACAAAATTTAATTTCAACATACAAGACTTGGAAAATACTTACTTGGAGCATCTTGTGCCAATCGTGGGACTTCAACCCATATAGTTGCTCAACGCCTCTTTTCTTAGTGGTTGTAAAGGCTCCCTTCAATGATCTCATGCATCCAGAGAACATGAATGCAATTTTACCTAAATCACATCGGATATTAATAAATAATGAGGAGAATAGACTGAAGGGTTGAATTGCCTTCTTTCGTACCCCTAAGGGTGTCATGCATTCTTTAAAGGGGGTATTCACAAAAACAAAGAAGAAAAGCGCAGCTCAATTCTATGGTTCAAAAATGCATAATTGTCACAAGATGTTTCAGGTATGTTCAATTTACTTATATAAGTGGCATGATGGTCTTTTATTGTAATTGTATAACATTGATTGCAATGTTTTTTGTTATATAGTTCATTCTTCCCATATGCATTAGCGGGTGTGGAGATCAAAAAGTACGGGAGGCCATCTACAAAATGGAGGTGGTGGTGAGGTATGAAAAACTAAATTTCTAGCATGTTGTGCTAGTTTGTAAGACATGTCATGCTAATTAAATGGACTCAACTCCATCTTAGGTACATAATTTCTAAGGAGATCCATCCATCCACTATTGATGTAGCCTTAGTAATGGCAGTAGAGGCAATGTGCATGATAGAGGAGAACCTCTGAAGAACTATTCTCACTAGTCAAGATGATAGTATTGTTGTGGAGATCAAAAAGTACGGCAGGCCATCTACAAAATGGAGGCGGTGGTGAGGTATGAAAAACTAAGTTTCTAGCATGTTGTGCTCGTTTGTGAGAAGTCTCTGGAAAGGAGCCATGGGCATTGCGAAGCCAACAGCCTTTTGTGCCTTCCTGATCTCCCTGAGAACATTTGCTCCCTGATTGATTCTCTTCTTCTGGCTTATCTGGAGCATGTGCATGGGCTTGCCCTTCTTGGAGGATGTTAACCTCCCAACTTATGAGTCCACCATAGCCCCAAACTAAAAAAAGAATTACCTCTAGATCTGGGAAAACCATCCCAAAACACCAATCCTAGCACATCCTTCCATCTACCACATAGAAACTTGTAAAATGAAGAACCTATAATTTTCAAAGGAGCATAGGATAGCAACTTGTCTTTCGAGTTTTGCCCCAACCATCTACCTTTATAAGGATAAGAGAGTCTTCCACTAATTACCTTGTCTGGCCCATGTCTCCTCTTGGTGTAGACAATTGGAAAGATACACAGCTACTCTAGCTATAGAATGAGTGGGTAGATGTAGGATACCAATGCCTCCTTCACTCATTTTACTCAGCTTGTCCCATGCAAGCCAAGTTGCCACTCTCCACTACTTCTCCTTTTTCTCCACAAAAAGTATCTTACAGGCCCCATAATTTTCTTCCAATTACTTCTACCAAAATTTAACACTGGGCACAAGAACACGATGTTATCATTTAAAAACAGTATTACAGAAGCTCACTTGTTATATGCTTTACATCTAGATTAATAGTATATAGGTTATCTGTCATCTTAACAAACCCATGAGATTACGAAAACTTTGGCCTAAAAAAGGGCCCTCTAAGAATATCCATGTCATCACCTTTCTAGAAAAAAGAGGCCGTGGTGTATTGATGTCAAAACCCCCACACACAACATACCATTGGAAAGCCTTTGAAAAGTAGATTCTAAATCTACAACCTATTAAAAAATTGGATTTGATATACTCAAGTTATTGTGTTCAAGTTCCCATGATTGTAACATTATGGATGTCATAATCGTTAGAATCTAGATATGCTCAAGTTATGCCTTTCCCACTAAAAGGTGGATCTCAATGATCATTGAGATTAACCTTTTAGTGGAGAAGACATAAACATGAGTATATCAACTCCAAAATTATCTAAGGTGGTAGATTTAGAATAATTTACTTTTCAACAATATGTCACGTGTGGGGGTTTTGACCATAAGATACATAAGGTTCAGTAGGGTTGCTTTTTTCTAGCAAAGTGATGACATGGTTCTTCTTAGAGGGTCCTTTTTGAGTCCAAAGTTTTTTCAATGGATTTTTCTAGGATTTTATCTAGATGGTTTTACACTTAGTTTAGCTTCAAAGTAAATGAAAAAAGTGCTCTGCTCTATGCTCAACTTTGCAGCATCTCATGAACTCCTCATATAGCCTATGTCTTTGATCTCCCATATGTTCTCTCATCTGCTCCATCTATAACCTCATATGCTCTTGGTTAGTCTCTACATTGCCTATGATGATGGCACCATAGTAGAATGCATAGGTGGCATTTACATGAAAGAGAAAACATGAATAAGATACATAGAAAAAATGTGCATGACATTAACATACATGTAAGTAAACAAATCAAAGATAGGTACGAACTTCAGTCCACTTGTAAACGTTGTGTGAAAATAACCACACCACATGCTGAATGTTCTTTGTACCGAGTGGATATTGACCCCAATCTGTGATCCAAGAGCCTCAATGGTTGAAAGTGATACAAAGATTGGGTCTCCCACAACAACTTGAAGGGCCGTGTGGCCACGCTCTACCCTGCTCACCTAAGCAACCCATGCCCACACCCTGCTAGGATGATCAGTACTGTAATCCACCTCTAATCCCAATATAAACTCTGCATATAATTGCTTTGCAAAGTATAAGGAAACCTGGCAATAGTGGGACATCCTCCCATAAGTAGCTACATATCAGCAATAGATATGTGCCACTATATCTAGGTGGGAGAACCTAGTAAGAAGAAGAGGTTTCCCAAGCGCAAGGATGGACACCTTGGCCATCTCTATATACATCTTTTAAAAATCCCTAATGCTAGGGAGCTTATCCAAGCCACGATAGAAAAAGGCACGTAAAACTCTAGTGATATGTTGCGTCTGTAGCCACTCATCTATAGACACGATGCTACCTAGGTTGTGTAAGGAGGACAACATCATCTCTAGGTCTACCAAGATGTGCAAGGTAGATGGTGTGTCACCTGCACTCGCATCTCATGGACCATCACCGGTGAATCATAGGTATGAGGTCCTTAATGGACTCGCGTGAGTTCATGCTAAAGAGGATGATGTGAGGATACCCTAATGAGAACCCTAAGCTAGATGTGGAAGGGAAAAAATGTCTAATAGAGATTAGGGAAGACCTGATGGAGATTAGATGAGTGATTATGTGAAAGGCCAATGTAGATTAGGGAGAGAGGGAGCTCTAAGAGTAAATAGTGAGAATGAGGGGGGGGAACATGGAGTTTTTATATCTCGATCAAGTTAGGGTTCGGGTTTTGAGACAAGGAACACATGGCACCCCACGATTGCTTACCATATCAGAAAATGAAGTGCATGTAGATTTCTTTGTCAATCCATTTCTATCGAGAAACGCGATTTCCATGGGTATTTGCTTCGAAAACCCTGAAAATCGTGTTTTATTGCAAAATCTTAGGCTATTTCGTACTTTCATAATCCATCACCATAACTAATATGGAATTATTTGTGATGAGAACCTTTTTTCCATCAAATGGGTTAGTAGGTAAACGCAATATGAACCTTTTTTTCCATCAAATGTTCCGAAATCACGTTTTTTGGCAAACTCTTCCTTGACATGCTATCTTGTGGATTAGGCGGATTTCGGTCTATTCTAATGACATATTGAATTTCCTATTCTCCTCTTCCATTTTTTGTTCCATGATAGTTCCTATTATTATACCTATTTATGAGTGGAAGCTTACCTTATGGATGTCATCTTTAAAGTTAATTAAATATTTTGCTTATTACTCTTTCAGTTCTGATGGCAAGAACAAAGGAAACTGCAAGGAAAAAGGGAAGTGGGCCTAACCTGGCAGTGGCTGGAGGTCAACCCCCTCTGGCACTTTTGGACATCAACTTAGCTAAAAAGCTAAACAATAGGATTATGAGAAGATTGGCTAATTGTTGGGACTCGTCATTGGTGGGATGGAAAGAGCTAGACAAGATGGAAGGAGAGTTTAGATTACTTCCAAGAGAGAGGCAGTTGGTAGGACAAGTATTGGCAGAAGTGTAGACAGAATGGGTCTCTACAGCCTTTGGCCCTGGTGGATAAATAACTGGGTGTGGTCTAATGGAGCTAAGCTAGACAAAGGGGCAGCTAGGGTTATATATGTGGAACTAAGAAAGAGTGAGGTGAATGTAGAGCAATGTAATACAATCTAGAAGGTAGGATGAAATGCTAGTATTTGGAGGAAGAGGTGGAAAGCTATATGGGAAGTACACATTCCAGTGAAAGCTTAAGTATTCTTGTGGAGGGTGTGTATGTGGACCTTGCCTATACAAAGAAGCTTACTTCTGGTTGTAATCCTAGGTGAAAAACTATTCTCGAGGATGAGAGGCATGCCTTCTGGGAATTTCTAGCTACTAGAGGGGTATGGGGTAGAATTGGAAAATGGGTCTCAACAAGTAGCATAGGGGTGCAAGGGTTTTGGGGGGATTGGGTTCTAGAGGCAGGCAGACTGGCAACCTACTGTGTGAGAGTTGTAGATTTAATATTTAACATAATTAGATTTGTTACTTGTCAGAGATTTGGAATTTTAGAAACAATATATTTTTCAGAAAGAGATTACTATTGGGGTAGATGTTCTAGAGCTAATGTATAAATGCATTCATATGTGTTGGTCAGTATATTATGCTAATAAATTGAATGATGCTGCTATGGTACATTTAATTCAGGCCCTTAAGGTTGGGATTAGATGATCTTCGTGTTGCTGGAGTGAAGTCATATCACTTGGTGGTATGGGACACTAAGGTAAGATATGTGGTACTTCATTGTGTTTATGTGTGCACCCTTGGGCTTGGGGGTGGTCGGGTAGATGGGTATTTGCCTGGTTTATGGATGCTTATGCATAGTTATTATCTAGAGAAATCTTTAGGGTTTTAACAGTGGTATCAAAGCGGTCTCTAGTTAATTTTTTATGTTTTTCTCCTCTAAGTTTTCTCTCATTATTCCAAAAATTTTACATTTTTAAGTAAATTTTAACATTTACTAAGAAAAAGATATTGTTTTTTGATTTGTTTTGGTGGTCTATGCATTGGGAACGTCAATATGGTGGTCGAAATGCGGTGCTTCTTGGCTTGAATGGACGTATCGATGTTGCGGGGAGATTCTATGAGTGGAAATGCTATTTTTATCTATTTTTATGGTTAAAATAAGCATTTTATGAAAATTTTTAACCAAAATACTGCACATGCTATTGTGGGTATTTTTTGGTAGAAAGGATTCCCTAAATTTCTACAATTTTTAGAAAACTTTTCCTATTTATTTAGAAAATTTTAAGAGCATTAAAAAAGGCATTTTAAATTCATTTTTTTGCGGGTTTCCCGCATGAATGGTATCAAGGGATAACACCAATCTTTCTATGTCCTCTTCCATATAAGAAATTGATATTTTTATATACTTATTGAAGGGATAATGTTGATCTTTCTATGTCCCCTACTATGATTAAGAAATCAACATGTGACTTTTTTATGTCCTCTATAATCAAGAAATAAACATTATTAAAAGGTTAATAATGTCGATCTTTCTGTGTCCTCTACTATTAAGAAATCAACAAGTGACTTTTCTAAGGAGACACAATCAACTCTCTCTCTCTCTAGCACCTCACAAAAAGACCAATGGAAAACTTGTCTTGTTATGTAGCTTTTGAAGGATGTTGACCTTTCTATGCCTTCTACCATTAAGGAATCAACATGTGACTTTTGTAAGGAGACAAAGTCTTTTCTCTCTGTGCACCACACAAAAAGACCGATGGAAAACTACTAAGGGCACCACTGGGTGGCTATTCAAGGATGTTAACCTAAGAAATCGACATGTGGCTTTTCTAAGGAGACACAATCATCTCTCTCTCTCTCTCTCTCTCTCTCTCTCTCTCTCTCTAGCACCTCACAAAAAGACCAATGGAAAGCTGCTAAGGACATGTGTCTTTTTATGTAGCTATTGAAGGATGTTGACCTTTCTATATTTTATACAATTAAGAAATCAACATGTGATTTTTACAATCATCTCTCTCTTTCAACATCAACTTTTATTTTGATTGGCTCAATAAAACATTTTTAGCACTTTTTTAAAAGCATCATACCTATGTTTTAAGCGAACCTATCTTTAATCACTTTTTTGTTTGGTGTGAAGGTAGAATTCTCCATCGGCTCACAACCAAGCCCCATCGCGTAGCTCAGTGGTGGCATCGAACCCGGGTCCCATAATGGGACCCAACCGTTCTACCTGTCACTTTTTCAAGTAAGTGGTAATAGTCGCTTGTCCTTATATGTAGATTGTGAAACAAAAGGAGGCATACTCGAGAGAGGAGGGGGTCAATGCCAGAAAGAAACTCCATTACATTGTAATTGGAACTTCAACTTTGTAATCGGAGCTTCAATTCGTATTTTAAATTTTTCGTAACGCTTTCAAAATTTGAGTTTGAAGGTTTAAGAATTGGTCATTTCTAGAGGTTTTGTGAAATATACAAAAATTACCACACGTCTCTGAGAGAGAGAGACGGAGAGTACTTCGAGCATTGGAGGGTTAAAAGGCGAAGAGAATGATTAGCGTGCCTGGGACCTGCCATGTGGAATCTGCGCGGCGCTCCTTTTGAGAGAGAGAGAGAGAGAGAGAGAGGGTGAAAGGTTTCACACTTTGTTTAGCTTCGCGTAAGCCTCTTGTTGAACCGGTATTGCAATGTTTGGGGCATGCATTTCTATGCACCACATATCTTTCACATGTGTTCGAAAAACCGGTTGATAGTGTATTTTTCTCGGTTTAAATAGAAAATCCCGGTGATAGGTTTTTTTGTGGCCAAAGGGATATGCTCCATGAAGATGCTCACCACAACCCCAAGAAAAACAAAATAATACACTGGGTATGATCAAAAACATTAGGAAACATAGGATCTTGCATGGGTAGCTGCGCATTGGTAACTCGTTTGTAATAAGCTGTTGATGTTAGGACTGTTGTATGGTGGCTAGTCGACATAATTGGGCAGGGTAGGTAAGAATATGCATGGAGATATAACATAGTTGCGCATTAAGGAGAGGGTGTGTAAAAGCGGGTTTTTTTTTGGAGGGGGGAGGGGGAGTGAGTTTTTGTTGTGTAGAGAGCCTTGTATGAGAGCTTTGGTTTTTGGAAGCAGAGTTTTGCTAAGAGAGCTGGTATATGGTTGTGAAGATAGCTGTGAATTGGGTTAGCTTTCCGTGGATTTGTTCTGCTTAGAGGGCGACGGGGAATTGTTGAGAAGATTTATCTCTCTCCAGAGTAGGAGATTGCCAGAGTGATTAAGGATTCTATTTGGGAGATTGTGTCCCAGAACCTCTAAGAGTGCACCACTATTGGAACTTGGGCGAAATTAAGGATTGCTCAAGCATCTCGCATTTATATTTGCCAGTTGAAGCCTACAAGCTGTGGGAGCAGTTTATATAGTTGTCGTTGATGATTTTGTTGAAGTTGAGAATATATAATTGTATTTTTTGTCATTGCCATCTGTGTGAGAGCTCTCTTGCTCTTTTGTGGTTTTCATTCATTTGCTCAATCCCGATTCCCAGAGTCTGTTATGTGTTACACAGTCTTCTTAGAATGCACAGATAATCAAGTTTTGTGAATTAAAGAGTTTTTCTTTGGTTTTGGTTCAATTTTGTGTTACGTGGGTGGAGCTCTTTAGAAGACTAGGTGATAATTGAAGAACTATTTAAGGTTGAGTTTGTTTTGGGGCCAGCCAGCCTGAGTAGTGGGGTTGATTCTGTGTCAGCTAGACATCAGAATAGTCAACAAGTTTTGTTGGGATCTTATTCTAATCTAAATTCTGAGGTATAGCTGACAATTTTGGATCTGTGTTTGAGGATAACTATGAGGAGGCTTGGTTATCTTACAGGATGTCTATGTCAGCAGTCTGACATTGGTGGTTAGTTGATAGTTTTTGAGGATTGGAGCTGGCTGTGTTTAAGTGTTTTGAGATCCCTATGGTGTTAGCTGACTCAAAGGAAAGATTTTATGTGTCAGCGAGGTCATTTAGGCTAGTTGGGTGGAAACAGTCCATTTGGAGGCAGCTCTGAACTTGGGTGGAAACAATCCATTTGGAGGCAGCTCTGAACTTGTAATAGTCAACAAAGAGATTAGGAGGTGATATCTCTATCACATCACATCATTCCCACATCAAATCACATCCAATCGCATCATCCACACATCAATCCACATCATCCATACATCCATCCACATCATCCACATCCATCCACATCAATCCACATTATCCATACATCCATCCACATCAATCCACATTATCCACACATCCATCCACATCATCAATCCATATTATCCACACATCCATCCACATCAATCCACATTATCCACACATCCATCCACATCATCCATACATCCATTCACGTCAATCCACACATCAACCCACATCACCCATACATCCATCCACATCCTCCATACATCCATCCACATCAATCCACATTATCCACACATCCATCCACATCTTCCATACATCCATCCACACGTCAATCCACATCATCCATACATCCATCCACATCAATCCACTTATCCACACATCAATCTCCACATCATCCATACATCCATTCACGTCAATCCACATTATCCACACATCAACCCACATCATCCATACATCCATTCAAGTCAATCCACATTACCCACACATCAATCCACATCATCCATACATCAATCCACATTATCTACACATCAATCCTCCAGACCATCCATATATCCATCCAGGTCAATCCACATTATCCACACATCAATCCACATCATTCATACATCCATCCACATATTAAAAAAAAATTCTTTATGCATCTTACTATGCATAAAATCAAAATTAATGAGAGTAACTCTTTTGAAATAAAAATAAATTTCTTCATGCATCTTTCTATGAATAAAATCAAAATTAATGAGAGTAACTCTTTTGAAATAAATAAAAATTTCTTTATGCATCTTTCTATGCATAAAATAAAAATTAATGAGAGTAACTCTTTTGAAATAAAAATAAATTCTTTATGCATCTTTCTATGCATAAAATCAAAATTTGATGAGAATAACACTTTTTGAATAAAATTCTTTATGCATCTTTCTATGCATAAAATCAAAATTAATGAGAATAAATCTTTTGAAGTAAAAAGAAATTCTTTATGCATATTTCTATGCATAAAATCAAAATTTGATGAGAATGACACTTTTAGAATAAAATTAAATTCTTTATACATCTTTTTATGCATAAAATCAAAATTCATGAGAATAACTCTTTTGGAATAAAAATAAATTATTTGTGCATCTTTCTATGCATAAAATCAAAATTTGATGAATAACTTTTTTGGAATAAAAATAAATTCTTTATGCATTTTTCTTTGCATAAAGTCAAAATTTGATGAAAGTAACTCTTTTATAATTAAAAAAATTTCTTTTATGCATCTATTTATACATAAATTCAATTTTATTGAAAGTAACACTTTTATAAAAAAATTCTTTTATGCATCTATTTATGCATAAAAAATAATTTTGATGAAAGTAACACTTTTATAATCAAAATATTCCCAATATGCATCTTTCTATGCATAGAAATTAATTCTAATAAAAATAACACTTTTATAATAAAAATATTTCTAATATGCATTTTTCTATGCATAGAATAAAAATAACACTTTTAGAAAACACAAGGGGTGGGGATTACTCTTTTTGAATAATAAAAAGATAAAACTTACTTCACCAAATTTAAGAAAATTTTGCCATAACCTCCTTTGTATAGCTGACCATTTTTTAGAATTTTTTTTACTAGAAATTATCCAAGATGATTTAAATCATTCTTATTTAATCAAGTTTCACTTTATTAAGAGTGAATAATATGAAAAGTTTAATTGCATCAATTTGATTACACATCTAGGATAAAGAAAGGCTGAATTCAATAATGAAGAGAAGGGGAAAAGCCTTTCCAGCAAGGCACAACATCCATTTTCATTTTAAAGAAAGCAAATGTAAGATCCCTGTTCCCACTGAGCAACGGATTCGGGGTACTGGCAGCGGAAGTAGCGCTTCTCGCGTGGGACAGGGGTCCCACACTCGGGGCCTCGCCCACGGATATCCGGATAAGAGACTAATCCGTCGGTTGTTCCAAAACCGAACCCGGAAAAACTTCCTTTACCGGAAAGCACGGGCGATTCCACCAGGATAACTTTTTACTCTAACGTAGTCAAGATCATTTCTGATTGAGATGATCCAATTACATCTATAAGATACTTGGTCAGTTCAAGGAAGAAACTTGCACTTGGATCATTGGGATCAACGCTTTTTTCCCCATTCAAGAGGCACAGCCGTTGATTCCTATCCATAGAACAGTTACTGTCCGGGATTTATTTTTTTTCTATCGTAAAAACAAAAGTTTGAGTCTCGATTTACGGATCCATCAGTCCAGCCTAACCCCATCCAATCCCATGGGTTAGCCAACCACCCAACCACTGTAATGATGGGATCCAATTAAGAATTTGGCTAGGTTTTGTCCCGGGTACCAAGGAAAAGAGTTCCAAGGCCCCCTAGCCGGATGTTCATGCAAAATAAAACTAGTCACACCACTCACACACCCAATATGAAATTGCCTTTTTCAACCAGATTCAGCCAGTTTAAAACAATCCTTTAATAAAACCATAGTATCACTGATCACAATCTTCCAATTTATCCCATTGATTCTTAATATCCCATCATTCCTTCATCAGAGTATATATGGCATCATTGGCAACTAGAACGCTCAGGGGCCGTTTCGATAGTTCCTAGCCCTTAATACTCGGCAATATAATCACTTATCAAGATGGACTCTCGTTGAAGATCAGCAAGATCAACCAACAGATCCATATAAGGGGCCATGGACTCATCCATTGAAGACCAGCAAGGTCAATCAACCAGATCCATGCCCGATTTCAGAAAACAACTCCAACTCTGTTCCAATATCTTCCTCGACGCACGCGTGGGTATCCTAGGCGACCCAGAGCCCGAGCACCGTATGGTCAGCACCCTCTAGGATCCTTCGCAGGTGACCTAGCGCTTCACGCATAGGCCGCTTCCTTGGCCCCTCATCCACCGTACCGGAAGCTCACCATTTTAATCGCACCGAGGCTGGTCAAGACCTCGGCCGACCTTGCTACGCGAGACGTCCTTCATTGACTCCCCGTCAGCAGTTGCAACTTTACCATCACGACCTTAATCACAAGACGGTCAAAATGCTCCCCCCAGCATTCTTGACATAAAACAATCTTTTACAAACAGCATTTACAAACAGCATTTACAAACAGTTTACAATACAATTTCTATTTTAACTTTCATTTTTCCACATTATCCCTCATCAGTCTACATTACTTATTCCATATTCCATTTATATGTATACTCATCCCATCACATCATTTCCATCTCATCACTCAGATTCCCTCGCATCACATATCGTATATTCACATCCATACATCCACATCTATATGCGTACATTCACATCTACATCTCTATGCATACATCCACATCCACATTCACATTCACCTCCATACATCTACATCTATATGCATACATCCACCTCCACATTCACATCCACATCTATACATCTACATCTACATGCATACATCCACTTCTACATCCACATCTACATCTATACACCTACATCTACATGCATACATCCACATCTCCATTCACATCTACATCTATACATCTACATCTACATGCATCCATCCACCTCCACATCCACATCTACATCTCTACATCTACATCTACATGCATCCCTCCATATCTCCATTCACATCTACATCTATACATCTACATCTACATGCATCCATCCACATCTCCATTTACATCCTCATCTACACATCTATTTCTACATGTATACATCCACATCTCCATGCATACATCCACCTCCACATTCACACTCACATCCATACCTCTACATCTACATGCAAACATCCATATCTCCATGCATAATAATATTCTTTTAATTAATCTAGGATGATAGTTCCTAGAATATGGTAGGAAGTCCTCTTTTTATGCTTTGAATGAAATTATTTTATGCGTAATTTCTATAAAAATTTTGCCATAGCTCCGCTACTATGACTGATAAATCTCAATTTTTTCTAAGGGATAAGGCTCATTATTAAAGAAATAATTAGAATGGTCTCTAATTGGATCATCAATCCATAATGGTCTCTAATTGGATCATTAAGAAAATAATTAGAATGGTCTTTAATTGGATCATCAATCCATAATGGATTGAATCATCAATATACATAAACTAAAAGCATAGAAAAAAGCCATTAATTTGGCCTCAAGCATAGCTTAATCTTGGATTAAGGAAAAGCTTTATGAAAAGCTTCATTTGGATTAAGAATGGGTCATGAGTATGACCATTTCTTGAGTGAGAGAGAGAAATTACATAAAAACCATTAGAATTTAAACATAAATGGAAATTAACTTCTATAGCATTTATTAAATTATGTAACTCTTCACTACTATTCACCAATTAACTTCAATAGCACTTAAAAAACCATACCAATTAAACTTCTCAAGCTTGAGAGGGGTTGAGAAGAGAGAATCATTGAGTAATTATAGAAAAGATCAAAATTCAATATACTTACCTTATAATTTGCTTGATTCTTTATTCACGGTAGAGGCCCCCAACCAATCAATTGGTTTAGTATGTTGATGGAGTCACCAATGGGGATTGAAGAAAGAGAGAAGTATCAAAAACTAGTGAATTATTAAAGAATTCACAGTTCTTGGCTTAGGTAGAGTAGAGTAACAATGCATAAGACACTCTATATTTTGGCTTAGGTGGAGTAGAGTAACAAAGCATAAGACCCTATCTATTTTGGCTTAGGTGGAGTAGAGTAACAAAGCATAAGACACTATCTATTTTGGCTTGGGTGGAGTAGAGTAACAAAGCATAAGACACTATCTATTTTGGCTTAGGTGGAGTAGAGTAACAAGGCATAAGACACTATCTATTTTGGCTTAGGTGGAGTAGAGTAACAAAGCATAAGACACTATATTTTTTTCAACAAGGGGAGGCTTCTATTTATAGGAAAATTTGAGCTCCTAACCAAACAAATTGATTCTAGAATTTTCCAAGTCAGTTAGGGCACTTTTTGACCATTTTTAGGTCAGTTAAGCTAACTTTTTGGAACTAGACTTGAATGAGGAGAGAGGAGAGATGAAATATCTCAATTTTTATGAGTTTAAAACTCATTCAAGCATGTGAAATATGCACTTCCTTTAAAGAACTCCCCTTCCTTACATATGTGTCAAAATTCTATTGCTCATAGTTTTTTTACTAATAAATCTTGTACATTTTCAACTCTTCATCTTATGTGAAATATGCACCTTCTTTAAAGAAATCCCCTTCCTTACATATGTGTCATAATGAAATCATTTTAATATTGCTCATAGTTTTTTACTAATAATCCTTGTACATTTTCAACTCTTCATCTTATGTGAAATATGCACCTTCTTTAAAGAAATCCCCTTCCTTACATATGTGTCATAATGAAATCATTTTAATATTGCTCATAGTTTTTTACTAATAATCCTTGTACATTTTCAACTCTTCATCTTATGTGAAATATGCACCTCCTTTAAAGAACTCCCCTTCCTTACAAATGTGTCATAATGAAATCATTTTAATATTGCTCATAGTTTTTTACTAATAAACCATGTACATTTTCAACTCTTCATCTTATGTGAGCATTTACTCATTTTTGGGTATCTTCTTTTACAAATTGGATTTATCTCCTCCCTACACATGGATTGATGCTATTGGCCCCTAGGAACCTTAATTGGACCATAATCTAAAAATTTCTGAAAATCTAGACCCTTAGACTAAGGTTCTTTATACCTATTTCCAATTAATTCCAATTGCACATTGGAAAATTCTTTTTGAATTTCTGTTTCAGGGGAACTTATTTTAATAAGATGAGATATTTTTCTATCCAAAAATATTCAAAATCTAAATATTCTCTCTCTAGAATAATTTTCTCTCTCTAGGTTAAAACAGTTAGAAACAAGGTCTTTATATTTCTGAAGAGGGATTGATTACAGGGGAAGATACTAGACATCAAAAGGGGTTGGGGGAGGAATCTTACATTCTACCCCACTTAAAAAACGCGAGATGTCCTCATCTCGCAACTTGGGATAATTTCGCAAGATGCACGAATATGAGACTTAGAGAGAAATTTTAATCACGATTAACCACCAAGAAAAGTCTTAAAGAGAGCAAGATTCAAAATAAGAACAAGATTTAAACTTTATTCATTCACAGAACTTATACAGTAAAGATAGAAGAATTCTTTACACTTCCATAAGCCCGTCCATCATATGGTCACAAAAGCAGTCCTCACAAGCTGCACAAGTATAGGGTAACTCATCTATGGGAATGATTCTGCTGGTTATTGCTGCACCTATCTCAGTGGTATGAGGTGATCTAACAAAAGGACCTCTGAGAGGCAAGCCAAAAACGGGGTAAAGGCATATCTTCTCATGAGGAAGAAAACATGCCAGTAAGAAGACCCGCTCAGAAAACCCAAGATGCCTTGATCTCATGACACAGTAGTATCGGGGACCCAACCCCAAAGCTTCAATAACCATGGCCAAGCGGACATTGTTACGAAAGTGTTGCTGACCCCAGGGTGTTACCCTAGTTATGTTTTGATAGGTCCGCCATTTGGTCTGCGCTACAGAAGTTCCTAGGTGAGGAAAAAGTGAGCGCTCATACTGTTCTATAAAGTCTTTCTTCACAGACTCTCTTGCATCTTGAAGGTGAGAAATCATCAGGGATAAAACTAATTCCTGTTGCCAAGCCATGAAGGAGATTAAGAAAGAAAGGAGATTGATGGGAGTAAGATTACTGTGAGCGACAAGTAAAAGTTACGACTTATATAAAGGAAGGAGCTAGCGTAACCTAGAAGCCAACGGTAACTTGCCACTGAAGTTTTACCGTCTTTCCATGATTTGTGTTTGACACATTTTTCTATAGAAGGCATTAAGAATTTTGAGATGAGGAGATAAAAGAAACTTGTAGGCTAAGTCACCTACTTTCATTGAATTCAGATATAAGGATCACAATATCTGGGGGATAACTTCTTATACTCCCCAAGAGATAAAGAACTTCTTTTGGGCCGTACTCGAATGAAAACCAAAACCTTGGTATCCAAAACACCGATTCTCACTTCTAAACTCATTGTTCTAAATCCTTAAAACAGGCGTGACTCCTGAGAAGTATTCTAGGAAAAGGGTCTTCCTTTTTTAAACAGAAATTTTCTTTTATTTTAGAGAGGGAATAATTATAAGATCAGAAAGGAAGATTCTTACTCCAGTATACCTCGAAGGTTGGGGAGGAATCTTACATTCTACCCCACTTAAAAAGTGCGAGATGTCCTCATCTCGCAAGGTAGAGGACAGATCTTTTTCTTAAGATCCAATTTTATTCTGGGGTTGCTTATATTCTTGGTCAACCCAACAGAACACTGGGATAAATATCCCTTATATAGAACTCATCATTACATAACAATTCATTCAGACCATATCATTCATATCTTTAACATGATAATGGTCCATTAGACCGAAAAGTTTCCTTCGGAAGATTCCTCCACGGAAATTTCAGTCAAGTAAGTTCTCAATTTGACATCCCTTAACTTGATCTACCGGTCAAGTATTAACAGTAGCAATCTGACAACACAACCCACTAATCTCATAGTGATTTGCTGAATTCGTTATCATCATTCTAGTTATGAATATCATCACAGGGACTCGTCCCATTCCCCCTCATTGTGGTTTCATTATATTTCAACTAATTTTTAAAAATCAACATTTTTCAATCAGCATTTTCAATCAGAATCCAAATCAATTCATCAATTCTCAAACAGAATTAAAAATCATATCAATCACATTCGAAATCATCATCTAGATAGCATTAACGCTTATAATTTCAAGTCTTAGATTTACTCGTATATACTGTCAGTAAAGAGCTGCAGTATACTCTCGGTATATACGGGTAGTCACGGCCCTTGGAATTATAAGGTAAATACTATCATGTCTAGGCCTCAAGCAAGTCAGGGATTCTATATAATTGCGGTACTTCCATCTGAAGACCCAATTACCAAATTACGACTTTCAGTTTGAATATCAAATTGTATGAATTATATCACACAATTATAACCTTTTTGTGTTTCTTGATAAATTTTTGACATATTTGTCTTCTCAGTTGATCTTTATTAACCAAATGCTCTGATACCAACTGTAAGATCCCTGTTCCCACCGAGCAACGGATTCGGGGTACTGGCAGCGGAAGTAGCGCTTCTCGCGCGGGACAGGGGTCCCACACTCGGGGCCTCGCCCACGGATATCCGGATAAGAGACTAATCCGTCGATTGTTCCAAAACCGAACTCGGAAAAACTTCCTTTACCGGAAAGCACGGGCGATTCCACCAGGATAACTTTTTACTCTAACGTAGTCAAGATCATTTCTGATTGAGATGATCCAATTACATCTATAAGATACTTGGTCAGTTCAAGGAAGAAACTTGCACTTGGATCATTGGGATCAACGCTTTTTTCCCCATTCAAGAGGCACAGCCGTTGATTCCTATCCATAGAACAGTTACTGTCCGGGATTTATTTTTTTTCTATCGTAAAAACAAAAGTTTGAGTCTCGATTTACGGATCCATCAGTCCAGCCTAACCCCATCCAATCCCATGGGTTAGCCAACCACCCAACCACTGTAGTGATGGGATCCAATTAAGAATTTGGTTAGGTTTTGTCCCGGGTACCAAGGAAAAGAGTTCCAAGGCCCCCTAGCCGGATGTTCATGCAAAATAAAACTAGTCACACCACTCACACACCCAATATGAAATTGCCTTTTTCAACCAGATTCAGCCAGTTTAAAACAATCCTTTAATAAAACCATAGTATCACTGATCACAATCTTCCAATTTATCCCATTGATTCTTAATATCCCATCATTCCTTCATCAGAGTATATATGGCATCATTGGCAACTAGAACGCTCAGGGGCCGTTTCGATAGTTCCTAGCCCTTAATACTCGGCAATATAATCACTTATCAAGATGGACTCTCGTTGAAGATCAGCAAGATCAACCAACAGATCCATATAAGGGGCCATGGACTCATCCATTGAAGACCAGCAAGGTCAATCAACCAGATCCATGCCCGATTTCAGAAAACAACTCCAACTCTGTTCCAATATCTTCCTCGACGCACGCGTGGGTATCCTAGGCGACCCAGAGCCCGAGCACCGTATGGTCAGCACCCTCTAGGATCCTTCGCAGGTGACCTAGCGCTTCACGCATAGGCCGCTTCCTTGGCCCCTCATCCACCGTACCGGAAGCTCACCATTTTAATCGCACCGAGGCTGGTCAAGACCTCGGCCGACCTTGCTACGCGAGACGTCCTTCATTGACTCCCCGTCAGCAGTTGCAACTTTACCATCACGACCTTAATCACAAGACGGTCAAAATGCTCCCCCCAGCATTCTTGACATAAAACAATCTTTTACAAACAGCATTTACAAACAGTTTACAATACAATTTCTATTTTAACTTTCATTTTTCCACATTATCCCTCATCAGTCTACATTACTTATTCCATATTCCATTTATATGTATACTCATCCCATCACATCATTTCCATCTCATCACTCAGATTCCCTCGCATCACATATCGTATATTCACATCCATACATCCACATCTATATGCGTACATTCACATCTACATCTCTATGCATACATCCACATCCACATTCACATTCACCTCCATACATCTACATCTATATGCATACATCCACCTCCACATTCACATCCACATCTATACATCTACATCTACATGCATACATCCACTTCTACATCCACATCTACATCTATACACCTACATCTACATGCATACATCCACATCTCCATTCACATCTACATCTATACATCTACATCTACATGCATCCATCCACCTCCACATCCACATCTACATCTCTACATCTACATCTACATGCATCCCTCCATATCTCCATTCACATCTACATCTATACATCTACATCTACATGCATCCATCCACATCTCCATTTACATCCTCATCTACACATCTATTTCTACATGTATACATCCACATCTCCATGCATACATCCACCTCCACATTCACACTCACATCCATACCTCTACATCTACATGCAAACATCCATATCTCCATGCATAATAATATTCTTTTAATTAATCTAGGATGATAGTTCCTAGAATATGGTAGGAAGTCCTCTTTTTATGCTTTGAATGAAATTATTTTATGCGTAATTTCTATAAAAATTTTGCCATAGCTCCGCTACTATGACTGATAAATCTCAATTTTTTCTAAGGGATAAGGCTCATTATTAAAGAAATAATTAGAATGGTCTCTAATTGGATCATCAATCCATAATGGTCTCTAATTGGATCATTAAGAAAATAATTAGAATGGTCTTTAATTGGATCATCAATCCATAATGGATTGAATCATCAATATACATAAACTAAAAGCATAGAAAAAAGCCATTAATTTGGTCTCAAGCATAGCTTAATCTTGGATTAAGGAAAAGCTTTATGAAAAGCTTCATTTGGATTAAGAATGGGTCATGAGTATGACCATTTCTTGAGTGAGAGAGAGAAATTACATAAAAACCATTAGAATTTAAACATAAATGGAAATTAACTTCTATAGCATTTATTAAATTATGTAACTCTTCACTACTATTCACCAATTAACTTCAATAGCACTTAAAAAACCATACCAATTAAACTTCTCAAGCTTGAGAGGGGTTGAGAAGAGAGAATCATTGAGTAATTATAGAAAAGATCAAAATTCAATATACTTATCTTATAATTTGCTTGATTCTTTATTCACGGTAGAGGCCCCCAACCAATCAATTGGTTTAGTATGTTGATGGAGCCACCAATGGGGATTGAAGAAAGAGAGAAGTATCAAAAACTAGTGAATTATTAAAGAATTCACAGTTCTTGGCTTAGGTAGAGTAGAGTAACAATGCATAAGACACTCTATATTTTGGCTTAGGTGGAGTAGAGTAACAAAGCATAAGACCCTATCTATTTTGGCTTAGGTGGAGTAGAGTAACAAAGCATAAGACACTATCTATTTTGGCTTAGGTGGAGTAGAGTAACAAAGCATAAGACACTATCTATTTTGGCTTGGGTGGAGTAGAGTAACAAGGCATAAGACACTATCTATTTTGGCTTAGGTGGAGTAGAGTAACAAAGCATAGGACACTATATTTTTTTCAACAAGGGGAGGCTTCTATTTATAGGAAAATTTGAGCTCCTAACCAAACAAATTGATTCTAGAATTTTCCAAGTCAGTTAGGTCACTTTTTGACCATTTTTAGGTCAGTTAAGCTAACTTTTTGGAACTAGACTTGAATGAGGAGAGAGGAGAGATGAAATATCTCAATTTTTATGAGTTTAAAACTCATTCAAGCATGTGAAATATGCACTTCCTTTAAAGAACTCCCCTTCCTTACATATGTGTCAAAATTCTATTGCTCATAGTTTTTTTACTAATAAATCTTGTACATTTTCAACTCTTCATCTTATGTGAAATATGCACCTTCTTTAAAGAAATCCCCTTCCTTACATATGTGTCATAATGAAATCATTTTAATATTGCTCATAGTTTTTTACTAATAATCCTTGTACATTTTCAACTCTTCATCTTATGTGAAATATGCACCTTCTTTAAAGAAATCCCCTTCCTTACATATGTGTCATAATGAAATCATTTTAATATTACTCATAGTTTTTTACTAATAATCCTTGTACATTTTCAACTCTTCATCTTATGTGAAATATGCACCTCCTTAAAAGAACTCCCCTTCCTTACAAATGTGTCATAATGAAATCATTTTAATATTGCTCATAGTTTTTTACTAATAAACCATGTACATTTTCAACTCTTCATCTTATGTGAGCATTTACTCATTTTTGGGTATCTTCTTTTACAAATTGGATTTATCTCCTCCCTACACATGGATTGATGCTATTGGCCCCTAGGAACCTTAATTGGACCATAATCTAAAAATTTCTGAAAATCTAGACCCTTAGACTAAGGTTCTTTATACCTATTTCCAATTAGTTCTAATTGCACATTGGAAAATTCTTTTTGAATTTCTGTTTCAGGGGAACTTATTTTAATAAGATGAGATATTTTTCTATCCAAAAATATTCAAAATCTGAATATTCTCTCTCTAGAATAATTTTCTCTCTCTAGGTTAAAACAGTTAGAAACAAGGTCTTTATATTTCTGAAGAGGGATTGATTACAGGGGAAGATACTAGACATCAAAAGGGGTTGGGGGAGGAATCTTACAGCAAAAATAAGATAACCATAAAATAGAATAAGAAAGAGTAGAATTTCTTACTTACTAGGAGTTTTGTGAGCTTTCCTTTGGCTTGATGGTTTGAGGGATCTACTCTTGTTTGCAACAAGAGTGGCCATCAATTCTTTTGAAGAGAAAATGGTCAAAAAAGAAATGAATTATCAATGAATTCACTCTTTTTGGCTCTGGGAGGAGTAGAGTAACAGTGCATAAAACACTATCAACCATTTACAAAGGGGGAGGCTTCATTTATAGGAAAAAGTGAGCCTCTAACCAAGCAAACTAATTCTAGAATTTTCCAAATCAGTTTGGTCAATTTTTGACCATTTTTAGGTCAGTTTAGCTTACTTTTTGGATCTAGTTGAAGCAGGAGAGAGGAGAGATGAAAATATCTCATTATTTGTGAGTTTAAAACTCAACCACACATGTCAAATAGGTGCCTCCTTCATGAGGGAAATTCCCCACACTGAGGTGTCAAAAAATACATCATTTCTTCTAAATATCTCTTCTTTTTTAACTAATAACCTCGTCCTTAGTCAACTCTTCATCTTATGTGAGCATTTACTCATTTTTGGGGGATTTTCTTTTATTCTTCCATTTATCTCCTCCCTACATTTGGATTAATCTAGTTGGTCCATAGGAACCTTAATTCAAAAATTTCAGAAAATCTGGACCCTTAGGCTAAGGTCCTTTTTATCTGATTTCAATTTATTCCAATTGCACATTGGAAATTTCTTTTTGAATATCCATTTCAGAGGAAACCATTTTAGACACTAGGAGGATTTTTATATCAAAAAATATCTCAATTTTGAATTACCTCCCTCTAGACATTTTCTCTCTCTAGGCCAAAACAGGGTAAAACAGGATCTTTCTTTTATTTCAGAGAGAGGGGAATAATTATAAGATTAGAAGGGGAGGTTCTTACACCTGCACACCTCCAAAGACAGAGGGAGGAGTCTTACAAAGGGGATGAAGTTGGAAGGTCATGCACCACTTAGGCCTTTATAACCATCAGTTTAGGGTCCATTTGGGATATGGTTAGGTGGAGAATCAAATTACTATTCTTCTAAGTCCTCATGCTTATAATGTAAGGCGAACTACATTGCTATCAGAGCTAAGTTCTTTCTCTTCCATATTTCCATTGGGCCACTCATTGCTAACTCTAAATATACTTATACCCATTAATCTCTACACCTAAATCTCTTTCTATTCATCTCCATAAGCTAATCCCTATATTTCTCAAATGTTCTCCATAAAAAAATACATCTTGCCTAATGCATTGGGTATATCTCTTGCCTAATAAATTGGGCATCATTTAGAGTTTAAAATGGAGAAAATTGAGTACAAGACAACCTTGAAGGATCATTGAAGAAAATATCAACAAGGAGGAATCAACGAAATTATTCTCCACAGCATTAAGGATAATTCATATATACCCAACCAATTAAGTTCATTGTGTTGCATTTTTTTTTTGCTTTGTAAGAAGTTTTCCATTTTCCTTAGTGTTAGAGTAAATGGCTTCCCAATGTGGGAAGAGGGTGCAAAGGATAAAAATGGCGAGAAGGGGAAAAACCTAATGTCCTCTTTCCATATTGAAGAGGATATTACAAAACCAAATGAAATAGATATGCAAGATTTAGACTTTAATTCTTACGAGGATATGAAAATGAAGGAGATGAAAGAAAACAATTCTAGAATAGAAAACAAACTTGAGAAAATTATGGGTCTTCTTAGCTCCTTGATGGGAGGGAAAGAATTAAGAGAAAAAGAAATATCTAAAAGTAACATTCCTAAGAGAAGGGAAAAACTCTTAAAAAATGATAAACATAATTGAAGAGGGTCACAAAACTAGAGACTAGGGTATGGTATTCAAATATCTAAAGGCACCCACTTTTCCTGGATAGGAGAAGGAGGGAAATAAAGATATGGTCCATATTTTTCTACAAAAATGGTAAGATTTTCATCTTTTAAGAAATGTGCCTGATCATAACCATCCCATTGAAGCTAGCCTATCCTTACAATGCAAAGCTTATAAGTGGTGGATGAGTTCAATGGAAGCTAAGAATTCTTGGCATTCACTCAAGGAGTTATTCTTAAAGGAATATCTTCGTGAAAATGAACAAGACCAAAATTGGGAGGAGTGAGATAATTGTTCTATGGAATAAAAGAGTTTAAATCTCACTCAATATATAGCTTGCTATAGAGAAATTATCTTAAAGATATGGGAATAGACAATTTTCAAAAAGTAAGAGGCTTGAAAAGGGAGTACAAGAAGAAAGTTCACTCCAAAGCTCCAAAAACTTAGATGAGGCTATACGATTTGGAAAATTGTTTTACAATACCATGGGTAATGGTAATTTTAAAGAAAAAGATAAAATGCTTTCATATAAACCTTATGGAGAAAATTTTGCCTCTCAAGAAAGAAAGAACCTTCAAAAAAAGCAAAACTCCAATCCTAAAGAAATATTTTGAGAGAATTGTAAAAAAGAAAATTGTTTCTCTTGCCTTGATCCAGGACATGATAAAAACATTGTCTAGTCCCAAGAACAGAACTTACTCGGAATGGTAATGATAAACCTAAAGAAAAATTAGTGCACACTATTCAAGTGTTGACACTTAAGATTCTGCTAAATATAAGTCAGCCTAGGTTTGTCATTTTGATGAAAAGAATTGTTGTATGGTGGCAAAATCTATGTGGGAACCATGATTTGGTTCGAGTGCATGAAAATATTACAAATAAACAAGTTAAAATCCTCATACATAATACGTCCACACATAAGGTTTGAAATTAAAACTTGGTTAAGAACTTAAGTTTTCTCAAGTCTTAAGTTCTCATAAGTATATAGTATCTTTAGCCAATGGCTATGTTAAAGATGAGTGGGATACTATGGTAAAACAAATTGGGATAAAGATTCAAGCGTATGACGCACTTTTGGATTTTCATGTGATGTGTCTATTGACCACAGATGTAATTCTTGGGAGAGAATGGTTATTTTCACTCGGGTAACCACCTTTGAGAAGCTATTTGCATAATAAACTAACATTTGATCATAAAGGAGAATTTATTACATTGCAAAGAGAGCACAATGTATCGTCTTCTCCTTTGATATGTAATATTAAGCTCCAAAAGCTTCATCAAGATAATGAAATAGAACAAATGTTTTTGTGTTATGCAATGCCTCAAACACTGTTGTGGACAAAATCGGTAACATTTTTTGAAAACGAGAAAATTTTGGCATCTTTCAAAGATTCCATAAAAAAAGTTCAATTTTTTACCTCTTTTAAAAAGTGGTCTACGCATGCGTACAATAGTGCCAAAAAACGATAGTATTTTGGGCGCTTTACATGTTTCTTACAAAAGTTGACATGAAAAAAAAGACTTCGTTTTGCTTACTTTTAAAGATTATAATTGAAAATCTAATAATAAGTTTTCAAAAAACATGCCAAATAGAGACAATGTTTATTATTTAGATCTTTAATCCATTTAAAAAATGATACAACTGTAAAAAGAAGGTATTTTCTAAACATATAGCTTATGGCATAGTTATGGTTCCTTATAATCATTGCTACAACATCACTAGTTGATGTGCTTTTCCCTGAGAAGGTAGACGAGGCATCCTCTTCTTCACTATCTACCATAAATACATTTTTTTTCTTCTATGTGTACACTTGAAGTTTAGACTCCTTGGGTCATCTTCCATGTTAGCATGATTGAGGATGTGCACAGAGTGCAACTATAAAAAACTATTTATATAATTACATTACAAAAGCGTTATCTTGATACAATTATTATCTTAATTATAAAACCCTATTTTGGCTCTTGATGAGATTAGTATTAAAATCCATTTTGAAGCTCTTGAGTATCACAATTTCTTAATTGATAATACATACTTTTAAAAATGAGTGTGATTATTTTTTAAAAGTTGTCTAATTTTAAAAAATAATCACACTCATTTTTAAAGAAGATGTGTCTTTTGATGTGACAAAAAAGGGTTAAGTGGTAATTTTAGTTATTAAATGAGTTTAGAAAGTATGAAAAAGCTCGCTTTAAGAAATAAAAGTTTAAACTTTCCAAAATACTTTTTTGTAAAATATCAGGTAGGGACTTAGGTTCAAATCCTATTAGTTACTATACATAGTAAGGATGTTTTAGCTACAACATTTGTGGCCAACTTAATGCTGAGTAAGAACTTCTCAGCTAAGAGTTCATGTTTTCCATCAACTTGATACAAAACATCAACTTTTATGAAAATTTGATATTTTGCATCAAGTTGATGTAAAACATTACTTTATATTCAAAACAGTAACTTTATATGTAATAGATCAAGTTTTCTACATTACTTGATGTTTTGTATCAACGTTATGCAAAACATCAACTTCCCACAAAACTTGATGTTTTGCATTAACTTTGCTTTTGTGAAAAAGTTGATGTTTAAATAGATATAAAACATAAACTTTTTCATAAAACTTGATGTTTTGTATAAACTTTGATGCAAAACATCAAGTTTTATGAAAACATTGATGATTTGCATCAACTCGATGCAAAACATCAACTTTTAGGCTAAAAGTTGATATTTTGTATCGACTTGATGTAAAACATCAACTTTTCCACACAACTCAATGTTTTGCATCGAGTTGATGCAAACCATCAACTTTTCCACATAACTTGATGTTTTGCATCAAAGTTGATTTAAAACATCAACTCTACCACAAAACTTGATGTTTTGCATCAAGTTTCAGATGCTCTGGAGGAGAAGAAAGTTGGAGGATCAAAGATAGATCTTCACAAATGGCCTACTTTAGCGATTTCGACCACGTACGCATGCTCAAATGACCTATTCCATAAATTTTGAGTACCAACACAACTATCTTTTGATGCGATGTTGTGTAGATGTCAAAAAGTGATTTTTTGATACAGCAAATCGCTTTGTGACATCTGCACATTACATCGAAACATAGTCATGTTGGTACTCAAAATTTAAGGAACAAGTCGTTTGAGTATGCTTACGCAAACGCAATCGCTATAACATGCCATTTGTGAAAATTGACCTTGGATCCTCCAACTTTCTTCTCCAGAGCATCTGAAACTTGATGCAAAACATCAAGTTTTGTCAACTTTGATGCAAAACATCGAGTTTTGTGAAAAAGTTCATGTTTTGCATCAACTTTAATGTAAAACATCAACTTTTAGGGGGCTATTTTTCTTAACTTTGAAATATATTAACATTTTTTATGAGAAATTATTTTATTTTTATCACCAATAAATCTGTAAAAGCTCATTCCAAATAGTAGATAGTAGCCAATAAAACCACAAAACTTATAAATCATAGAATTATAAGTAGAACATAGGTTTACAGCTAAGGACCTAAAAAACTTACATGGTCGTAACCTTTGACTACAAATTTGAGACGAGGTCATTTAAAAAATGCTTGTCTATGTTACCATATGTAACCTTTGTATCATAAATAATATCGCTACATGATGGTAGATGCCAAAAAATCATGATAACTGAAGAGCTAGATGAGATAATCAATGATGACCTGTAATCCATTGGTTTTAATCCAAATGTGCAAGACTTCATTAATTTAGAATACCACGAGTCATTGATTCACCAATCTTGATTTTTGTTCTACAATTTAATTTTAAAGCTCAAGAACTATAATAAGCAAATACATGTGGTGCGACCATCTATGTTGAGGAGGGGGTGCATGTGAGCTTGGACTCTGCCATGCCTATGTGCAGTAGTATGCTCTCCAACATAGGGGACCTTGAATCTACTGTCATCGCGTTGTCGTGCCATGGCACGTCTATGATGTGAAACCGTGCATGTGAGTTCATCAAATACACATCCAGGTGCATGAGGTTATGTGCCATGACGAGTCATTATATGATGCCATGTACATATGTTCATATTGTATATGAGGTTCAATAAGACAAGCTGAGGCTGAGTCAGATTTAGGAGTTTTTTGTATATGAGTATGGAGGATGATGTTTTTGCTGTTACTCAGAGTTCATGGGCAAGTTAGAAGCATCCAGAAATATATGATGGCATGAGGGTAAACCAATGCTCAAAGGAATGCATTTATAAAGGCATGAAGAAATATTTGAATGGGCAATTGGAGATTCTAGAGTTCATTGAATGTTGGGGAAATGTTCGGATAGAAAACTGCACTTGGATTTCATGGATCATCATGTAGAAGCATATGTATTTTACGTATATCTAATGCGGAGAGTGGAGATAGGGAACATGGAGCTAGTAAGTATGTTTTCATAGAGGTGCTAATGCCTTGGTAGTCTTGTGGTTAAGGTTTGCTACCTTAATGCTAAGGTTATGTTTTATAACCTTAGTGCTAAGGTTAACAAAATGTTGGGAGATTTCTAGAAAAGGCGCAGCCTTTCCTTATGGCATGGACAGCTGGCAGAACGTGGAGGGGGGGGCCGCCGAAATCGCCGTGGGAAAGAGAAAACGCGCCGGAGCTTCACGGCGAAAACCAGTGTGTAGGAGATTTTATGCAGCGTTGAAGTTCAGCGTCCAAATCTACCAGAAAATTTAACTCTTTGAATATATTATCTGATTATGCCTTGTAGGTGCTAGAATTATAGAGTAATTCTAGAGCTACTTAATGATGTATTTATTGGGAAAATCATTTTCAAACCAGTCTGCAGCGATGCTTCTCCACTTCATTATCCTTCGCATAATCGGCGAGCTGAATATATTTGGGAAAACAAATTAGAAGATCCACGTGTGCGAATCGTAAGTGGAGTTTTCTTTTTGTTATTTATTCTCTTAACTTGCTCTATGTGAATGGAGAAAATCGAATGTTTGATAAATCAAAAAGAAAATGGAAATGAATAGCGAGACCATGGGGAAAAGGCTAAAGAATTTGGAGCTCGATGATTGGTGAAAAATGCATTGAAGCTGAGGGAAATTTGCCTTACTTTCTTCTCATATGGATTTGAAAATTATGAGTATGACAAAGCTATGCCAAATGCAAAATTTTGCTTGTGAGATGTTAGGATATTAAGGCAGGTTTTCAGGTGATAAAGGATATCTCGAAATAATGGTTTTGAGGGCACTGGATGTAACACATGCATACTGGAAAAATTAGAAAGCTTTATTATGCCCACATGAAAATGATTCAAAGGATTTCATGCAATTCTGTGCAATTATCTGGATGAAATCAAGGATGTATTGAGGGAAGAGGACACATGTATTTATCAATGGAAATAATGATGTTCAATACTCCTTGGGAAGTCTTGTACGTGAAATACCTTGTTGGAATTGACATTCACTCTCACAGCTAGAAGTTTCGTACTTTCCTGGCTGTACCGCACACTTCACGACAGTTTTTGGTGAACCCGACGTGAAACTGCTGGGGTGAGAGTGTGGTGAAACATACAGCGAAGCTATGGCTGAGAATTCTGAGGGCCAGGGGGTTCATTTTGACCCCGGAGTTATGCAGATGTTCCAAATGTTTTCCATGTACATGCAACAGCAACAAGCTGCTGAGAGGGGACAGATTTCCATGACCAAAGCCTTACAATCAATTGTGAAAAAGGTAGATCAATTTGATGGGAAGGACATTACAAAGTATCTGCGCAATTATATAAAGGAGATGGAGCTAAATAGGGTGACCGAGGAGGATATGGTTCGAAGTTTCGAGTTGGTATGCGTTCCTGAAATAAGAGAGTGCATAAAAGGATTGCAGACAGCACAAGGTGGCAGAAATTGGGAAGAATTCAAACTTGCTTTAAAAGATGAATACTTCATGGAGGATTCTGAGCGAGTGACCAAACGAACTTTTTTGGAATGGGTCACAAAACCTAAAATGGGAATTTCTGCCACAGAATTGCTAAGGGAGTTTGAGAAGCGTTATGCCCAGTTGTCAAGAATAGAGCATGCAACTTTAGACAGAGAAAAGACAGAGCTCTTCTTGCAGGCAGCTGGGAAAGATCTCCAGGAGACATTGGAAATCCTCCTTGAGGATAAAAATACAGAGCAAGGATTAAAGAGTGATTGGAATGATGTTGAGGATGCAGTCACTATGTTAGCAAAGCGGCAGCGGAGGAGGGATAAAATGGTGATGGGATCTGCAACCCCCATAGCTGCTGTTACCCCTGAGAGTTTATCCAAGCCAGCTGCCACAATTCCTAAGATAGATGGGCCGATGGATGAGCTTATCAAGGGTATGCGTGATTTAAAATTAAAGATGTCCAGGATCGAAGAAAAAGGTCTACCATTGGGGCAGGCTTCTATGCAAAGGCCTCAAATCAAAGAAGGGTTTACATATAGATGCATATGGTGTGATGACCCAGAGCATGCAAAGAAGGATTGTACCAGCTATAAAGAAGCTCTTAAGAATCAACTTGTGTTCTTCAAAGATGGGAAAATCCATCTTACAGAGACTGGTCTTCCGCTGAGTACAAACTTTGGGAAAGGAGGGATGAAAAAGCTGGTAGAGGATATGGTTGCTAGTCATGCCATTTCTATGATCGAAGCAGCAACCTATGGATTAAAGGTTGGTCAACAAAAGCAGGGATTTGAGAATGATGAGGATTATGAGAATGAGAATTTTTGGCCGTCAACAATGGAATTAATTGCATCAAGGAAAGTGTCAAAGCAAGCTTTGCATGAGGCAGGTGATTGTATACGCCTTGAGACTGGCTGGGAGGAGCCTGTGGATTCTTTATCCATTCATGCCTATATTGCCAAATGCCAAAATAATGAGGCACAGGTAGAGGAGAAACGTAAAAGGGAAAATGAGGAAGGAGGGCCATCAAAAAGAGTTACACGTGGAAGTGAAAAGAAGGATCCTGGGCCATCACATATGCCTCCACAGCAAAGCAGACCTCCACATGATGTTTCAATGGAAGAAGTGCCAGTTAAAATGAAGGAGAAGGGTAAAGGAAAAAGTCCACTCTACAAGCTTCAATCTGATATTGAAGTTGCAACAGATCTCAAAAAGGTGCTTGAAGAGAGAATTCTAAACAGCAGGGTGGAATTCACACTAGGGGAAGTCTTGGGGATTGCAAAGAAAGAATTTCATGATGAGATAATTGATATTATACGAAGAAAAAGGCAGTCCATAATTGAATCTATTCCATCACAAGGGGAAGCAAGCACTTCTAAGACTCATGGTGTACAGGTACAGAAAAAGGAAGAGAGAGAAAATGTGGTGGAATGTAATCACTCTGCTGATGGGGCACGACAAGTGCGTTTTGTGGAAGAGGATGACGAAAAAGAAGTTCTTACAAAAAGTCATTACTCCAGGAGCCATTGGGCAAGAGCCACCACTGAAACCCTTGTCAAGATAGGTGATTTGGAAGAGCCATATGTCGCTCTAATTGATCATGGGTCTGAAATAAATCTTATGGCTAAAAATCTCTACAACAAATGTAAGTGGCCAATGGATGTGGATCATGGGTGGATGATTAAAGCAGCTAATAATTCATCTGGAGAGCTTTATGCAGCATGTCCAAATGTAAGGGTAACTATAGGGGATGTGAAGGATGATCAGAATTTCTTTGTTGAGGAGATGTCATCGTATCCCCTCATTCTTGGGCAACCCTACATTACAGCTGTAAGGATGGAAACAAAGGTTTTGGATGATGGTTCAGCTTATGCAAGAATAAGGAGTAAAGATGGCAAAAAGGCTATTCAGTTTTTGACAGTTTGCATTAATCATGAAAGGAATCGTGAATTTCTTAGGGCACAGTCACTCCCAAAGATAAACAGAGAGTTTATGAATTACAGGGAGATGAGGGATTTTGGCCAGGTGCCATTGTAAAGCGGGATTCCAATGGTACAAGGGGAAATGAGTTCTCGCAGGACTCAATCAATGTAAATAGTTTTTCAGCAAATTTTCAGAGATTCTCCAGCTATGGGTCACTGGTTTTTGTAAAAAGCAAGGATTTAAAGCGTGGCATGCAAAAACATATACAAAATGAACAAAAAAGTTTTGAGCAGTGTGGTCTTTTGGAGAAGAATGAGTTTATTTCAGGGGTGCTTGATGAGGTGTCATTTATAGATACTATGGATGTACTTTTTGATATGAGAAGAGCATGCTTACAGGGTGGAAATGAAGTGATAAAGGTGTCATCTGTGGAGATGTATGATATAATCCAGGAATTTGAGGGGGTGGAATGTAAAAACATGAATTGTGAGATGGATGCTCATGTGGATACAAAATACAAAACGGTTGCAAAGAAGGTGAAACCAGTTGCCTTGCCCTTGCCACCAGGAAGCAAGGAGAAGATAGATGAAGCTTCTATGCAGCCAAATCTTAGAGATCCGAAGAAAATTGGGCATAAATTTACTCAAGAAACTCTGAAAGAGCTGAAGATTGGTGAGAGGGATTTTCTGTTGCCAGTTGAAAGGGAATGCTTTGAGGAGATGCTTGTAAAACATGGGAAAGCTTTTGCCTTTCAGCCGCATGAGATTGGTTGTGTTGATCCAAGTGTAACAGCACCAATGGTGATCTTTACTGTTCCACATGTGCCCTGGAACCTGCGGCCAATTCCAGTACCAAAGGCTCTCTTGCCAAAGTTGATGGAATTACTAAAGGAAAAGATCAGAATGGGAATCTTGGAGCCTTCATGTGCCCCATATTCCAACAGATGGTTTACTGTACCAAAGAAAAATGGGACATTGCGCTTTATTCAAGACATGCAACCTGTAAACAAAGTCACAATCAGGAATGTGGGAGCAGGTCCAATTGTGGATGAGTTTGCAGAAGCATTTGCAGGGAAAGCTATATACTCTATGGGTGATTTGTATTCGGGATATGATCAGTTCCAGCTGGATATGCAAAGCAGGGACTTGACCACAATGAGAACTCCTTTGGGATTAGTAAGGATGTGTACCTTACCACAGGGAGCCACTAACTCAGTGGCACATATGATGAATGGAATGAATAAAGTCTTACGGGACTTCATACCACAAAAAACTATGCCATTTTTGGATGATGTGCCAATAAAGGGCTGTGAGGAGAAAGACAAAGATGGGAATTTGGATTCAAAAGGGTGCCGCAAGTTTGTGGCAGATCATATAAAGGATTGTGACATGATTCTATCCAGGCTTGAAGAAGTGAATCTTACTTTATCTGGGCAGAAATCAGTGTTTGGGGTTGGTGAAGTGCTAATAGTGGGACATCTTTGTAGTACTAGTGGACGCCGTCCTTGTCCAGCCAAGATAGACGCAATACAAAGAATGAAGGAAATATGCATTAATGTTACAGAGCTGAGGAGATTTCTTGGAGCATGCGTCTTTTATGTTATTTGGATCCCACACTATGCACATGTAGCAGATCCTCTTTATCAGCTTTTGAGGAAAAATCAAAAATTTTTGTGGAATGCAGTACATATTAAAGCTATGCGGAAGCTGAAATATTTGCTCCAATCATCACCCATTTTGAGAAAGGCAGATTATGAGTGTGGCAGGCCTGTGATTGTTACAGTTGATACTAGTCCTACTGGGATTGGATGGGCAGTAGGGCAAGATGATGAGGATGATCATAGGTATGTAATTAGATTTGGAGCAAAGGTATTAAGCTTTCGGCAGCGAAAGTATCCACAGATCAAGAGAGAATTATGGGGGATTGTCACTGCTCTAAAATGTGAAAAAGAATATCTTATTGGGGCATCTGTACTTGTGGAGACTGATTGCTTGCCACTTCTTGGGATGATAGCAAGTTGTACCACTCCAGATATTGCTATGCTTAGGTGGATTGCTTATATCAAGTCATTAAATCCTGAGTTTGAGCATATTGCGGGAAAAGATAATCCAGTTGCAGATATGCTATCAAGAGCCAGATATGAAGAAGAAGAAGAGATGGTTAGTGACATTGATGATGTGGGTACAAAGTTCTATACCACAGCATATGCTAAGGGGGATCATATTTGCTTATCAAATGCACTTGAGTCTTTTATTGAGGAAATATATGAAGGGGATTGGTTGCTTATTGGTCAATATTTGAGCACTTTGACAAGGCAAGAGAATTGGTCTGACTCAGAATTTAAGAGGATCCGCAGAAAAGCATATGGTTACTTTCTAAAGGATGGATATCTCTGGAAGCATCCTAAACAGAGAAATGCTATGCCACAGAGAGTCATATGTGATAAAGAGACTCAAGGGAAGCTTGTGAAAGAATTCCATGAGAGTCTCTGGGCTGGGCATAGAAGTGTGTGGGCCACTTTTACCAAAATAAAGGAAAAATATTGGTGGAGAGGAATGTACAAGGATATTTCCCAATATGTGGAAACATGCATAGTATGCCAAATGTACTCAAATGTGAGACATCGTGATGGCTTACAACCGACTTACCCACCTGCCATGCACTACAAATGGGTAGTGGATCTAGTTACAATGCCTTTGGGAATTTGGCAGATGCGGTATATAGCACTTGCAAGAGAAGATTTGACAAATCAGGTAGAAGGGCGTGCCCTTAGAACAAAGAGTACGGAAACAGTATGCAAATTTCTCTTGGAAGATGTGATCTGCCGATATGGTTGTGTTGGGAAAATAACAGCTGATAGGGGAGAGCTAGATGTTGAAGAAGCAAGGGAATTCTTCTCTAGAATTGGTATCAAACTGTCTCTAACATGTGCTTACAATCCTGAGGGCAATGGGAAAAGTGAACGAGGACATCCTCCAATCATTAAAGCTTTGGCTAAGGCATGCAGAGAAAGGATGAGAGTGTGGCCAAAGCTGCTACCATATGCCTTGTGGGCTGACCGTACAACTCATAGCTCAGTGACAGGATACATGCCTGCTGAATTAATGTATGGTCAGAAGCCAGTGATGCCAGTTGAAGAAGTAATTCTAACTTGGAATGTATTGCCCTGGATGGAAGGATTAAGCAGAGATGACCTCCTTGCATTGAGAATAAGACAGTTGGAGAGGAGGCCTGAAGATGTAGAGCTTGCTAAAGCTCGCCTGAAAGATGCAAGGCTGAAAAATAAAGAAAGATTTGATAGTAGACACAGACTCCGGCCAAAACCTATTGAAGAAGGTGATTGGATTCTAATGTATGATAGTAGCCTTGACAACCAATTCACTGTTCAAAGAAAATTTGCAAAAAGATGGTTTGGCCCTTACATTGTCAGGCATGTGCATGGAAATGCCACATATACTCTGTGTGAGCTTGATGGAACAGAAGTAAAGAATCTTGTGGCTGGCAAAAGAATCAAGATATTTAAAAGAAGGCATGATGGTGATCCTTTTGATTCACAAGAGATTCAGGATGAGAAGCTTGACAGTGAAGGTATGGATATGCTTGAAGAGGAAGAGGATGATCTTCCTGGAGCTGCAGAAGATGAAGACGACATCCAGCTATATGTAGATCTTGATGATGATTTGGCACATACCAGAGGATGTGCAGGTTTAGAGGGGGTGGATGTCGTGCCATGGCACGTCTATGATGTGAAACCGTGCATGTGAGTTCATCAAATACACATCCAGGTGCATGAGGTTATGTGCCATGACGAGTCATTATATGATGCCATGTACATATGTTCATATTGTATATGAGGTTCAATAAGACAAGCTGAGGCTGAGTCAGATTTAGGAGTTTTTTGTATATGAGTATGGAGGATGATGTTTTTGCTGTTACTCAGAGTTCATGGGCAAGTTAGAAGCATCCAGAAATATATGATGGCATGAGGGTATACCAATGCTCAAAGGAATGCATTTATAAAGGCATGAAGAAATATTTGAATGGGCAATTGGAGATTCTAGAGTTCATTGAATGTTGGGGAAATGTTCGGATAGAAAACTGCACTTGGATTTCATGGATCATCATGTAGAAGCATATGTATTTTACGTATATCTAATGCGGAGAGTGGAGATAGGGAACATGGAGCTAGTAAGTATGTTTTCATAGAGGTGCTAATGCCTTGGTAGTCTTGTGGTTAAGGTTTGCTACCTTAATGCTAAGGTTATGTTTTATAACCTTAGTGCTAAGGTTAACAAAATGTTGGGAGATTTCTAGAAAAGGCGCAGCCTTTCCTTATGGCATGGACAGCTGGCAGAACGTGGAGGGGGGGGCCGCCGAAATCGCCGTGGGAAAGAGAAAACGCGCCGGAGCTTCACGGCGAAAACCAGTGTGTAGGAGATTTTATGCAGCGTTGAAGTTTGTGAGATCCCCCTGTTCCCACCGAGCAACGGATTCGGGTACTAGCAGCGGAAGTAGCACTTCTCGCGCGGGACAGGGGTCCCACATTCGGGGCCTCGTCCACGGATATCCGGACAAGAGACTAATCCGTCGGTTTTTCCAAAACCGAACCCGGAAAAAACTTCCCTTACCCGGAAAGCACGGGCGATTCCACCAGGATAATTTTTTACTCTAACGTAGTCAAGATCATTACTGATCAAACTGATCTGACTGCACCTTTAACGGTACTTGGTCAAATCAAGGACGAACTTGCACTTGGATCATTGGGATCAACGCTTTTTTCCCCATCAAGAGGCACAGCCGTTGATTCCTATCCATAGAACAATTTCTATCCGGGATTTACTTCATCTATCGTAATAATAGAAATTAAATCTCGATTTACGGATCCATCAGTCCAGCCTAACCCCATCCGATCCCATGGGTTAGCCAACCGCCCAACCACTGTAGTGATGGGATCCAATTTTGGAATTTGGTTAGGTTTTGTCCCGGGTACCAAGGAAAAGAGTTCCAAGGCCCCCTAGCCGGAAGTTCATGCAAACATAGAACTAGCCACACCACTTACACACCCAATATGAAATTGCCTTTTTCTTAGCATCAACTAACTTTAAAACAATCCTTTAATGAAACCATAGTACCACTGATCATAATCTTCCAATTTATCCAGTTGGTTCATAATTTCCCATCATTCCTTCATCAGAGTATCTATGGCATCATTGGCAACTAGAACGCTCACCACCTGTCCACACAGAGGCCGTTTCCATAGTTCCTAGCCCATAATACTCGGCAATATAATCACTTATCAAGATGGACTCTCGTTGAAGATCAGCAAGATCAACCAACAGATCCATATCAAAGAGCCATGGACTCATCCGTTGAGGACCAGCAAGGTCAGTCAACCAGATCCATGCCCGGTTTCACAAAACAACTCTTACTCCTTGTTCCAATATCTTCCTCGACGCACGCGTGGGTATCCTAGGCGACCCAGAGCCCGAGCACCGTATGGTCAGCACCCTCTAGGATCCTTCGCAGGTGACCTAGCGCTTCACTCATAGGCCGCTTCCTTGGTCCCTCATCCACCGTACCGGAAGCTCACCATTTTAATCGAACCGAGGCTGGTCAAGACCTCGGTCGACCTTGCTACGCGAGACGTCCTCCATTGACTCTCCGTCAGCAGTTGCAACTTTATCAGTTAGGTCTCCACGACCTTAATCACAAGACGGTCAAAATGCTTCCCCAGCATTCTTGACATAAAACAGCCATTTACAAACAGCATTTACAAACAGTTTACAAATACAGTTTCTATATTAACTCTCATTTTTCCACATTATCCCTCATTAATCCACATTACTTATTCCACATTCCATGTATATGTGTACTCATCCAATCACCTCCTTTTCCATCTCTTCACTTCAGATTCCTTCACATCACATATCATATATTCACATCCATATCCACATCCATACATCCACATCCACATCTACATTCACATCCATACATCCACATCTACATGCTTATCTCCATTTTCACATCCTCATTTATACATCCACATCCCATATCCACATTCATACATACACATCCATATATCCACATCTACATCCACATACATACATACATCCACATCCACATTCCACATTCACATCTACATCCACATCTACATTCTCATTCACATCTATACATCCATATCTACATGCACATTCACATCCATACATCCACATCTATATCCTCATTCACATCCATACATCCACATTCATGCATCCACATCTACATGCCTACATCCATACATACACATCCACATTTACATCCATGCATCCACATCCACATCCTCATTCACATCCATACATCCACATTCATACATCCACATCCACATCCACATTCACATCCATACATCCACATCTACATGCTTATCTCCATTTTCACATCCTCATTTATACATCCACATCCCATATCCACATTCATACATACACATCCATATCCACATCCACATGCATACATACATCCACATCCACATTCCCATTCACATATATACATCCATATCTACATGCACATTCACATCCATACATCCACATCTATATCCTCATTCACATCCATACATCCACATTCATGCATCCACATCTACATGCCTACATCCATACATACACATCCACATTTACATCCATGCATCCACATCCACATCCTCATTCACATCCATACATCCACATTCATACATCCACATCCACATCCACATTCACATCCATACATCCACATCTACATGCTTATCTCCATTTTCACATCCTCATTTATACATCCACATCCCATATCCACATTCATACATACACATCCATATCCACATCCACATGCATACATACATCCACATCCACATTCCCATTCACATATATACATCCATATCTACATGCACATTCACATCCATACATCCACATCTATATCCTCATTCACATCCATACATCCACATTCATGCATCCACATCTACATGCTTATCTCCATTTTCACATCCTCATTTATACATCCACATCCCATATCCACATTCATACATACACATCCATATCCACATCCACATGCATACATACATCCACATCCACATTCCCATTCACATATATACATCTTTATCTACATGTACATTCACATCCATACATCCACATCTATATCCTCATTCACATCCATACATCCACTTCATGCATCCACATCTACATGCATACATCCACATCCACATTTACATCCATGCATCCACATTCATACATCCACATCCACATGCATCTTATCATATCTTATCACTTCCCATATCTTTTATGCATACCTCTATGCATGAAATTCAATTATGCTAAAAGTAACACTTTTATAATAAAATATTCAACTTTTATGCATACCTCTATGCATGAAATCCAATATGATAAAAGTAACACTTTTGATATTAAAAAAAATATCCTTTATGCATACTTCTATGCATGAAAATTTAAAAATGATAAAAGTAACACTTTTGATATGAAAAATTTTCCTTTATGCATCCTTCTATGCATGAAAATTAAAAATGATAAAAATAACACTTTTAATATAAAAAAATTATCCTTTATGCATACTTCTATGTATGAAAATTAAAAATGATAAAAGTAACACTTTTGATATAAAAAAATTATCCTTTATGCATGGTATTAAAATTCAATTTCTCCATGATTATAATGAAATTCTTTCAATTAATCTAGGATGATAATTCCTAGAATATGGTAGGAAGTCCTCTTTTTATGCTTTGAATGAAATTATTTTATGCATAATTTTTATAAAAATTTTGCCATAGCTCCGCTGCTATGACTGATAAATCTCAATTTTTTCTAAGGGATAAAGCTTATCATTAAGGAAATAATTAAAATGATCTCTAATTGGATCATTAATCCATAATGGATTGAATCATAAACTAAAAGCATAGAAAAAAGCCAATAATTTGGCCTCAAGTATAGCTTAATCTTGGGTTAAGGAAAAGCTTTATGAAAAGCTTGATTTGGATTGAGAATGGGTCATGAGTATGACCATTTCTTGAGTGAGAGAGAGAATTTACATAAAAATCATTAGAATTTAAACATAAATGAAAATTAACTTCAATAGCATTTATTAACTTATGTAACTCTTCACTACTATTCAAACTTCAATAGTATTTAAAAAAAACCATACCAATTAAACTTCTCAAGCTTGAGAGGGGTTGAGAAGAGAGAAACATTGAGAAATTATAGAAAGATCAATATTCACTAATTACCTTACAACTTGCTTGATTCTTTGTTCACGGTAGAGGCCCCCAACCAATCAATTGGTTAAGTATGTTGATGGAGCCACTAATGGGAATTGAAGAAAGAGGGAAGCTCCAAAAACTAGTGAATTATTAAATGAATTCACAGTTCTTGGCTTAGGTGGAGTAGAGTAACGATGCATAATCACTATATCTTTTTCAACAAGGGGGAGGCTTCTATTTATAGGAAAAATTGAGCTCCTAACCAAACAAACTGATTCTAGAATTTTCCAAATCAGTTTGGTCAATATTTGACCATTTTTAGGTCAGTTAAGCTAACTTTTTGGAACTAGACTTGAATGAGGAGAGAGGAGAGATGAAATATCTCAATTTTTATGAGTTTAAAACTCATTCAAGCATGTGAAATATGCACCTCCTTTAAAGAACTCCCCTTCCTTACATATGTCATATTTTTAATATTGCTCATAGTTTTTTACTAATAAACCTTGTACATTTTCAACTCTTCATCTTATGTGAAATATGCACCTCCTTTAAAGAACTCCCCTTCCTTACATATGTCATACTTTTAATATTGCTCATAATTTTTTACTAATAAACCTTGTACATTTTCAACTCTTCATCTTATGTGAAATATGCACCTCCTTTAAAGAACTCCTCTTCCTTACATATGTCATACTTTTAATATTGCTCATAATTTTTTACTAATAAACCTTGTACATTTTCAACTCTTCATCTTATGTGAAATATGCACCTCCTTTAAAGAACTCCTCTTCCTTACATATGTCATACTTTTAATATTGCTCATAATTTTTTACTAATAAACCTTGTACATTTTCAACTCTTCATCTTATGTGAAATATGCACCTCCTTTAAAGAACTCCCCTTCCTTACATATGTCATACTTTTAATATTGCCCATAATTTTTTACTAATAAACCTTGTACATTTTCAACTCTTCATCTTATGTGAGTATTTACTCATTTTTGGGTATCTTCTTTTTCAAATTGGATTTATCTCCTCCCTACACATGGATTGATGCTATTGGTCCATAGGAACCTTAATTGGACCATAATCCAAAAATTTCTGAAAATCTAGACCCTTAGACTAAGGTCCTTTATACACATTTTCAATTAATTCCAATTGCACATTGGAAAGTTCTTTTTGAATTTCTGTTTCAGGGAAACTTATTTTAATAAGATGAGATAATTTTTTATCCAAAAATATTAAAAATTTGAATATTCTCTCTCTAGAATATTTTCTCTCTCTAGGTTAAAACAGTTAGAAACAAGTCTTTTATATTTCTGAAGAGGGATTGATTATAGAAGAAGATACTAGACATCAAAAAGGGGTTTGGGGGAGGAATCTTACAAAGTTCAGCGTCCAAATCTACCAGAAAATTTAACTCTTTGAATATATTATCTGATTATGCCTTGTAGGTGCTAGAATTATAGAGTAATTCTAGAGCTACTTAATGATGTATTTATTGGGAAAATCATTTTCAAACCAGTCTGCAGCGATGCTTCTCCACTTCATTATCCTTCGCATAATCGGCGAGCTGAATATATTTGGGAAAACAAATTAGAAGATCCACGTGTGCGAATCGTAAGTGGAGTTTTCTTTTTGTTATTTATTCTCTTAACTTGCTCTATGTGAATGGAGAAAATCGAATGTTTGATAAATCAAAAAGAAAATGGAAATGAATAGCGAGACCATGGGGAAAAGGCTAAAGAATTTGGAGCTCGATGATTGGTGAAAAATGCATTGAAGCTGAGGGAAATTTGCCTTACTTTCTTCTCATATGGATTTGAAAATTATGAGTATGACAAAGCTATGCCAAATGCAAAATTTTGCTTGTGAGATGTTAGGATATTAAGGCAGGTTTTCAGGTGATAAAGGATATCTCGAAATAATGGTTTTGAGGGCACTGGATGTAACACATGCATACTGGAAAAATTAGAAAGCTTTATTATGCCCACATGAAAATGATTCAAAGGATTTCATGCAATTCTGTGCAATTATCTGGATGAAATCAAGGATGTATTGAGGGAAGAGGACACATGTATTTATCAATGGAAATAATGATGTTCAATACTCCTTGGGAAGTCTTGTACGTGAAATACCTTGTTGGAATTGACATTCACTCTCACAGCTAGAAGTTTCGTACTTTCCTGGCTGTACCGCACACTTCACGACAGCGTGAAAGCTGCAAGCTCTTTTCTACCACCATTAGAAGCCCTAAGATCCTCTCTTTTCTCTTTGTACACAAAGACAATGTCATTTAAGCGAAGATTGCATCTCTCAACATCCTTTGCATGTGCTCCAAATAATTATAACAGAGTTCACTCTACACTACCCTTAGACATACCATCTCTCAACATCCTTCACATGTACTCTAAATAATTATAACTAGAGCTCATTCCTACACTACTCTTAGATATACCATCACCTACGTTCATGATAATGGCTATCTAGATCAAACATCAATATATGCATACTATGAATTTTTGCCACCACCACATATGTACATGATATAGGCTACAATTTCTTCCTCCCACCCTTATCCATATTGTATAACAAAATTTCCTTTCATGAAAACAAATGTCTATGTGGGTCGAAATTTACACCCATAGGCTATATGATGTCTGCATCTAAGATTGTCCTGCCGAAAAAATATTTCAATTTTCTACTCTTTTAACATGCTTAGGTTTACTCAGAGCCTTGATAGTTACCATCTTCTACATATATATATGAATACAAGTCTACCTTTGCACACCTATAAGTTGACCTCTTTAAATTCTTAGCATTGGTTGTATGTCATGCCCACTATCTGCTTATAAATAATATAGCAAATAATTATGTCATGCAAATTGTCAAGGTAAGTATAATATACTAAAGGCTTTACTATTTGGGTCTAGAAATAGACTCAAGGATGTTTGTAGATTTTTTTCATAAATTATGGAGCTTATATTGTTATGTATTCTAATATTTTTTGAGTGCTTATCAAATAATGTGCATATTTATGCATAGTGGTAGAACTTGTCCCAAGAAAGTCCATTAAAAAAAGTACCTTACATTAATGAAGTTTATAAAATAAATTTTTACTTGAAAAATATGGATATTTCTTTAAGGTATGTAGACTCCTATGTCATTTTGTAAGTCAAGTTTATTTTTATGTCACAAACAACAACAGTTTATAAATCTACGAACGTCACACATGTTCTCAATCTTGAAAAAAATAGCAAAATTCATGTAATTTTTAAATTTATACATGGAATTCTAGATGCGTTTTCAAAAAACTATGTTTTTAAGCCATTTTTTAGATTTCACACACTTTGGGAGGGAATCACTTTAGGTAACCCTCGTTAATTACCTATTTTGCTTGCAACAGTGTTCTCAATTTAAAAACCATTGTGAAAAGTTTGATTGAAATATTTGTGAAGTAGTTAATTCCTATTAGAAGAATTTAAAGATATTTTTTTGGAAACATTGCCAAAAGGTTTACCTCTAGATAGAGGGATAAATCATCCCTTAGAAGTTTTAAAGGATTCAAAGCCAATTAGTAAGCCACCTTATAGAGTAAGTTTGACTGAAAGACAAGAAGTTGAAAAACAATTGCCTGAATATTTATAACAAGGCTTTATTAGGCCACATAATTCTCCATGGGCTTCATCAATATTATTAGCGAAGAAAAAATATGGATCTTTGTGCTTGTGCATAGATTATCGTGGATTGAATGCATTCACAATAAAACATAAATTTCATATTCCTAGAATAGATAAGTTGTTTGATCAACTCAAAGGTGCTAAATATTTTAGTAATATAGATTTAAGGTGTGGATATCATCAAGTAAGAATAAGAATTGAAGATGTGCTAAAAACAACATTTTGGACATCTTTTTGGCACTATGAGTTTTTAGTTATGCCTTTTAGTCTAACTCCTGGTACTTTTTGGCCATAATGAACACTATAATTCATCCTTATTTAGGAAAATTTATGGTGGTTTTGATTGATAATATACTAGTCTTAATAAGTCAAAATAAACAAGAACATATTGATCACCTTAGAAAAGTATTTCAATTATTGAGAAAAATCAAATTATTTTCTAAAACATCTAAATGTGATTTTAAGTGCAATATCTTGGACACATAGTATCCGAGGAAGGGATTTGTATAGATCATAATAAAGTTGAAGCTATATTGAGATGAAAGGCTCCATCTAATACAGATGAGTTACAAACCTTTTAGGGCTTCTAGGGTTCTATCGAAAGTTTATAAAGAATTATGCTAAGATAGTTGTTCCATGACGAATCAGCTTAAAGAATAAGGAGACCAATTTAGTTAGAATTATGATCAACAAACTAGTTTTAAAAAATTGAAAGTAGCAATATCTACTGCTCCTATTTTGCAAATAGTGGATCCAAATGAACCATTTGTATTGGAAATAGATGCTAGTAATTTTGTTGTAGGAGCAGTATTATTGTAGAAGGGAAGGCTAGTTGCATTTGAAAGTAAAACGTTGGACAAAACTCAAAGTAACTATTCAACTTATGAAAAACAACTGTCATTATTTGTATGGTGCCAATTTTGAAGTATTATCTAATCATATGAAAGCCTTAAATGGTTTAATGTTCAAAAGGTGTTAAGAGATAGGAAACAACTGTTTGCAATTGTGTATGCTCTTAAAGAGTGGCATCATTATTTGTATGGTGCCAATTTTAAAGTATTATCTAATCATACGAAAGTCTTAAATGGTTAAATAATCAAAAGGTGTTAAGAGATAGGAAGGCTAGATGGGCTGAAATCCTATAAGAGTTTGATTTTCAAATCAGATATAATTGAGTTTTACTCAACTAGAAGGTGAATTTCTAGGTCACTTAAAAGGAAAATGTGCTAATGAACCTAGCTATGATTAAAAAAGATAACTCTCAAATAGAGAGTAAATAAAATGCAGTTGCTAGTGATATAAGGGTGTCACTTAAAAAAGATGGTGGTTTAAAGGAATCACTTAAAGAAGGGTCAATATGTGAAAAAGATCGTTTGAAAATTTTTCCAATCGATAATGGGTACTTTTTATGTAATGGTCTCATTTTTGTATACCTAAAGAAGAGAATATTCATGAGAACATTTTACTAGAATGTCATGACAATCCAAGTGCGAGGCACTTGGGAATTTCCAAGACCTATGCACTTGTTAAAAGAAAGTTTTATTAGGCAGGTTTAAAGAAAGACGTCCAGAAATATGTTATGAAATTCCCTAAGTGCCAAGTCAATAAAGTTGAGCGCCTAAAACTAGGTGGAATATTACCAACACTACTAATATCTGAGGGTAAGTGGGAAAGTATTTCTATGGATTTCATAGTGGGACTACCCCAAACAAGTAGAGAGCATGATCTAATGTGGGTAGTAGTGGATAGATTAACCAAGTTGGTACAATTTATACCAGCTAAAAAAGAAGTAAAACACGAGAGTTGGCTAGAATGTGTATCTATCATTTATACCGATTGTATGGATTGAGCAGATATAGAAAGCCATCGAGATACAGAGTTTACAAGCTATTTTTGGAAAGAACTGTTCAAAAAATTAGACACCAAACTTAGTATGAGTATATCTAAACATCCACAAAGGGATGGACAGATGTAAAGGGTTAACCAAGTCCTAGAAGATATAAGAAAACAATTGGGATTAGTAACTTCCATTATTAGAATTTGCTTTTAATAGTGCTAAACATTCTGTCACCGATTTTAGTCCATTTATGCTAATGTATGGATTTCAACCTAGAGCACCCATACCATTTGGGTTACAAAAAGTAAAATTGCAAAGTGTAAAAGACTTTCTCAAAGATATGTAGGACATGCTACACATTGCAAGAAGCAACGCTAAGAGAGCGCATGATCATTCTATTAGTTATGAGAAAGGTAAAAGAAGACACTACAAGATAATGCTGCCATACACGCGTTTCATACACGCGCTAAATTACGAGCGCGTGTATGGTCGCGCCTGTATTTGAATAGAATCGGGCGCGTGTATTTTATCATTTAAGTTCGCGTGTATATTTGCATTTATCAACACGTGTATAAACGCGTTTATATACACGCAGTAATAAACGCATCTATGCACGCTAATATACACGGATTAATACACGCTACCATACACGGATTAATACACGCCACTATACACGGATTAATACACGCATAGTAAAGAAAAACTGAATTCCTTTACAAAATTAAAAACTATTTTCTTTAAACCATCTCATAGTACATTACAGTATACATCATTACACAATCCCACTACATGCATTTACAACAATGAAATGTATTCAAAAATAAATCATGCATATGAGATGATAGAAATGTCATCAATTTAGAACGTACAGTGACGGATTGTGGTTAGGGTTCGATCTCATCTTCAATAAGATCCATCCTTGCCAAACGATCAACATCAATATCCATTTGATCAATTTGTAAGGCTACGATTAAATTTATTCCACCATCGATATTCTGTACTCCATTGATAATGGTATCGATGTCCTGATCATCCTCATCAACATCATCATCATCCTCAATGGTAGGGTCATTCTCATGATCATGAGAAATGGCACGCTCATCCTCATTATCATGATCATCTCTTATTTCTTGATCATCGATCACAACATCTTCATTGGCATGTTCAACATCATCTTCATTGCGGCTTGTTACATCCTCCATATGCTCCATATCAGTGAATGTATTATACATCACTTTGGAACGTGGTGCAATAGGGATGACGTACCACCATTTAATGTCATGCACCATTGGTAGATAGATAACCTACTCAAATACACATAGTACAGTAATTAATTAGCATATCAAAAGTCAAGGGGTACGCGAGCTTAGATATATATGTACATGAAACACATTAGTAAAAAAATACATACCTGCTCACATTGTTGTGGCAATACGAGCCTATCTTTCTTTGTTTGCCAAAACTTTGTAGAGTCAATAGTTACATAGCCACTTGCATGGCGTTTTATCGTTGCATCAGGCCCTTTTTCCATCACGTTCATTTGCCATTTGACATCCAAAACATACACAAAGAAGCGACGAAAGTCAAGCCTAAATATGTCTTGGATTATGCCACAATAATCATCCATTTTTCCATTAGCTCCCTCAAAGCTACTAATGACACCGCAATCTTGTGTATTTCTCTTTTCATCAATTCTTTGTGTTTGAAAATGCTTGCCTTCACACCATATAGCATTGAACATAGTGCACTGGACCAAAATAGAAGCAATATTTGTGTAAGCAATGTGAATAAATATTAAAAGCAAATCACTTACAAATAATGCAAAACATTAGTTCTATGTACCTTTAACATGCATCCTCGTGCATACTCCCATTCTTCTGCCGTGATATGCAGCCCCTCGTCGCTCTCTGCTCTCTCCATTTCCTCATGCAACCAATTAACATGGATATCATTCGGAAGTGTTGCTAGATGCTTAGGGTACGCCTTCCGAGAGCCATGTTGCCTCCGAAAGAGAGCTCTTTCTGCTTGCCTTTTTGTCTTTGCATCCTCATATCTTGTAACCCATCTGCTCATCACATCACTATTAAGGATACAAGTGAAATTGAGATCATCAATCAATGTTCTGTCAATTACTTTACTCTGTCCTTTTCCTTGAGGCACAATAGAGGTCATCCTCAAGTCCTCTTCATTGCTCCATAGTCGGCAAAGAGCTGTCCACCTGACCAAGAAATTCTGAAATATATACAAGAGACTCTTGTATCAACCAACCCTCGGCCATGCTTCCTTCAGGCCTTGCACTTTGCCTCACAAAGTATTTTAAGGTCTTCATGAAGCGCTCTAGGAAGAACATCCAACGTGCATGCACAGTACCACATAAAGCGATTTCGTCCACTAAATGCACAATGAGATGTAGTTGACTTGTGAGAATGGTTCGCGGAAAAGTCTCCTCTACCAAACAAACCACCTCCACTGCCATAACACGCGCATCATCCAACGTGGCTGGATCAATTGCTTTGGAACTAACATATCTGAAAATAAATAAATAGTACGTTATACCTCATGCACGTTCATTTTGCAAGGTATAATGAAGGGTGATCTGACATGGGTTTTACATACCTCACAAGCTCGCCCATCTTATAAATACATTTTTTCAAACTCTTATTTGCACAATGGTCGATGCTAGTAGGTAGTATGAACTGCGCACATAAGAGCACATGTATGTATGGTTTATGGCATTACAAAATTTAATTTCAACGTACAAGACTTGGAAAACACTTACTTGAAGCATCTTGTGCCAATCGTGGGACTTCAACCCATATAGTTGCTCAACGCCTCTTTTCTTAGTGGTTGTAAAGGCTCCCTTCTTCAATGATCTCATGCATCCAATGGGAGTACGCAAAGTGGTGATGGCCTTTACCTGCTTCTCCTCTTTCTTTGATATAATCCATGGTGCAGGCGGAAGACGAACGTGCCCACCCACCTCTCGTGGCCAAGCTTGACGCATACGTCCTGCGACCCGCAAGTCCTCACGTACGCTAACATTGTCTCGTTTACCAATAATATGTTCCCAAATACCAGATCCCACATTCTTGAAGATGTGCATGGGATCAAGAAGATGGTTGATCTTAAGATGGGTCCAATATGGCAGCCGGAAAAAAATGGAGTACCTACACAAGGGATTGCTCTATGTGACCTTTAATCCAATTAGAGACTACACAAAACAAGATTGAAAAAACATCATTATACCTGTTCATGCCATCTGGAGGAAGAATAGTTGTAGACTCCCAAATACGCTTCCAATCTTTTGCACGAAGTGTTTGTGGAGGAATGTTACTCTTACTAGCAACATATTTAGGATGATCTGAGGGGAGAAATCGATGATGATTATCGAATATGGTCTTACACAAACCGTCAGCATACTCATGTACTAACGAAGGGCCACAAACAGGACATGCATGTTTACCCGATGTTTTTAAACCTGTTAAAATATAAATAAAAGTTAGAATAATAAAGTCAATATGTATAATTAATATATATAGCCAATAGTAATAGAGTAGGGAGGTAATTAGAATTCTTACCAGAACAATCGCTGTATCCTGGAAAGTCATGCATTGTCCACATCAACACTGCTTTTAAGTCGAAGTGTCGAGAGGAGGGAGGCCTACTAATGTCCACCACCGCAACACCTCTCCATAGTTCCTCCAACTCATCAATCAATGGTTCAAGATAAACATCCATATGCTTGACTTTATGTTTCCCTGGAATTAGAAGGGATAACATAAGATGTCCCTTCTTGATCGCCATTGATGGTGGAAGGTTGTAATTCACCAACACAACTGGCCACACGCTGTATGCGGTGCTTTTGAAACCAAATGGATTCACTCCATCCATACCTAGGCCAAGTCTCAAGTTTCTGGGCTCTGTTTTAAAGCTGGGCCACTCATCTTCAATATGCTTCCAAGCAGGAGTGTCTGCGGGAATTCTGCGGGAATTCTCCACATGCCATCATCCGATCGATGTGAGGAATGCCATGACATGAGCTCTGCTATGGATTTGCACTTGAACATGTGTTTGATGCGAGGAATTATAGGAAAGTGTCGCAAGACTTTACGAGGTACATCAAAACTCTTCATATCTGTTCTATACCTTGCTTCACCACAAGTGGGACAATGTCGAGCCTCCTTATGCATCCCACGAAAGAGAATGCAATCATTGACGCATGCATGTATGCGATCATAATCCAATCCTCCAAGAGATGTCACATAGCGCCTCGCTATGTCTCTTGAGGTGGGTAGTCTATTTTCCTTTGGAAGCATGTTTGATAATAGCCTGCATCCAATATCATCAATTATAATTAGTCTTAAATCCTAAACCTTAAACCACTAATTCAAATTTGTAAGTTAGAATGCTTACTTCAATAATGCATCAAGACTTGCATTGCTCCATCCATAAAATGTTTGTATATTCAGTAGTTCAAGTGAAGCACGTAGAACAGAGAATGTGCACCCTTCAAACACCGGTGTCGATGAAGCCTTGTAAAGATGTTCTTGTTCCATATCATCGTCGTCCATACCTTTGGGATCATCCTTAAAAAGATTCCGCACCATATCATCAAGCACCTCCTCTTCCACAACTTCGTGGGGTGCAGGGCTATTGTCATCCCTTTCCCACTCATCTCTGACAATAGATCCCGAAGCTCCAGCATCATCTCGTCGACGCTTTGCGTGCTCTCGTCGCGCGTAGGGTACCATGTTAGGGTGTGGTACTGCATCCTGCTTCAATTAGAGTTTATATATTACAACTCTATTAATTTAATTTGGATACCATGAGTCATTTGAATACCATCAATTTACATCTACTCACCTCTAAACTTGTTTGATTCCATTCTCCATACATGGAGATGTGATTCAAGGTAACTCGACATGCTCGTACAATGCATCCTTGACATCGATTACACATACATTTGATCCGTTGTCCCAACCACACATCGCGATTACGATGACGCATTGTCTCATCTTCCCCAGAACTGCTTGAAGAGGTTGATGACATCCTATGTACAAACCAGAAAACACAAAATCATAATATGTTTTTAATGAAAGTATAAAAATTGCGTGTATTGACGCGGCTATTTCCTAAAAATTACATGTATTAACGCGGCTACTTCCTAAAAATCGCATGTATCAAATCGGGTAATTCCTGCAAAACGCGTGTATAAACACAGCTAAATTCTCATACACGCGTTTATAAACGTGACGGTCTGTTTAAACTAAAAATAGCCCACCTTTCCCAAATATAGATTTTGAACTAACATATCAACACTGCTTTCGTTTTCGCCTCTTCCAACAGAAACGAAACCGAGAAGAGAAGAGAAGGAGCACACACGGGAGCAGAGAAGGAGCACACACGGGAGGAAACCGAGCAAGAAAGAAGACTCACTTTTTCAGAGGTGAGTGAGTTTGTCCTTTGCCTTGTCTCCTTCCTCAGATTTGTTTATGCTATTTTCTCTTTGCTTTTTGGGTTTGTCTCCGTCCTTTTGCTTCTGTGCACACGATTGGGTGAATGATTGACAGGGGCGACAGTGGACCTTTTATAAGGACACTTTGTCTTTGTCGGAGGTCGGTCCTTTTGAAAAAAAAATTTCACAGGTCGCGTGTAGAAACGCGTGTAAAAGCTCGTGTACCCTGTCTGCAGAGTCTGTTCACGCGAATATACACGCGTTTCTGGACGGGTATATACACGCGTTTTCTGACGGGTGTATACACGCGTTTCTGCACGAGTGTATACACGAGACTGCGTTTCCTGTTTCTATGATTTGCAGGCAACACAACTGACTTGAATGATGATATTTGTGTGAGTCAAGAGACAGCCCATGATGTGCTGCAGGATTTGTGTTGCAGGTTCTTTATGGATATTCCAGGTTCTTCATCCGATCCATTTGCGTACAGCAATTGGCTGATGGAGATGCTAAATCATTTTGGGTGCCATCCTGGTCCAGTTGAGCTTACAGAGTATATGTATGCCCATCCCCCTCCTTCCCAGCCTGGTGTCTATACCCCTATCGCGAGTATCCAGGGCACTCCAGTGCCGTCTATTCCTACGAGTCCGACGAGACGGCATGCAGCTTCTCCTCTTCCACGTCCACCGAGGAGACATACCTCATCCCAGACACACTCACGCACACCCTCACAGCCACCATCACGTGCTCCCTCACAGAGCCACCGTCACGTCAGGGCTCACAGCCACCGTCACGTAGACAATCCCCCAGTCGTGACTCCACCGGCAGCAGTAGGAAGAGTGGGAGTGGAGGATGCGGTGGGTGCTTTGGTGGGGGAGGTGGGGGAGGTGGGGGAGGTAGTAGGGCATGCGGTGAGAGAGGAGATAGAGGGAGAAGAGTTAGAGGAGACAGTTCGGA